>NW_026096090.1:1211305-2422611 GCF_023614345.1 Adelges cooleyi
ATAACTGTTAAATTATTTATCTTTTTTGTTATTATATATTTTTAGTCCAAACAAATTACTCCTGAAATAGTAAAACCTTCTCGTCGAACTATCACATCAAATAATGAACCGAATGCAAGTACTGGTAATCTGGTTTTTGATAGGATCGAAGTAAAGGTGATTAAATGTTTCTTATTTTTTATTCCTTATTACAACTAATAATACAATTTTTTTAGGTTTGTGTTGACGCTATTTCTAATGCAAATAATATTAGTAAATGTGACGTAAAGGATAATATATCATCAATTTATGTAGATCATGATTCTTGTTCTGATGACAATCATTCTAATCAAGTAATTTTTCTTTGTGATATTTTTCATTATAATTTTATATTAGGTAATATATATATTTTGTAATATCAATTTTAGGTATCCACTGGCTCAAGTTATGATTCAAGCGATATAAGTTCTAATATTTTATTATCTTCAGACGATGAAAATAATATATTGGATGATAATCAATTAGTTCAAGTAATATATTCAATGGTTAAAATTTGTTTTGCTTGTTTAAATTATTTTTTTCTTGTTCTTTTTATAGGTATGTACTAGCAGCATACCTTGCTCTAATAATAGTATAGCAAACACTTCAAATTCAACCAGTACAAAAAAACCTTGCGTTAGTATTGTCTTTAACACATCGATAAAATAATACCATATCCGATAAATTTTTGTAGTTTAGTGTATTTGTTTAATTACTAATTTATGTTAAACTTAATAAATTTTATATATTTTATTAATTTTTTTATTTAGACAAAGTATATAACAACACTGATGGCTGCTAGTGAAGTCACAACTGCTGATTCACCGCGTAGCCGTTTTCTTAAACACGGAATTCAACAACTCGGCAATGAAGTTGTAAGTAAGAATCTGAAACTTAGGACTCTCCAGCAAATTATTAGAAGGCAGGAAAAAAAAATAGCTTCCGTGAAGTCAATGATAATCAAGTTGCAACAGGAAAATGTAATTAATGAAGACGTGGGACTAGCATTGTTGAAATCATTTGGTAAGCACTGCAATTATATAACAAAATTGGCCTTGGACTTTGTTAGGTATAGGATATAGGTAACACAATCAATAATAATATCAGCTACAGCTATATTAGATAGTGTCTTTTATAAATATATATATTTATATAATTTATTATGTTTATCTATGTCAATACCCACACTCCGCAATGGTAGCAATATACAAAATAAAGAAATTACAAGTTCTATAATGTTCTCAGCTCTTGGCAAAAGACAAACTCCACTATTGTATAGTTTGTAAATTAAAGTTTATTTTAATGTAATGTGCTGTCTATTTTGTTTTACACATTTATGATAGCTATTAATTTCTAGTATAGTAGTGCTAAATTTTTTATCCGATATAAAAAACTCCATTTATTACCATTGCATAAGTTTTAATTTGATTATTTATGAAGTATAAGTTTTTAATAATTTTCTTTGCAATCATTTAGTTATATTACAAGGTAAACAAAATAACTTAATGCACATTATTCTTTTTTTGGGGTGTTTTTCTCTTAATAAAAAAAAAAAAAATGTATTTATTTAAAATATATATTGTGCATTTTATTTTATTTTTTATAAGCTATTTTTCCATTACAACTTTTTTGTAAGAACTAAATAAAATTAGATGAAACTATATAGCTCAATTATCTCATACAACAAAATTCAAAAACATTAGCAGTTAAATGGTAATGTCATCAGATTATCATGTACTCTCAGGAATATTTATCAACTGTAAACAGTTGACCTTTAACATGCATTGTTCCCATAACTCAACAAAATTGTTATTCTTAATAATAATAAAAATTGCTAACTATATCAATTGTATGTATTACATTACTGTTATTGTTATTTAAATAATTTAGGTAAGAATTACCAAAGAAAATACCATGTACGGAATGACAAGTCAAATTGATAGATTAGGAGTGTTACCGAATACCAATGACTTTTTATCGCACTGCAGGCTGAAAGAAAAGCAATGGCTCAAGGATTGTATCCACAAAACGTTTAAAATAGTAAGTGGCAATATTAATAGTGTAAATATATAAAAAGCCAGCACAGTTGGTCTTCAGGAATTATTATATCTATACCCTGTCCGCTGAGAGGACATGCCGCGACCCGACGAAAATTGGCCGTTCTGCACATCCCAGCACATCACCCTGTGTGACTATTGTTCCCCCTGAGACAGCCCTACCTTCCAGCCTGTCCTCGGCGGATGCTTGGTAATCAGTCTGCATGCGCAAACCCGGTATGTTCTCTCAGTGGACAGGTTATAAAAGTGATTAGTTCACTATCAAATAAACGCTTTGATGCAAAGCTGTAGATGGTAAAACCTTTTAAATACAAGTAAAATAAATTATTTTTTAGACAATTAATGTGTCAATAATCATGTTGTTTGGTTTTTTGGGGGGTTTTCTCAGTGTAATAATAAGTGTAACTACAGATTATTTGAAATTAAAAAAAAGAATAATAGCATCATTTATAATATGTCTTCAATTATCAATTTTATAAGAACTATAGTGTTTTTAATTTTTTTTTATGGGGAAGGGGGCTTTTTTTTACTACGTATATAAATTAGTTCAGCGGCTTAAGAAATGCCAAGAAACACAACAAAAATAATAATATTAAAAACACTGTACAAAATGATCATCAGCCACATGAGAAAACTATTTTCTTGAATAAAACATTAAATAATACACATTTAATTCAATGTTTTGGGTTTTGTTATTTCAAGTGTTCCATAACGGATGTTCAAATGGTCAACAACAAACAAATGTATGGCTTGTATTTGCTGCGTAAAGCCGAGCTTGAACTTGAATGTAAAGTGGAAGAGCGACTACTTTACCACGTGACCAGCAGGGAAAACGCAATGGCGTCGTTGGAAGAGGGATTGGACTGGCGCAGGACGAAAAGGGCAAAATTCGGCAAAGGCGTTTCGTTTAGCGACGATGCCAACTACGCCAACTATTATGCGGCCAAGCATAGTTCAGGTAGGTTCTGGCAGAATATAACATTGTTTACCAATAACGCAATAGTGAGTTAAAGTATATGAATGTAAGACCCTGAGTGCTCTTTTGTCCAATATCTTGCAGTAATAATATTCAACAGGTTCAACCCCAAAATTTTCAAAATATTTAACCATATTGTTAGCCTCTGTTGTATTAATAATATGTCGCTTGTTTTGTCCATTCAGGCAGTCGAGCTATTCTCGTGTGTTCAGTGCTAATAGGCAATATTTACAGACTGAAACCTTTGGCAAACAAGTATGATGTTCACAGCATTGAGTACCCGCCATACAGATACGACACAACTCTGAGTTCTTCAGAACGAGTGTACGTCAAGTACAACGACTTTGAGTTCTACCCCAAGTACGTTGTGTTCTACATCACTCCGAGCTTGAACCAGTGTAGACGTCTCAAGGAAAAAAATTGCAATGCTTACATCCGACCAATTTTGGTGACAGAGTTCCAAAAGACGTTGGCGAAAGCTGATAAATCGAGCTTTTACGAAGACTGTGTCGCAAAAGTTGTTATTATTGGCCTAGTTTTTTATTTTGTATTAGTTCATTACGAATATTTAACCTAAGCCTGTAGATGCATATAAGAAGTGTGACTTGTTGAATATATATATATATATATAAAGCCTTAAAATTATAGTTCTCTTGTCTGCAATTGCAGACTTATAAATTGGACACTGGTCTAATTTCTAAGAGTATTTACTATTATACAAGACTTAAATTTATCTAATAATCAGTATAAATATATAATTTGTTTTGTAAAAAAAATATCACGTATTTATTCAAATAATATTATGCGAGTTAAATCCAATAAGTAAAAATATATTCAAAGTAGTTATTTGTACCTAATTAAATATATATATGTATAGATTAGATAGCAGTCTAACACTCATCTTCGCTTAAATATTTCAATAACCGAGATGTGTTGCAGTATACTTAGTATAAATTGAAACGTTTATTTTAGAAACTCTTTTAGTACATAGGGGTTCTGTTGGCATTAAGTGGGTTTCTGAAATATGCGATTCATAATATAACGTGTAAAATATTGACTTTGAAAAACAAAACAACATTAAATACTTCTATATTATACATTTTGTCAATAATTAGAAAGCTCAAGTATTTAACCTATTACTGCCCAAGTAAAATTTGCTCATACATTACCTTTGTTCAAATATTTAAACTTAAAATGTTTTCATGTTGAAATATGAGTTTTAGTTATTTAATACAAAATAATCAATTGATAGATTGTAACCGTAGTATTCTTTGGTAAAAAAATAATGGATTCAGTCTTATGAGTAGTCCTAAAGATGTGCAACATATTGACTCGGATTAGTCTGAACTAAAGTTTAGTCAGAAAACCTGTATGCTTTGCCTAACATATCGGATTGTCCAGATGTTCACTAGAGTTTTCTAACGAAGATGATGAAGCAGCGTCTTCCTCGTCAACTTCTGCGTAATTATCAAATTGTTGATAATTACTAACTCTATAAAAAAAATAAAAAAATAGTAGAAAATAATAACATTAATTATAATATCTCATTGTTAATAATTTTCTACTAGGCTTTTAGGTAAAATAAAGTAATCATAATTTAATAGTTATACAAGAAAATAAATATCTATTTGTGAATATAATGTGCATGGTTAAAATGATTTTATAATAGGTATATAACAAGCATATTAACTAACACAATCAAACAAATAGTAATTCTACCGAAGAAAATCAAATTCTAATAGCAAAAAAAAAAATAAATAAACTTAAATCTTATAATAATTTTTTTCTCTAATCTCGCCTACATGTGTATATATTATATATAAAGAATAACAATATTACTTCTAAGTTCAATACATTTTAGATTTTACAACTACTGTCTTATTCAAATAAAATAAAATAATAAAATATGACACAGCAGAATCATTAACATAAAAACATGATTTTAAAAAGAAAATTTGACAACTAAAAAAAAAATTTATATTAGGTGCAACCATTGAGATCATAAATTCGCGAACTCCTTTGACTGAAAACATTAAAGAAAATTGGATTTTTATTATCCGGAACATTTTTTTTTTTAAATTATAATACCACCACATTTTTTTTGGCGCGACAAGACATTATTGCTGATTGGTAAATGGCTTTTTCGCAAAAAGCAGACGATGGCTACAGTATAGTAAACATGCAATAAGCTACAACATGCAAAATGCAAAATAACAAACGTGGCACGTACCTGTAAAACACATAATGCTGCAAGAAGAATAACAAATCGAAGATAACGGACAATAGACCGAGACCGAATTTCGTTGGATCACCAAATATTGATTCCCAGTCGTCTAAAGCAAAAAAATAAAATAATAATCAGGTAGAAATACAAGTTATTATAAAAGGAAGACTAAAAATATTTACTGTAATTGTACGCGTTAATAATCATTTGGAAAATACTCAGAATGCCTCCAGTGAAGTCCATAAATATGTTGCCGATACTCCAGCCAACCGTGCTTTGTCGTCTATAATTCATTATAGCCTAAACATGACGACAATATATAATAATAACAAACTAATCATAAAAATGATAAAGCAATTTTCAACTCCAAGTAAAAAACCTAGAACAGACACTTACTTGTGGAATGTATTTAATAAGAGTAATCGACAACTTGATGTACGAACAATAATATAGGAAATCCAACCATGAAATTGTTTGTAAATTAACAATGATCAACAGTACAGCAACTATTACACTGTACAAAAGTAGAATTAATTTTGCTGTCCGAGAAACTTGTTGATCACCTCTCTGCCACATGAAACGACAAAATTAGAAAAATTTCAATTTCATTAGAATATAATATGATTGGCACCAGCCGTGGTTATTATTAAGATTTTGATTATGCCAACTTATTTTCTGGTTAATTTGTATTAAGTCAACAAAAATCGATCTCGGATAAGTAAATTGATTATTTGTTGTAAAAAAGTGAATGCAAACACATTTGGCAATGATCGCGAATGAATTTGTCTTCTTAGGGACTTCCAAACACTTGTTTTATGTGTTATATCAAAATAATTTTAGTATATTTATTAAAACCATCTTTAACAACCTCATAGCAAATACATTGGAAGACTGTAATCAATGTGGCAAACACGGCGTGAACTGAGAAGAATATATCGTTTAGTTGAACTGGATTATGACCACGAGGAAATCGTTCAAAATATTCTTGCTGTTAAACACAAAACAAAATTAAATTAATCAGAAGATAATGGGGGGTGTTAAATAATCTAGATATACTTCAATTTCAGGTATCCACAGGCCAATGTTGAACATTGAATAGAGAATAAAGCCAAGCAAGTTCAAGCATATGAAGTCAAAATTTAGTCCAACAACGCTGCAATAAAAATTAAACAATTACAAGACATTGAATGGTATGTAGCTAGGTACTGTTGTTCTTAGCTTTTTGTATCGTGGCTAAAAATAAAGTACTAAGGGTTAAGATGTTCAAATTGGGTTGTTTTTTATTCAAACGTTATAATAAAAAAAAAAAAAAGAGTATTTTATTTCATTTGTGTGACCAAACTTTTGTTGAAATGAAATAAAAAACAATGCATAACTAGGTACAGATAGTATAAATACATTTTGTTTGCACTTGTAGATTATTAAAAAAAATTAAAGCCAAAAAGATTACCTTTTTAAAGATATTTACCTTTTGCGAGACCAGTTTTCATACATTTGAGGATAAAATGATATAGACCAGGCACAAAAATAAATCCATCCAATTACAACACTACCCCAAGCCAAGTCGTTTGAATGTTGTATAGTTACTCTAACAAAAGCATCGTCAGCCCTAAAATTCAAAATCAAAAGCTGTAATTAATTAATAAAACAAAAATCTAGATAAATATTTTCCTAAAACTAATATAACAAAGTAAATGAGGATGCAGCTTGATATTTTTTTTTTAAATCTTTTTCTCTGACAAAAATAAGGTGTTATAATAAATAACAACTTTTGCAGTTTGATTATTTGGAAATCACTTAAACTGGGATCACCAGCAATACCCATTGCAGCTAATGTGGTTATTATTATTAATGTTTTATTTCATAAATATTAATTAATAAGATGTTAATTATAATGATTAATTTAACATATCAGTGTACAGATAATTTGACAGTTTTGATGACTAAACTAAATATAATTAAAAATAAAATCATCAATTATTAGGATTTAATTGTTAAACAACAAATTGTCTTAATAAAAAAAATCTTTAAACATTATTTTTATATGCTAAATATCAAATGAAAAACAATATTGTTCTTTTTAAAGTCAAAAACCAGTGAAGTTTTTATATTACAAAAATGCTTAATAATTATTATTTTGCGACTCGTTTAATTGAAGTAACCTATTTGGTCTTGTGTCAAGGGTGAAGCATTTAATATTGATTTACAAAATGAAAACTGAATGTTAAGCACACAGTCTTTAAAATTTATTTTAGTAACCTATGAAAAAAAACATAATCTACTATTATGTATAATTGTATGAAAATATGAATGACTTAAGTTAACGAGTTCAGGTGTTTTAATTTATCATATGATTTCAGCAGTTAATAATGAAAAATTTACTTGATATTTTTTGATGAACAATTGACTGACAATAGGTCGTGACCAGCGTCATGGGTAAATAATTTGATTGCCCATTCTTGAGGTTCTGACGATGCATTTACTGTTATTCCAGTTGTGTTTGTAGTTAACAAATCAGGGTGGTTGTTGTGCAAGACAAATAAAGAGTTTTGCGTTATGTTTTCACTAAAAAAAATTATCCAACAGTAACATTGTTAGTTTATTTAAAAATAAAAGACAAAAATGTAGAATTGAAAAATGCTTACTTTAAAAACAATGTTATAGTTTTTGTATCGTTTACTAATAGTGTCAAGTCCTTAGTGTCAAAGTATAAACTTGCATGAGCTTGGGAAAAGACTATACCTAAAAATAGACATACATTAAATACCTACAGAAAAAATATTAATTTTTTTAAATTAAACTTTATGTTTACTTACTTAATACTAGAAACAAACATGAGAGGTGAGAAATACCCTTCATGGTGTTGCCGAATGACACAAGGATCTGCAATGGAGTAACTGGAAGAAAAAACAAACCATTAGAATATTTCAATGACGCAATAACAAACTGACTAACGATAGCTCCGCTAACAGCCGTCATTAACAGTTTACACAAGTGTTCATGCACGTATTTTTTGGCATAGGAAAAACAGTATATGCAAGTCAATTGTATATTACAATAGTCAAAATAAGAGCAAAATTAAATTTAAAACCTAACTACAAAAAATAAAATAGAAAGAAAGTTTAAAATCTATATTAGGTGCAGATAGTTTATTACCTTTATACCGATATTCTACGATTGTTAAATTTAGTGGCAAGGGATGAAACGTCTCGAGAGACGGTGTTCAATGTGTCCAATATCATAAAACAAATACAAATAATCATAGCTGACATTTGTTGACGAAATATAATTGATTAGTACCCAACAAAAACGGTCAATATCTAATCTAAACCGTTAGAACGTTTTTTTTTTTTTTTACAGTAATAAATTACATTCTACATGACTTTAATAATGCAAAACTACAAACTCGAAACTACATTGTTATATTTTGTTTAGTTTTTCTATAGGTACCGAGTGCTAACGAAAAATAAATAAATATTATCATTTATCAACATAAAAAAAACATATGAGTTGTGAGTGATAAGAAAACAATATGCCGGTATGCGCAGTGGTGTATAGGTAAATAAATAAATCATTTGTGGGTATACACTATTTTTTAAACTATAATTAGAAGAAAAAATTCTCGTACCGCTTGAATTGGAGACCTACAATTATCTACAATTAATTTAATCACTAAAGAAAAGAAAAAATAATTTTTGAGACACCAGCTTAGTAAGTACCTACTCTGTTTAATATATGTTTTTTTTTTTTACCACATAGTAACTGATCAATCTATGGTTACTCTGTACGACGTATAACAATCAAACAATTTATCAATAAATAATGATTTTGTAGAGAGTATACGTTTTATGTTAGCCGTATACATTGTATTATTGTATCACATCATTTGAACGTAGATGTACAATCAAAAATAGAAAAGAGAATATACGCCATATACCCGATACACCACTGGTGGTCATATTGATGCCTGATCATTTTCCTATAGTTATCTAAATTGGTTATAACTTATAAGTCAATAATTTAATACAATTTCTTACAGTTCTATAATAATTACTGTAGAGCCCGGAATTTAATGTGCTAAAAACAACCAAAATAGGCATACGTTTAGGCGCTAATAAATGCTAATAGTGGCCTATATATGCCAATAACTAATAAACCTCCAAATATAGGTACACTTAACATTTGTATTCTTATTATTTTTAAATATTATTTATAGTTTTTAATTTTTTTAATATGTTGAGACTATTTTTAACAATAAAACTTATAGATAAAATAAACTTTTTTTTAACATAAATGATACAAATTATATAAATAAAATACCTAACTGCCAACATTTTTTTTATTTTCCATATTAATTATCTATATTCATTTATGTTGTACTATATTTTTCTATTTTTCAAAAAAAAAAAAAAATGTATTTTACATACTATATTGCCATTATTTTATTAGTACCTACTTTGAGGTACACAACATTTAAAAAAATGCAAAGTTTGAAAGTATTAAAAAATATGCGTTTATACATTCATTCATTTTTATTATTTATATGAAAAACAAACCCGAAATATGCTAGAATATGCAAAATAAATTGTTGAATTTGGATTCTTTAAAACGAAATTCAAATTTGTAGTTTATCTAGCTATTTTCCGAACCATTCTGTAAAAACATGCAAATGCAACAACTCACAGGTCTTTATTATTACATTCGAAAATCATATATTACAACAATTATTGTTATCAATTAGATAATCGCTCAATGCTCATCAATATAGACTATAGTCGATGGTAATCAATTAAAATCTTCTGACCGTCATTATAGTACCCACTGCGACCAATCATGGTTTATTGTACCAAAATAATTGTGAACAACAAAATATTCTATTATTCTTTTGGGTTGGACATTTCATCCATACTAGGTACAACTCGCAACCGTATAATACAAACTGTCCCTTGAATATAGATAATTTAATGCATTGGGATTGACCTTAGAAACCGTTTCCAAGTTAAAACCACTTAGTAAATAGATGACCTTACGAATCGACAATTAATTATTACATATGTATTTTTAATCTATTCCACAGCACGCGCGTCAGCATAATCTATAAACATAATATTTAATTAGTATTCATAAGACTATAAAACACTAGATTTTTTTTTAACGAGTAATGTTACCTACTAGAGCTAGATGAAACATATAACTATTGCGGGCGCTCTATTCTAATTCTACCCGGAAAGGAAATTCAAATATAAGAATATTCGAGTACTACGGTCGTTAATGGAAAACTATTGGAAACTATATTTGAAAATACAAATCACAAATTTCAAAATCGAGAATAAAATAAGTCACAACGACACAGACTACGTGCATTACCAAAATCAAATAATAAAACCATTAAAACCCATAACTTGTTTTTTATGTCGCTTATGTATTTCCCCCCTACTAACGATTCACTATGTGTGTCACGGTATATTGTTATTTACTATGTAAATAGCAGCTGCTGTTATTATAAGTTGACCGCGGTCAATAACTAGTTTCTTGGTCGATAACCGCACGGCGTTTAATATCCTTACTATATGTTCAAAAAGGTACCGCTAGCATGTGTGTACCTAATTATTAATGTAAATAATAATAATTTATGATACGGTATTTGGCGCGTTGTTCGAATTCAATAAAACAAAAAAAGCGGTCTGGCCAAAACAAAATATATTTGCAATAACGCACTCCTAGCCCGCCACAACTGAGAATTTATAGTTTTGAGAAAAATCGACTTGAAGTTTAAAATTATGATATCACAAAGTAATAGCGTTGGTTCTTTACCCGACGCAATAATGCTAAAATGTCCACAAATTATAAAATTAATTATCTCTATGCGATGTTGATTTTCGCTCAACACATTACACGAAAATTTGTTTTTATTCAATGCAAGAACGCTACACATCGAAATAACACAGTCAAGTATTTTGATTTTGACGATTAGTTGGATAAAAAGTAATACTGCCGTAAAGTAAATACGGCTCCGTTGGCTGTTGCTTTGATAATTGACTAAAAACTGATAAGGAATCATTACTGACACATGTTTTTGGTGGCTAAATACCAAAAATCATGTTTAACGTGGCGTTCTTGCAATATAATAAGTATAGAGCTAATTTTTTTAATACTGGAAAGTAAACAACATAATTGGTGAATTGTTGAGTTGTGCCGGTCTGGTTCTAGGGGTGCGTGCCATATGATAATTACACATACTTACCGTCCACTATGTGTATTACGGTTGTTATTAAAATGTCGACTTACTCTAAAGTAATATCAAGACCGATTGACAGAGGAGACTTGCTAGATGTCTCGTCGACGATTGGACTGCACAAGCACCCGGAGGAAATGCACTGACGGTTTCGGGCGCGGAACAGCAAAGAAGGAAACGGAAGGAGAAGAGAGGAGACAAAAAAAAAAATACCGTAAGACAAGACTACGAGTATGATTAATTACCGACGAGCCTTCGGTCATGCGTGGGACTCTTGAATGATAATAACAACAATGATAAACGGATCGAGCAAGATCGTTTTGTTCATCGACCGGTAGGAACAACAATATGGTCCGAACGCGCAAGAGTCGAGTCAGGCTTTTGGGCAGGGTGGGAGTTAGGTTACGCGATAAAAAAAGGGAAAAAAAAAGTTGTAAAAATCCAAGTACGCGAAACGAGTATGTATAAGACGATGATGTTTTAATTACCCGGATCTGCACTATGCATGTATACAATTGTTACAATAACGAACGCGCGACAATAACCATCCGAACTGTTATCATCGTATCGTAACACTGAATTCATGTGTAAATAGAGTACACTATCGGTGATCCGTTTCGACCTCGAGGGGGCAATCGTCCGCCTTTCCCAGAGAATTTTTACTCAGACTGCGTCTCCCACCTATTTGGACTAGGCCAAGACTGTGTTTGCCACACGGAAATATGTCCGTTGTCTTTTCGCCGTTGGGATCAAACGCCAAACGCTAAAAGAGCTCTGTAGGTACATGTGACATTATAACCCAGAGCAACTAATAAAATATTGAGTTCGTCCTATAGGGTGGTCTGACTGGTGATAGCGCCGGAAGGTATATATAACGGGAGGAGGTTAAGTCTTCCACTTCTTAAATACACTGCGAGACTATAGAGGAAAATATACTGCGATATTGAATTGTCTCGATTACGATCGTGTAAAAATCAATTGAACAAGTCTCAGCTGAGAGCAATCCTCGACATCTGACATATTAGAACGTATGTTACAAACCCAACTCAAGTTCTACACCGAACTGTTGGTTTATCGATGAACTGCGTGCCTTATATTGTTATAAAATATCAGCTGGGATACATATGAGGTACCACTGTACCGTTGAAGAACTGTTATTGAATTATTTTTGCATTTAAAGTGCACGATTTTTAATTTAAACAGCACGTACGCACGAAAACGTAATTCGAAGAAAGTAAACCATAGTAAAGCGGTTCTTATATTAAAACGACATACCTAATATTAACAATTTCATAATTGCCTACACTCGAGTTTGTTTTTTAACGAGTCAATCGATTATGTTTTTTTCTATTCATATCCAATTATTATAAAAAAAAAAAATTACAAACCGTCGGTACAACGATTTGAAGTTGGCCAAATGTATAGGCTTGCAAAGGTGCCCTATGATCAATACGACAAACGGCAAAGTGTGAAAATATCTAATTAAAAATCCCAAGTCGAAACGAGATTTGATAGGTCAACAGGCCGTTTCGATTGCCATTATATATTAAATGAATGCCATTATATGAAAATCGCATTCAGTCGAATCAGTTTTCTGTACGACATTGTTGGTACATAATGCGCTTTTGCCTAGTATTTTAAATAAATTATAATAGGTATGTAGGTTTACCAGAACGCATCGGGTCGCCCGCTGGTTAACCTTGTCGGCTAACTTTAAAAAGAACGTTAAGTACTTCTGGCGAAAACATGATTTTTGTCGAAAATCACAATTACCGCGAGTTGTATCTAATTGGACCGCAGCGAGTTTTTAAGACTTAGCAATGATTAGGCAAATTATCAATCTGTTAAACTGTTGCTAAAACGATCTGTGCATTACATCATGTATGCTATACGACATGTGCTATGCGGTACTTATTATCTATAATAGACTATATGTTTTTTTCGAACGTAAACCGCACTTCAACAATTATCGCGAGTGGCTATATTAATATTCATTTAGTATTAATCGAAGGCAATGAACTTGTTTTACTCTAAGGTATATGTCAACATTGCGCCAACGCCATCGGTCGCAGTGAAATGTATAATGTATTCATTTTTTACATAATATAATAGTTGTGTGTTTGACATGGCTCAACGTCCTATTCTAGGATATTTTGTAATTATTGTACAATGCAACGAAGCTGTCCGTCGTGCCCGACGTCGTTAGTATGTTTAACGTTAAACTAAGTTTCAATAAAATAACCGTTTTACGAATGATCGGCGCAGGAAAAAAACGAGGATCGGATGCGTTCAATTTGCTTATAAACAGTCAATAATGATTGTTTCCCCTATATCTATCAGCGTTAATTGTTATTATGCGTAATCGAGTTAATACGCGGTTATCGTGTTTTGTATATTAAATGATATTTGTTTGGGATTTATGCGATTCCCCAATGTTTGCACGTACTTGTTTCTATTAAAGTCCGACTCGACGGTACACCTACATAAAAAGAAAAATCTTGTACTAGATGAGAAAAAAATATATGTAATTTTTTGTTGGCCGCAATGCCCTCGTCTATACACGCACACACACACACACGGAACTATATTATAGACCAATGCTGCATTGTCCGAGGTAATAATAATTGTAACGTGAACTTGACTGGGACGCATTATTATAAATTAACAGCGCCACCGGCTAAACATGTATAATATTAATAATAATAATATTGCATCATTTATGTGATAATATGTTTTCACAGTTATTTATATATATATGTATATAATATAATATTGTATAATATACTATTTATTATAATATCTAATGCTAAGTTGTATCTATACCTACCTGTTCAAATCCATTAGACACTAAACGTTTGCCGGTTTTTGGCGCACCGTGATATTATTCAAAAACATCCCAGTTTACTATTAAAGACGTCGATTACGGTCGTATATTTTCAATGGTTCAAAACATCATTGCCTTCACTTGATCGGCTAATGATGACGACATCAGCTGTTATAAGCGATATTGTATTGACTTGTACCGTAGGTACACGAACGGGATAACGTTTAAACGTTTTGACGTACAGAAAATGTCGCAACCACTTGTACGCACACAATATTGCAGATTTGTCTAATAGCCACTGTGTAATTAAGGTGCACTTGGCATGTGTGCTAAAACAATAGACGCAGAGAGTTATGTTATGGCTATCGATGCACGTGGCAAAGTTATCGGTTCGATAACAAACGACTAATTGCATGTAATCAAATAATATTATAATCGGTTGTTGGAGTCTGTTGGAGAGATGATATCATCTGTTATTTTGTGTTCCCAAAGGTCAGGCGTGATAATATGTAGATAGTATACGACCCGCCGAAACTAGAATTTCCCAAATCGTACACGATTACTATATTATCAGTCATTAGACTTTAAAAAGATAAAAATGTGTGTGAAATAGGTACAGAAACGATGGCGAGTAGAGAAAAGTATGGAGTCGGAGGATTATAGGATCCCGCACTTGTGTGTATAAGGCGTACAAGAAGATGGACACCGTTGACATGATTTATTAATTATTATTGTGTATGAAAAGGATTACCATGGTTGTTAATCAGGATCTATCTAAAAACCATAGTATCTACTGATAGAATATAGGCTGTGGTTTGTAAAAACATTTTAAAATATGTATATCTCGTTTCCTTTTGCCCAATACAGAAAAAATATATATTCCGAGATTAGCCGTAAAATTGTCATCTAAAATTGATAGGTTACATCAATACATTTATTTTTATCTTAATTGTTCTTTAACTAATCTCTTAATGTTTTTTTTTATAAAGAACAAACAAATATAAGAACACTAATTTATTTGTATTAGATAAAAAATAATTAATATCGAGACTTCGAATAAACTGATTAAGATAACTTCCAAATAAGTCCATATTAATAAAAACGTATTATTTCGTGAAAAAATGTTTATGGACAAATTAGCCACATCTTGATGCCACAAACAGTGATATCAGACTATTACTTTCAAAGATATTGCAAAACGTATGTTTTCCGCCTATTGCAGTAAATGGTACCTATAAATCATTTTCTTTTGATCGACCTGAACAACTTTAAAAAGGGGATTTATCTGATTGTTACTCAAGCCCTTCAATTCTGATCCCTGAATGTTTTATTTTCTCACTAATTTCTTTTGCTAAAATGTAAACTATTTATGGAATCTATGAATTTATGTGCGATTTATTATAAAAGGGACTTTTATGACAATTAATGCCCAATAGAAATTCAATTAGTAAAAAAGTAATATTTTATTAAATTTTCCAAACTATACTATATCACATGTGACTGGAAGTAATTTATAATTACAATCATTGACATTAAGTCAATAATAAATCGAAACAATTTGTTTTGTGTATTCTGTAGTGTAATTATTATTAATATTTAACTTGTGACGGTTTGTCCGTATTATATATTATTAAATGTGTTTTTTTGTAAATGACTTAAAAATCGGTTTTAAATTATAATGTTTCAGTTTTTATGGCATATTTTGAAAAATTATCTTAATTTGAAATAAAAATATTTTTTGAAATAACTGAAGTGATTTTGTTTGATGAAATATAATTTTAATAGTTAGACAGTGGTACAAATTTGCGATACAAATTTAAAAAAAAAAAGAGAGAAGAAGACGTATCTGAACGTCTTGTGATGATTGAAATTTCCTATATAGTTCCCATTTAAACGAGTTATAGCTTTTCTGACTCATACAAACACTACAATTACTAGTTTTAACTTTTATGTCATATGTTTTAATGTTTACTCACTTTTGGGTGACATTTAAATAATATTTACATCCCACAAAGTAAAATCTTGAAATTGACACAAATCCTAAAAGTTTTTATTCATAAAAAGTTACCACGTGACTCCTACACAATCGTATAACACTCTTGGGACTATATAGATTACAATGTAATATAATAGTATCAATATAGAACCTAAACTACTAAATGGTTGTTTAGTGAACGCGTTAAACACTTAAAATTGTTGCTTGAATATGATATAAAATCAATTTGATCGAACGTCAAAATATTTAATATGCTTAAATGATTCAAACGTTAAAATATGATTATGTTACAAGTAATAATCGGAACAATTCGGTACCTATAATTCAATCATGTCAAATAGTTAACATAACACTAAACACGTGTCAGTAAATAATTATAGTAGTGATTATTACATATTATTGTTTACCAATATCATACTAGTAAAACGTGTGTTTTACGGCGATATATATTTTTACATTATCGCGATTGCGTTACATACTTAAATTTATTAGACATTTTTACAAATATATAATATATTATTGGACATTTTTATTTTGGGCGTGTGTATATGTCCTAAAAAGAAGATTAAGCGTGTACGGATTATGAGGAAGCACACTTACCGACTAACCCATGTATATGAGTATTAACAAGATGTATAGGCACTCTTTACCGAGTAGTTTAATAAACAATCGGAACGTAACCTAAGCGGAGTTGTTTTGTAGCCAGCGCGAGTGATGTATTACAATAATACCTAATAATAATAAATAACAATTTGTAATTCACATACTTGGACGTAACGCAAATATCTAAACCTATAACCATAAAGCCCATTCTAAAAAAACCAACACCGCTGAGGTTATGCAACCTTTGTGGAAGGTCAACTGTTGTGTGAAGTATTGATGGCAATGTTATCTAGGTCATCAGACGCGGAGACGACACAAATATATAATAATAATAATAATTACAACTTAAGAAATAAAATATTATAAAACAACCGTTGAGCTAAAATAGTATTATTTGTTTTTTATTAATTCAGCTACAAGACAAATGAAAACGTGTTACAATGGTAATAATAATAATAATAATAATAATAATTATACATAATAAACTACTTTCCAATCGTAATATCCGGTAGATAAACACTTTATGTTTTTTACATAAAAAATGAAAAAACTCCTACCATTAACAACGACAAAAATAAAATAAATATACATAATAGTTAACAAACTGTTCTTAAATGTGACTAATTTTTGTTATTAAACTATTTAAAATATATTTTGTTAGATAAGTTTGCAATAGTTTAATTCAGCTGCGTTTTGCACCGTCGTTAATATTTTTTTTCTTACTTTTCTATTGTTAATTAATTTGTAATGCGTCAAATATACGTGTTATTAAAAAAAAATTATAATATGGCTCTAAACCTCAAAAACGTTTTTATAACGCCAAGAGTAGGTATCATTTATAATTTGAGTGTAAAAAAAAAATAACTATAATAACATACAAAAGGTTGTTGACAAGAAGATATTGAACGTGACGTGGAAGTGATGAAACTATTTTAAGACAGTATCCCGAAAGAACGTACCCTAATCCCTATTACATCAATTTGATTTTGCATTTTTTTCAAGTTTTTTATCTCAATGAAAGACACCGTGCACTTGGGATTCGGATCGTTCTCTCGGGATACTCAGCTGTGTAGAATGTTTAGTCGGTAGTTTTGCGTAGTTATAGGTACGCCAAGCGATCAGTCTAAAGGTATTTAGACTTATATTATATCATCAATTTAATACATATTATAGCGGAAACTGTGCGTGAGTTAGGTATGAAATTATTTGTTATTTTGTACTCTCAAATAGATAAGAAAAGAAAAATACTAACAATACGATCTAACTGATATTAACTACCAAGGCACCTAAATTTCAAACTGCTATGTATAGTATAAAATAAAATACGAACAAAAATAATAAATAATATTCAACAGTATTAATACACTTATATAATATTACATTAGACTAAGTCTAAATTGTACGTCGTTTTTCCTTATCGTCTAATTACGTAATCTATATAATCATATAATAATATAATATACGGTCTAACAAATTTTTTTTCGTAAAAATAAACCCTAAAATAAATTGCTTTTTCGTTTCAAAAAAAAAAATGAAAAAAAATACATAATAGAACATCACAATAGTTCATTGCGCAATTTGTACAATTCGATTACATTCAGTTGTTGACTAGCTTTAAAAAAAAAAAAAATCATTCTTAATCAATACAATTAATATTCACCATAACACTATTATCACAATCAATCGATTTTCCCTTCGGGCTTAAAAAAAAAAAAAAATACAAGCATATCCGCCGCATTTCAATGCCTATACATATTTGTATATGTATATTGTATAAGGTTTTGTATATGTCATAACGCTTTATGATTAAATATATTATGTAAGTTTGTTTGTTTTTTGTTTTGGTCAAAATCTGTATAACAATATAGTTTATCATATAATTAAAATGTAATATTTTTGCATATACGAATGGAGAGCACATACGAATGAAAAAACCAAAAAAATGTACAAATTTTTGGATATAAAGAAAAAATAAACGTTATAGAAGAATAATAATTACTATATCGCGTTTGTTCTCTAATACGGCCGTTTATTTGGTTATTGGCTCGACAAAATACAATCAACATTTACAGTATACCTCAGTCTATGCCTTGCTAGGTTTGCAAACTTTAGAAATAATTCCAAACAAAAAGTCTTGTATGTAATTTTGTGTTTATTGCTTTCAATATTGTAACTTGTATTACTCGTTAGGATATTATTCTAATTATGAAATTTGAAACTGATCAGGCGCCTATCTAGAAATAATAGAATGGTAATCCAAGAAAAACTAGTAAATCATTTTTTTTTCTAATGGGGTTAATGCCGTTTTCATACTCTCCTGTTAAATTTAATTAAATACAGACAAACACCAAAGTAGAAGCCCCAACCGGTCTGTGCCTGAAATGTTATTTTGTTTGTCGACTAATATACTAATATACTTTTGGCGGCTATTTAAAATCTTGTATGTCTCTAATACAAGCTCTTTGCAGAACATTAAGTAGGTACATAAGTTAACATTAATTACTATAAATTAGAAGTGAGTATATAATCATTAGTATACGAGTAGAAAAATGACCTAAACGAATTTATTGCTATTTTTCAATGATGTTTCTAGGATAGACATTCAAGATACTTCTTAAAATATTATAAAATTATCACTAGTGTTTTAATTATAATATTTACAAAAATAATTTATTGCCCGCATTTTGATTACACGTTTTGTTTAATGTAGGTTTGTATACATATATAAAAAAAATAAGTTGAAAACATTACTAGTTAAAATGTTATCGACCATATTTCATTAAAAAATTAATAGTTTGCACGTTTTTACTATTTTTATGCGTGACCCTATATAGCAGTAGAATTTTGTAAAAAAAAAAAAAAAAAATGTAAATACAAAACAAATAGAAAAAGATGTCTTCTTTGAAAATATTCCAATACTCTTTAGCAAACTGTACAGATATTAATCTCTTCTTCCACCCTCACGATTCGTTTGGATTTTTCGGTTTTCTCAAACAAACTGTTTTCTCTTAGACAATGGATTCACTGTACTCGTATACGGAACGAAAAGTGATGGAACTCTCGTTGCGATTCGGCGAAGAATTCATAATATTACAAATAATTATTATTTTACCTATACAATCAATAATGGCTATCAGTCTTATGGAAAACGCAGACACGCTCTGGCGTTTACAAAATATTATCATTTTACAAATACACCAGGCACCGGGCGTTCGTTCGTTCGTCTCTATACGAGTATTGTGAAACATTGTCTCAGACCTCAGTAAACAAACAAGATTGCCCTAACCTCGAATGTGTGCGGTCGCGTTGTCGAATTATCTATCATGGCTTTATACGATGATGAAAACACGATTTTTTTTAGTGGTATTTTTTTTTTTTTTTTTAATTACAATAATATGATGAATTAACTGGAAATCGTTACGATAATGTGCGTTTTTCGCGAAATCTCTTGAATCATCTACCGACCGGCAACAGTAGTAGCTGTTGCAAGCTAAATAGAATACCGACAGCTGTTATCACCGTCAAGGCAGTGGCTCGTATCGACTTCGAACGGTTGACCTCACTGCACGGCTTTTGGCCTGTAAAATTAATTGGAAAACGATTAAAACAATTTAACATCAACATGTCTATAACTAATTATATGTTCCATCTAAATTCTAATAGTATGAGGTGAAAAGAATCGTGCCAAGTGGAAATCGATAATTCCTGGATAACTGATAAGTGATTATCGATAAGATAAACAGTTGATAAGAAATGCATGATAAAATAATTATAAGATGTGTAGGGAAAGAAACAGAAAATCAGCTAATCATTAGACATGTTCGTGATCTAATGTTTCCTTCATGGGAAAGGTTGAAGATATTTTTTTTTTAATAACAAAGGCAAAACTAGCACTCACCTGCGGGCGACAGTGAAATGTCAAACGACAACACCAGTCCCGTCTGTTCGGTCAGGTTCTCGCCGTTGGACTTGCAATTGTCAGAGTGAATGTAAACTTGCACCTTGTCCGGCGGTCGTTTGATGTAGGACACGCAGTACAATTTCCTCCAACCAGCCGCTGTTGGCAAATCGCTACCGATTATTTGATGTACCGTATTGTTGTCCTTCCAGCTGCCGTGACATTTATAAGCTTTGAAAAAAATGAAAAAAAAATAAAAATCACCTTAGTATTGTAACAAAACTGTAATATAATTAATGGTTACAGTGTTTGTACAAGCTAAACCCGTATATTACACAAAGGACGGACTTGTTTAGACGGTAGCCAGTTGACCATCGGTTGACCTGTCATATGTGTTATCATGTTACTAGTCACTTAAAACGAATTACACACCCGTTTAAGTTTTGAACGTACTACGCAGGAAAGGCGTTCGGGTTCCCAAGGACGCTAAGTTCTTGGGTGGTCTTAAGCTCCTAAGTCACCACCGGTTATTGTTACTATATTATTTTCTACACCCTCCCCAACTGTGTAGTGGTCGTTTTTCGATTTAACTCTTTGAGGCATAGCGGGACGAAAAATAACCCACCATTTTAAATGTATAGATTTTATTTATTTTAAAAAACCCTGTTTTGCTGTCTCTGTTGTTAAATATTTTATAATCTTGTTTATTATCGGGTTACAAGAAAAAATCAATTATGTTTAATTTATTCTATGAAATGACTAATTTAGCCATCTGGTATCATTCGTATCGACAAGCAATGTGTCACACTAACCCATCTTAGAACTGACCATACTAATATTCGTCACCCTTTATTTCCACCAATAAATCAGGAACCAAATTATCAATTACTAAAAGTCCCCGAATTAGAAAACAATATTATCGAAAATGATTCACCTGAAAACACATTGGAACCCAATAATAATGAGAATGAAGCATCAAATAATTTTGAATTTACTGCTCCAATATGGTTAAAAAAGTAAAGTTATTTCATAGGAACTTCTCCCCGAATTTACGTGCGCCGACGGTCCAACTAGTTTGATTAATACTGAAGATGACCACACTCCGTTTTCAGCCTTTCAATTATTATTTTCAAACGAAATACTAGATTCACTTGTGTAACAAATTTGTATGCACACCAATTAAAAATTAAAACTGGAAAAGTTATACTCCTACTGATAAACAAGAAATTATGACTTTCCGTAAGTATAAGTATTTGAATGGGTACAAAACGTTTGCCAAGTTATAGAGACTACTGGTCTACATCTTTAGACTTTTATATGATGAATACATAAGTTCTCTTATAACTGTAAATCGTTTTGATTGGCTCCTCTCATCTTAACACTTAAATTACAACTCGGTTATGCCAAAGAGGGGCGAAACAGGTTTTGATAAATTTTACAGAGTTTAACCTTTTTTAAAAAAAAATTCGAGACAATTTTCAAAAATATTACTATCCACACAAAATAATTGCAGTTGATGAGTCTATGATTACATTCAAAGGGCGATCATCTTTAGAGCAATACATGCCTAAAAACCAACAAAAAGAGGCTATAAGGTATGGTCGTTAGCTGATAAACATGGTTATCTTTGGAATTTCGATTTGTACACTGGTAAAATAGGAGACAGATATACATGAAATTGTTTTAAATTGTTTTATATATATTTGTTTATAAATTGTGATAGTTGTTGAACAATTTTTCGTCATTTAAGTGCTTAGGCATAAATATAAAATAGTACATTTTATATCGGAAGTCATTGTTCGAACCTGACTCGGTGAAGATCCTAATTCAAAAATAAATTGAATTATTATTTATTGTTAAAAAATCAATTGACAAATTTTTAAATAATCCATATAGCATGTTTAAATTTTGTACTTTGCATAATGTATGATTATAATGCTCATAAAGTAGTCGAACAAACGTTTTTTTACAAAATGCTTGTCATAGTTCAATACAAATGTTTATCTAAAAACATTAAAAATGTCGTGCTAAATAATTTAATAGGTTTCTTGGATATTTTTACGCAAGTCTATATTGCGAGTTGACAAAAAAAAAACAATTAAAAAAATGACAATTAACAGTTGTAAAAAAATTATGTATTGTTGTCGTATCCATCACCAACCATTTTTGTTGACATTTAATTATATATGTTAATGAAACTAGTAGCGAGTGTATATTAATAAACTATTCATGCTAAAATAACAAAAGGTCATTTTTGACAATTATATGTGTAGTTGCCTTGTACCTGTCATTTACTAAAATAATGATTAAAAAGCTAATATTATCAAATGGCTTAAAATCATTTTCAGCATCTATAAATATATATATATATACATATATTTTTATTAGTAGTTTGCTTTTTTTTTATGGGTTTTAATTTCTTAATCACACATCGAATGTTGGCAATTGAAAAAAAAAATCCCTTATTTCTTTAATAAGTTACAATTCCTCCCTTTACCGAAAAAAGTAACCATTTTCAAAATATTAGTATCATTTTATAAATGTGAATTATTTGAAATTTAGTTTTAAAAAAGGATAATTTTTTTAAAGTATTTTATGTCAAAACATTTTATTTTCTATTATTGTTTCTTATATGTATATACAGAGTGTTTTCGGCATGACAAGCACAATACATAACATATTATATAAAGTATTTATCTGCCAACTTAAGTGTTCATTTTGACCATGGCATACATGTCAATTGTGCTATGTATGTTATCAAAAATATGTGACACATTATAAACACTGTGGGACACTTTAAGAACTTTCAATATAAATTCCAGTTGAAATATCTATAAAGCCGTGGCCAAATTCGGACATATCTAAACTTAAATTTCTTCGGCCTAAATACTTTTCATCACAATGCGCTGTTAAAAGACAAGATTATTCTGTAGTATATAATATATATATATATATATATTGAATAATTTATGATCTATCTTTCATATTGCAAATTCACATTGGGACATAGGTCTTATGAACTAATAACACATATAAAATATACATACATTTGTACGAGATATATTTTTTATTTGTATAGTCTTACATCATTTAATGTACATATCCGAAAGAATCCAAAAATGTTTTTTTTTATCAGAATGACCTATATTTGTATAGTTTAACCAATGTTCAACTTTAAAACTTAAAACGTGTTATTAAAATCTGTCGACTGTTATTTCTATTTGAATTTTTGCATAAACAATCGTTCTTTATAAATAATGGCTTGTGTTTTTTAACGACTAAATTAATTTATTACCTAAACACGTCCACCTTTTTATTCGATAGCCTATTGCTTTTTTTTATTAAAAACTTGTGTGCAACATTTATATGGTATTAAGTGAGGTCTATACTATTAATGATGAAACTTATAACAATATTCTTGTAATAGTTGAGTCATAAATTTGCAAAACATGCATCTATTCAAAAACGCATTTGTTTTAATTAACCGTTATCGCTATATATTATACATTGTGTTAATTGATTGGAATAACAAATCATCAATGAGTTGCGTTTGTTTAAATAGGTACTTAGTTCACTTAATTGGTTTCTTATTATTTTCATTACAAAACGTTTCCACCTGACTTTTGGTCTTCTAGGTTGTCTATGTATATTAGTACATTAACTATAACTGCGATTTGTTTATACAAAAATGATTCATCATAATATTGAACACTTATTCGCATATTTTTTTACAAATTCAATACGCCCATAGAAAAATTAAATAAAAGATTTATTTTTTATTCTAAAAAATTGGTAATGATTTATTCTCCAAGGGCAATCAGAAAAAAAACAAAATTAAAAAACGTATTTTTTTAACAACTGTTTTAAACAAATATTTACATCGATGGCATACAAGCTTAAATGAAGTCGTCTTCAATATAATTAGAACTATATAACAAAAAAAAACCTGTCTTAAAAAAAGTTTATATTTAAAATTGATTCTAATATTGTAAATATTACAACATTTGTATTGTAATGTGTTGTTTATAGTACACAAATATTTTGGTTCTTTGTGTGTCATGTTATATAATATAGTAAGCGCTTAGTAACTTTAACGTTGATGAAGGATTAATATTTACTAAAAAGCGAACACCATATTTTTGACATAATAATCATGACGTGTATAGACACTATAGTTATAACTTTATAAACATTAGTGCGAGAAACGGATAGTGGTTTATTAGACCATTGCGGAAAGAAATCATTTTCCTGTATATTTATTTGATTACATTTTTACAATGTTGTAGGAAATTAAACACCTACTATTATTACTACTCCTGTTCAAATATTTATCTTTGCCGTTATCATAATTAGTTTTAGACTATATGGTAGCGCATAGAAAAAAGTACATTGCTGGTTCAACTAATATTATGGTTAATATAGGGACATAATACATTTCTAGTTTGAATAACTAAACTAATAGTTGGCCAAACTAAATTTTTAGTCAAAGCTACTTGCTATGCATTTAGTTCGGCCAACTAAATGTTCAGTTGGGCCAACCATTTATCTCTATTTACCCTAATAGTTAACAGTGATTGTTTACAAGACCGTCAACCATGCGACAAGACTACTTTATTTTCAATTTTGTAAGCAAATGAAAATATCTTTTAAAATCAACTATTTTGTAGTATATTGTGATCATAAAAAATGCACCTACGTTGTACAGTTTTAATTACAAACCGACAACGTTTACGATTGATATATTTTGTTTTTTTTTAATTTTATTTTAAATGCATTGTATACATATACGCGTTTTAGCATCATAACTATTTACTGATATCGTCATATTTCAAGAATATTGCCTCACTTCTCCGTAAATTAGTACATATATGTAACTGTGAAGCCATGAATACTAATCGGCAATCACCACACATAAAAAATACTAAAGAATAGAATACAGATTTTATACTGCGAACTAAGATTGCCTTTACTAGGCAATAGTTATCCATATACAAATAAAAAAATTGAAACTCCACTCGACTTGACCAGTGGTCGACCAATACGTCATAGGTTAAAAACAAGTGTACTAATATATAATGAAATTATACAGAAATTTCCTGTCTAACCATACAGCGTTATTTTTCTTAGAAAAATATAATGTTCAGTATAAAATCGTTATCATAATTAGAGCATATTATTTATTGTTTTTTTAGAATATTTTTATCTCTCTCTGTTATTATACCTCGATAGTTTATTATCTATGAACGCTCTTTAGCCGGTTTTTTTGGAATTAGGCACAGTCGACTTACCATAACCATAGTTGATCAACGTTCGACTGCAATGAGTAGAATCCAATCACCCAAAAATGTATCGAGTAATTTTAAAAACATTATTTGAGTTGTAGTTTTAAAAGAAAACTTTCGAAATTTGATTTGAAATATTAAAAAGAAAAGTGTTTACATAATTAAAAAGTTGACTGTAAACGAATAGGATGATTACTCAGTAAAATCGTCGACTGTATAGTGTTTACAAGTTTAAATTAATACCGTTCGATCTAATGGAAAAATAAATACTGTAACACATACTTATAGATAATACGCACCACCTTCTCTCTTATATAAATGCGTACATACATTTAAATTTTGTTTCGGCAAATACTTATAAATTGGGTTGAACGAAGGGATTTCGTTAGAACACAAAATAATATAACATAGACCCTTAGCGAGTAAATATTAAAAACCGGTAATTTTATTTATTTATTCAATTTCCCCAAAATAAAGCTTTTGTTTGTGCTTTTTTAAACCCTTTCGCCGAACAATCTGAGGTTTAAATCGTAGCTCCGGGAAAACAGACAGAGAACCGTAAAGTGTGTGTATGTGTACATATTGTACATAATTTGAATAAAGGAGGTTTTAAATATTTTTAGGCATCCAATACAGATAGTCTCCGCTGTAAACAATGGCCGGTATACCCGGATCAACTGACGTGTCACGCTGTAGTATTCCATTGCCACCGTTGTCCAACTAAGTTTTCATTCCCTACCCATTGGTTTGCCCCGTTGCCTTTGGGCCTTTAGACGTAAGGCCAGGTCATTTGCCGGAAATTTTGACCGGATTTCCGGCGGGCCACAATCGGTATTTCTACGATTCCACCCTGTCCTTTACCGCAACCCAACTACCGGTATGCTCCCCCCCCTTCTATTCTTTACCACCCCAAAACTTATGTTTGACCGAAATTCAAAGGCTGCTATAACAATGTAATAAATAACGATACGATAATTATTATACGATAGTTACAAACAATGGCTGACGGATCGGAACTTTTGGATGCTTTTAAAAAAATATCGATATACACCCCAAAACAGTAAAATTCAAAAAAAAAAAAAATCATAAAGTTTGTTAGCCACTCGACGACGTACTCAAAAAATGGGATTTAATATAATATAATTTCCTGTAACAAATACTCACAGTATGACGGGAATTCCAAAATTATAAGTAGATATTAGGAACTATGGTGAAACTAAAACTAAAAGGTTATTTTATTTTACAACATTTTTGTCATTCTTCTTGCGCATTTACTAAATATTATGCAACGGTAAAACGTGGAAAACTTTTTTCAAATTTGTTTTCGAATATTATTAGGTGTAAGAAATAAATTCTGAGCTGAGTGTTGCGGTTTATGATCGTCGATTTTATTTCTCCTCGACTTAGGTTCAAGGTTTTTTATCACCCCACTCGATCTTACCGAAAAAAAAAAATTAAATAAAAAAGATATTTGATATTTTAGTCTAAAAATAATGTGTACTGGGCTTTGTGTAGTTTTACCATATTGTTTATTGTAATAATTGTATATTTTACCAGTATGAAGTTTTACCAATAACACGGAGTTTTGCATAGGCAAATTGAATACACAACTGTCGTTTGTCCGTACTCCTTACGTACATGTATTTAGAAATTATGGCGTTTTCCATATTAAAGCTTAAGCCTTTTGTAAGTGTTTAATACACTTGAATGATTTTATTATTTACTATAATATTTGTATAGTACAAATTGAACACCACTCGACAATATTCCTCGAACAATATGTTCAACTTATCATGGTTTTATATTCCCCCACCAAAACCCAACGAATATTTTTTAAATAGTATAGGAAAATTTTGTTTTATCATATTAAACTATTTATGGAGCAAAAAGTTGTAATTATTCGCACATGTTAATATTTTCTTCACTGTCTGGGGGATAGTATGTATTAGCTATACGTAAGGTACTAGCAAAATTTCCTACAAATTTTCCTTAAATGTAAAGGTACATCCTTATAAAAAATGACACTTTGAATTTTAAAAAAATGAGCAGTCACGCTAGCTCAAAATTGGTAATTCTTATTAATAGTGTTTTCAGTAAACCCCTACATATTTATTATGGTAAATAATAAAAGTTAGGATACTTCGAGTTTATAATCCTCTAAGGATAGATGTTTAAAAAATAATGTATTTAACGGTAAACAATATGAAACTATATTTATACAGATTAGATTCTACGTCATTATTAATGGAGAAAAGGGTTAATTTGGGTTAATTATACTTTCAAATGTATTTAAATTTTATAGAACTATAGTGTTTATACGCATAAAGCACCATTAAGCTTATAAATAATAATTAGTGGCGTTAGTCTACTAATTACTTTGAGGGTTAATCAAATTGTATTTTACGGTGTAATTAAAAATATAGGTAATAATAATATGGTAAGCTGACTTGACAACCTTTTGTCTGTTCTAGTAAAGAGGTCTGGTAAATACGTTTAATATCAATTCTTAACAAACGACATAGTCAAATGTGTGAGTTTCTAATAATTCAAACATTATTAAAGTAGTAGGATTTGATTGCGATGATATTATCGGTAACTTTGATATTCTATTGTTATTATAATAACACAGAATAAAACTATTATTGCGTGGTCGATAATATGTCTAAAATGGTTACACAGTCGAATATTATTTAATTAAATTTTTTTGAAAAAAGTATCGATTTTGTATTAATGTCAGTTTGAAATGACTATTATAGTCAGATTTCACGAAATAGTTTTGAAGCCCTTTAATAACATTTTACATTAATATATACAAAAAGTTGAAAAACTTAGCTTTTTATTGTTAAAAACAGGAAAACCTAAAACATTTTTATAGAAAATTTTAAATTTATATTTTGGCAGGTTCTGAATAATAAATAATGAAGATTAATAATAAATTGAAATCATTAATCAACATTTTTATGTGAATAATGGTTATATTATATAAGTGTTGGAATATTTTTACTTTTCAAGGTTTTTTCTGTATACATGTTTGGTCTTTCTGACAACTTGTATAAAGCTTTTAAACGAACTTTAGTGGAGTCAAAACGATTTTTAAAAACTCTTTAAATATTATTTTGTTAGCCTGACTTATTCACTATAGTCCAGTCGGCGACAATTGAAATGGCTCCTGATAACAAGTGGTTTTTAAAATATACTTCATATGAAAGTTGAAAGTGCACGTGACATCCAAGTTAACTTTAATATGTTACACACACGGATACAGTGTTGGATTCAATTCAAAATTATACAATCGGTAGTCATTGCTCAGCGATTTTATTCTACAATTTCCTAGATGTAGCTGATGTACTGTATTGTGTTCCAAGTTGAATACGTTGTTGCAAGAAGCTCTAATACAAAAAAGACCACACAGGACAAATATTCGAGATCAAATACAAATTTCGAAAATCGAATCAGAAGTATAATACTGGTGAAATATCACCTGATTTTATTAGGTACATATAAACATTGAGCAAAAATGTAATCGACAAAACATCTTACTTGATTTTATGTGAAACGCTTTTGGGCATTCCGCGCGCAACTCCAGAGCGTCGGACGATCCACAGGAAAAAGTTATTGAAGTCAAGTTCAACGAACACTTCTCTTCAACCGCCTTGTTGTGGTTGTTGTTGGAGTTTTGCCGACCTTTTCTCCTTACCCTGCGCAAAACCACCTCGCCCTCCTCGTCGTCGTACTCGCTAAGCCGTCCGAACTCCTTGCTCGAGTTCTTCCGGTTGGACCTGACCATGCTCGGCAAGTCCGGTTGCAACTTTTTGTAAGTCACGCTCCAGTCATCCGACGACTTCTCGTAGTACTCGGCGGAATGGCGTTTCGGCGCCGGCGAGGAGGTGGTCGTCAGCACGACCGCCGTCGGATGATTGTCAGAAGTTAACAAATCTATCGGTAACTGAACAAAAAAAAAAAAACAAAAACCCCCCCCGAGTCATTTATCATACTCCCGTATTGACGTTTTTGTTTCGTATACACCAAATGTATACACAATGTGTATGATATATTATACGTATACTATACTCACGTTGAGATTTTTCTTGTTTGGCGATAACGCATCGTTCCGTGCGATATTTTTGCCGATATTCTCAATCGTGTAAATTCCTCTGAAAGGACAATTTCGGTAATCCGATTTCAGCGCTGTCAACAAAAAAGGGCTTTCGTTAAAAATGCAATTTGTTTAACACGCGCGGCAAATTCATTGTTTTCTAGAAATGCCAGTCGACCGGACTATAAGACACACACATATTATTATACATTTTTCCGGCGGTTCTGTCAGGTCATCGTGTTACATGTTATTATCTGTACGATAGTCCCAAAACAATGAACAAAACGTGACATAGGTACGTATGAAGTTATCGTAATATTTTGGATATTGAAAACTGTCTAATTTTGTTCCAACGTACCACCAATGGATTTAACAGCGCGATGAGCACAATCCGACAACGGATTTGAATTCTCAGAATCTCTTCCAGGTATCAGTTTTTATCGTTTGCTATTTGTTCATGCGTACATTGTTTTTCAATTGAATACCGATCAGTTTTAAGTTCAATATTAAAAAAGCAGAAAATTGTTCCAAGAAAAGATGTAAAAATATATGTTTTTAGATTCGTCACTCTACCGTTAAACGCCGGAATAAAAAAATAGGCCTTTAGTTCTCTCCGCAAAGATTTCATACACTCGGAGGACGGAGACGTTTTTTATCACACAATTTCTCCTTAAACTTTGAGCAAACCGTTATTGTTACCATGTAATATTAACGTTTGTCATTCGAATGTGTTTTCGTCATAGAACTTCATCATTATTAGTATTATAATAAACTTTGTTTATTGAATTGTTTGTCTTGTTGGTTAATATAATTTAAGTTATTCAATTTTCCATTAGCTAATTTACATATAAACTAAATCGTCAAACCTTAGTTTGTGAACAACCATTTTATACACTACATAATTAAATTGTTACGACGATTGATAATGCCATATTCAAATTAAATTGTTTGTGTTATGTTATTTGTTACAATTATAGAAATCCGAAATATTATCTATAATTGGGAAATCTGAAATCATCATGGAGTTGTTTATCAAACTTCGGTTAGAAGACTTTAACATACGTATTATGATGGCAATGTAAATAATACTTCTTTGCTCTTATCAATAGAATAACAGCCCAACATTAACCGGCTTTTTGTCGAACTCATAGGTGTAACATTAAACTATAGAAAAGTATAGACACTACTGATATTTTTACAAATGACTACTAAAAAAAATCACCTGTCATAATATGACGCCTTTTGTACAATCAATAATATTTATTGAAAAAAACCACGTTGGTCTATTATTCAAACATATACAATATCCAAATCAATTACGATTATTATTTTTAACGCTAACCAATGATTGCGATGATTTTTTTTTTTTTTTGCTAATTGAACTAATTGATTTTAGTGGACAATTGATTGATTGTCACGCGAGTCATTTTAACCGTATATTTAACTGTCTGATGCCAATAAAAAAGTAAATACAAAACGAAATTAAACGGCGCGTATTTCACGCCAACTAGTTTTTGAATGATGCCGTTTGCTATTCATCGTACGGTATATTTGCCCGTGTACGCTGACAATACAAAACAGTATTCCCAATGGCGTTTTGGTTATTTATTTTAACGGGATAACGTGGAAATTGTAGTGGATCGGTTCGGGGCAAACACTCGCAGTATATTGTAGCAATCAGTGACTTACCCACTAACGTAATTGAATCAATTGTGTGCGGATCAAAGTTCGGTGAACTGCACGCGTCTTCGGGCCTTCTACTCGGTCGACCTGAATTTTGTCGGAACAAAAAAAAAAATAAATAAAAGAAACATCGCATTTATGTGTTTATCGCACCGGACGGTGTCTGAACGGATTAAAACGCGGCGACTTACCTATTTGGAGCTGTGCCAAGTCGCCGGACCTCCCTTGGAAATCCAGGCAAATGTATCCGCTCTGACTGCAAAGAAAAAAGGGCACGATTATAACGAGAAATAACGCACGAGTGACTAAAGCATAAAATAATAATAATACAAACAGACGAACCGACATGGCTACTAGCTTGTATGCGATAGTGAGGTAAATAGAAAGGCTAAAACCAGCATGACCACACAAAAGAAAAATAATTCTTCATTGTTGAGCGGTTGGTATTGTACACGATAAAACATGTTTCTAAATCATGAAATATTATCGTTTTATTCAAAAAAAAAAAAAAAAAATGTTATCATTGATATCTTATCATCACGGTATATTGAACGGTATTTTTTTTTCATTCTAACTGGGCAGACTGACTTTAGCCATTCTGTTTGCATCGCTTTAAAACTACTATAGTCACCCCTGGACTGACGTCAAAGGTTCTAGGTTGCTTACCATCCGGTGACGTAGTGCGCCATGACTCTGAAGCGGTTCGTGGCCACGTGGACTTCCTGTTGGCACGACAACTTCATCTCGTGGCCAGGCATCGGCGCCACCAGCGGTTGATTGTAGGCGAATTGGTTGGCGGTCTGCACCATTTGAGTGGTTGACGAGAGGTCAAACAAGTTGGTCACCAGCTTCAAGGTGCTGTTGTTGTGATGGTGCGGAAACGTGAACGTCTTACCGTGGTCCAACGTCCTCCACCTCTGGTTACCCGTCAGCCACGACGGAAAACTACATTTAGGCTCCCAAGTTTCTACGAATGGAAAGATGAAAAAAATTATACATGTATACAGTAGGGTGGTCCAAGTATTAACTTGTTGTATAATTTAAAATTTGCAACCCCCTCAGTGTGTTAAATATTTTTAAAAACGTGAGCATGCAAAATTTCAACTGAACTGAACGATAAGAACACGTGCCGCAGAACCTTCGAAGCACCAACAATAGGGCTCAACTAGATGAATAACAAAAATATTAAAATCAGTGAATTTCAACTAATCATTTTTAATTTGCTCAAAGTGCAGGAATTATTCAAACCACTTTTTGCTGGGATTTGACATTCGTCTAAGTATTCGACTATAAAATGAAAAAATGACATTGAATTCCCGAGGGAAAAGTTGGAATCACTAAATTTTTATAAAAAAAAAAAAAAAAATAGGATTTTTTATATTTTTGGGATTTATTAACATGGGACCTTATTATTTAATAAAGTAGTATTTGATGTTTTAACGAATTTTTAATCATCTTTTATATAGGTTCTAATCAAATAAATGCAAAACAATTTTAATTAAAATCACCGATTTCAATATTTTCTTATTTAGCTGATTGAGCACTATTTTTGGTGTTTCGAAGGCTCTGCGACCAGCGAAGAACACATGTTACTATCATTCAATTCATTCGAAATTTGGCGGTGCCAAATTAAAAATATAAGAAAAGTTAAAATTTAAACCACCCTAATTGTACAGTTCAAGAAATATTTACAACCATTTCTGCTGAAACCGAAAGAACCGCGCACGTACCTTTTTTTAGTATCATAGTCCTTGACCCTTCTAACGGGCTGAACAGACCACTACACGTGGCGTCTCCCGACTGAGCTACTTTGTATTCGATTTCGCCGGGGCCTTTGAGCTGCCTTTGGGTGGTCGTTCGTTCGTATATGAAACACCTGAAGCGGTCCTCGGTCGACATAGGAATACCGTTGCTGTGGTGAACCCTGCCCACCAAGAACCTGTAGGAGCCTTCTTTCCATCCGGCAATGCACTCGACTTCTTCGACTAAAAAGACAACATTAATAAACGCACGCATTTAATTTGGCCTCTTTGCCGAGGTCAATCTAATTATTTATTTGTTTATTCGGAAACGATATTAAAATTTTTTTTTAAATATTATGGTTTAGTACCAGTTACATATTTGATTCATGCCGAAAGCGGTGGTCGGTTTTCCGAAACTAGAAATATGTGTACTTTGAAGATTGTCAAAAACGATGCGAGTACTAAGTGACATTATGTACTTTAGGGTCGTCGTTAAATTCACCCTCTTATATATTAAACCATGTATGTACGTTGTTTGAATAATTTGGGAAACCCTAAAGTTTCCCCCCGATTACTTTACACTACTCGTTGTGTACCTAATAAAACGTGTTTATTTTCCATTTTCGTTTTTATTAATAAAGTTGTTTTAGGCATTGTTCAAACGAGTACCGTTTTTATAGCCAAGAAACCAGAAACAAAATTACCCCGAAATATCTACCAGAAAAATGTATATTAAACGATTAAAAAACTTTTTCTTAACGACCAAAGTATGAGTACAAGTGTAAGTATACTCGGTATTCTTGTATTATATTCCTACACATTTTTTCGCATCTGTGTGGGTGTGTGTGTGTTTAAATGAGAGAAAGAAAATAAAAACCTCCAGACGGTTACGACGCGGAACATTTAAATAAAACGAAACGCCAATTTGGCCTTAATATTATTTTTAATTTGTGTAGACCGGTATGAATTTCTGTTTAATAAACCTGTAGTCATTTTGTAAAGTGTACACGGGCTGTATTCAAACAGAGTAAAATATTTTATTCGTTTGACGCTAATTTGTCGGAGGGACAGAAGACGAAAATAATCAATTACATAATGACTTGACAGACATAGTGTGAATATAATGAGCGATTCAGCTATGACAAATGAAGTAAACGGACCTAGAATTTGTCCATTGTTACAATACTAATAATTATTACTATACATGATAGTTATATTAACGTTTTATTTATGTGTAAAAAAATGAAAACATGATAAAGGCCAGGAACAAGGTTAAATACTATACACGAGATTAAAAACATAACGACCACAAAACAGTTACAATGGAACTTTCTTTTTTTTTTGGGGGTTTTTCGGCTTGACTTGACATAGGTAATATATTATGGCGGCTATTCCGTTCGTTTGCAGTTCAACGATTTCGCTCAAGTACATCTTAACTTCACGTTCAACAAGGAACTTAGGGATTTTTTTTTTAAATTCGTTTAACGGGTAACGTTTGCTGCGGACGTTCTTGAACGCTGTTGTTTATGGTTGGACATTTGCAAATCGTTTTCGGATTTCGACGGGACCAAAACCGGGGCGGAGATAACTCTGGTCACATCACGTTTAACCGATATTACCGTAATAAATACACTGACAGTACTCACGTGTGCTCTCCGATCCTTCGACGTCCGGGCACGCTTGGTACCTGAACAACAGCCTGGAGTCCTGCGTACAAGCGTCCACGGTAGACACTGGGTTTTTGCAGTCGCCGTGACCCCGGTTGTAGGTGAACGTGTAGGGGGGTTTGAACGGGCAGGCCATGGGGTTGCCGGACTCGCGAAACATCGAGTAGAGTAGCGCATCGCCGGTGATCAGCGAACAGATGGTTTTCAGATTGCCTTGTTCGTTGCAGAATGCTGTGGAAAAGACGGCCGTAAATCAAACAAAACCCGGTCAAGTCGTCGTCGTCGTCGTGGACTTGGAGAGCGAGTACAAAGTTTCCGAAGTGCCCGTTTAAATAATATAACTATCGCGGTCTCGTTGTAAACGGCACAAGAGCTCCAAGATAGACGGAGAGAGTGAGTTTCCGGTAAACGGTCTATGAAAAATAATTAACGTCCGGCTGCTCTCTTCCGCACAATCTATCCCCCCGTTTCGGTCACGACTTTTGGCTTTTGCAAAACTTTTTTTTTTTTTTTTTTACTTCCGCCTTTACTCGGCTACGAATTGTGAATCGCATTTCGGACAATCGTTTCGGTTGCCCGCAACGACGACAAACGGCGTGACGATGACGACAGAGCCACGTTTTTCTCGGCACACACCGGCCTCCGTCCCCCTTCCCCCCCCCCCTCCCCCCGTATATACGTACTACCATTATTACTGACCGACACCGGGTAACGAGTGTGCTGTGTTATTACTTTTTTTGTTGAAAGAAATGCGACTTACTCTCTTTGTATTGTAGTACGTTAGGATGTTTTTCGTGGATGACCACGCACCGGTAACAAGGCTTTTTTCTGAAAAAGAAAAATTGAAAAATAACCGTCAGTATATAATAATACGTTATATAAATCGGTGTGCCGATAGACGTATAGAGGCCACCGTCGTTGTCGGCTGATTTCGTACAATGTGCGGTGCTTTTAATCTAAACGCATTACGGGTTTACTTCCGGACCGTCAGATCAGTGCACACGCCGCCGAAAAAAGGGTGGCCGACCGGTGACACGTTTTGTTGTTGTGCACGCGACCGTTCCGTATTTTTCCACGAGGACCTTTTGGCCGATTGATTTTTACACGCATTTGGAAATCGCACGCACAGTCCCAGTGCGACGTTTTCGTTTGTCTTTGGATGGGCGCAAAAAATGTAATTAAATAAATAATATAACGAAAAAATTAAAATATATAATTATCCAAATTATTACAATGGTAGCGCATTAAAAAAAACTTGGCCGAAAAATGACACTTCTACGAATGAAATGTAAAACTAATACGGCTTGGTATATTTTATTGGTGCAATATCACTGCTTTCGAAGTTTTTTCATTTTTATTTCATTTTTCTATCTGGAATGACGTACGGATTTTTACGAGTTTTGCTTTAAAACGTGCAACGTATAGTTTTGTAGACACTTATAAGCGTTATATGATGAAAACCTCTTTAATAGCTTTACCGGCGTATAGCAATACTAATGACTCTTGTGTTTTTCGAAAAAAGACTTCATTAATTTATGAGTATAAACTAAATATTATTGCCAGTCAGAATTTCAATACACCAACGACGGTCCAATATGATTTTTTCAGACTGTACACCTCATTGAAGTATACTCATACTACATGTTTATTAATTATTATTGTTGACACTTGACTATACTTGTCATTTGATGAGTAAAGAAAAACATATTATATATTGCTTAATATGGATTTTTCTCTAATAAATAACATAGAACTGAAACATTATTATTATGTATTATATTATAACAGTTATTGTGCTCTTATTGTACAGATTGTATATTTTCTAAATAAAAAAAAAATTGTTTAAAAAAATTATAATATATATCTATAAAAGTTCATACAAATCTTGTACCACGTCTTCGCAATCAATATCTTTTACCAACTAATCGCCCAGAGTGGGATTAAGTAAACAAATCTCCATTAACGTTTTCTGATGTTTTAATTAATTAAAGTGTAGTAGTTAGCGTCAATTAAATTAATGTATTTATATTTGTAGACGAGAAGAGGATAAAAAGACGAAAAGCTACTTTTCATTATAATTTGTACATATATATGTATAGGATCGTTTCATAAAGTAAAACTCGCTGTAGCATGTTATAACGATACTATGTTCGGTATATTGTTCTTTGCTGTTAACTATACAGAGGTCGGTGTTCTTTACTTGAGATTTGCTGTAGATGTAGATGTAAGATTATTAAATTTCATACGGCCACATCATAGTGGTAGCAAATAACCGTTTTTCAAAAATCTCGTTCCTTATTTATAAAGTTTTAATGCATAGATTGTACACGCTTATGTTACTTATATGCTCTAGGAAGCTAAATTGTGAGTATCGGAATCGCTCAAACGATGCATGGAACGTTGACGGACAATCTTAGATTGGAGATTACTAACTCGGAATTCCGATTATCTCCGGGTTGAATCTTCTTCTCGCGCGTGACGTCTCATTATAAACTTTACCGACAAACATAATGTGTTCCGAGGCGATTCGGCATACTATATAACTTGTTTGTCTGGCAGACTTTGCCTGTACAATGCGATAGACTCGCGAACAATTGGCGAACACAATAGCAGACGAGTCGTCACATCCGCGTACAGTATAATATATTACTACGGTTGCACGGTGAACATGTTCGCCGAACGAGGAGTCCCGTGGTTTTGTTAGACTTTGGATACCTATTATAAAATATACACGGCAGAGTGATGGCGAATTCCAAGAGTCAATACCGTACGCCTTGACTTAAGTCCCGACACGGAAACACGCACGTCTCGATCCGTTTGAACGCCGATGAAGTTTGTGCCAAAATGTTTGTGCAGATAAAGTTTATCCCTTTATCATTCCCCGACGATAAAATCACAGCGAAGAAACATTATCTTTGTAATTAGGTCCATTACGCCCATTTACCCGGACGTAGGGCAGCGCAATTATCCAAATAGGCGGTGAAACTTTGATTTCCTATGGAAATAGGTCTCGTTAGCACGAATACAATATAACCTGCTCTCACGGTTATAATTGTATTATGTATGTCTAATCGAACCTTTTGTGATGCGCCTGGTCGGGATTCGCACGAGTGAAAATTCGAATTTTCATAAGGACACGTGTTATTATGATTACAACGACTGTACGGAACTCTCAGAACGCGCTGAGAATAATTTTATCATAACAACAGCATTAATGCGCAGAGGAAATTGAAAAAATCCAAATTAACACAATTGAGTGGGGTTGCCCATACTAACAAGTATGCCATGTCGATGGGAATTATTTCGGTGTTGGAAAAGCTTAAGAGTTTTTAGACTATTAAACTTATTATTTAAATCACAGTCCTAGTTTGATAATAACGTATTTAAATTATTAAAACAATCGAATATCTGCACACATTATATTGATGAATGAACGTGTCTGTTTAATTTAGTTTTGTTGAAAAATTGTCATAGTTGTCTATTAATTACAGATCAACTGTAAAAAAGTGTCTGATAATTAAAAAATTAAAAACCCACTCCTGAAATCAAGACAACTTTTAAAAAATGAACAGATTGTTTCCAAAAGTTATCAGCCACGCGTTAAATCTATAAAAATAAAACATAAAAATATTTCAAAATTATATTATTTTTTTATTCTTTTGTAGTACGTATACTAAAGTCGAAAGTTTTAACCGAGTAGTCGTTAAGTATGACACAATCTCTCGTATTTGGCGAACGGTTTTAGTCAGTTTAATAATATGTACGTTTTTAGTTCTGAATCAATTAGTTTGCGCTCACAAAACAAACAAAACGTGTCCGGAATTTATTTGATTATGTACCGACTTATTTACATTGCTTGTTGTCAATTCGAATATTTTATTATAATTCGTCGAATTACTTCTACTTTGGGCTCAGCTCAAATAAACCTTTTCAATATTATAATTTAGCCAGAACTCTATTAAAAAAAAAAAAACGACCTACAGAGCTACAAATGTAATTGTAAAATAACAAAAAAACTGTACAAAAGGGTATCGTCTTTGATACTAAGTATATGGTTTAGTAACGGTATATTGTAGAATTCTTGATGTGAACGGGTATATTTATTACAACACATGTACATAGTTGTTGAGTTATGTAAATATAGTATATAGCTACACAATAAAGAGTAATGGTCGAATATTTCTTCGAGGGCTGTTTACTTGAAGATGGATGTAAATACAAGAAAAAACCTACCTAACTACTGCATCCCTTTACTCGAAAACTCATAAGAAAACAAAAAAATCGCAACGCGTTCGAGTACTTGTCAGTTTAGTATAATCTTTCAGCAAAACATTCTATGAACCGCGTTTTAAACCAACAACTCTGTAAAGATCAAAAGAATAAAAAAAAAATACCGAAAGTTCAAAACATAAAGACTACGTTTTATGTACTCTTTCAGAACTCGGTAAAATCCTCGTTCAGTAAAATTGATTTGCTGAGTCGACATTGCCAACCTAAACACGTGTCGTCGTTAAACAACCAACGCGTAGTTTGAACAATGTATACAACGAAGAACTCGTTGAAATTCCTTAAAATATTTTATAATCTCGTCTGTGAACTTTAAGTCGCGTACTCGGAACACAATTGAAGAGATTTACCGTAACCGAAACATGTTATTAATTTTCAAAGTTTATACAATTATTTACCAGCAGACTTGCATTAACATAATATATAATTTATGTAGTATGACCACTAAACTATTGTCAAACTTGGTAATAGAGAACAATACTGAAGAACACGAGCAGTTTAAGTGCATTTTAATTAGTTTGTTTTAAATCGATTTATAAAAAACCACGAACCGAGTGGTGAGATCTAAGAATTGAAATAATATTGGAATTGACCTTCGATTTTATCTTCAGAAAATTATTGAAAGTAATGGGTTTCCTTAGGAGATGCTGTGGTGACTGACAACTTCAATGAGCCTAGATGTCTAATATCATATTGCTTTCACGCTTATTGAATGTTCATAAGAGTTTTGATCTGTTGTCTGGAGTTTATGCTACGTAGTTGGATCATACAACTAAACTCATATAAATTGCAGAGGCATTTATCCACATGGTGAAAAAGAATTAGGCGATATGTCAACCGACGATGCGTTTTCAATATCTTGCCCAGGGTATATTTTATAGATTTAAGTAGGTAAGTGTATAACGGTTGGTTTTAAAGTAATGAATGCATCATTTTATTGCCATAGGTTGTTAGCTAAAATTAATTTAATAGTTCATTCAACTTGAGGTTTTTCAACTCTTGAATAGATCCAATTTGTTTGTACCCACATGTTACTCGTTTAAGGAATCTTGTAAATATTTCGATTGTAGATTGAATTAAAAATTGTCATTTTTTTTTATATAGTTTCATTGCTTTTAAAATACATTTCTTATGTCCCAAAAAATCATATCATTATTTTCTTTTGTTGGTTTTTTTTTGCAGAGCAAAGTGAGCGGATTATTTTTCAACAAACAACAAATGATATCTCTCTCAACGACGGGGTTAACGCCTTATTAATTATGTGTAATTGAAACTTACTCGTCAGATAGCAAAAACTTATCGTTGTCAGATTCGATGCATTTGCCTTTGATGCTGAACCGGTTAGCTTGCACGATAATCGACTGCCGGATGCCGGACTGAAACCATACGCCTTCCCATCGGGCCGGAAACGTGCATCCCTCTGCAACAGCAAAACAAATAATAGTTATTTTAATATCTTGCTAATATTATTGCCAAAAAAACTCCAACGGCTTTGAAAATTCAATTATTTACAATATTTTATAAATCGGTTGTTCATAGAGTAAATTACTGAGGGTAAACCATACTATTAGTATCAGTGTACACAATTTTTTTCAAAAATCTTTGGTAATCATTAGAAATTAATGATAAATGGTAATGTTAAGTCAACTGAAAAAATATTTGGTAGTCTCGGGTACAAAATATAAAATAGTGATTCACATCTGGTGAATTTTAAGTTTTTTATAAGGCCTTAAAAGTATACCCTAAAATAAAATTGATTATATGTGTATAAGCGGAACCTTATAAAAATATCACAGTCTAGAGATTTTTTATTTGTTGAATGGTTAAACAAATAAATTCAAAATCGGGGCGTCTTTTCCTCTTTTTTTTTTTTTTTTTAGAAAATAACCGAATTAAAAACAATTTAATATTAAAACCGTGAGAGATTTTCCCGTTAAGATGCCTACTGCCAACGTGGCATGTTTTTTTGCTCCAAAAAACGTGCTGTGCGGAAAAATGTCTCACGCCTCAACTACAGCGATCAGATTTAAATATTTTTTGTGTTAGTTTAAAAGAGGAAGATTTTCTATATTAGGCATTATTTTACAATTAATTGCCCCGTCGACCGCAAGCAAAATACTGATGTCACGTACATGGGCCCAAGACGATTCTTTTTTTTTTATGAATAAAATAAAAATATATATTATGTATTTTTTTTTTTGCCGTTTTCCACAAAGCGATATTTTTATATTACACTGACGTGTATTAGGTAAGTAGGTAGGAAGGTAAATGTTGATTTTTCGCTTCAGTGAATGCTACTGCGAGTGTGCCGATAAAAAGTATAATACATATATATATATATATATGTACAATACAAAGAGCCGGGAGCTTTTTATCTGCCAAAATGTCACCGACATATGGCAAAGAAATCGTCTCTGCGGCGACTGGAAATGACCGATACGTAATCGAAACTCAAAACGGTTTTAAGTAATATCGTGCTCTGAGGTAGTGTCGCGTTATTTTCGGATCGTATTCAGGATCTGATAAGTAATCCAATTGAATAAAACTAATGGAAGGAACAAAAAAACCCTTTCCACGTGGCGTTTTCTCTTGGCCCGTCATCATCGACAGGCTCCGACGAGCTGTTTCCGTCGGTCACGTCCGCTGTGGGGTTCTCGTGTAGGGGAAAAAAATAGAATAAAAAATACCACCGTAAATACTATGACCGCACGCGATATAGTGCGGTGTCATCTTCTGTGTGATAAAAAAAAAAAACCTATAAACACAAATGATAATATAATAGGCGGTAATAATCGGCGGTCTGTTAGAGCTGTGTGTGTGTGTGTGTGTATATTATATACGAATTAGTTGTGCTGCCAATCCGACGGAAGTGTCTTGAGATTAACTGCTGCGCTTATTGGAGGGGAGGGGGGGGGAGCTTTTTACTCGAATAAAAATATTTGCAATAATGACGTGAAACGTTTGATGGCGATATAAGGGTTCGGCGAATAAATCGGTATACGTCTCGAATTGAATTTCATTAAGCATCAACCGACGGAGGACGGTTCGTTGTACCGATCATAGGGTTCACATGTTAAATGGATAAAGGTCGTCTTGGTTACGTCGCTTTGGTTTGATTAAAGGGTTTACGGTCGATCGATTCACTGCGTTCACGAGGTTTTGGCAATAATACTATCATCGTTCCCGTGTTACTATTGTAATATTATGTAGCGTTTAAACATAGCCGCCGGGCAATTTGCATAATCTTTATAGCGTCGCTATATATGTATGTATATATATAATTGCAACCGCTATTAAATATTTATCGATCGCTCCCCGCCCCTTCCCCCAATGCCGTTTGACCAAACGGTGTACGCATTCATTCATATTTAGTACATAATTTGACTGCAATTAAATTTTTACACTGAAATGCTGCTTCAGGTCCGCAGAGACCTTTGTCGGTTTTATGCATACATAAATATCTTTATAGAGTATAAACTCTGATGCGGACGAACAATGTAAAATATAATATACCTTTACACGTGTTTGCTCGAGTAGACTCATATGCCTTACTTGTTCTGTCACTGACAACCACACACCGTGTTCATCACTATATTATTATAATAATCCTTTGTGGGATATCGTATTATGTCGTTTTCATCTACGCGCACAGTACTAGTACTTGCGCATAATCTTTATTTGTCCAACCGCCAGTGCGATTTTTTCGACCTTTACCAAACGTTCACACACATTTCTCGACGATCCTTTTCATATTTAAATACCGTTATCGCACATATTTTATATTAATATATGCGTACGTTTTCTACCGCCTAATGGAAATTCAGACTTCTTCGGTCGAAGCATTTATACATTTTACTTTAATTATTGGTAGACAACTGTCCTTAAACGTCGATTTCAGTAGTCTGCATGCACTCGACGATTAGCTTAGATCAATTAGTTTAAAAATACCTGTACGAAATGCTACGAAAAATAGTTATCAAATTTACTTATTGCGAGGCGGATAAACGAATCAATTGCAAAGCTGTTTATTTTCAAGAGAGATTTAGATATTCAATCACTTCCAAGTAGGTAGATAGTGATCCTTAGAAAATGTATAGATAGGCGAAATGAGCGTAATTGTATTCATTAAAAAAAAATTTGTCAAAGAATTATTAAATTAAAGATATTAAATATTTGAGTATAAGAAGTAGCAACTTATTGGGCCTAACTTAATAAACTCTTTGTGATAATTTAAAAACCAATTATGTTTAGTGTTTATGCGAGTACTTATTTGTAATTTAACGTTCAATCGGTTTAAATTCGATACAATGAAAAGCAATACTATACTTTACGTTGGATTAGTGCCAACTGACAATGTGGATAAAATCTACGGCAGTTCATTCGCATAGACAACGATTAAAATGAAATAGCAACGTTGAAACAAGTAGGAAGTGTTCATTAATACTGAATTCATAATTGATCGTTTGTTTTGCTTTTCATCGATAAACTAGATTACAATTTATCGATATTAATAGGTAATATATACATACATATGATGAGGATGATTGAAGAAGATATAGGTTTTTATATAAGACCTAGGTTTAATCCGGCTGGATAAAGGCAAAAGTGAGTTATGAATTATATGTCATTGTTTACAGTTGAGTGACACAAAGCGTCAACAGTCGAGGTTGTGTAGTTTCTAATAAAACCGCCAAACACAATTTCACGTCTCGTTTATCACCTTAACCGAGACAAGACTTGTATAAAGCTTCGGGCCCTCGAAGCCCACTTTTGCCTTGATCGAATCGGAACCTATTTTTCTTTAAAAAAGACCAATTGTCGGGCACGTAAGGTGTACAAACTAGCCATGGTCCGAAATATGTTTTCTGACAAATATTTTCTTAGTCGTTGTCAGCGATGTAAATTGTATAATACAAATTGTATTATACTGTATTATACATGCGTATAATACGTATTTTATTAAACAATAAAATACAGTGGTATAAAATAAATAGTTTAAAAAAAGTGATAACTAACAATCAAAATGAAAATTGTTTGGCAAATGCGCAACAAAGTTCGGTTATCATATTAATGTACCGTAATTGCTACACGACCGATGTTCTCTGATTGGTCGATTTAAATTTGCCGCCTTTTATATGTTTATGATTTATAATTGTTTCACACCCGGGATATTGTTTTTGGCTGAACTGATATCAGAAGGGCGCGTATAATAAGTAAACATAGCTGGTTAGTGAGGTTACAGCTCGGTTTTATTATGTTATCAATAGACAATAGTAATGTAATCATTAATCAGTGTCGTTGTGAATGCAGTTATCTGCCGAGAGGAGACAAGTCGGTTTAATTTCTATTATTAATTATATATAAATTCATATCCTCCTCGAGCACCGTTCTTAATATAATATGTACTTATTATTTACTTAGACAAAATTCCTCTTTTGATTTCAACTGCATTAGCCTTTGTTATTTAAGTTAGTAATTCAAAGTTATGATAACATAATACTCATTATATTGATTATGATATTATACAAATTCGTTCGGTATGAGGATTACAATCTTTAATTGTTTTATATTTTTACAAAAAAAAAAAAATCCCGATTAATCTGTATATGTAACTTGAACTATGAAGTGATGGAAACAAAAATAAGTCATTTTAGTAAAGCATTACAAAAAAACAATTTATAACTGTATGACTAATGAGTTTTATGGGTGATCTTGATTTTTTTCTCAAAAAAAAATGTGACTTCTTTATCGCTTTGATTCTTATTACTATTTTTGTTGGTTTAAAAAATAAATAGCCATAATATTCTTTTAGTTTCGATGTGAAGCTGTGAAGATATTATTGTTTTTTAAGTGTTTTTATTTTTGTCTGGGTCCATAATATCTTCCAAACTGCTGAACCGATTCCTTTATAAAAAGGCCAAATAAAGTATTTGGCAAAAATTAAATATGTTCACCACTTCACCACCCTTCAAAATCGATAAAAACGCCAAAAATCACATATTTGACCGTATTCAAATTTCCGGGTTGCCAACAGGTATCCGAAAATGTTTTGCATTATTGATTGCCACTTGTTAACAACGACAGCGAACTGTGAGGTAAAATAGATAGAATAGATGATACACTCTAGCCTGTTAGCAATGAAAAACATTGGTAACACTGGTCAGGAGTGACCACGCTAGTGATCAACAGTTGTAGTCAGTTAGCCGTTTTTGTACTGCCGTATTGTGCCGTTAATTTGTTAATATGTTATAAGTAATATACAGAAATTGGTTTGTCTAACATTGTTTAATTTATTTGTTAATAAGCCGTATGCACTATCTAATACTAAAAATACAAATTTAAACACATATTTGTCTTGACTATACTCTTATCAATATTTCTACAATCTACAGATTCGCATCGAAGCGTCAACTGCGATTATTTAGAAATATATTAGGTTTTTTCAAACAGACGTCCATCTCTTAGAATCTCGCTGAAGATGAATATTATTAAATATTTTTCTGTGTACATTTAAGGTTGTAGGTAACACATATAGTGTACTTATAGTGTATTCTGTATTATTGTATAAGTTTTGCGGTTCTAAGGCGACTCTACTACACTGCACGATGGAAGAAACCAAGACGGATGATCATGAAATCTTTTATATACACTATCCCAATAGTAATAACTATTGTTTACTAGCAACGAATCTATAGCAGCTCCATTTATTATGTATTATACATATACACTGTAATAATATAACAAGTACTGATCACCTCGCCAGTAGTGCCTTGACGTCTACACCGCAATCGGATAGAGTTCTTCAGTCTTCTTATACATGTACTTTTAAGTATAATATGTATCTGGCGTACGCCGCGTTTACAAGGAAATTCAATTAAACGGCGAACGAGCGAGCTGGCGCTTTCACAACGGCGATAAGAGATACGAAACGCTGGTCTAATTCTCACCAAGACTTTAGGGATCTCCTCGCACCCTTTTTTGGGGCAGAGGGCGGGGAGAGAGAGAGAGCGATGACGACGACCCGACCGTGGCACATCATCGTTTAATTAGGTTTATCCGTCCCAAATTATACGTCGAAGTTTGTTGTGTAATTCGCCGTCGACTTCGTCGGTTAATCTAATTAAGCCCGACCGAGCGCACAACAAAATAATATAATTATTATTACTATCATTATTTATATATATATATATATATATAAGTATAACTGTCCTACGCGGGGTTTTCGAGTAGGTAGGTATCATATTATTATTATTGTAAAACTTTCTTAGCTTCCGGTCAGAGTTTTTTTTTTGTTGACAAAACGTCGTATCGAATCGCCGTTTAGGGAACGCGATAAAAATATATATTATGATATTTAGGTACGTTTGAGATTCGAGCTACTGTTTTTTTTTTTTTTGTTCTTGTTCCCAACAAACCTCTACATAAACGGGCTCGAGGGGGTGTACGGCAGTTTGCTGGGGAAAAAAAGCAAAGATGGATGAGCTCTAATGATGAAGCGCCGTGAAGGGAATTAGATGAGTCATCGGGTTTAACAAAAAAAAAAAAAAACTATTTTTATAAAATGTTTAATATATTTTATACGGTAACGCGTGATATGTTAAAAACCCGTCATACTCACGAAATGGATGGCTTTTATGGTACACAGTATGTATTATATTATATTATAAACATTTTGTTTTTTTTTTTTGTTTTTATCTATCATCCCTTATCGGGGGGCGGAATCCAATAATTTACATCGGATGTGCGTGACGACGTTTTTGACGCTCGTACCTAACCTATCTATTGTATGTGCCTTTAACCGAGTCGTTTATCCCATAACCGTTTCCCGATAGAATGGAATTTTTTTTTTATCGCCCCGTACGCGTTAGGTTTTTTTTTCGACGTCGATTTTATTATGATTTTTTTTTTTTCAATTTTTTTATGCCGTTAGCTTTGGTCTCGGACAAATTTCACCCGGGACAGACACCGCCGACGCTTGGAAAATATAACGAGTAATTTAATAACACAGGTACGCGCGCACACCGTCATTTTTCAACATCACCCTCGACGTCTCCCTCGCCCTCCACCCCCCCCCCCCCCAGACGTTTTAGCGGTTTGTCGGTGTACCCGATCACACACACACACACACACACTGCACACACATAGCTTCAATGCATATAACTTGTATGTATAGTATGTAATAAATTTACTATGTATACAGGGTGATTCACTTACTATGAACCAGTCGAGATCTCGGAAGATATTATGAGACTTTTTAAAATGATTACCTTATTAATATGGATATGTTATCGGGCTGGGGGTCAATCGGAAAGTCTGTGCGTGCGGGCATCACGCTGAACGTTACCGAGTATACATAAGACTAGAGATAATAGATTAGAGAAAATAGAGATTAGAGTTAAGAGATGGTCAGGCCGTATGTTAAGATAGCCCAGCTGGATGCTGAAGGCGAGGTAAGAAATAAGAGGTTAAAGATTAGAGATAAAACATTCGATATTAGAAAGTACCAAAAAGTATCTAGGTCCTATAATACTTGTATATTAAGACATATCCATGTTCCCCTATGTACTTTCGTGCAGCGGAGGTCATGCCCACTTTTTAAAACTTTTATAGTAAATAGTATGCGCAATTTAAATTTATTTTAGAAAAATATAACCCCATCCCTTATATGTAATAAACCTTATCGCCTTGAGTTTTTTAAATAGTATGTACGATAGGTGTGTTATATATTATAGAGAGTGATTCTGTTAGGGTAAGACCATATTTTCTCTTTAAAATAATTGAAACTTTTTTGTTTTCCTTTTTGGAGACACTTTTGTTTATGTTATTTTAAAATTCTTTACTATTACTAAATGCTTACCTTTTTTTTTGTTTTTTTCAGTGCTCAATCAACTTTTGAAACTCAAATGGTTACGTAAATATTAACTAGCTTTTCAAGTTAAGAATAATTTGATGAACATTTTGACTGGTCGATAACCGGTTTTGGTTAATTAAACCTTTAAAATGATTGAAATTTAAAATTTACTATTTAGGCTGGGAGTAAGGGTGTAGTGTAGTATTATTTTTATCTGCACGCATTACTCTATCGCACTCTACATCCCGTCTTAATGCTATACTTGGATAACTTTAAAAGTAGTTATCCATAACTAGTTATCGACCAGTCAAAATTTCCAACAAATTATTCTTAATCGAAAAAGTTGATAAAATATATTATACGTTGCCATTTAAAAGGCTAAAGTTTATAATGTTTTAACGCATAACAGGCTAACTAATAACCGGGAAAGCATAAAAAAAGAACAATTTAAAGTAGTCTAAAACCTTTTAAGATACCGACTGCTTCATAGTCAGTGAATCACCCTGTATATATGTATATATGTATATATGTATATAATTTTATATACATGTACATGCACCTATGTGTGTGGCGTATACACCCTTAACCCCGGCGCCCGTGCCGGGATGATCGATATACCTACGGCGGGGGGGGGGGGAGAACACCGCCGTCGACCACCGTCTGCGTGCGATATTATATCATTATCGTTATGATTATTGTTATTATTATTATACATAACAAGCGGACACATCTCGGCGGCCCTCCCCTCGAAAACCTTTTTGCTGTAGAAATTAAATATTAATTCGGTCAAAACGGCGCAGCGCTAAAACGATTAATACGTTTCATTTAAGCCGATTAACGGAGCCGCCGAGCCGTGGGTTTTTCTCACCCCCGGGCACAGCTTGTCGGCCTCGGCAGCAGCAACTTTCCACTTTCGCTCTCTCTCGCCCCGCGCACAGCTGGCAGAAAGCGAGAGCTCAGATTTTTAGCCTACTGACAATATATATATATATATATATATATACATATATACACGTATAGGCATACCTATTGCAGTTGTCTCGTTGGCGTGTAGTACGGTTTCAGACCCGCATAATCACTTTCCCAGTGTACCCCCAATCGACATGAATAACCAAAGCTCGTGCGGCGTAGTACCTTCGGAAATCGACGTTATGGGCTTTATTAGCTTGCACATACCACCCCTTCGCTCGCCTTGATGGCCTGTTCTTGTTTTCCCACGCCCCTGGACGGTTCCCGGTCAGCTAAGACGTCGGCTATTCCTTTAGTAGTTTGATCGACTGAGAAACAGCTTTATTAAAAACGAATCAAGCTGACTGCCCAGTGGATGGGCTGCATCGAGACATAGTATACATATCAATACTAACATAACATGTAGGATGATTGTAATCGTAGTGAGTTGATTAAAAATCATTTTTTTCATCTTTATTTATATTGAATATTTACATCTATACAAAATATATGCACAACAGTAAAAAAAAATTAATAATATAGCTTGAATAACATGCAGCTGTAGGGGGCACCCAATGAAGCTACCTATTTTGAATTTTGAGTTAGTTTATCAAATAATTCTTTTTTGTTATAATTTATAGGAGGTCTCTACACCATTTCCTTTTTAATCTTCTTGGCGGGTTATCAGGGATATGATTAGAATATAGGTAGTGTATATTAGGGTTAGGGTGAGAGATGAATTTATTATGAAGTTTTTGGTAGGCAGTTTTGGCGATATTGTTTTGGAGATCAGAATGAAGCGTTTTATTAGAAACATACCAAGGGGAATTTGTGAGTGTGCGTAGGCAAATGGATTGAAACGACTGGATTTTTTGGATGTTAGATGGAGCGGCACAGCCCCAGATTTGGATACCGTAATATCATTGTGGAAAGATGGGAGAGATTTGTAGATGAGACTTTTGAGTTTAAGATTAAGTTTGGAACGTTAAGAGAGGGCGAAGTAGATGAAGTCGGATGTTTAATTGTTTTCTTTTTTCAGCTATATGATCTTTCCAAATTAGGCGTTTGTCAAAATTGAGGTCTAAGTATTTTACTTGGTTAGTTTGGGGGAGTAAATTAAAAATCATATGAAGAATGTAGTAACAATAATGTCAAGCTCTCGCACAAAATTTTACTGAACGACGATTACCTAAGTGTAAGTACCTGGAATAGTTTTTGAAATATATTTTCGATTGTCTTAATTCTACACAAAGTGTTTGATTATTGCGCGCTATCAACGTTCAGTGGCGTGACCGCGGGGGAGGATATAACTGTTACAGAGGTTTTTTTTTTTAATTTAGACATTGTGTTGGTTTTCAGTATGATTTCTTGTCAGAAAAAAACTCAATTATTAGTTATTATTTTTTTTATACATTATAAAATATTTCAAACTTACCATAGTTAGTTAATTTGTAATTTATTAACATTAATATAAAATATTCTGCGGGTGTGCGTTTGTAGAAATGGTGCTCTCTTTTAATCTATTCGTATTTCTCATATCGTATCAACAATTTTTTTTTTTTTTGTGATGCTTAGTTATCAAAAATATCAGCTTGGAAGACTATTTATGTTGGTTGTAGTTCAAGTTAGCCATTTTCTTTTGTAGAAGGCTAATAAGTAATAACCTTAAAGTAGGATTTCAAAGTCCAGCCGGTTAAAAATTCAAAAAACTTTTTAATGCAAATTATAACCTGTCAACCGAGTGAATGGCACAACGTATAAGTAAATGTATGAAGGACGTTTTGACACGACATTTAATTTTTTTCGACCGAGTTGAGCAATTTAAACTTAATGAAATGGATCGCGCGTTGAACGTTATTATTCAAAACGTTTACCATAGGAAATTTGGCAATTGAATTTGGCTACACGGCGAACCACGCCCGGTTTGAAATCAAATCAACTGTGTAAAATATAAACTAAATGCAGAAATGGGCGTTGCCAAACTTTTGGGTGCACTTTAATGTTCGTGTTTCAGCACGATAATATGTTATATGTCATTATACTTCTATTTGATCTCGGTCTGATTTTATTTGTGATTAATTAGATCAACCGAGAGCAGACGGATGTTAAACAACCCTGCAGCCATATAAAATATCTTGGTGACAGCATGATATTATCCGGCTCGTGCCCCGAAGACATTCCGACGGCGAAAACTTTTCATCTCCGTTTGCACAGTGTTTATATTTATATATATATATATATATATATGTATATCTGACCGGCATCCGTACAATTCTCAAAATGCGCTGGCCAAGAATTGTCGCTAACCGTTTGCCCTGTGCTCCGAATACCATCAATATAGTGTCCCGAACGATTATTATTTATAATACCGGTTTTTATTTGGTACACAATTTGTGGAATTTCATTACTCACCGTAATGATTCAATAGTAAACCGCTGATTTATTTGATTTTAAAATAATACTCACCGTACATACAAATAGAAATCCTCAATAATAACACCATTAATGATTTATGTAAACCCTACGAATCCATAGTATCGATGAGCCGCTCCTAAACGAACTTTGTGAATAACTTTGTCAATAATAATATCACATCCATTTTTATTGTGTTATATTATATTATTATTGCACAATAACTGACCACCTGATAGCTTTTTTGATGCCCCGAACCGTCTGAGGGTAGACAATTACCGCACCGAACATTTTTATAGAGGACCAATAATAGTTGTATCCAGAAAACATTTTGTCCTATTGTTATAGGTCGTATCAAATTGAGTTTTAAAATGTATCAATTCTATTATAGAGTGAATAATTTAAAGAAATTTAGTTTTGAGTATATCGCCTTAAACTGTCCCGGCTTGACTAAAATTTGATTGCCAAGAATTGGTTTGTTATTAAATTTACTGTTTAAATTTAAGAGGGCGTCGCACCACCCATTTTTAAGGAGTAAAGTATAGGCAATTTTTTATAAAATCTTAATTTAAAGGTTAAACTGTGATGTGTAATTATTAGTTCAATAACTAGGACTCTATTTTGGTAGTTAATTTATTATTTGGACTATCACCGCATCCTTGAAAGCGATTTAAAAATGTTTTTTCATCTCTACATGTTTAAGCAGACTGAAAATAACTCGCTTTATTTTGGTTTTAGAGTAAGAGCACCCATTATAAAATTAAAAGAGAACAATATTCCGGAAGGCAAGACGGTGCGTTTTTTTCGTTATTCCAAGTATAACGCTCAATACATAGATTAGAAATAACGACTATTTTAACATTTTTAAATGACTGTAACTTTTCAAAAAATTATTTTTTTTTTTTAATAAACGCACCGTTTTGTTCTTCGGAATATTGTTCTCTTTTAATTTTATAATGGGTGCTTTTACTCTAAAACCAAAATCAAGCGAGTTATTTTCAGTCTGCTTAAACATGTTTTTACCACTGAAAATCACCGGTGTGACGCCCTCTTAAGACTTGCTAAAACCAACCGTGGTTACTTGATTAATTTTATTTTCAAGTTTATATGTTATTCAATAAAATTGCTTGTACATTGCCATGCTGCAGTTATTAGTACTCTACACGTGGATTTGAGTTAACGATGTTGGAATTTATTTGACATATTCATCGGAAAACCATTACGGCGTGATGTGGGTACCCCCAATAAGTTTTTAGCCAAAATATGTCAGTAAAAGGCGATTTTACTCGAGTTTGGCACTCGAAAATGTATTCTAAGCCGCGTCGCTGATCCGAAAAAAAAACCTATTGTATTTCCTATTGTCCTTTTTGAGTCAGGGAATCAGCGGCCCTCATTGTGTGTTCCCCTTCTAGGTAATTTGACGTTAACGGTAAAACTTCAATTTTAAACCGGCGGTCTATATTATAATACCGTACTCGACGGCGCTGGCGGTATTTCCGACGGATCAATATAATAAAATTAAGCCAGCTTTGCTTTTTTTTTTTTTTTTAAACGCATTTGTCTGAAATAATTAAAACCGAGTAGGTTTGGGCGAAACAAATGGTATAAAAATAAAAAAATACACAGTTTAAATAAAACACACTTTTTGACATTGTTGGCGAACGCCGGTGCGTGTCTATACAAAAATATTTATAAACGTACAGTGTGCCAAACAAACACAATAGTATAATATATAATAATATTATGTAGGTACACACGCGCTACAATTAAATACAAAACTGCTTTGTTAAGACGCTGTGTATACAATTATTATAATACACATACGGTTTGGTTAGACATTTAATTTCACCCTTAAATAAAATATAATTCCGTGTAAATAGTAACAGCAGTACCCGTCATTAGCTTAAGTCCTCTCCGCCGCGGTGGAAGTAATGAAATGCAAACTGGCCTAAAATCTCACAAAATTTAGTGGAAATATATGTGCGAAAAATGGACTATATTAATTGTGAATTAACACAAATTATCGACACGAACGTCCACGTTAATTTTAAGTCGATTACGTTAACGGTTATGTTTGCAATTTCCATGCGGTTACTATAATATTTGCACTATAATCCATAAAGAAATGAAACATGTTGTTAATGCTTTCACGGGATTAAAAGATAATATTTAAGGAACAACGTTCAATTAACGTAAGTTTTCCATAAAAATTATATATCTGTAACTCGAAAATAATTCAGAACATTATTTTTATGTTTTGCATTTGGATATTATTAGGATAATTTTTTATTTGAATAAATTGTTCAAATTAACCACTAAAAAAATGTGATTTGTTTATATTTGTATTCGTTTATTAATTCCATTTCGCTCAACTCTGAATGACTGAATGTATTTAATATAACTCACGACTGTGTTAAAATAATTCGTATTTGACCACTGGTAATAGTGTTGTACGAAGCTCGTTTTGGAAATACCGTCTCCAAGGTAAAAACTGTGTATAGAATTACTGCAAAGCCAGCTCTTAAAGATTTATGGTTTGACGTGGTGCGAGTTTTTCCGCGTTTACCGTTTCAGCGGAAAAAGTGCTCAACGCCGAGAATGGTAGGCAAAAAAGTAAATTGATGAACTTTGGATTTCGGGGAGAAGAGTTACCGGTTAACCTATCCACGTCGATTGAAGTGCAAACTTTTGGTACACACTGAATTGTTAACAACTAAAACTAGGTTGATCCCGGGCAAATAATATTAAATGACCGGTTGGTGAACTAACTTAAAAAAAAAAAATCCGTTTATAGAGTTTGAAATATATTTGTTCGGGTAATAAGTATTTGTAAGTATTTTTATTAATCGAACTTGTATGACAAAAAAAATTGGCAATAAGTAACGAGATAAAAATGCGTTCAGAACTTAAGTAAAAAACACTGTTAATTTTACCAAAACACTTGTATTCTAATCTGCAGTTAACAGAAAATTCTCTATTTTACCTTTTTTTTTTTGTGCAGTATTTATACATTATTTTAATCATATATACCGACAAATCTAAACGATGCATGGTTGAGATGTTGAAAATAAACAATATGTATTACAATTTTGATTATTTTTTAATTTCAAAAACGGATAGGTATTTAAAAATTGGTATAAAAAAAAAAATTAACGTGAATGAATGAAAGACTTTAATCAGTATGGCAAATCATTAATCATTGCATAAAAATTGTATTCTGTCAATAATTCTTCTTGTGCGCGAATATTTGAATAGATTATAAAAATGGAAATAAAAAGAACGCTATATCGATTGTCGAGTTCGTAAAATAATATTTTTTTTCTCGAAAATATCAAACATGATAGTCGTATACTTATCATAAAGAAACAGGAAGATCGTCCAAATGAAAAACTGAAATTTAATTGAAAAGTTTTTAATATTTTTTATTTCTTTTTATTATATTAATATTTTTTCTGGAAAACTTTGCAACGTTATTATTGTTACCTTCATATTTTAACACTTAAATCTTCCGTCTGTTTTATGTTTAAAAAAAACTGCCCTATCTTACCTCATAATACTTTATGAAATGAAAGTATTTGAAAAATTGTACGATATTTTATGCTAAGATTATTAAAACTTTTTAATTGAGCAGCGGTTATTATTTAAATAAAAAAAACTCAATCCGCAAACTTATCTTGATTATCGCAATAACTGAATTGTACTAAAATTTGTATGATTAAAAATTTTAAAGTGTATATTATCTGTACTCAATGATTAAAAAACATGTTGTTGTCAATTTTTGGTCAACAACGAGTCTCCAACTTAAAACACCCTACATATATATTATGTAGAAAAATAGAATTAACAAAATTTTAAAAAGTTTTTTAGTTTCATACGAAATCAACTCAAAATCCTATTGGTAATAATAATTGCCAATATTTAGATTGACCCATAGCTTTTGGACCCAAGCTTAGATGCATAATTATTCTAAAATCTAGGACAATCTGGATAAATCGAATTCATCAAGTTCACATTAAAGTTTTAACTTTGGTAACTGAAAATTGAATTTCCCAGTCTTGAATGGTATCGTGTAAAAAATATAGGTGGGTAAATGGGTATTGTACTGAACTTCGGGTACAGTAATAATTTACCGATGCCGTTTCACGTTTTTATAGTACATATAACGGAGTAACATAATAATAATAGTTATAAATGTGTACGGAAAACGCCCGATTAGTCGAACAGGAATAGTTTTTCGGCTAAAGGGTCCTACGGACCCTGCTGTGGTTATGGCACCGAAATGGCATCGGCGATTGCAACACACATACACACAGAGCGAGTAAATGTATACATAATATACTTTATTACCAGGGAAACACTCCAGATGTTCCCTATAATATGTTGGCCAGGTGTTGGCCAACAGTTGGACGGTCTTTTCACACCCGGATTACAAATGAATAGATAAATTATGTAACCTGTGTAACATTTGTGTTTTATTAAAATTATATAATTATTACATTGTACTATTTTGTTTGAACTATTATTAAAATCGTATTACTGTTTGACTGTAAGTCTTTGTTTTTATATTTTGTACAATTATTTACTGCTCTCGAGGAACGAGGTTGATTTAAAAATTATTATCTTACTTCATTTCGCATTTAATTAATTATAATTTTTGATTTTTTAATTACATCAGGCAGATACATACGTTCTAAAAAAGTGTGTTTGCATCTGTAAACAGGACTAATAGCTTGGAAACCACACAAGGAAAACCAATTGGCATAGGTTATGATCAAGAATTACAAAGAGGAGTGTTGAGGAATGGAGTTCCGGCGTACTAATTTCACCGTTGCTAAATCACAAAAAATTGAAACACGTGCAATTGTAAAAATGAAATTAAACAAAACTGAATTCGATTGTCTTTAGTCCAAACAAATTATTAGTGTCAAGACTTGCCGTGATTACTGTAAATTATAGAAATAATAATATTAGAATTTTGAAAAACAAAATTACACGTTTCTCGAGTGTTCTTTCTTTTTTTTTTTTTCATGTGTACAATTAATTCAATATAAACTCGTCTGAGTTTATACTAATGTTGTCCCTGTGCCGCTTTTACCATTTGTGCTATGACTTTGAGAACCATTAGGCGAGTAACATTCGCTAGCCTTTTAGTTCAAAAGGGCAAATGATCGGTTTATTTCCGGACGGTGACCAAGTAGAGTTTAGCCGAAGGGAAAGATTTTCAGACTGTGTAACGACAGAGCTGACGGATTTGTCCAATATAAGAAAAAAAAAATACCCTTTGTAATCGCAGCAATAGCCCGAAGGATTTAATATGTGACACGCAATTACTATATACGTCTCTCACATTTTCGGTTTTGTTCGGTAAATATCTAATTCGTTTTTCTTGCACTAAAATATAATTAAGCTCTTATTTCACACGATAATACTCGGGTATTGTATTGCGTTTATATAGCATACCACGATTACGACTTATATCTATTCACACCATAATGTTATGTACCATACACTAGAAAATATACTAGGCATAATTATCAATCATACTAAGTATATAAACTATAAAAAGAAGCCGAATAAATCAAACATTTCTTTTAACAAATATAAAAAAAACCGTGTACTCGCCATTTTATTAAACTAGTATACTTTTTGTAATTCAAGGGGCTAGTATGCAAGTGATAACAAGCTACTAACGTGTGAATAGGGTTTTAATCTCGATTCACCCTAAGGTTTCGATATTATCAAAATTTATGGATGTATAGTTTGTAAACATCAAACGCCAACGAGGTTCATAACACATTCCTCGTTACCATACTTTGTAATTTATTAGTAAGTACATAACAGGAAACAGAAACAAGCGTTCAAAACTTGTACATAACGATAGTACACCATTCGATAAAGCGGTAAACACACTGGACGTAATGATTCACCTTAAAAGTTTAAACATTACCTAGATGACATAACCTCAACTTTATCACACGCTTGTTCGGTTCGCCTATTATCCGCGACAAAATACAGTGAACACTAATAAGGGAACAATCAAGACAAATAAACCCGTTTATAGTGAGATAAATCTATTTTATTTGATGACAAATTATTAATGGCGTTGTAAGCAGCTACTGTATTGTTCCTCGTCTATTGCTGTTGACCTGGATAATAACGCCACGTGCTAATGTACAACTATCACTCGACCGAGTCCTTTAATCAAACCGAAGTTAAGGGCCTATCCGCTATTCGAGTGTGAAGTGTTGTAAATACTCAACTGAAAACCGATAGGGTTGCCCGACAACAAGAGTGGACACGTGTAGGCAGCGATGAAAATATGTGTAAAAGTGTACTTGAAAGTTGAAACTACATATAAAACAAAAAGTCAAAACGATGGCATCGAAGTGTACATATTTTGTTTCTTGGAAGTGTTGTGTCAGAAAATGATGAAATCACAATCAAGAAAACTATCATTCGGCACAAATCTGTGAACGATGAAAAATAAAAAAACAATATTTATCAAGACATTTTATAACATTTCTAAAAAATGCAATTTTGAAACTGGAAAAATCGGTTGTGCTCTTAAAAGAGTATGCGCATTATTGAAAGAGTCAATTTTTACCTATCTTCGATATAAGGTTTTAGAATTCAGTCATTTAAACATTATTCTAGATCAAGACAAAAAAACATTTTAGAACCTTTTCAACACTGCCTTTTTGGCACAATAACAATATCAAATAAAGTATAATTTACTCGAAGTTCAGTAGGGTCTACAATATTTCATAAAGACGGCTTAAAACACAAACTGAATTCACCAAAACTAATTTTGTCTGCGACACATCAACTATTGTTGTTTATGCTTTGAAAAATTGCGAAAAATTCTAACTTTTTGAGTAAGCTATATTGTGTGGACATCTCAAATAATATAATTATATAATTTAATACGTAATTCAATGAATTCTTCAAATAACGTTAACCTAGGCTTCGACTGCTTCGATATATGTTATTATATGATTTTCAGTTTGAACTTCAATAATTAAGAACGTTTTTTAATGGTCAAAGACTTTTACTCGCGTTACACCATTGAATATATTATAACTATGATCCATTGGTACGTCTTCTTAATATTCTCCTTTTAATCTCATTGGAATTTTCATTCTCGTTTACGGGACGGTTCACTCTTGCTATAATAATTATTATTATTTTATTATTGCTTTTTGGAGTTCTTAATACCGAACATACCAAACATGCCGTCTATTGTGTATACAAGTACATAATATTCTCTAAACAATAGAATAACAATAACATTATTTATTCACCCACCACAGTCCGTGGCTGTAGTACAATACATACCGGTATGTAGTAAAAAATAAATTATATGGGATACATCATATTGAGTTTACATGTATAACTCGATTATTTACCCGGGGAACTTTTAGGAATTCTATCGAGACATTGTTGTATTTCAAGTAGAAAATCGCATACATTATATTATGCACGTTGGTACATCTGGTATTTAGATGTTGAACTCGAGGAATGCGTCTGGGGCAAGAAAGATACTGGGTCTCGACCAAAAAGATACTGTGTAGCTTTACTGCGATATTGGACACGTTCAAAACCTTTCCGTATAGTCACAAGATGGAATTCGAATTTGCTTTGTTACCGACATTATTGCGGTGCAATTGAATCCGAATGTAATAGCATTTTGTATCAGTATCCAAAGAAAATACCGACTATCATATTATTGTTGGTTACCTGACAGTGCTGCAACCGGCCAAACGGATAACATCAGCAACATCACGTACATCATGCTACAGCAGTTGCAGTGGCCTGGCTGATCTTTATGCCGCTCGACATTCGCCGTTCCTCCACAATAATTGTATCATGTCCCTGTAAGCACCACAACGTAAACACATTAATAGGTAAAAGCAAATTATCGTAACGTACTAAAAAAAACTATACAGGAATGCCACCCAACACATAACCCCCATAAACCGTTCATAAAAAAATGATGAAGTATACAAAACAAGGTACAAAATGATGTTGTGGTTCATTGTGGTCAAGGGTGTTTTAAATGTTTGTTTTCCTTCTATCTTGTCATGTCTTTATAACTTATGGAACAGACACACTCGGAATTTACTTGCATCTCCTTAACTGTTTGCAGACATTAAAAGAGATTTAAAAACTTTAAAATTGTTTTTTCTTACTACTTTCTGGCCGTTAAGTGGTTTTTTTTTTAAATTTCTATATTTTTCCATTTGTAAACAAATTTGTTTTCTAAATTCCATTTTTACTCTCGTTGTCTCCCCTTCTCAAATTAGCAGAACTTGTATAATATGATGGGGGACGCCGTTTATTTTTCGGTAATAAATAGAAATTGAACCCGATAGTTCGTAGTACTAAGATCGACGGCAGAAAATCTCAAACAAGAAACTCGTTAAATATTTCTACTATACATACTATATATATATATATGTATGTCGCCTTGGCAACCTGTAATGCGTGGCTCACTTTTATTGAAAAAAAAAACGCATTACAATAAATATACTGCTCTAATAATATTATATTGCCATTGAATCTCACAATCCTATTATTAATGGCATTTTCTTTTTATCGCGGTAAATCACCGATGGAATCTCGCGTTGTAGTAGACAAAAATACTCAAGTTTCGAAAATTATTCATTCAGTGAAAATCGGATGATTCTGTTTTGTGTTTGTTTTTTTTTTTTTGCGATCTCATAATAGTTATGAAAATTTAAACTTTCCTCTCGTTTAATTCCCAGTCACGCTGTCGACTATCCGTGTGAACGAAACGATCGTAAAGTGCAGCTCAATTTCGTTGTTATTATATATTTTCGGTGCCATCGTACAAGTAATTGGCAACCACGAATCCCGGGCGTGTCGTTGTCCCGGCTCGGCCGTTGTAAACACAGCAATAATAATATAGGTAGTCGACTGTGTTTTCTGGGATTCCGGTTGAATGACAATTAAGCGAAGAATTTAAACACTACCCTTTGTGCATGCGTGTTCGGGCAAAAACCATCTACTTGGGACAAGGGTGGATCTAAGAATGGGGGGCTAGAAAAAAAATATTCAAAGTCCAAATACTTATAGGTAATAGTTAAAACTTAGAGTAACAAGAATCCAAAATAAATACATGGTGGCTGATGCGATTCGGCGTCACGAGAATGAAAGGAAACGACGAAGCAAAAACATTTTCTTTTTTTTTTTTTTAAATAAAAAGTCTCATTTTCCTGGAGTCGTTTAAGTTTTCCCACAATAAATACAGCCATTGCCAAAGGACGTATTGTAGGCCCTTGCTCGGATCACGGATGACAAATACTGTGGTGGTCGTGGGCCGACAACCGTTTTATGGTAATGAATAATGTAATTCCGGGACGAACGATGACGGTCTCGGCTTTTCCGATCGGCGATAATCGTTGACATCGGGGTCGACCCTAATAATAATTAATAATTCTCGATCGTGACACGTCCCGTTGTACCTACTTAAGAGCACACACGCGCGAACTTTGAAAACGGATCACGCGTTTAATATAAAAATAAAAAAAACCGTTGTGTAAAAACGTCAACTTGTCGAGGTTTTCGAACAAATTGTTTAAAGTCTTACAATAAAAGCAGCCTGTGTAATTTTTGTAAAAAAAAAAAAAAAATGTCCACACTAATATTTTACACCTTTATAGGCGGAAAGCTATTGAGTTTCCCGCACTATTTTGGTTTGTTCTTTTGTACAATCGTCGAATAAATCATTTTCGGTTTGTCACACTATAATATCATAATAATACGATTAGTCAGCCCGCCTGGGTGTGTTGACTGGCTAATTATTTATAGCATCAAAAATCTGCTCTCTCCGTTTAAAATGCAACGTTCCAGTGCGGTGGCGGACAAAGTGATAAACGCACAGACACGAATACTTTTGACACTCGTGAATCATATTACATGTGATTTCCTGGCGCGAAACACTATTTATATATAAACGCGTGTGTGGTCTATGTAATCCGTTCAATAACGAAATACACCTTAAAGTAAAATAATATAGTTCATAAATCTCCAAAACTGCGCCAAAAAACTTTCTGGTAAATCGAATTAAAAAGAAAGGAAAATTTAGTAAAAACAAAAAACTAATTAATTAACTTGATCGAATATTATTGTATAAAAATAAAACATGTACCACGTCACACAGCAACACAATAACGGTAACAAAAAAGTGTGGTCGAGGCTTATTGGGATCAAAGAGGTCACAGGTCTTTAGGAATTACTATAAACAAAATCACTTTTAAACAACGTTTTAATGAGAAGCTGTAGAAACGGTAAAAATAAATCAACATTCTGACTGGTCGATTTGAACCTTTATAATTTTATTGTAAACAGAAATTTAAAAAAAAAAACTTGCCCTAAATTAAATTTTAACTATATATTACATTTTATATAACTTATTGATTGAAATTGTGTTTTTTTGGAGGGGGTGGAGTTTCACTTTAAAAAGTGAGACTTCTGATTTCTGAAAACATTTTATACTTCATAAAGCCACGCTAGATTTACCTTTCAGACTTTGAGTCAACAAATTTCGATAGTTTCTTAATTGTTAACTGTATAGGATTTTTGTATGTATTGGACTATTTTTCAAAAAGTTATAGAGAGCCGTAATTTTAAGTTGAAAAATCTGTCCCATTTATTTGGACGTTTTCTGGATTTTCAAGGGCAAGAGGTGAACTTTTTACATTTTTGTCAATGTTCCTTTTAAGTACGATTTCTCTGATACATGGGCTTGTTACAAGAAAAAATCGGTCCAACGGCTTAAGAGATATTGTGGGTTCGGACACAAAAATAAAAATACATCGTTGTAAGAACAACATCTTCTCGGTCGAAGTTAAAAGTTATGATAACCAATAATGTCGACTGGTTATTAATTATTAATTATTACACATACGCTGACAGACAAAATGTAAAATTTTGTTCAACCTATATTATTTGCTCGTAAAGAAGCCGCTATTGATTAACACGGGCGAGGCAGAACATACACTGAATTTCCACCATCAGCTTTATATTATGTTAACCCTAACCGGATTTTAATTAATAATTACCATCGAAATTCCCAAATCGGCCGTAACCAATTTGCTTAGCTATTTTTTTCACACAATCGAATGAATTTATCGACTAATCGATTACTATATATTTGTGCCGGAATGTTTTTTTGATTCGTTACGTCCATGATCGAATTAAGGGTTGTATCATTTCTACAATCATTTATTTTGTAAATAATAAACTGGCACAAAAAGTACGTATGTGCCGTGTGCATAAAAACGCATTTAGTTTCTAATTGTCAATTGTTTTGCTTTTTTTTTTAAACTTCAGAAATGTCACTTTGTGTCGTTTTTGTTTGAACGGCTGTGTAAAATGTAATAATACTGTATATTTGTGTATTGACTATATGTTTTTGGAAGTCAGCGATAAAAGATGATAGGTTATCTATTTTAGATTTTAAGAATAATTGCGTGGATCGCCGTTTAACAGAAGTTCTGTCGACATTGATATTTTTCAATCGATTGGCTAATGACTTTTGTTTGGCGGCAGATGGAACAACTTTAAGAAAAAATGAATTTAAACATTTTGCGCCAAGACTTAACGCTAAGTAGGGAACGTAATTACTTTGCGAGGGCCCCGACCCACGGACCCCCTTTCTTAAATCCGGCCCTGGTTATGTCACCAGCAAATTGTTTCGACGACCACGAGGAATTCACAAAGGTTCGGCGAGTACACGATCATTTTTTTTTTTTTTTTTTTTGCCATTTTCGTCGTAAGTAAAATTCGCAAAAGAAATACCTAGTAGGTTTCCACGTCGTTTGGCATTGGATATACGCAGAATTCCAATTCGAGAACGCCGACAAAGTACACCGCAGCGGTTGTATGTATCTATGTATGTGTATCTCATATAAACGCTATGCGATGAGGTAAGGTAAAAAGAACAAAAAAATTCTACGTGTGGCAAAAAGAAAATCCAATCAAACGGATACGCTCCGGACTTAAACCGGCGAGCTACTTGAACGGGAAACATCTCAACACAAAACGACGCCGAGGTCAAATTGTAAACATTATAGATATGCACAGATATGCACAGACACCGGTAGTTTTCCGAAATAAAGGAAAAACGTGACGTCCAACCGTAAATCAACGACTTGCAGAGATGCGTGCCACCGTGCAACCGTCGGGTCTCTCGAATATTAATGCGGTTTAATCGAATTGCATTGAAATTATTATTTTATGTGAGGCGCCTAGTTCAAAAACCAGCTTAAAAGGTATTTTGAAAATGTGTCTTTTCAGTGGCCATTGACCATACTGTATTACGTGGTATGTAAAACTATTATTGAATATCGAATAAAGATTAAAACTAACTCAAACTACGTTGGGAAAATCTTGGTTGGTTTCAAAATCGCTCATCTAAAGAAATTGTTTGTTGTCTGTGAACATTTGCAAAAATTGCTTTTAGGCGCCTCGTGTATAGGTAAAACATACCATACACCATAGTACACAATATACGATACAATTAAATAATAATGAGTTGTTCAATACAATATGTAATAACTTAATCGCCGTACTAAAGACCGTGTAAATAATCACTTATTATTATTATTACCACCAACGCACAAAGCATGGCCTAAGCCGTTAAAGCGATTTAATTAATGAAATATCGAACTACGTTTTAATTTTTTCACTAACAAATTGTTTTAGCTAAATAAAAAAGTTACCCTCAACAAGACTAAATTAAAAATAATTTAATTCGATAGTTAGAAAATACTTTCTTAATGTGATACTTATACATACTTTATACATTCTTTGATAATTATTACTAAATAAAATAAAGATATTTTATTCGAAACTTTTTTTTCTAATCCAATCGAACGGTTAATTAGATAAAGTGTTAATTGTTATAATATAGGTGTTATTATATATTTTTTAAATGTTCAAGACAAAAATTCGATACCCTTGTCCATATTAATACTTGGCCATATTGATGTAGTAATAGCATCTAAAGTAATGTGAATTTTACTATTACGCTTTTAACCGTGCAATAAAAAACGCATTTATTTTTTAATCGTTACTGAACACGTTTATCCACTTAATCTTTCAATCGTTCTATAGAAAAAATACTGCTCCGTGAAATGTTTAAAACCTACTATGTATTGTACTTGAAGAAGTTGCAGATGTATATATTTACATGTATTGCCATGTAGTCACTGGCATTTTTAGTACTTAAATGATAGAGCTTTGAATAAAAATTTTGGAGGAATATTGTAAAAGTACAGTTCCTGATTACGTCCAGTATTTTTCAAGTTATTATGGTAAATTTTAAAAAATCAATTACATTTAATTTTACTGAAATCAAAATCTCGTATTGCATTATTCTAGTTTATCTATAAAGGGTTTTTTACATTGTAAAATAGCAAAACAATTATTGCTCATCTATTTTCTATTGTAATTAATAATAAGTTATCAAAAACGACAAAAAAAAAAACATCATGATATAATTATTATTTTAATTTAAACTAGTTTATTAGATTAGTTATGTTATGATTTTATTTGTTTTTCACCGTTTGTAAAGACTGTTTGAATTCGAAATATCACGGATTTATATTCTTGGTAAATGAAATTGTAATTCAAACACTCACACAAACTCGACGATATTAAATTTTGTGCATTTTATTTGATAAAATAATGAAAAGTAAATTACTTATCGTCGCGTACCTGCGTTGATGATAATTAAAAAGTAATATTCTCGGAAATATGTTTCAATTCGATTCAGTCCATTTTTTATTATATAAAAATGCACAGTTATTTTATAAGAAAAACTTTAACAAATAAAATTTCCAATAAACATCTAAGAAGAAATATTCAGAAACATTTATCGAAAGCATTTCAAATTAAGATTCTTTTTTTTTTTATGAAGACAATTTGAGAATAATATATTAGTTTTTAATCCACCCTAATGTTCTGATCGTTTTTGTAAAAATATATTTTTATAACGCTTTTTTATTCATAACAGTACTGCGACTTTATTAAAAAAGTGTAAGGACTAGATCTTAGATTTTTTAGTTTTGCAAATTTAACGGTTCTTTTGTATAATTAACCATTTATGAACCAAAACGCGTTATATTTTGACATCAAGGGATTACTGAATATTAGAGGATTTCACTCGAAATAGCCTTACAAACAATAACAAACACAAAACTGTATCACATTAAATTATTTTGAGGAAACAAACTTTTGATTTAAATCTACAGAGTTTATAATAAAATATTTAATGAAAGAAAATAAGGGATCATCAACGCGGTTATAATAAATTAGCACTCAAGTGTGCTAACTTTCGGTATTTTGCATTTCACTGTAATAATAAAATATCATCTCTTCGAGTCTCCAAAACTAATAAATACCTATAATATTATACATCATAAGTGCTCAAAAACAACTAAAACCCAATGGGCAATAAAAGCTACTCCGTTCATTGTGTTTTTTTTTTTTTTTTTTTGTTTCACCCTGATAAAATATACATTTATTTTAAGAGTTCAAGCCGGGGTCAACATTGACCCCGCATTGTTATAATTTTAATTTTTTTTTTTAATGTGATGTTTTAAAGATAAAAAATACGCATATAGTTACAGGCAAATTGTTTTTTTTTTCACAATCATTTTTCCCGTACGCGTTTATGAATAATCGTTAGTCACATCTAAAAAAAAAAACATGGCTGTAGTCGTAAACAAAACAATTGATTAGGTTTTTTATATTTTATGCGTACCTACGTGCTATAAAGTTATTAAATAAGTTAGAATAACTAATATATAATGAGTGAGTTAAATTTTTCTTATTTTTTTTCCACATTCATCTGATGTCAACACATGTCCGGGGAATCCACGACGGTTTTTTGGCGTTCAAGACAATTCTGTAGCTTTCCAACTTAGGTCGTTAGTAAAGTAATTTTAGATGCTCGATAACCCATCACGTAAGCACCGGTTATAATCGCATTTATATTAAGAAAATACTTGAAAATGAATTATAAAACAACATCTGAATCTTGTGTTTTAATTATCTTGTCGGTATGTTTTTATTTTAACACTAATACTGTGCACATTATTATGTTATATAAGTCTTGGAAACGCCGAACTTACAATTATTTTATATTTGTTTCAGACATGTGTTCTAAAAAATGTAACCAATATAATATACTATGACTTTTAACAAATATTTGTATACATTTTATATTTGCATCACCTTTTTATTGGGTAAATCTAAATTTATACTTTTGACTTGGATAATTCAGCTTACCGTCTATTAGGCAATAACTTACCAAAGCTTGGTAGTAGTTACATGATATTCTATCTACACGTGGAAGTAACGATAAGTGATAACCACCAATTACCAACATGTCTGATTAATTATTTCCGTTCTACTTCAACAATTAGTGTATGAAGTTTCTCTCCTTTTGGCAGAAATAGAAAAATGCGAGTACATTTTTAGTATTAAATGTTCAACGTCAATAGCTTCAATAACTAAATTAATAGCCTTTATAACGCGTTCGTGATGCATGACAGTTATTATATTTGTGGATTTTTGGCTTTTATACGGGTAAATAATTGACGGTGTACCTATACACAGCCCGCAACCCAGCTTCAGAGTTATTCGACTGACGTTACAATAATTAAAACATATTTTGTGAATTTCCGCAATAAAGACTATATTACACTGTTATTGACATAGCATAACAACGCTTTAGCGACCAGCAACAGTAGGCATAGTGGTTGTATATGTTTGGAAAACAATTAATCTAGAAAAATGAAGAGCCGACGTGTATGATTGAATAATTTATAACATTTCCATATCTCGTTGGAATAATATATGAAAAGTTATTGCGCGAACGTTAATCGACCGAACGGAAAGTGTATAACGAAATAACAGCAAACCGCCATCGCGCGTTAAACGACGATTAATCACTGAATTTATAATGCATTCAATTAAAGCTCGCATATTACATACACGCATAATAATATATTACGGTTTCATACATATCCCCGACCCCGTGTAAAATACATTTTTAAATATCCTCTAAAGTACTGGAAAATAATATTATAATAATTATCGCCGAGCCGGTATAATGATCCGATTTAAATAAAAAAAATATGTAGTTATAAAATTGGTGCGAGCTAAAAAAAAGTAATCCTACAAATCGTAAAATATTATGTTACTACGTATCTATAGAGGTCTATTTGAAGCGCTATAAAATAATGATATATAATATTATATCGTTTGGAGTTTTTTTTTTTATTTTTACCTTTATTGTTTTGCTAGTTTAATGGTTTTTTTTCTACCCTCTTCCGCAGCCTATATATAATATAATATTCTATAGAAAGTTTAAAATTAATATTTTCGCTGGGCCGAAAAAACTTTTTTACGTTTAACGGAGCTAGCGTATTACCGGGGGCAAGTACCGTGGGGACGCAGGGAGGGGCTAGGTGAGTTGAAGCCCCACCCTTATGCACTTAAATTGTATTGTTATATTTAATTATATTTATAGTATAATATATTAGAATATGTATTTTAGCTTTTGCTAAGAGAGCTGAGAATGTATTGTTTTTATAATGATGTGTTTTATTTTAAATTTTGGGTTTGGGTCCAAGATATTTTCTAAACCGCAGAACCGATTTTTTCATGCTGCAAATCTATAGCTCAGAAATCCTACCTAAAGGGTACTTATTTGGACTAAAAATTTAAAAAGTTTACCACTTCTCCTTCAAAATCGAGAAAAACACCCAAACATTTTAAAATTATGGCACTCTATAACTTTTATTAAAATAGACGAATTAGTTACAAATTTGAATGAAATATTTTTTAGACTTAGTACCTAGACTACCTATACCAAGACAAACCAAAGTAATATCACAAACCTGGTAACTACATCGTTATTTCACTTTTTTAGAGTTAAAGGTCTGAAAACTAGACCGAAGGTAGAATTGGGTTATAGCATACACAATTTTCACAAAAATCTGTAGTCAAGCTTTTATTTTATTAAGTACATACCAAAAAAAATGGAAAAATTACTAGTTGCCCTTAGTAAATTTCTAGTTGCTATGTGTTAGTCAACAGGTATCCGGTAATATTGCCATTATAACTGGTTTATTTACGATATATATTATGGGTAACAATGGCGATAAATTACTATAGACAGACGATCGACCCTTACCATATCCACCCTAATACTGAAAAAATAATTTTAAGCACATTACCGACAGTGATTTCATTTATACACACGTATTACAGATACACATCAAAGCGTTTATTTGAAAGACTTGATGTTTATCGCATTCAGGTTTTTTTTTACCACGTAAACCTAAACCCCTCCGTTTCCATTCCTAGATCCGTGCGCGATGGTGGGTGGCGAGGGATGAGGGACGGGTTGGCCTGTCAACGGAACACACAAACACCAGAATAGGCGAACGTAGTGGTAAAAAAAAAAAAAAAATTAAAAAAATACTAGGAGACAAGCGATGGTGTTCAATGTTTTAATGCTCGCACAATTCGTGTGCGTTATCGTCGATCCTTTGTTGCCCCTTCGCTCCCCTGGTCCTCGAGTACGTGAGGGGGAAGGGGGGGGGGTGTGGCGAGGTGCGACAGAGAGACCGTTTTCGTGCCAGGACCCTCTCCTCTGCGCCTTCGCCCACGACACGTCGCGAGACGGATGACTTGGCTCATTACTACGGTCGACGTGGCGCGGCGATAGACGACGACGGCGGTCGCGCCGCTGCCGAACTTCGGCGCGGCGCAATAAGGGGTAATCGACGGAAATAGCGGCGCGGCATGTATGGCGCGGCGCGGAGAGGAGATGAAGGACGGGTGTGGGTAAGGAAGTAAAAAAAAAGACATTAGCGCGGTAAACGGAGGAAGAAAAAAAAATGTCCGAAAGCCGGATAGGGTTGTGCTGCAGGATTTTGTCGTCGACCGGAGAACGACGGGCGGAAACGCACCGCATACACACACTAACCCGTACGGTTAGGTCGCGGAGACTTATATGCACACACACCGAGAGAGACCGATGACGATATTACGCGTTAAAGTCGTTTAGTCGTCAAGGTTTTTCTCTCGACACCTTTTTTTTTTTTTTTTTTTTTTAATATATCGCGTTTATCTCGATTTTCCAATGTGAGTGTGTGTGTGTGTGTGTTTTATTACGTTCGGAAGCTACAGCGTTAAACGCGATTTCAAGTCGTCCGGCTTCTCCTCGGTTCCCCTAGCTCGAAGTCGTCTTTCCAAAGTACTACCGGCAAGAGAAATATATATATTAAAAACGAAAATATCGCCATTCGTCAAAAACACCCATTGCGAACACACATACATACCTATATAATATATATATATATATATATATATATATATATATATATATATATCTATACATAATATATCTTCTTAACGCACAAAAATATTACATTGGTGTTTTTTTTTTTTTTTTTCAATCACAAGACGGAAATAAATCACAAACCGATGAAAACACATTTCAGAGTCGACCGGATGAAGAATATCGTGAAATATTATTTTTAAATCCGTTCGGATAATCTAAAAGTATGAATTATATACGGCCACGGGAAAGTGACAAACGATTGATGTACTCGGACGTAATGTGTGGTTTTTTTTTTTTTTAATAAAACTGTATCGCAGATCTCTAAACCAAGCTGGGGGTGCTGCCCGAAGTCTGGTCAAACTTTAACTTGCAATCATTTAGAGGGGAGCGATTTTGGATTGTGTGGATTGAACAAATATTAGTCCCGATCTGGTCCAGGCTAAATTTGATTAATTTTCATTGAATTGTATTTTATATCAAACTGTTAGTGCTGATTATTAATATTGCTCAATTGGTTATTGCGAAGAGCTTAAGACAAAATACAGAAAACTTTACCCAAACCCTCCTCTGTATTGGATGGACGTCGCAAGCTTTTATACGGCAATGATGTATAAAACAACAGAATAAGATATAGAATAAACGAGAAAATCTATAACTATGTTTCCCAAGAGTCAACTCACGACTTGGAATCCAAATATCTGAAAGTGACAAATAAAATAAGTGAAATATAGGAGTTAAACGGCCGATTAAACTAAACAGAAAACGACACAATTAATTTTGGTCCACCAATTAAAAATTTGGCAATTGTCAAATTTACAAATGTTGGTTAATTGATAAATTAAAACTTTATTCTCAAATATCAAGTATAGTATGATAAAAAAAACTATAATATACATGTGTACTTATAACTCAAATAGTTGTAACAATGAATTATATAAGCACTTACTTATCGGATCATGTGCACGCTGTACTTGCTAAACATTTATCAGTCGTTAAAATACTTTTAAGTCCAATTTTCTTCTTTTTTTAATGATTTTTGAATCGTATACGTTTTGTACGTTTCAAAATGGAATGAACGCTGTTATTGAACTTTTTACAGTTACCACAACTCGTTATCCGATTGGTTTTTTTTTCTATTTTGGTCTTAACTACATTTTTGGGATTGTATTGTGTGTTTATATTATTATGTATTGAACTAACTACACAAATACATTTATGTTTTGTAAAAAAAAAATAAAAAAACATGATACATAAACTACAAATCGATACACAATGGTTATTGATGTTAGTTTTTTAATAATCGTTTTGTACACCAATGCGAACGTGGACAAACAAAAATTAACTACCCTGTAAAAACTTTCTTTAAACTATATTGTCCGTCAATCAATATAACAATAATAATAATATAAAGTAATGGGTTTATTTTGCGATAACAACCGCGCAAGTCGTTATACGACTCGAACAAAGTAATAAAATTCGCTTTAAAACGATACTTAAAATGTTGTGTACGATATTCCTAAATAATATACAATTATATTACACTACCAAGTACCATTATAAAAACGGTCTACGATGTAGCCGAGGACAATTTTTTTTATCGCTTTTCGCGTATCGCTCGTTAATAAAGCTGTTCATAAAACTTGGCATTTTTCAAATTTATATTGATTGAATAACGGACTAGGTGTACAGCTGCTGCTGTCGGTAATTTCTGAAAGTGTTACCTAATAGGATACAGGATACCCGTCATGCATGTGTATATTACAATGTCCAACGGGGCCTATGAAATATTAATGCATTATTAAATTATAATATCTCTGGTATATTTCGAAGGTACGCGTCATATTGGTATAATGAAGGGCGGTAATGCAATAAACGATGCGAAAGCCATTGTAATGACCAATAATAGGGATAATGCATTTTTGTCACCGGACACCTCGTGAAACAATGTCCGCAATCATAATTGAATACTCTTTTTCAAAAAAAAAAAAAAAATTACAATAACGAGCACTGAATACCTATTTTATATGACCGCAAATATTTTATAAATGTATTGTACATCTGTCCCATTCAATCGCCCAAGGGAAAATTATAATACAAAAACGGGTTAGGTTGCGGTAAAATGTATATCGAGTCACATGTTCAACATATTAATACAACCTACTCAAAGTGACAGTTACTGCAAGAAAGATCAAAAAAATAATTGATTCAGTCGATGAGAAAAGCCGCAGTTGCGGTTACCCTCGTTAGTATCTAGTACGTTGATTAGTTTTACATAGTTAAAAATATCATTTAACATAATGGCATCGCTTATATATTTGAATCGTTGTAAAACATATTTTATTCATTCGGTGTATTACAAATTCCCATAAAACAATTGTTTGAATACAAACAAATTATTTAAATAATGCCCAGGTGAAGTTGATATCAACTTATCATGATTTTGCCTAGTACGTGAATTATGAATTGTGTTATTGTCCAGTATAATTATTTAAAGACTTTATAAGATTTTAAATTACACACACTGAAACAATACCAATGGAGTTTTTGCAGCCTAATTTTGAGTGTGAACTTGGCAGTGTAAGATCATATAAAACATATGGAACTTGGACAATTTTGCTCGTGGCCATCTCTCGGCGATTCCGGTTTCGGATGATAATAACAAATTTAAACCTCTCTCCTGGCGGAAGATAAGATCCATGTTAAACTAGTACACTCGCGTGCGCCTTTGGACACGATCATCACACAGCTGGCAGTAGGTTCGTATGCAAAATAAAAATGCAACACTCTTTCTCTCGCGTAGCTGCTGCGATAATATTCGAATAATTTAGAGCTATTTGTTATTTTCCTATGTAAATATATAATATGACGTCAAGTGTATGTTCGCCTCGGGTCCGGAACAGCTATTGCAGGATTTGACCGTCGAACGCGATTTTTGGCCTCCGGACGACATACGAGACACAATGTTTATGTATTATGATGAAACAGTGTTATACAGCGTTTGTGTGTGTGTCAGCAACAAAACTATGCCCGGAGCTAAACACATCTTCTTTTGCACTTATAATATTTCGATAGTAGTATAGTAGTTTTGTGGAGAATATTCTTCTATTCCTCGTCGACGAAACCTAAATTCTGCGGTTGAAAGCCAAAAGCTGATATCATGTGTAAAAAAATGTAATTTTGAGGTTTTACATGTTATGTATTTTCTTGAATCGAAATATGGTATCTGTAGCTCTAATATCAAATGAGGTATTAAAAAATATATTAAAATTATATGTTCCGCGAAAGAAACATGGTATGTTACTTAACATTTTATTTACATGGCCAATGAAAAATATAAAATAACAACTTGTAATACAAAATGGTGATTCATAAGATACAAGTTTGTTTAGTTCTCCAGTAAAGTAAACTTTATTCACATTACAGCTTTTGGCACTCAAACACAGAATTATGTCTTATAAATTATAATTATTAAGGCTAATATTTTTCTTTTTAAACGTAATGTAATAGCTGCACTTAATCGAAATGTGGCGCAGTATTGAATGGTGAAATATAACTTAAATCCTTCATAGAGTTAATTACTGCCGATTGAAAAATATATTAATATCACATTGAACACCAATTTAAAGTACAGGCAACAATGTCAAATAAAAGGTTTGCACCGCGACAACTTAAAAATAACATTCTTGGTTCGGACTCGAAGCCCAGAATTCGTTTTCCTCAAAACTACAAAAATGTTGTACATTTTAAAATTATTTACAGAAGAGGCGGTCCAACTACAGTGGTGCATAATATATAAATCACCCGGGGTTTTCGGTGTCGTCGTCGTCGTCTTATCGACGGTCGGTGTCTCTGTGATGGGGGTTTTTTGTTTTGCCGGGAAATAAAACAAAAAGCAACGAATCGACGCCTCTATGCCGGCCGATAAGACACGGTTCGTTTTGCAGCTGTCTATTCACTTTTCGCCGGCCGGTGCGGGCTGTGAAGACATCCGCCAAAGTCGCTTCTTTTTTTTTTTTGGCCGGGATGAAATAGTACCAGAAGTAGTAGAAGGTGTGCCGCTATCGTGAACCGACCGGGATATAATATCGGTGTATAGGAATAACGGATTTTCGCCGTCTCTCAGGAAAAAGTGAAAAAAAAAAAAAACACCCCCCAAAAAAAACGTCCACTTTGCAGTGATTTATGGTCCTCGCATACATATATATATATTATCGGTGCGGAAACTTTTTTTGCCCTCACACACACATACGCGTTTATTCGATATAATATATATATATATATAATTTATTCGGACGGTCAAGTAGTTTTATTTATGCGGAAATTCCGGTCTCCTCTCTCTCCCTCCCTCGTCTACGATTTCCGCGACCTGGATAGATATCAATCGTCGCCCCGATTCAAGTAAAATCGAGTAAACATTTTTTTTTTTGTATAAAGTTTTCCGTGAGACCCAAAATTTTGATAGTAATTTTTTAAAATTATTTTTCCGATAACAAATAATTATAAGTTATTGAATAATTATTAAAAATTACATTTTTAAAAAAAGAGTTCAGTATAACTGTTTCAAGCTCTGGTTTTTAGTGTAGTTGATTCGTTAAACAATTGAATTTTGTATTACAAAACAACTATGTACAATTCGTTTGAAATGTTCGCGTAGGTTTCCGAAAAGCCTGAAAAAGCATTATTATCTATTGTTTACATAGTTTAAAAAAAAAACATTTTTATTTTAAAGTGTTTTTTTTTTTTTTTTGCAAGGAATTTGATGTTTTTTTGAAAAAAATAGTGATTTTAAACGTGTGTCTTTTTTTCAGCTACGAATTCCGCGAGGTCGCTTTGGCCCTACAATAACAGAAATATAATAATTATTATTATACGAATATTGTTGCTACATATAAAGCTTCGGACGACGGTTCGACGAAACGGTGTGCTCTTTGCCGTCCGTCGCAGCGAGGCATTGTTCCCGAAACCGTCTGCCCTTACACGGCCCCGTTTTCGATGGTGTTATTATACATGCAAAGCGGTGTGAGACCGTTCATCGATTTCCCGTTGATATTTTATTTATTGTTAATTTCAATCACATCCCCTTCGCGCCGAAATGACCTTTAACGCGCCTATACCTCCCCCCCCACCCCAATCCTCTTTCACACTATTGTGTTGACGGGTTCCGGGCCGACGAATTTGTCCGTTTGAGTAGCACATTATGTATGTTATATCGTAAGCAGAATTTCGCAACTCAAACCCCCAACCCCCCCCCCTCACACCATTGCCGTCCCGTGTACGTATGTAAAGTTCATGACATTTCCGTGTGTATTCTATGTGTTTTTACCCCCGAGTCGAGAGTCTTGCATACGGTTTAAATGTGGTACCGTTTGCATGTACGCTCATGTTTGTATAATAATTAGTAAAATCAAAAATGAGAGTCCGGCGACTCTTTGGCATTGGCTGCCCGAAAAAATTACATGTGAATAGCCGGGTTTTTTAAGGACAACGGAAACGTCCAAATATATTTATTAAACGGTAAGGGGGGCAATGTCTTACACTAGACGAATTTTAAAATATGCCAACTGATTAAGGGATCCAAACGAGTAGGTATAATTGAGATGTTTTTTGGTCGCATAACTTTTTAAGTTATTTTTTTCCGTGTTACGGTGAAAGATTGCTGCACAGCCCTTCCATATATGGAAGATGAAAGGCTTCCGAAACGTTGGCAAAGCCAATTTGTAAATAATATAGGTGTATCTAACCGTAAACCGTGCTACATGTGTATTGACTGCGGTCTTTATTAACAAACTTAAAACGATTATGTTAGCTGAACGACTGTAATATTAAATGTTAATATATAATAAATGTAAAATTATATTATATATTGTGTTTAAATATTTTGAAGTTTCAAGTTTAGGGTAGGAGATAAGGTGGAGTGTAGTATTATTTTTATCTGTGCGCACTTCCACTACCATCCTAACTTTTAAACTCTTATAACTTTTAAAATAATTGTTCAAAACTGGTTATCAACCAGTCAAAAATTGTAGTACATTATTTACAATTTAAAAAGTTAATGAAATGTATACGTTACCGTTTAAGTTTGAAAAAGTGTTATCAAAAAACCTAAGTTGGAAGGGGGAAAAAACAAAACAGCTTGTGAAAAATTGAGATCTCGACGTATAAAAATTGTAGGGAAAAAAATTAGTTTCTTGTTAAACCCTATGAGATATTGAATGGTTCACCGTTCACGATAAAATTAACACCCTGTATATACATATATATGTACACATTCTTTTATTAAGTGGTTTTTAAACTTAATCACATTATTGTACAGGCTACAATTGTTTTTAAAACGAGAACATAATAATAATATATTTCAAATACCTGTTGATCATATTTTTTCTTCGATTTTTTTAAACTTCTCGAACACTTCCATTAGTCCCCTAAAAATAAAAATGAAAACATGTATTGCAATAAAAAAAACTATTGTCAGGTTATCAATCATGCGATTTGGATTTTCACCATTAATTCGATGTAACAACTATTGTTATAGAACCAAAAGTTATGGTTTTATTGTTTAAAAATAAAACAATTCATAAAGTATCGCATTATAATACACACAATAATATGTATAATATAAAATATAAAAATAGCTTAAAGTGTCTTGCCTTTTTTTTAACCGCACTACATAGACAGTGTTCTCAAAATTATAATAATTAATAATAAATAACATAACAATTAATTACTCGTTTTATCATTAATTTCATTATGTGACAGCTTTTATTAAAAGGTTCAAGTAAAAAAACTGTACACTATGTGCAAAGTAATTTGCATGCATTGATTGACGCGCAAAAGCATCGCAATTAAGCGTTTTTAATTAATTAATTTTTATTTTTAATAATTATAAATAAGATTTTTGAAAAAATCACAGTACAAGATATTATTCAGAACAATAATTATTATTCTGGAATGAATTATGAAAACAAACGCTACATTGTATTTAAATCATTAATTTTGTCCTCGATCCAGTGAATAACAATCGCATATATTATTATTTATAAACACAACAGCCTTTTGATTTCAAAACTAAATTTGTACATTTAAATTATTGTTCGAGGCTGAAGATGGTTTAATTAATTAAAGCATCAAATTATCACTTGGTTATTTTGTTCGGTCGTTTGCATACTTTATCTCATTCATTATTGATCAGTTAAACAACTTTTGAGGAGTAGGACAAGGGAAAACAAACGTCCAAAGTAAACTGCTTAAAAACTGAAACAAGTACGAAAACAAACGGAATCGCTTCTCTTTTTATCTTCGGCAAGGAACATTTTTAATTAATTGTGAGTAGCCGTTTCTGTTGTAGATTATCTCGAATTAATTTCAAACGATAAAAGTATAGTTTAGCTACTTTTAGTACGGTTGTACTTTAACTGCAACATTCAGAACTTCTGAGTTGAATGAAATTACTTTTTGTCAAGGCTAAAAAAAAAATAATAATAAATCTCGTTCCAGTCTAAGAGTTAGGACAACCTTGATTAAGCACCACATGCTAGTCTAAGTATAATAATACCATTTCTGACAAAATTGTGCACTTTAGGGGTTTAAGGACTTTGGATTGTTCCTCTAAATAATATTACGACGAATCCCCGAGGGATAATAAAATTCCCGGTAAAAATAATTTTACCGCCGGCGGCTGTAGACGAAAACGCATCTGCTGTACTACCAAGGAAAAAAAACAACAACAATGTAAAGTCAATAAAACCGCAAAAGACGTGTTCGATTTTTGACGAACGCTAAAAAGAAGTTTGTTAAGACAAATGTCGGCGTTCGATTATTATTCTTATTTCATGTACAGGCACACTTTAAGAATAAACTATTTGCGCGCTGTGTTTGCACTTGGTACACACGCCGTTAGTTTGTGAAACCCCAAGTGGAAACTGAAAAAAAATTGCATAGGAAGATACCGGTTAAAATAAATCAAAAAATGACAATAGAAATGAGGAAAAAAAACAACCGTTTCTTGCCTCGACCCCGGGTCTCATTTTTTCGCTATCCGAGACCACCACTACGTGAGAACGATGTTTAAATATCTACAATGAACCGATGCCGCGTTTGTTTTCTTTTATTAAAAGGCTATCGTCCGCTGTATATTAAATTTAAAATTTAAATTTGAGCCACGCCCGCGTGGGCAACGGTAATGCACATTTTCAGTACAAAAAAAAAATGTATAAATATGTAAGTGTATATTATTATACATTGTTTTGAGATTAAAATATAAGCAAAGCCGAATACTTTTACATTTTTTAAAATACCAAAAAAAAACACGTCGATACAGTCTGCAGCAATATCACCACCGACGAGTTGGCGCGAAAATATGATGTTATATGTATGAATGTATGTGTATATATAATTTATATATATACATATATATTTATAATATATATTTTATATTTTAGTTTTTTTATTTTTTATAAGCTTATATCCTTTGGTTTTCACGCTTACTTGCATTATTCTTTCTCGCTTTATTTCTCACAAGTCTGTCTACCCTTAAAATCCTTTACGATATACCGTCGCATAGATCACCGTTTCCATTATAGCGACCACTGATCCACCAGATGTATGTGGTATCTCTTCCACGCATCATAACGGTTATTCCTTGATTATAGATTTTCTTGTCTCTAGTATATCGATCCTTTCGGCTCCATCTTGCACACGATTCACATTTTTATGCTGACTAATTTCTTATTTTCCATCCTCGTTTCGCGGTTCACTCTCAGTGATAATTTCGGATGAATCATCCAAAGTTGGACTCGACCCAACTTTGTTAATCGTTCGCCGTGAACGATCTCTTTTGATATTTGCACGGTTCGTTTTAAACGAATTCATTCGAAATAATCGTCCAGAGTGAACCGTGTATGAAAGAAAGAACTATTGTGATATAATTCACATTCCCCTCATGCTGTATATACTTTATTCTATAGTATACTCAACAACGGCTCGTGATAAGTATGTTATAAATAGAGGGGGGTTCTGTAAGGATAAGACTATTCTTTTCTCTTAAAATAATTGCAATTTTTTGGTTTTCCTTTTTGAAGACACTTTTGATTATGTTATCTTACAATATTCAATAATTACTTTTACTTAACTTTTTTTTAGTTTTTTTCCAGTGGTCAATCGACTTTTTTAAAACTTAAATGGTAACGAAAATATTAACTAAATTTTAATATTAAGAATAATTTGATAAACATTTGACTGGTCAATAACCAGTTTTCAAAAACGACTTTTAAAGTTATTGAAGTTTCAAATTCAAGACGGGAGTAAGGGTGGAGTGTAGTTTTATTTTTATCTACGCGCATTACTCTACTGCCGTCCTAACTTTTAAACATTAGTAACTTTGATAGTAATTATTTATAAACTGGTATCGACCAGTCAACACTTTCAGTCAAATATTCTTAATTTGAGAAGTTAATAAAATATATATATATATACGTTTTTCTACTATTTGATTCTTAAAAGTTTATTGAGTTCGGGGAAAAAATAAAACATTATGAATATTGTCTAATGTTAAAAAATAACGTGAAAAACTTCACAAATTGCAACAATTTTAAGAAAAAAATTGTGTCTTATATCAAATTGATCACCCTGTTAATTTTATCTGATGATCTATTCTAGACCCATATATATATATATTGTTATTCATCGTGATGTTTCCAATTTACTTTTCGTGCCATCACTATTAGCCTCAACGGTTTCAACAACGCTTATTTGCATACAAGTAACGTCGACTTCACACTAGATATGACCTGAAATTTTCTACGGCGACGCGACCAAAATAATTTACATCGGAACAGACGAACGTACCATCATCAAAAGCTACAGTCTCTAAAGTTAAAAAAAAAAAAAAAAGGAAAAGAACTTTCGAAAGACGAGTCGCCGAGACCGAGTCGTTTATAATTAACCGGATGGGAAGCGCGCGGTGGGACATGCTTTTTCCCGGGAAAACCCTCCGTTTGGTTTTATCCACGACCGGGATCACCGATGTTGTAATTGGGTAATGGATTCCCCGAAATGATTCCTCCGCTAACTAAACTTTATACCCAACAACATTGACATAATAATGTGTACCGAGTATACCGTTGTGTATATACTGATGTCAAAACACATAATATTACACACCGCCGTGGTCGTGGCCCCTCGTTCCTCTGTACTGTGTACACTTGGTAATTGGTACTCATCAGTGTGGGTAATCCGCGTGACCCTAAGTCAGGTATGCTCTGCGGTGACTAAGATCCGCGCATTTCCGCCGAAACGGGTTTCCCGTCTGAAGTGGTAGTTGTGGAGAAGTACAAACACCCCCCCCCCCACAGGGCGATTCGGTAAGGATAAGACACTCAATATCTCTTAAAATAATTGCAATTTTGTCATTATTCTTTTTGAAAACATTTCTGTTCGTGTCATTTTACAATGCTATAAAACTGCTAAATATTTACTACTTTATTCGAATTTTCCAGAATTCTGTCTACTTTTGAAACTTAAATATATTTAATTATTTTTTGAAAATAACAATAATTTGCTACACATTTTGGCAACTGGGTAATAACCAGTTTTGAATAGTTTATTTTTCTATGTTATATTAATGTTTAAAATTTAGGATTTTATATCTGCTCGCATTGCTCTCCGTACTCCTGTCCTAAATTTGAAACTTTAAAAGTAATTATTTAAAAATGGTATAGACCAGTTAAAATTTTCGGCAAAAAGTTTTTAATTTAAAAAGTTACTTTAATATATTATACGTTACTATTTCATTTTTTAAATTTGATAGTTGTATGAAAAATAATAAAAACGTATAAGTATTTAGTAGTTTAAAGATTATTGTAAAATAACATGAACTAAAGTGTCTCAAAAAAGAAAAACTACAAAATAGCAATTATTTTATTATAAAATTATTGTCTTATTCTTAATGAAACATGTATTGTTGTCTGTTCGATTCTGTACGACGTCTCATAAGCGCATAATATAAGCGGTATAATATTATAGGGCCGTTTAAAACTCGTATGCCGAGTTCGTGGAAACTGGAAAAGTAAGATAAGAAAAGCAATAAACTATGTAATATTATACACGATGGCGATTTCAAACGATTGAATTAAAGTTCCAAGTTATTATATCGTACCACGGCCGTGTAGTGCTCACTGCTCGAACGGTTTATTATAACTTGGCCGCCGAGATAAGTTTTACTTCGGACGGACCAACTCGGTAAATCTAATTGTTGATTGTTGCTTGTTTGTTCAGGGCGATTCATTGGATAAAATAATTTCAATTATTATAGTTTTTACTTTTTGAACACAACAATTCGATGTTATCGTACAAATTTCAAAGTCGATTGAGCTCTGAAAAATACTAAAAAAAGGCAAATACTTATTAGCTGTTGTGTAATATTGTAAAATAACGTAAACAAAAATATTTCCAAAAAGAAAAACTACCAAACTGCAATAATTATTCGAGGAAAAAAAACCAAGTGTCTTGTCCTTAATTAATCGCCCATGTTAGGCCAATGATAGGCCAAAGGCGACTGCCGGTATGGTAGTCCAAAGCGACAACTTTATGGGTTTTTTTTTAATCGCCGCCTAGTAACGTTTTTAACGTCCCGGAACATCAATAATCCAGACGGGTAAAAAAAAAAAACTTAAACGAATTATTTAAAAGAAACTTTTACGCTGTCAAAATATTATTACTATTATTATTATTATTATGTACACAGAAGACCTATCCGAGCGTTTTGCTGTCGGGGTCGGGGTGGTAGATCCACCGTAACAGTACACAGCGACATATAGTGCTGAGCGGACACAACAACAACATGGTAAGGGGGGTAAAAAAAAAAATGTATAATAACGCGCAAAACGATAATAAAAATATTTTTACTTATCTCCTATACACGTTTATATGCATACCGCCGAAATGATTTATGACATAATATTATTATGAACATTTTTTTTTTTTTTATCTAAAAACCCGCTCCTATCCTCTATCATACTCGTGAAAGCGGAAATACAGAAGGTTTTTTTTTGCCGTTGTCGTCATCGAAAGAAAAAGTTTCTATTGAATATTTCCTTCCGTTTTCCTTATATATATATATATATATATTCATATTATCAAAGCCCTTGCCGCAGTCGAGTCTGCTGCTCGGCCATAAGAAATTATGTTATATTGTATTCGTCGCATCACAGTGACAGTCAGAGATCGGTCTTGGGTAATTAGTCGTTGGCTAATTGCACGTGCCACGGAAAACGTTAAAAATACATTACAAAACAAACGACTTAAGAAAAAAAATTAACTCTGTCTCTGTCTTTCGAATTATCGCCAAGATTATTTTAAGGGTCGTTAACGAAACTTGTATTATACCACTTGCATGTGTGTGTTAAAAGAAAAAATGTGTATTTCTCAATGACTCAACGAGAGCGAAGCAATAGTTTTAATTTTGAACGATGCGTTGTTTTTAGTGAAAAAAACAACTATCACCGCGTGCGCGCCAGCCAGACAATATTGATGGTTTCACGCTAGCTGTGAAAAAAAAAATGAATAACTTAAGAAGAAAACACCATCTTATGAACTGTATAGAAATTATGTTACGACTTGAGCCAAGGAGAGAATATTTTAATCCGACTTCACTAGCTTGGGAAGACTATAAAACTCAAAAATAAAAGTTTTAGGATACGATAAATCTTGCAATGTGCAAAATTGAGTTAAATATTATCTAGATGCAAATCTGCAATGTGAATGCAACAAAATATACATAGTACGTAAAACTGATAGAAATTAAAAAACTAATTTAAAGAACACTGACATAAAAGAATAAATGACCTAAACTTTAATCAATTTTTGCTAAACATGTTTTAGATACTGGACATAATATTATTTATTTACATGTCTTTTTATGCCAATTAATTACTGTAGTTTTTGTTATTATTTTCTGGAAAAGCATAAGGAATTGATTTAAAACTTCAGAAGTAGAAAAAATATTATGAATACCAACACGTTTGTTTTGAATTAGGATTTGTGGATTAAAATTCAGGTCGAAGTAAAATGCTATTAATTTTTAAATGTCTACTGTATTAATTCAGAAATGTATTTAAATAGGAGCATTGTGGTTATTAATTAGGATTAGAGGAAAGAAAAAACGGAAAAAGTTAAGACAATAGTATTATTACTTTTACTAAAGCGTTGACAAAACTCATTCACAAATCTAAAACAACAATTAGTGTGAACTAATCACAAACACAACGACTGAGTGTTAGAATCACTTTTAAACGAACGCTTCGATGTGAACTGTAGAAAGTAAAAATATAAATAGGTATTAATAAAAGGACCGGCAAGACAATAATGGGCTTAAAATTGTATATTATTAGAATAGCATATAATTTGTACATACGGTTAGCACGAGTCTCATATCAAAGCCCGACACCGACCCACACTGCTTCCCCCCAAATGACGTCACCGAGCTTGAGTTTTTTTGGGGAAAAAAATAATAGGGTGTGCTCAGACCTATGATTATTAAATGTAATGTATTTAAAATTATTTCAATATTGGAGTATATTTATGGTCACACTTCGACCTTTATTCGAGTGGTCTGAAATGACTTATCGGTTACCCGCAAACATTTTTTTGGCCGCTTAAACGTGCCAAATAATTATTATTTATAACGCTTTACTGAAGTAACGACACCCTCGGACCTAAGGCGTCTAAGTATATTTATTATGTACTTGAAATTTGATTTATTTTCACACAAATAAATATATATATATATTCGCAGTGTAATTTATGTGACTGTTAACAACAAAATATGTTATTCTGGGCGATACCCAGGGCCAGATCTCGGTCCAACAGCAACAGCTGAAGTAACCCGAATGAATAAAAGCGCAACGTCGACGGCAACGAAATGTTGACGACGATGCCGTTGCATTTTTAATGGATCCTATTCACTTCTTAATTATTGTTCCGAAATTAGTTATCTATATATATATATATATATATATATTTTTTTTTTTTTTTTGGTAGCCAAACAAACACGGCCGTTGTTCGCTTAATGTAATTGCGTCTGAGAATCGTTCACCACCATCGCTTTACTATGGTAAACTTCACCGACAGGATTGCCGTCACATTCAGACCTTGGTTTGGATTTGACGGCAAGCGCCGTTGTTAGGATGTCGACTGGAAAACCAAGTCTCATTCGTTTGGCCGTGATGTGTCTCTAGCTCGATTCCGAATACAAAATATCACTCCTGTGCATAGTTGTTGTATTATATTATATAAAAACAGTTTCTTGTCTCGTTTAAAACAGCGTTTTTGTTAAAAACTCTTTTTAATTAATTTTTTTTTTTTTTTGCAAGGTTTTTAACGTGATTGAAATCGGTTTTATATACGATTTTTTAAATTATTTATACTAATAATTATTGCGCATTAAACTAATACATCATCGAGTTTCGCGCGGAGAGAGCATACCTAATCAATTTTATTGATTATTATTATTACCTACTAATATTATTATTTGTTACTCCAAAAAAAGTCGTTAAAATTGTGTATGATTATTATATTGTTGTTGCTAAATATTTGCTGGCCCCTGTGCATATTGTGTTTTAATTTCATAATTAGTTATTATTTGAGTTATATCAAATGGAGTAAGTAGAAAGATAATCAAATCCTAGTACGATCGGTCAACGGGAGTAACCGCAGTTTCTAACATTTGACATTTTTACATCTGTGATGTTTCAATTGTAATTTTTTTTTATGATCATTGAGATATTTAATTGATATATTTGTTTGTTACGCAAATTTGTTGTTTTTATTTTTTTTAATGGTACGAGATGAAAAAATGTCTACAGCTCAGTTGTAAACGTCATTCGTTAAAGGTTGTTCGTTTTCATTAATTTTATAAAATTAATAAAAACGAACAATGACTTTTTCGGCGTGTCTCTGTGGTAAAACAAAATAAACACCAAAGCTAAAAAAAAATAATCTCACAAAAACAAAACGTTTTGTTGTCGCTCGTCCATTGAATTCCCTCTGTCAACCGCACAACATGTAATAACAATATTATATAATACAACGCACAGTTTTAACGCAAAGGCCATGAAAAAATAGTGTCTCAAAGAAAACATCCAAGTATCCTTTTTTACTACCAACTCGCCGTGGAACTCAATCTAAGATAGATAAAACAATATGCGTCTGTGGTTATTATATCATTTCGTGTGGCATACCGAGGCACGTAACGTACACAACACATACGCTTAAGGTGAATTTTAACAGAATTAAAATATGATACAATTCTGTACCTGAGAAGCAATAGCGCGGGTCCGAGTGCATTTTTATCAAATTTGAAGTTATGCCGGGTTTCCTATGTAAATTTTTGTCTTTTTACCTCTACAGTTTAAGGCGTTACAATCATGGCTGTGCAGGAGCCCTTGGGCGCACAGATTTTGGGGTCCCGCTCTAACAAGAAAACAACAAAATAACATAAATATGTAAATTATATTATCCGGTGCCCCGCGTGTCCTTAGGGTAAAGATGGAACTGGCTACAATTGATATTTGTTGAGATATTATACAAAAACATTATGATCCAAAACCGACATTGCCATCATTGCAATAAAATATGATTCGAGTAGCAAATTTTTAGGGACTTGGATCCTTTGTCAATATGAATGTAAACTATTGTTAAAAACGCGCAGCGATCGGAGTATAATAAGACTTTTGTTGTACTTTTTTAGTAGTTAAAAAAAACGACGGGTGTTTACATGGTCGAACACGTATGGCATAATCACGCGAAGCTCCAATTATGATTAAAAGCTTTTCGACAACTCGACATTGCACACGCCTTTTTATGAAATGACATTTGATATCGTCGGAAGATTTAACGCCGGTCTTGGCGACGTTAAATATGACTATCGCGTGTTAATCATCATCAGCCGCGGTGCGACCGTGTGACTGCGGCGCCTTGTACTTTTAAATACATGTTTTTTGTTTTATTTATATAATATGTTTTAATACCGTGTCGAAACAGACGTATACAGAGGGGCCGTTTTAGCGCAAGACTCCAGTTATGAATAATTACTTTTAAAAGTAATTACAGCTTAAAAGTAATCGCCAAAAAAATATACACATTACCATTTATGTTATAAAAATTAAAAAGGGCTCTGAAAAATACTGAAAACAAATATTTAGTAATTTTTTTTTTTAATATTCTTACGTTAAATTGATCACCCTGTATAGCTGTTGTCACTTGGGACGACACGCCGGAGACTACGTATCAGATCGCAAATAATGGTTGTTGTGTCTATCACGCAACAGAACACACATACAAATTTATATAACACAGAACTTAATGATTCGTATTATTATTATTATCAAATAATATATCTATATTTATGTTTGTATGTTTAAATTGTTAATATTTATTATTAATAAAAGGTAAATACAAATACTTAGTAGCCTTTGTATAACAACTATTAAATATTGACTACTTTGTAACAACATTGAAAGCTCACTATTGATTTGGGGTGGTCACTAGTTTGGAGTGAGTAATACGTTTGAAAATGTTAAATGACGGGTAAAAACCGAGAGGGAGTAAACGTTTTCAATTTTTACCCCAAATAAAAATATAAGCTAAACTATATGTAGTTTAAATGATTTACGATCAATAGACAAGAGTATAATAGCGAATATTTTGCTACATACAAAACATTTTAAAACGTTTTCACAAAAAAAAAAAACCATTTAGGATAGGATAGGTTAGAGTAACTAGGGCAAGTACTAGGTATTAACAGTACTATATCATTTATGCTTATAATTAGTCGATTATGTTTGTTTTAGCACATAGAAATTAGCTACAACGATTTAAAAATTCACACGGCACATGCATACAACAAGATGAAAAAACTAAAAATTAATGGTCGAAAATTATGGACAACTATTGTCAAGTGAAAAAAAAAGTAAAAATATTAGAGAACTTAACGTTTATTAAATATTTATTACAAGCTTAACGGGATTATTAATATATACCTAATTTTAATATAATATATTATTCATCACAATTTTAGATTTTTTTTATAAATAAGCTATAAGTTTTATTATCTTAAAAAAAAACATAAATAGTTTATTTGAAGAATGATTTTGAGTAACAATAAATTACTTAAAACATACAGTTATTCATTGGTTTTATACTAGCATTCCTCCGGATGAATTAACTGGCTTAAAATTTTCACTGTATATTAAGAAAGGTTATTTTTATCGTCTAAAACGAAAAATAGCAAATCAATCATCTTTTTTTCTGGGAATTACAAACGTTAAAAAATAATCTATCCATTCCCTGGATTTTCAAGGTTCAAATAATAAATCGAACTTTTCTGAAATGAAAATTCATTTGGATTATCAGTAACGTAATAATCGTGAAATAACTTTACATAATGGTAATTTTTTTTTTTTTGTAACTCTACTCTTTCATTTCCAACTCGCAGCATTTATGTGTTTATAAAGTGGGCGTCTAATTAAACAACAGCCATCGCCGACAGACTTAAAATGTTTGCTTCGACATTATTGTTGTTTTTGATTTGACGACAACTGGTAGGTTTCAAATTCATCACTCGTAAAATAACGTTGGTAAATTTTACTAGTAGACGATGGAGGCCACACGACTGTTTTGAAATTGTTGACGGTAAACGTGTTTAGAGTCGCAGTTGTCGCGTCGTTAAAAGAAAAAAAACCATTTGCCATCAAAGCAAAAGAAAGAGACACCATAAAATATTGGCCTACCGTCATCTGTTGTTTCAGTGACTCTATAATATGTATTGTTATCCAACCTATACGTACACGGTATGCGTTTCAATATGTTCAAAACGAAAACAAGGCGGACGCCCGAATGTAACAATAAAAACAAGACAAGTATGGCAATAAAGTAAAAGTTACTGGAACGGTTTCCCGAAGCGTTTATGGGCCCTCGGTGTAAAATCGTTTCCGAAAAAATGGCCCGAGGCTCGCAAGTTGCTATTCACGCGTGTCTCGGTTATGTCTGTCCAAATGTAGTCTACCTATCTGTACAGCTATCAACCGTGTGAAATACACAAACACTATAGTCTGTACATATTCATCGGACCCATCGTTTATTGCCCGGGAAAATTATTCCCCTGAACTGTTTCCACGGGCTGATTAATATTTTATACAATACAAAAACTGCAATGGGCACCTCCCGAAATTCTGCCATGCCTTTATGGGTGTGTAATATACATATAGGCTGTGTTGAATTTATTTCTCTCTGGTGCACAAGGATAAATGGGCGAGTGACGCTGCTTAGAGTACAGCTGTTTTTTTTTTTTTTGAACCGAGTTTTTTGAAATGAAATTAACTTGACGGAAAATACATTTTGTAATATTGTTGTTACATACACAGTCTATCTGATCAGCGTTCGAGATTATTTCCAAGTATCGCAGTAAAATTAATTAATTTTCATCGAAAAGTCCTAATAATACACGATTAAACATATTACATGACTTTAAATCTGCTCCCGTCGGCTTTGAAATTACTCTAATATGATTGCTATAGCTATAAAAACGACACAGTGATAACCAATCGAATAAAAGCCATCATCTGTACAATGATATAGAAATGGAAAACAAATATCCTAATTGCGAAACCACCAAGTACATATGTATTTTTTTATTTTGGCTGACATTTGTCTAGGCGGTTTTCTAGCCCTACTCTACGCGAACAATTATATACCTACACGGGTTAAGGATAAGACACTAATTATCTCTTAAAATAATTACAATTTTGTAGTTTTTTGTCGTTTGGACACGATTTGTTGAATTTTATTTTACAACATTAGACATCATTATATATTCTAAAGCTCTATCATTTTTTAAAACTTACACTATAACGTTCAAATAAGAATACAAGAATACATATAAGAATTATGAACAATTTTAACTGGTTTAAAGTTAATAGTTTAGGATGGATAGTGGATCGGATTACGGTAGATCGGGTAGAACAATGCGGGCAGATAAAAATAATACTAAGCTACGCCCTTTCTCCCGTTTTAAATCTTAATCTTTATTAACTTTATAAGTAGGTACTTGCCCGAAAAATTGCTTGTCGACTAGTCAACATTTTCAACAAATTATTTACAATTTCAACCGTTAATTAAATTATATACGTTACCGTTTAAGTTTATAGAGCTCTGGAAAACACTCATAAATGGTAAATACTTTGTAACTTTATAATATTGTAAAATAACACAAACAAAAATGTTTTCGCAAGGGAAAACTACAAAATTGTAATTATTTTATGAAAAATTGAGTGTCTTATCCTAAACGCCTCGCCCTCCAGGGATGTATATTTATAATAAGAACTTTCATGCGTGTAACATTAGGTGTTTTTGGCAAAGGGATCGAAACATAATTTATTCGGTAGTCGTTTTTTTGTAAGTGTCGTATATCTTTTAGGGTATTTAGCTAAAGTGTAGATGGAGATTGAAATACCTTCTCGCAATAGCTGTGCTTTAGCAAGAGATAGAAATTCGAGGAAATCGACGAGTGCGCTTAATGGTAATAACGTTTATTATTACTATCAACTGCGTGCAAAATCAAAAGAACGGTTCTCGCTTGTATGCAAACGATAAAACAATATAAAAAAACAATGAAATGTTTTATATTGTAAACGTGATCCGTTGTATAAAAATTACCCAAGCCGCGCCAACTTTATACTTGCTGAATCAAAATGCCGGGAAATTCTCGGAAAACGGGTTTTCCTCTTGAGTTTTAAATAAAGTTTCTGAATTGATAAAAAAATAATCAAACAAATGTGTATTACTTTTCGGAAAATTTGTTTTTTTTTTCATTTTTGGAATAAAAAAAATAGTTATTTGAACCACATTTAAGCGAACACCGAAATGCATATTCTAGCTTTGGTGGGAACGAATGTCAACATAGTTTTGCTTTCTTTTTTTCTTGTTTATCCGTTTTTTAGTATACCTACTATTTTTTCCGAAATTTGTACTGAAGTTTGTGCAATTTTTACTAAAAAGTTGTAACTACAAATATACATCTTTTCGGTGGCTTAAACAAAACGGAATTTCTGAGTTTTATTAATATTTCGTCAAAGTAAATCAATTCTTTTTTAAAAAAATGTGTCGAAATTCACATAATTTCTTTTACCAATTGCGCATAATTTGAATACACTAAATTTACATAAAATGGACATCGGATAATTAGTTGTTTTGTTTTTAACATACATTATACACATATGGAAAATGGCGCTCGGGGCGACCTTTTAAGACCCAGGGACAATATTTTACCATTAAGTCGACACTTTTATGCCACCTGTCAGACGAAGTACCTTTCAAATCGTTTAGACATTTATTTCCTCGGCGATGGTAAAAATTAAACGCAACGTTGTTGTCTTTTGTACCTAACACAAACAAAATAAGCTGGTCGAGTCTTTGCAAAATAAGCTACACTTAATCAAATTATCAAACTATTATTAGCTGTACAATGTCTAATGCTCTCTAACTGATGGCTTTTCTGTTCATCGTCGAGACACACAATTAGAATCAAGCCGAGGGTCATGAACGAATATTTGATCAACCAGTTTATCAACGATAAGGTCGCTGGAATTTGTATATTATGCAAAAATGTTGAGTGAACGAATAATCTTCGTTCGAGGAGATTCTTATACAACCGATAGAAGCTCCGAGTCATTGATAGTGCATTCACCTGAAAGATGCGATTGTCGACGGCGGAAATCCATCTGGAAAGACGGACAACATAGTATACCTATTAGTTATTGTTCATGATATTTATGTATACATTATGTAGGCGAAAAAATCTGATATTTATATTGCGGACCACTTTGTCCGTACGCCGTCGCATACACCTAAGTCCCACGAGGATTACACTGCATAACCGAGATGACTTTATACTACCGTTGATTTATTACCGCAAAAATATGCGCCAAGTTATTAAATCGATTATATACGATAGAACGAATACCGCCTAAACAAACACATATTATGCAAATTGATGTATACAGTGTGTACCTATATTATCACATAACCAGCAGTATTATAATCGTTGGATTATATACTTGCACATCATATGTATGTATTATGCATGTGGTGTGCATTTGGGTAGCTGAGCATGAAAATATGATAGGTACAATTTAATACTATGTATTATCGTGGATGGTCGTTGTAATTGTTATCAGCTGTTGCGTGTCAGTATTTAAAACCGTCTAGTAAACGTACATTAACACTTCTTATGGACGCGTAAAGGAGCTAAGTCATAATTAATGAATACACGATCATTCCAGTTGCTGAACCGAGTACAACATAATAATAATAATAATATGACTAACGCTGCATTAACCCTACGGCGTTTAGTCGCACAGACGGCTATGATAATACTTCATTATTATTCATATTAAAATATTATTATTACATAATATGCTAATAATTGATTTCCATATGCAACGCTTTAGTGGGCATGCGGAGAAGATAACGGTACCGTAAGATTATAGCGTGCTTTATTCCTCGGAAGTGTTATTTTTAGAATTACTGAGATACCGTCGACCGCATTAGACGGTTTAAGCCAAACAAATTTAAATCTACCCGAAAACTGACAAGGCTATTAGCGATGGATATCTGTTTAATGGGCTGATTCAGAATTCCACTAAGTCGATGGAAGCGTATACTGCAGCCATCAGATAACTGACAAGGTCGAGTAAATGTTTGACAATCGTCTTAACAATATTAAAATTGAAATAAATAATCATCATTGATTTTATTAATAAGCCATTCACTGACGACACTTTAAACGAATAATACATCTCTCTCTCTCTCTATATATATATATATATATATATATATATACAATTTGGTTAAATTATTTATTATATTCCTCAGACGTCATCTGTGGACCATTTAATATATTTCATCACCGCATTATTGTGATTTGACCTCTAAATTTTATTTGAAATAAATTCGAAGTTCAATTGTTAGAGGGTTGTTTTGTCTCACCTCCTCAAACCGCCATCTGATTAAGTGCAGTACACATTTAATATACTGTTTAATACGAGGCCATTATTAAATTGTTCAGAAGGGATGGTATTGTTCTGTTGTAGTAATAACGTTGTATTCCACAAGAACAATTAATAATAATTGGTTTTTAGACAGTTTTTGTCAAAAAAAACTTGACAACTGGAAATAATCATTAGGTTTTTCAACAAAAGAAAGTGAAAAAACATAATGATAACTTACTGAAAAAAAAAATAAGCTGTTAAGGGTTATGGAACTCGAGAGACGATGCTCATCAAAACCAACAGCTCAATCAGATCACATAACTGTATGTATAAATTATTTCTAAAATATCGTTAACTCGGGTTTCCTCGGGCTACTTCGGGCCAAACCGCCGAATTACGCATGATTATTATGTAATTACATTGTGGAATTCGTTGTGTTATGAATATAATAAAAGGCAAAAAAAAAAAAACCCCTGTTCCCACGGGACGTTGGTCAGCAAATGGTTCGTGTTATCCGCACATATAGGCAATGGGAGGGACGGACAGTGGGCAGAGTCTTGACCCGTAAACCGTATTCAATTAGCGACGCATGGCAAAATAATAATTCCCCGGAGACGGTACCGGCCAAACAGGATAAACCTAAAGCAAACTATACGCTGCAAGTATAACATGTATCGTGCTGCCGTATACGGTTAAATGTATTTACTTATTTATTTCGAATACGTTTTCTTTGTTTAATTAAAAGTGCGATCTTAAACAACGACGCTTAACCGTGAACACGCTATTGTACGAACGTCGGCTTTATCTTTTTCCCATTCGCAGGTGTTCTAACGCAAACCAATATGAAAAAAAAAAATATATATATATATACATATATAGGTTAGTTATTCCGCGTTCTAAGAGCGTCCGGAGTTGAATATAAGAGGTGTGCTTTGTGTGTGTGTGTCCCGTGACTGAATTGCTAATCGTTCCAAGCCAGAGCAAAGTACCCGCTACTATTTTTTGTTCCATCTAAACTTCTACGTGTTTGTTGTTTAAACTCTTCTATGGACCTTGCCGGATATTTGCACACATACACATTTATACAAGTGCCAGTATAAAAGGGCTTTGAGGATTATATGAAATACTTGTACAAAGAATGGCGCCGTTTTAGTCGAAAACTTGTAAGGCCGTACCAACCAACATAACTGCACACCTGTATCAATTTAACGTAAGACATTCTCATTCTCGGAAAATAGTCGCAATTTTGTAGGTTTTTTTTTTTTTTTGAAAACATTTGTATTTATATCGTTTTTAAGTATCATTAATTTAACAAATATTTACCTCTTTTGCAATTTTCCAGAGCTCTATCAACTTTTAAAGTAGAAATGGATATATGTAATTAATTAACTTTTTAAATTGAGAATATTTTGACTGGTCAATAACCAGTTTTGAACAATTATTTTTAAGCTATAATAACTTTAAAACTGGTCGTAAACTGGTTATTGACCAATCAACATTTTCAGAAAATTATGTTTGATCTATAAAAAGTTAATACATCGATACCATTAAAGTTTTAAAAGTCAATAGAGTTCTGGAAAAATTAAAAAAAAAAAAATTTGAATATTATCTAATATTGTAAAATAACATAAACTAAAGAGTCTTCCATAAAGAAAAACTACAAAATTGCAATTCTTTTGAGAGAAAATCACTGTCTTACGCTGAATTGATCACCCTGTACATTTTATACACATTACAATAGCCAACCGACGAGAGCGTTAACGTTCATTTTTATTTTCTACGGTAAATAAAAAAGTTTAACTTTAAAGTGTAGTTCACACAAACTCAGCAAAACGTATGTATGTATTTTGCTGCTCGTCTAAAAGTATGCGACATGCTTTTTATTAAAAAAGAAAACCGAGAAATGGTCGAATTATAATATCTAATGTCTAATATGCGCTAATGTTTAATTTGCAACAACCACCAAAGTCGAGGCGAATAATAAAAAAATCTTTATAGCCTCAGTGCCATTCAATACAAATATTTTAGTCGGGTCGTGTAGAATAGTTATCGCTCGAATCGTATTCCACTGGTATGACTGTTCAAGTTTGGATGGTACTCCACTTGAGAGATAATATACCTACACCGACATTCGAGTTAAAAAAAAAATTAATGCCAGCCATGTAATTACAGTACGGGTTTGTCCCCCGCTCTTCTCTTATACTGCACATCGAACAGAACGTATCTAAATATATTTTGATTCAATTATACTCGGAAAAAAGAATCGTTATGAGTGTGTCTACTCAGCTCATAAGTATATCCTTGCAAAAAGTAGTATGATGTTATTATTATGATAATAATAATTTTTTTTTTTTTTACATTATATAGCTATTATAGTAATCAACGTATAACGGCGACTGCGGTACATATAATAATTGAAAAGTAAAAAAATATTATTGTTAACGGGGTTTTCTTAGCTTTTTAATTTGGGTAATTTTTCATTTGGACATTTTTTTTTTATTCCTACTAATCTTGACATTTTTCTTGAAAACTCACGGAAAATAATAACTCGGAGAGATAATATATATATTATTATTTTTTTATGTCGTCTCAGAATGTTTATTATGCTCAAGGACTGTGGAAACTTTTTTACATTAGCAAAACTTTTAAGCTTAACAACTTCTCCGAATTCTTTCGCGTCTAACTGCTACGAAGTATAGTATACTTATACGGTCGTAGACCGGCTGAAAAAAAACTATATTCGGACCGAAAACGACTTAAGGAATGAGAGAAGGTAAGAACAAAAAAAAAGAAATCCCTTGGCTCGTCAATGGAGTTGAAGTAGCGAAACCCGTTGAATATTTAGCAACGATAAACATAATTAAAGTGGTAAAAAAGCTGACAACCGACAAGTAAAATCAATTTCAACCAATGTATATATTATGACAAGGTGTCAAAAAAAAACATTTTTTTTATTATTACAACCAATATTGCTCTAACGTAAAATTTTACACTGATTAGTTAGAGATTTAATGAAAACTGCGTGCAAATGTAATTTATTATTATTAGTCTCTAATTGTAAAAATCATACTTAAAACTTACAGTTACAGGGCATTGTCACCCAGACATTCGCTCGTCAGACTCGCCTAAAAAACAAAATAAAACAACTATTAAAATTTCATTATAATTTAACAATATTTATTACGATATTACAGTATGCGAATGTTTTATACTTGAAATTTCGTTATCAATTAGAAGCATTTACATTTTGCATCCCTTTGTTGAAGAATTAATAATACGTACTAGTTCGTAGTACACTAAGCCCTTTTCTCTTCCTTTCGCCCAATTCCTTCATTAATCCACTACCTTATCTCTTACCTCGTTTATATATAATTATCAACAGAGATACAATATAATCCTACAGTTTATCCCTTACTGTTTACTAAAGTGTGCGTTACCTTGTCAGACGATAAAACGTGTTCAAAAGCCAACATGAGATTTTGAAATAACTAATTTAAATGTTTGTTTTCATCATTCGAATAACGTTAGTCGTTTGAACCAAATGTAAAAATTGAAAATACAATTGATTTTAATCAATTAATTTTTAAACAACATTCGAATAAGTTGCATTAAAAAAAAAAACTTATTTTAATAATTAAAACATACCTAATAAAATAATTACCTAAATTTTTTTAAAGACCTTTTTATTTGTGATAACGTAGCTATTAAAATGATAACATTTTTAAATTACAAACACCATTATTCAAATGTACTTGAATAATCTATTATTTTTTTTCAATCGAATAATGTCCAACTCTAAACATATTGTGGAGAAAAACCAATAATAGTATTAAAGTACTTAAGTACCAGAAAAATGTAGTCTAAGTCCAAATGGCCACTGCGTCCATTGTCAGTTTGTCAGTGTTAAAACTTGAAAAATGTGTGCGTTTGCTCGGTCTATTTTCGAGCGGACTTTTCCCAAACTTCCGACCTTACAAATAGTACCAATCACGTTTGATCGACTTTGTACAATATTATACGACCGCTGGTCCAGCGATTCCGTACACTGTGATATAGTGCAAACCCCAAACAAACAAACAAAGCACATCGTTGCGTTAAAACCAATACCTTGTCCGGTTGGACTGTATCATTTTATGTACAGTATATTTCACTGCGGTTGACGACGCCCCCGTCTTCATTTTTCCTACAATATCACCGTTGCCGGTTCATGGACCAAAAAGCCCGGGGCGAACGTTAACGAGCACTTAAAGTTATTAAGCGGTCCGAAAATATTAGAAAACCAAACGAACCGCAAAACCGTTGCCGCCATCATTTTTAATATGTTTGGCAAAACTTACGGCAATTTTTCCACATATTTTTCACCGTCCAACTCGTGCTCCGTGTTCGCCGTCTAATGCGTTTACTTCCCCTGGTCACATCAATATTGCTAGAGCACATTACGAATAACCCAGTGTGTGTTTGTGTGTACAAAAGCCAAAGATATTTGAATTTTGGCGAGCGCGAACACATTAGCTCAACTATAGAGAGGGACGGTGAAGTTCAATGCCCTTAAAAACTCCCTCAGGATTTGGATAAAAATTAAAAACGGTACTTTAGGATCGTGCCTGATTGGTCGCTGACATATTCCTTCGGAGCCCGAAGGAAAATAAATGGATTCCCCTCGCGGAAAAAAAAATATTCGGTCGCAACATGATGATGGTTACGTCTAAAACGACCAGATTTTGTAGTTAGGTTAGTTCTGTACTGAACAAAGTTTCTTTTAACACAATCATTAGATCGTCTAGAACAATTAAATTTGCGTTAACTAAATGTTTATTAAATATTTTTAGATCAGTCTAATTTTCAGACGTTAAGTCCCAAAACTACGAACGGAAAAGTGAGATAAAGACAAAGTTTCCTTTCCTCCGAGAGAATGGGTTTTTTGATAATTTTTTTCGACGAAATCGATAATACTAGAGATAAAGAATATTTTATACAGCCGAGGAAGTACTTTTAAAAAAGTTTTCGTGTGCCTTGTATTTATGTTGAAAAATAAGTACATTTTTTTGGGGGATTTTTCTCGACTCTTAAGGGAAAGGGTGTGGATTTTGTTAAATTTGTTGGTCTCATAAAGTACCCTATGGGTACGATTTCTGATCTATAGACTAGCTACACGAAGAGTTCGGTTCAGTGGCTTGGAAGATATTGTGGGTGCAGACACAAAATAAAAACACATCACTGTGAAACCAATACCTTCTCAGCTCCGCTAAAACTTTTTTGAGACCGGCGCCGGGAAATGAATAATCGACAGCTATTTAGGACATGGCAACTTTAAGGGCATCGTTTATAATATAATATTGTTATACCATACAGCATGCACACACCATCGCGTATACATATGCGTCTTATCGCGCTGGCGCGTTATACGAATGTACGCTATTAAGGAGAAAAACACTCGGCGATCACGCGCGCGTCCCTTTCACTCTTTCGGGGAAAATATAAATAAGATGTATAAAATATACATTTATACACACACACACACACACACACACACCTATATACAAAAGTCGTTATATACACGCGATATTCCGGGCACAACGAACCGGAAGTGGGGGGTACGGGGAGCAAAGTCTCCTCGGGAGCTATTATTTTCTGTCGTTTATTTATCACAAAACGGAAAATCGAAAAACAAATTGCCAATTTTTCACGGTCGACTACCGCTTTTCACAACAGAAGTCATTATCAAAACACTGGCAAAAGTCTTATATTGGAAACAAGTTTTGTTTTCACCGACCGACTTACGGCACGTGTTGTCCGCCGGTGCATTTTTTTAATAATTATTTGCAGACGGCCGCTCGCCCTTTTCACGCACGATTGACCGGAAAGGGAGAGCGACGACGACTCGTGCCTGTGTGACGACGATATTGATAGCAAAAATAATATTATTATTATTATTATTATACTCGTAGTGTATGTCCCTAAAATGACAGTTGCGGCGCGTTGAAAATATATAATAACATCCATTATCCGTGTGCATTCAATAAGTAACCGATTCCAACAAACAATAAGGACAAAAGCAATAATTGTTGTTGTTAAACAATGACGTATAAATAATAATAATAAAAAAAAAATGTGTAACGCTTTCAACGACCGTTTTTTGAGCATGATGTGATTGCAGTTTTTAATTGTTTTGCCCTAATAGTATGAAGATTTTTTTTCGAAATGGGCGTACGCTACTCGAATGAAAAATTGATCTAAATAGTAATTTAAAATTATGTATTGAGTTAAACAATCTGTTTTCCAGTTACCGTTATATATACAAATAATTTAATACAACTTACAAGGTGTATACATAGGGCTCGGGTTCAATACTTGAAGTGGGAATTTGTCAAACGTTCCAAGTTCCATACAGAATACAGCATATTTAGTTTTATAATTTGTTTGTATTTTATGCATTAACAAAAACAATTTTGTATGTTTCCAACCGATAAATAATATAGTTATTTATTTATTATTTTATTTTTTTTTTATTTTAAGAGGCTTCAACATCTGTGGTTATTAGCCATTGTGTACATGTTTTGTGTAAGTTACATTAATAATTAATTATCAAAGGTTACAATATTTTTTAAATAAGAATAATGAAATACAAAAGTGTTGATTAGATATTGTTTACAACGTTAATTTTTGTAAGGAAATTTAAAATTGTTATGGTGTTGTCTTCATGGAGAGCTTCTTCTAAGTTGTTGGGTATTGATAAAGTACTTCGGATGTTTTGTAGGTCTGGGCAGTCTAGGATGATGTGTTGGATGGTTAGGTCTTCTTGGCATTTATTACATATGGGTGGTGCATCTTTGCTGATTAAGAAAGTATGTGTCAAAGAGGAATGTCCGATTCTCACTCGGGTTAGAGTTACTTCTTGTCGTCTGTTTAAACTGTGAAGATAATGCCACTTTTTAGTGCATCTTTTGTATTTATTTTTATATAACCAATCCTCGGTTAAAGAACACGCCAAATTGTTTTCGGTAACGTATGAATAACCGAAATAACAAAACTGATTTTTTATCCTTTGGTACTGGTTATAAGTATGTTATAAGTATTTACCTATTTATTTATACAAAACATTTGTTATGAAATAATCGTTCGAAAAATTTTTTATTGAAGTAATTTCGATTTATTTGAATTTATTTCATTTTTGATTACATTTTCATTCGAATAAAAATGTACCTAGCTGTTAATTTTCTGTCATTTTTGGCGACTGTTTTAAAAATTGGAGATCATTGCACCCTAAGTCAACTGATTCCGATCACTCTACGACGGTATTGTTTGTTGTCCAATCGAGTAAAATTTTCACCGCAAAAATGTTATTAATTTATACAAAATTGTATACACTATAAACAATTAAACTAGTGTTAATTAACAAAAAAACACTAGCATAGTAGAAAATGAATAAAACAAATGTCGCGCCTATATGTTCCCCCTTTAATCAATTACTGTGGCCGTTAAAAGCAAAAAAATAAGTTTCTGATTCCGTTAAAGTATAATAATAATGCTGTTTTGATTACAGACACGAAAAATAGGCATTTTGAACGAACATATCGGCACAATTTTACACAGAGAATAAGTGATTACAGGAAACAAATTGTTTAGCTACGAAGGCGTTTTGCAAAATAGACGGTACTCCCCCGAGGTTTTGACTACATCCGGTCACAATAAACCGTTTTGACGTTTTTTTCGGTGATCGAGTATCCACCGTTTTGTTAGCAGACTTATATAATATTTTGCGATAGACTCCACCAAAGTAGGTCTACCTTTTGCCAAATTCAAACGCACTGGCGCAACTACTGGGTAGGAGGGTGAGCGGTGGTCAAAGTTCAACTCTTAAAGTTGTTGGCCTAATATTATACACTATACTGGATGACCGAATTATCAAAGTGATCCACTTATTTCTCGGAAAACAATATTGCAATTTCGTAGTTATTTGTACAATTTCCAAATAATCTTTTTGGCATTTTCTATCAACTCTCAAAAAGTATACCGTGACGTACAAATTACTAGTGTACTAGCGACCGATTTCAAATGGGATTCCCGCTGGCGACGGCGGTACCTTCGTCATAGTTTATCATCCGCCCGCCCATAAACTATGACAAGGGTATCTCCTTTGCCAGCAGGAATCCCACATAATATCGCCCACCGTTTATCAGTATATTTTAAAAACAAACGATATTATTATCGATTTTTTAATTAAGAATAATTTACTGAAAAATGTCGTTCAACGCATTCAAATCGCATACACGCGAGAAGTCGGCCACGAAAAAAAAAAACGTCAAATCGGTTTCCGGACCTGATGTTTTTGTCGTATGAGAATTTTCATTAAAGTGTTTTACATGGTCGTTTATCGTGTAAGCCGCCAACCCTCGCCGAAGGGGCTGTTGTTATTATTTTTGTCGTTGCTGTTGTGATACGCGCCGGTGCGCGGTGTGGGGGATGCGGTGGTCATTGTTTCGGGCTTGTAAGCTCTACACTGTGTAGAGGGAACAAACACTGCACCAGCAGCCGTTGATGTCACGTAGGTAATCGTTGTAACGATGCACGTGAAGGGTGTAAAAATGAATACACTGTCAAAAGTTTGAATTATTTTAATTCATTAAGTTCGCGTCAAAAGCCCGAGGGGGAAAGTGGTAAAAGCGATGCGGCGCTGGAAGGTAGGCGCGCGCTAAAACATGGAATAAATGAAGGCGCTGAGACGCGGTTGTATGAAACTGCAGGTCGAGAGAAAAGTTCTAACAAAAAAAAAAAGACTAAAAAGAAAAACCCCCCCCCCAAAATACGGATAAAGGAAATCCTACGATGTTGCTCGCCGATGAAACACAGTAGTCATACACGACGCTCGTTTCGTGGATCCATTTATCGAATACTTCCGCACTAGGTTACATTATACATCGGTAATAAATTAATACTCATCTTTCGAAAACAAGGCGGTAAGATGTACATGATTCCACTGGCACCACGTCGAAGACCTTTAACGCAGAGTGTTAATTAGGCGACAATAGTACAAACTTGCGTATTTTATTTTCAAATTAAAGAGATTAAAAAAAAAAACTAGATTAACGGAAAAAAATCTTTTTTCCCCCATTTGAATTCTGTACTTTGACTTAAGTATGTTTATTTAAGCCGTGGTTTGTGCTCTATGCAAGTATGGAGTCTGAAAGAAAATATTATTATCTTATTATTATTATTGATATTTAAATTAAATAATTTAATAAATTTAGCGCGGGTGTGTTTTTTGAAAGTTTTTTTTTATTTATTTTTTTTTAATGTAATATTATAACACGATATTCGACAATAATATTTACACTCATAATGTTGTACAATATACCTAGTATTATTTTAGTTCATCTTACAAAAAAAAAAAAACCATCAAAACGATACACCGTTATTTGTTGTATTTTTATACTTTACAATACAATTCGTCTAATCGTTAATGTTTGTTTAGTTTCGCGTTATTAAGAGGCTTATACGTTTTACCACAACAATAAAAAAAAATCGATTAGTTTTGCATTTTATTATTTGACCGAAGATGTAGCTTAACGCACAAACGTATACTACTTACGTTTTACTACTTCTACTACTACAACTACCAATTGATATATAATATTATTGTAAGAGTTTTTTTTTTTTTGCTGTATTTTTTTTTTCAATTTATACGAACAACATTGACGGAACAGAATACAATATGGTATTCAAATCGAATTTCGACTCCACCTGGTTGTTTGCTCGCGATATTGCGGCAACCGTACTGTTTCCCAGAGGATATATTATAATATATGTTTGTGCAAGCATCAAATGCACTCAGATCGTACGCAATATCCGTATTATGTTATAATATTAGTATTTTTTTTTTTTGTTTTGTCGTAGACCGGTATCTTATAACCAGGCGTGCATAAATTTCTTTCGGTACCTACTCGCATTAGCTGTACAACAAACGCTAAAAAAAATATATATATATATATGTATATTTGTACTTTTTATACATTTTATTATTTTTTCGCCTTTCGTGTGTGCATTCTAAGGGTGGATAATTTGTTTAATACACAAAGTTCACCGCGTTTTTTGCAAAAAAAAAAAAACAAACTTAGGTAGGCAGTTAGTACTCGTGATATTATTTTTGTTTCTGAAACCGACCGTAGAATATCATTGCGATTTAACGAGGTGTGCGCGTTACGGGCGGTGAAGTAGGTACGGCACAATAAAAAAAAAAAAGTTAAAAAAAAAAAGGTAAGTACGAATGGCATTCCCGGTTGAACGCAACATGCACGTAGACAATAAAAATATAAATATGTAAACGCGTCGGCCGTAAGCGTATAATTCGGTGGAAATGAGACGGTTTTGTTTGAATAATTAAACTGGCGGCTGGTGCGAACGAAAGGCTTACATTTTGTTCTGTTCGCAAAGCGGCGTCTTATATAATACATAGCCGAGGCATTTTTATTATTATGATTTTTGACGTTTATAGAAGAGTAAGTGCAAAGCGATAAACGCACACAGCGTGCGATTGCCGTCGTGTACATGTTATAAAACATGTACAAATATAAATCGTTGACTTTCGGGTTAGGACCGCCTCGGTATAACTCGGAGAGCAGTCCACTATGTTGTATATCGTCAGGCTTTTGTAATTTAAAATAAGCCGTTAAGAAAAATGTATTAATTTTTAACGTGATACATACTTCTAAGGATACGTTGCAGTTCATGTGAAATCGTACGACAACATCTCCGAGCACATACAATGGTCTCCAATGTGCAATCGGTTATGACTTTTGCGAACAGCTCGTTAAAATGTAATAGTCATTTAAAAAAAAAAAAAACAAATTTCACGCTATTACAAAATAATAGCTTTTGGTTTGCTTTTCATGCGAAAACCTCTGGACCCGTAATTTTCGCGGGTAAAACTGTTTAGAACTTTCAAAATGTATTTTCGTACAAAAGGAAACATATATTATGTATATAACATGTATGTACTTGGATTTTGTATTATCGGATTTCGCATCGTTGCGTGTAGCACTGCGCACTACGACGCCATAATTGTATACTCAAATAGGTATAGAACCCGCGCGATGGAGGATAGTGACTGCGGATACTGATTCATCTAAATTTGGCCCCATTTCAAAAAGTCTGGTCGACTTCGCATTGTCAAAGAAATCACTGGTTAATTAAACGCTAATAATGTTGAAACGGTTACCAGCGGATACGTCGTATGGGGAATACAAAACTGATCTTTTGTAAGTATAAATAATGCGCGACAGCGTTTGTAAACCATAGATGGGCAAATCCGTAATGAAATATCATCCGTAATCCGAAATAATATTAATTCCAAGCTTCGTGTATGTAACCCTACGACTGATTCAAAATGTCTATGCATTTCAGAGTCCATGGAGAGGAGGAGAACGACGGGCGAGGAGAGGTCGGTAGAACCAGCGGCGGTGAACGATAAATACAAAGGAAGGCAGGAAAGACGATCGCTTCAGTCTGAGGGCAGCATCGAAGCGAACATACCGTAACCAGCATGCAACCCAAGATGAAAGGCTTCCGAAACGTTGACAAAGCCAATTTGTTAAAAAAGGTGTAATTGTAAACCGTGTCAGTATTTCAAAACAAACCCTTTACAAACTTCAATCAAACGTTCTGTTGTTTACAAATGTATAATTTTCTGAAATAATTTTTTTCGTTTAGATCGCTAAGGATGAATTGTTTGGGATCTAATTTACGTTTATTTTTTTTTTTTGTGAGTAGCCATAGAATAAGACGGGAGAGATTTTCTGCGGTCCTTGAAGTGTTATGACCGCAAAACCCGGATACTTCGGTACAACGAGATATTTTTTTTTGTGTTCAAATGCACGACAAGAGAGAGAGAAACGCAACCCTATTGGATTTCACGAGAGTTACGATACGTAATCAAACGATGCGGCGTACCCGAGAGTATTTTATTGTGCGAGGCCTTGTACTTAACCGCCGCGGTTGGATACGGCAGTGACTAAATGTAATACACGTCATCGTGCCTCCGGTATGTAAAATACCGATGAGAGATGAATTCGCTGCTACCGTACAATGTGGTACGTATATAAGAGTGTTTTGTATGTTGTTATTATGGAAATTCTCCCGGGGCGAATAATTTACGCGGTGCAGGTTTCAGCGAGAGAATGAGATATTGTCAATAATATATTCCGTGTAAAATTGGAGGGCACGGGAGAAAAACGAATGAACGACCGGCAAAAGGCAAAAGACTTCGCACGAATTTGTATCGTGCACCCAAACCGCGCTTTTGCTATCCGCACGCTATACCGCATTCTCACCCCACGCAACCGAACACAACCGCTACCCCGTCACCGCCGCCGATAAGGACATAACGGTCAGATTTTGTCCCCGGCCCGACCGCCTGCCCTCGCCGGTCGCCACTCCTAAGTTCACTCTAGCTGTACCGCCGCCGAAACAACCGCCACCTCCTCGCCGTATGTGTAGTAGTGTACGGTTGAACTTATTTTTATGACTTTATCGATTGCCGCCACCATCGCGGCATCTCTCTCCCTTTGCCGGCCGAATGTGTCGCCGCGTGCAGCTGTCTACTATACCCGCCCGTCGCGATAATCTTCCCCTCGTCTGCGGCGGCGGCTGTACAGCTTTGTACGGCGGCTTTCTTTCTAGACTTTCGACACACAATTGCACTTACGCACAACGTGTAACCACCTTCCCCGCACCCGAAGGCAGTTGTACTTTGTACTCTGCCATTTTCCAGAACCGTAGTTAACGGCCGCCGTTTACTACAACCGCGGAAAGCACATTATGTGTGCTCGCCAGAAAAAAAAAACCTCTCGCGGTTTTTAAACGCGTTCGAAATATTGTTGTTTTCTTCTGGTTTTTTTTGTAAAATGTCAATATCGTATCTAGACACCACGCCTGACCCAACCTAACCTAACCACACCGAAGGATAGAAGAATAGCACCGGAGGAAGCGACCGGAGAGGACAATAGATTATAACTGTCACCGCGCGCCCCTGAGGCGAATTCATTAAAATCGTTCACAATAAAGGGCGCGGAGAACGGCAAGCGGCACCAGCGTCTTGTTAACCTTCTAGACTTAAGCGAGCACGACGCGGCAACAGTAGTGTAGTTTCCCGGTAACGGCTCCCACGACATTTATACAGTGTTTAATTATTTAAACTTAATCAGCAAGTGCGCCCGTATTTTATAAGCTTACAAAAACTCGTCGACGACTCACGCGACAATGATATACTTTGAATATATTTCATAGAGAAGTATGAGATTTTATATGATGATCGTCAAAATCATTTTCTTACAATCTGTATACAGCCGATAGAATACAATAAGTAAAAGCGTGACGGTTTGATTGGAGGACGTATCCAGTGACGCTCCTCGGTTAAACCGAACTCAAACGTATTATGTTTTTACATTATTTTCTTTCAAAAAAAAAAAAAAATATTATTAAGATGATACACCGTTATGTTTTAATAGTTTACAGTACAAGCTTCTTCTTCTTCTGGCCTTCATAACTCTCCAAGAGTTTTTGCCGCCATCAATACCTTCAGCCTACCAATCAGCCTTTACAGTACAAGCTAGTTATATAAATGTATTTATTTTTTTTTTTTTTACAATGTTTTTGTATCATAATATCATCACAAGAAATCAAATGTTTCGACCCTATTTCGTTGGTATCGTAAATGTGTACATGAAAGCCTTGGAATTTACTTGCATGTTCTCAGCACAAAGTCGAAAATAACGTACGCCATTATATATTTCTACTTAGGTACATGCAGAACCTATAGTATATAACTGAAATTAAGGAGACGGTAAACAAAGTGACAAGATTCATATGTATACACGAACGCAATTATATTATGTAATATTAATAGTTAACTGCTTTTCAATTTGCCGGGTCGTTATAATAATGTAATATTTTCGATCCTCGCGCAATATCCGGTATACGATAATACAATTAAGTGGGAGATTTAGAATTGTTCAGATTATCATCGTCATTATCGTTTTCGATATAACATTGTAAAGCGATCCGAACACTATATTTAAGTGTATTTAATATAACTACCATTGTCCGTTTCGAGTACTCGAGAGCATTATTTGAGAACTTTATCCACTGTTTTTAGGGTCTGCTGTAAATATGTGGAAGCATACAAATCGGACGCTCATTGTCTAAACCAAGTGTTTTTCGTTATGTGCCGCTGGAAGGGAATGCAAGTGATAGGGGAGAAAAACCCTCGGGAATAATTCGGCAAATTCATATATATATATATTGGGAGACCGCACTCAAGAGTAGTGTCCCTGATGAACCTGTTTACCCGATGAACCCTTTTTTTCGTTTTATTTTAGGCGTATACTTAATGTCAATTCTGTAGGACCCGATTGTAAGCTGATGTGTAGAATATATTATATACTAATGTACACGTAGTGCTATTACAATAAATAGGTGTAGTATATGTTACTATTAGTATGGCTGTTGCTTAAATATACCAGGTTATTTTATATCCCCCTTTTTCATTTTATCAAACAATTAATAAAATGGCAACGTAAGAGGATATCAATGTTTTTTTAATAATTATATACATAATACCTTTATAAAATAAATTAATTTGATTGGCTATATAAGTGTATAATAGTAATACTGTACTAATATTACTACCTACTGTAGAAGACGGACAGTAATTATTTTTACTAGCGAGTATAATATAAGAGGACTTCAAATCGTCGGGTTCAAAATGGCAAAAGCTGCAAATGACATAACCGCACTGTTTGTTTTATAATACTTGAGAAACCTTTTATCTAATAATATATAAATATATTTATATATTTAAAACTTAAACGGTCGTTATTTGTGTTTGCTTTTAAATGTAACAAACTAAAAACCGATTGTCTAGTATGAACAATTAAAGGTTTCTGGTTTTAAACCGATAACAGACCTCATATACATTTTTTTGTATTGCTAGTTTTTTATATCAAAAAGAAGTATTTTATATTTTTTCAAACCTATATAAAAAATTAGTACGGATATTAAATGTACTTTATAAAACATGTTAAACAAGTAATAATGTGCATTCTTTTTGTCTGGGGAAAATTACAAAATATGATTTGTTAATTATTTACAAATGCATTTATTATATAGTTTTTTTTTTTTGTTGAACGTTGACTAACTTATGATTTGCAAACACTTATTACAGATTAAATAAATGATAAATAAAAACACCACAGATTCGTATCGAAGCGTTTTTATTGAAGTCGATTGTATGACTTTTTAATTTATTACTGCGTCCAAACCAGTAACCGTCCTGACCCCATTGACCTGGTCTGGTTGTTTATTGTTATTAAAATATAGAAGCGCTTATTGTGCGGCTGTTTGAAAACGGCTTCTTTGTATATTAACCGCAACACCCGCATAATGTTCACATTTAATCCAATTTAAAATTTTCCTCGGCAACTATCATATATTGTTTTTTAATCAACCCGTTGTTTAAGTACCTACTGTGAAAATATTATCTTACACAATTGCAATTTTATTATATTTTTTCATCGAAAATAAAAAAAATTAGCTTGGGTCACCACTCACCAAGTGCCGAAACCAAATTACTTAATGAATTTCGGCAAACTACCATTGAATTTTAATTTTAGTTGCAACAAGGGGCCGCGAGACGACTATACATACAAATTAAAACGCACTTTTTTATTGAACAAAAACGCAGCACTCGCCTGAAAAAAGTTATGAGGAGTTTTGGAAAAAAAATTAACCCAAGAGCCTATTCCAATTTCGTTTTTCTGTCTCGTGAAAAATTATCAATAGTTGGTGTGTTCAAAATCAAAGGCTTAGGCATACTGAATAGTTCCCGTGAATCACGCGTTTCCACGTTATAGTTTTACGTTGTCTCAATAATTATCTTACATACCTTTCCCTATGTGCGCAATAGCCATCCCACATTTTGCAATGCCGGTGCACGTTTTTAGCCGGCTTTGGAATAAGGTTATATTTTTTTTCTGCCTCTACGTTGTAAACAACACGAGTTGTATTTTTATTATTCCCTCTGACAATACGACCGTTTCGTTGTAATCGCATAGAGTAAATATTCCAGGCGCAGTTTGTTCGAAAGCAAAACAAAAAACAAAAAAAGCCCGCTGCGACAATTTTCCACCCAATGATTTTATTGAATCGGATTGGCCGGCAACTTTTTAAGCTCTTCCGCTTAAGACTTTTACACCCATCGACTTAGGCATTGTTTATGAAATAAAGTGTGCATTGGACATCATATTGCTTCGGTCGCTTCTTTCTAATGCGTTCACAAAAATGTCTAACCTAATTTAAAACAAGCAATAAATACAAGACAAATCGCATAATAAACATTGCAAAAAAAAACGAATTACTACCAAACAATGGATTTTTTTTTTTTAAATCGCTAAAAGCTACTACGACAACACTATTGTTTCGTTTTAGTCATTTGTTTTACACTAAAAAAAAATAGCCGAAAATATTATAATATTATATAGTGGCAAATATTATACAAAATAACAGCTCACGATTCGCTATCGCAAGTTCACTGGCGCGGTAATTGACTTTTCGTCGTAATGATATTTTTTTTTAATTTGTACACATATATATTACTACTATTGCTACATAAATGGCGGTAGTTACTTTAATGCTTTTACATAGTATTACTATGCACATTTTTTTTTGTTTTTACATCGCCGATGCATAAAAAAATAACATTTTCACAATGGTGTAACACATTTTTACATCATACTTTGGCAGAAAATGAAATAACTTTATTTAATAACACAAATATTTCGAACTTTTTCCTGAATATCACAAATTTATTAATCATACATGAAAGTGTCCTACGGACTCTGATGTAATTATATTTTATTAATTGCGTATACACCATATTGGACAAATCATAATATTTCCCACCAAATTAAAAATTTTTAATTAATTTCTGCAATGTTAAGAATTAGTATATTTTACGCCGGTGTCTACTTGGATGATAATCGAATTTTTTATTTATGCCGGCCTCTGACTCGATTCAAAATAAAAAAAAATGTACTTATAACTTCCTATCCTAATTGTAATAATTTTCCCTAACGAGAAGTTTCATTAGTTAATTATTTTGTTTATTAATTAAAGTTATTTTACTTTATGATTAGACTCCTTTCTCAAGAAGGAGACTATTTTTCGTTTTGACTATTTTTCAATAATAAAGGGGGATCTTTTTGTCGTGTAGTAGGTACAGTTCTCGGTGTAACACACAATCTACGTAGATCGGAAAAATAGCCAAAATATTTATATATATTTTTTTAATAAAAACCCGTCAAAATGATGCAATGCGCTGTTAAATTAGGTGTATTTTACGATAACATTTGCTAGGCCACATAAAATGTGCAGGTACGATTACACGGTCGATGGAAGAGACCAATCTGCCCCTTGCCTTTCGTACGCCACTATACCTATACCTACACCCCGATGAGGTATTTTTTTTCTCTTAAAAAAAAAAGGCCGACTGATTAAGGCACGCTGTAAATCACGCCCGACTGACCTACCCGCGGTATAAGTATACACTGGCACTTCCGGCACTTCGATATTGATGTTTCCGTGTCGCGGACCCGTTGTTTAAACGAAGTCAGTTTTTACACCCTCCCAAGTCCGTATCCGTTTTTGCCCGCCACTGTGATAAATGTACGGTTTTGGCGCGAGCTGTGACGCTTAAGGCCCGTGGTGGCGGTTAATAGTTTTGATCTCTAAGCCGGTGCGGCAGTATTCTATTATCTCCATCGTCCTGAGCACCCGGGGCCTGGGGTAAACGCAGGTGAGGGAGGGGGGGGGGGTGGCGGCAAATGATTCGAGAATCCGCTGTCGCCTTGCCAGATCCGTATGGGTGTATGATAATAAATTATGGCTGTTACCTGTGCGAGAAAGGGGTAGGGGGGGGGGGGGTGAGAGTGTCGACCGACTGTAATATAATTGTTTTGGTGGTCGGGATGGCCGTTTTTCGGCGGTAGGATAACCGAGGTGGAGGATGCAATAAAATATCCTTTGGCGAAACGCAATCTGGGTCGACGGCACCGGCGCGAAAATCCATATCATCACCCACCGCTTCCACCTCTACTCCGGTCCGTGTGCGGTCCACGGTAGCTCTCCGGATTTCCTTGTACTATACACCGACGGTGCCATCTGGGCATTGCGATTCCGGTTCTTCCGAAAATACAATTTAAGAGCTGTCGAGCCATCTCCGAGACCTATCCGTTTCATTCTCGTCAATCGGTCACGTGCGGTCAAAAGTCGGATGTCGATTGGCCGGTAAATACCGCCGGAAGTGGTCGTTCAAAGGCCTACCGCAACCGCCTTGCCGTCATATTGTCAAACTTGGAGAAACGGAAAGGGTGTTATTTTTGCTAAGGAGCAAAATATGGCCAATATTTGACAACGATTAATCTAAGAGACATTTTTAAACACGCCAACTAGTTTAAGGGTAAATAAATATTAAGTTTTGTTTTCTCTGAGTTATGGCGAAAGTTTAATGCTAAGTAAGTTTCGCAAAAGTCCCTTTCTGGCGTATCTAACGGACTATTTTTTTTTTCTTTATTGAAACCTTACTACTTTTTCTATGGGGACAAAAAGGCTGATTTTTGATTTTGTTATCACAAACATACTTAGATTTATTGGAATAACTTATTTATAGGAAACTTTTTTGGCTGAAACAATTATTCCGTAGAAAACATTACTGTAACAGTAAATTTAAACAACAATGTATAATATATTGTATACTTTTTCCAAAAAAAACCCGTTAAGACGTCAGCTATTGTTTTTAATAGAGAAAATAAAAAGTACAAAAAGTATAACTAATAACTTGAAAAGCCATAAAAAACTTTACAAATTCCGGTTTTGTCAGAAATTAACATAAATGTAAAGTTGCATTTTTCTTTCTGAATTGATTTTTTGTCTTAATTGATGCCAAAAGGTAATTGCTTCTACGAACACAATTACAGCTCTGTTGTCTCATAATTGACCTTGTCTGTTCTTAGAAACTTCATAATTTACTTCTTGAAACAAATAATATCTCCATTTTTACATCGTCGTCAAGTTTTGTTTTTAGATTTTAACTTCGAAACTGAATTCGAATAACACACCATATTTACCAAGGAAGTTACATTAAATTGTAAATTACAAACTATAATATCTTTTTGACATTACTGAGATTAATTTACTTCATATTTTAGTTTTTGTTTATTTGAAAAACTTTTAAATATAAAAAATTACAATAATTATTTTAAAATCAAACTGTTTTGAAGTTATGGTATAAATAATAATTTATCGAATTACCTTACATAATTATTTAAGTTGGTTCAAGCAACTAATTTGATAAAACTTTTAATTGAAACTTCATTAAAAGTGTTTCATTTAACTTGTTAGACTTGTTAGACTATAACGATATTATTAATTTGTCCAGCCTTGCTAGTTGCACTTCTTATACTTGCCCATTAATGTTTAACATAATTTGTCATGTACATTTTTTACTCTGCTTTTTTATTTCAGCGTCAATATATTACCAATAAAACATTATTCTTTTAACTATTTGAACATTAAAAGTGTCCCTTTTCATCTTCTTCACTCTATCATTCCCTCTGTCATTTCTCACATTCACCTGGCCAGATTTTTAAATTAGGTAAGTTTTAAAATATTGTTATACTTTGTTAGCTTTCAGTTTTCTTAAATGCTTAATAATCGTGGAGACGGAAAACTGTTCCCACAAAGGCTTGATAAATAATTGACAACGGTACAGTACTAAAATAAAAGACCTTGGTTATAATAATATCTTTTCCGATCACTTCAGACAGTATATTATAATGTAAAGTGACATAAGTGCGTATGCAGACTAAATAAATATGTTTATTTAATCTATAATAAAGGACAAGCACTTGCTATTTTTTTTTTTTTTTGTTATTTATTTCTGTCCGACACCTGACCTTGTCGCTGTTTAATGGGCATACGCATTTCTTAAGCTTAAACGGAGTTTATTTTTGGAAAACACTTTAACAGAGTCTTAAACACGGTTCGGTGACCAGACATTCGGTCAATAAAGTTTGAGTCGTGCAAAAATGACACCAAAAGAAAATGTAACCTTGTCTACGGGTACCAGCATATTATCCCTTAGCAGGTACGATAGGGACCGTCTCTCGTTTTTAAAATCAAACACTTTCCAGTCTGTTGTTATGCTGTTCCTTACGTAATTTATTTTCCATTCACAAACTTTCTTTTGTTCACCTATACATTCAGTATAATGCGACAAGTTTTTCGACATAATCCAAAAATAAAATATAGAAAAAAGAAAATGAAAAAAAGCAAGTCAGGTAAGGAGAAGACGTGTCATATATTGGCTGTCTGCCGTCAATTGATTCCCTCGCGGGTCGAAAGTCGAGCAATAGTTTTTTTTTTTCAATAAACAACTGAGAAGATTTTGATTTCATGTGTTTTTGTATTTATTTTCGTCTGCAAAAACCGATTTCACGTTCAAATACGGCCAACTGTTATAACTGTGCGCAAAATAGATAATTCCAAAATTGTCTGCAGTCGAAAGACCAAAGAAATCCCATAAATCCTATCAACCGTTAGAAGGAATGGTAACATTTTTATATGTTATTAGAAACAAAATATTGTTATCCGGATTACAGTCACACACTTTGACATCCAAGTCGAATGATGGTGTGTTCCACTTATACGAATTACAATAGAAGAAACAGACAAAATATAAGTCAATTTTACCATACATTTACATAATTTCATGTGTATTTTCTCTAGACTTAGATATATTATATCTTAGATATGTATTTATATATTTATATACAAATATGTATATATGCATAATATATTGATTTTCCTAGTTTCAATTTTTCAAATATCAAGTTTTATTAAAACACAAAGTTTCTCTGTTAAAAGAAATGTAATAAAAATACCCAATGTCAAAAGTTATTAATGTATTTTTTTTTTTTTTGAAATTATTGTTGAATATTTTATTTATAAAAAGTGCAATTATAAACCAAATAAAACTACACTATTTACCCAACTAATTGCTATTAAATACAAATTATATTTTTATATTACCTAAATAGTTATTAAAAAAATACTGTAACTGTAAACTCCAACAAAAATATTAGAACACAAGAAATAGATGCATAACGGTAAGTATAGTACAACGATAAATATGTATTCAGTCGAATAAAATAATTAAAAACAATTAAAAGGACGTAACCTAACCTAGGCTATTTCCAAGGTGTAAAGTATAGGCAATTTTTCAACAAATCTTAATTTAGAGTTTGAACTATAATGTATACTCGTACTTATTAATACAGTAATGAGGATATACACGTTTTTATAAAATAAAAATGCGAATATTTTTTATCTATTATATTTATATCAAAAATTGTATAATTCAAGCTAGTTTCAAAACACTATGTACTTATGACACACTGATTTTAAAAAGGTGAAAATAGGTTATTTATTTATATATGAGTCTATATTTATGTTTGTGCATATTTTTATTTTGTTTTCTCTTCTAGAAAACTGTCGGAGCTCTTTGAATTAGATCAAATGCGTACATGGACGATATTTACTTTTTATCTAAAAACATGTGTTGTTCGTGCCGTCATATAGATAATGCGTATTATTTGCTCAAAGGAAAACCGTATTGAAAATACGTATCTTTTATTTTTGGGTCCTTGTGTATACATTTTCGTTTTGAACGATTATGACAGGAAAAAAAATAAGAGACGTTCAAACGCAAATATCCCCAACCGATTCCGACGAACACTCGCGACGTTTTGATTTGTCAAGTTGAAAACGTTTTAGTCTTGTGCGTGTGTTCTATGTACCTTACCGATATTACACTAAGGTCGAACCAAAGTCTAAGCACTTGCAATTCCATTATCCCCGAGGGCCTATTTTTTTTTTTTTTTTTTTGCCTTTGTTCAGACTTCAGTCAGTAAACGCATTACGTTGACAATCGTTTTACATATAAATCTAATGTCAGACGCCTTTTACGGGGTATCTCTGGCCTAAGCAGACCCTTTAGAGTCACCCTCATAGCTATTATTTTATTACCGTGTGTTAAACGTCCGAATAAATAATAGACGTTGTCTTTTATTATTTTAGCTTCGACGGGGAGCTGAGAAGGTATTGTTTTTACAATGATGCGTTTTTGTTTTTGTGCCTGTGATCAGAAATCGTACCTGGAAGGTACTTTATAGATTCAACAATTTTAAGAGTTCGCCCATTCTATTTAGACATAACACTGCCGATAAAAGTTAACAGACCGAAAAAATGTCATAAACTATTGCCCTTTTGAGCACATTTAATTGTCACTAGGCACAATGCTTTCATTGATATTTGTATTTTTATCATCCCCCTCCCCCCGCATCCCGCCTTAACATACTCCTTTTATACTGACTTTTTTTTTTATTACACGAAATTAATATTTCAATTAAAACTTCGTGCGCTTTTAACGGAACCAAAGAAATTAATAAAAAGCGTTTTCAATATTTTTTACCTTCTGCGATATTCTTGGTAAAATTAATTTTGTGCTCAAAGAAACACGTCGTTATGAGAAATGTTACGAACGATAAATTGTTCCTCCGAATCCAAAAACGTGTTATTTATATCTTATTAGAGCGAGTTGTTGCCGATTCTTGTCTTTGTTATTGCATTTGCAGTACACTCGAGCATTTCAACGTCATTAGTGTTATCCATTCCCCGGTTTAATTTATCCCTAGATAACACTAAGAGACACAAAGGAGACGAAGAAAATTTGTACTCCGTCGAGAAAATTATACAGTATCCTACTACATTTGATTGGATTTCCGTTAATTGGAACTCGCAGAATATCCCGTCATTATAAATAGTAGTTTCTTTAATATTTCATCATTTTTACAAGAACAGCTATTACTTAAATGATAAAGCACAAAAACAATATTGTGTAAGAGGAAGAGAAAATGAATACATCTTTAATAATTACAGTGCTTGTTTGAATACAAACTACAATAGCCGGCGTTATTAAAAAGAAGTACAAAACAGATAAAAACAAGAGTTAAGATTAAGAAAGGAATGAAAAGCATTTCCGACACATTATACACTAGTACGGGACAATCAAAGATGATACGGCAAAAGTTATGAATTGCTAAATATGAATAAAAAACTTTCCAGAGCCGGACTAATCGATAGGAACAGTACTTAGAGCCTAAGAGAAAACAAAAAGACAGCCCGAACAGACAAAAATATTCAAATTTACACATCACAATAGAGTAAGACAGGTTGTTTTTATGAAAGAAAATGAACAATTAATTGTGTGTGTGTTTACGGGGAGGGGTTAGGGGGAGGATGTTAGAAGTATTGGCTTAATCCGGCAATGAGTAATATTATTAACAAAAAGTTTTTATTTGTTTTAAGAGAGCAAAAATAATACTATAACTTTCAGTAATTAATATTCTTTGTGCGCGTTTAACAACAACGTCTCGGACATTTTTTTTTTCTTATTCGAAACCGAGAAAGCTTTTTAAAATTCGGGAAAAAGTTTAAAACAAACCAGACTCTGCAGTTCATTCGCGGCTAATAGGTATACCTGTTTTATTCAGTCGACAAACAAACTCTTATTTATAATTCATTCGCCGAGCAACATTGAACTTTTTAGTATTCAGACGTTAATTTATTAAACTTTATTTCATTCAAAAGACCCGACAAGATGAGAGGCGGTGACTGACCAATCCTTCAACTGATCAACTATTCCCCACCCAACGGCGAATTTAACTTAGAGTTTCAAAATAATTTATAGCAGACGAGTGACTGAATAATTTCTATGTAAATTGAGTAGGTATGCGCTTAGGTCAAAATTAAATTTGTGTCCGACCCATTTAACGAACTATAAAGTATAAACAAAATTTGTTTGAAATGTATTCAAAAGTTTTAATTGATCAAGTTTTCCGTTCAATTACTTATAAACTAAAATGATGCAAAATCGAACATAATATTATACAATCTAGCTGCGGTTTATTAAAAATGTTTATATTTAACGAGACTAAAGTGTGTTTATTGATGTTAATCATTACGACAATTTGGCAAAGTTACCTTTTGTTCAACTAGTTTGAATCACATACATTTTAAAGAAAGAGAACATCTTTGTTATATTTTAAGTATTTTGGAAGAAAAACTAAGTTAAGTTGACAGTTAGAAGTTTATTAGCCTGAGCTAAATATTACATAATAAAGGCTATAGGGTGAAGGAAGGTATAAATAACAGTTATTTTAACAATCAGTGTGATTTTCCAGACAATTTTCTAATAGGGAATTACGCGATACGATCAAACAAACTATATCACGAAATTGCTTATGCCACGAAAATACCTTCCTTCACCTTACAAATAACAATGAGAATAAAAAGTTTATAAACCTAACCCTATTTAAAAATTATAATTTTTTTTATGATGTTAAATTATTTCTAACCTGAAACAGGATTTTTGGGCGGGTGTAAAGTAGTCAAAAGGAAAACGGTGTTTCTGAATCTGGAGCACGATCTAACCTATCCTATCCCAAACTAGGTAGCCTATCCTGTCCTATCTTAGCCTAACCTAATTTGAAGACGACAAAAACGTATTCCACGTATTCAGGTTCAACAAATAAAGGCATTTCTTTTGAAGATCGGCGCGCTTACATAAATCAAACAGTAACCAATCATTTATGTATTAAATCTCTCCAGCCCATCTTTGCCCGCCTTTATTTCTGACTATAAATCAATAATAATATTACACACTGTTGTACTCGATGATTTATCAGCGGTGCGGCATTATCTCGACTTATTATTGATATACAATACCAAAACGGTTTCTCGCTTGGTAAAATGAAACGGTTAGGCTTATCTAGCGCGTTGCAAAACGTCTATTAAAATACGTTGCCTGTGAAATATATTATGATTTTAGTCACGTCACTCCTTAGATATATCTCATTAGGTATTTAATGCCAGAAGATTTGGAAACAAAACCGGCGGACGCGGAGAGTGTATAATACTCACTCTGTACACACAACGTACAATACAGCGGTGCGTGCCGTTAAATTAAGCTGTAATCAAGAGCAAGATGGATTACACATGCCAAAGGTTTGGAGGGGAGGGGGTAGCACCACACCCGCATAATGTCTTAATCGTTAAAAGTCACCCTCGTCCGTGGTGCCGGTATAGCGACCAAATAAACACGTTTACACGGTGGTGGTCAGCACAGTCAACACTCCACCAAAGGGATCATTATTATACACACACACACACACACACACACCTTAACCGACATCCGTTCGTGTACACAATATAATAACAATAGTAAAGAGTAGGTGGCACGCAACGCAATCAAAGGCGACGGCCACCAGGTTAGGTAGGTTAGAAAACGATAATAATATAATGTATATTATAAGGTTTTAGCGGTGGTCACTATATATATATATATATATATATATATACTTTATATTGTATACAACACCGTGTAACGTCTAGTGTATATTTAAATTCTCCCTTTTGTACGCCTTTACCGACTTTTTGTGGGCGATGGAAGTCATGTATGCATATATATATATATAGCGTGACCGGAGGCGTACGATTTATCATGTCCCGGCTCACGAGTAACCGGGTTAGGCTGTAATGGTTATTCTTTTATATATAATTTTTTTTTTTTTTTTGGAGGGGAGGGGTAGGTTACATAAAACTACGGAACGCGTGCAATAATAATAATATTTTATATAAGACCCGAGAGAGCGTGCCAGGGGGTTGGTGGATGTAAAATGAAAAAGCCTTCAAGCCAGCTCGAAAAAATCATTACCACCGATCGTGTAAAGTATTTGAGTAGTATTCTTCTCTAGCAATTATTTACAAACACTTTTTGAATATTTAGTATTTAAAATATTTTTCTACGTGTATTGTGATAAGATTAGTCGATAATGTATTTGTATTTAAAAAACAATTTTAAAACTATATTTTTACAAGATTGATTACGACTAAAGTGTAAACCACTATCTCATGTACGATATTTGTGTGGGTGGTGTGTGTATTTGTAGTGATAATGGAAACGAAGAGGAGTGGGAAACGGATAAAGAATTTCGTCCGATGATAAATGGTCCGATGAATTCGTTGTATTTATGTATAAGTAATATAATATTATATAGTGGCGTTTGCTACCCTACAAGTACAAGACTTGGACACTTACAGAACAAAATATATATACAAATATTATTTGTACCGTGACCGATGAGTTATTGCGACGATCAACACAAACAGTGTAAACGTTTCACTGAAAGTTTTTTTTTTTTTTTAGTTTTTACCGAGGGGAATTATTTTGTCCGTATATTTTTGGATTGGTCGAGGGTCGTTTGGCAGTGAATTGGGAAATAAGTATATATATATATATATATATACATATTAAACCGGCCGGGGCTGAGAGAATCAATATAAGCCGGAAGTGTATGAAAATCCCGGTTATAAGCGGCGTATTACTGCTTAATACTGTACAGTCAAAAGGGCTGGATTTTTTTGTGTGTAGACATTTTGGGAAACTTGAACGAAGACATTTTCCGTACACCGATTACGGTGCCACTATAATAATATAATTTATTATATATTATCGTCTGTCGAAATCGTTCGATTCGGAAACGCCTTTGCCCGTTTAATCGGTTTAACAAATTCATTTGAATTGTAAATCCATTAATTAAATTATCATACCTTGGCTCCGGGCCCGTGGCGTTTGGTGTTGTCTATATTTTAAAACTGTCAAGACAGTAGTAATAGATGCGTCGTATTAAAATAATAATAATATTATTATTATTAATGTTAAGCACTTCGAATCGATCGTCGAACGAAAATACCGTTTTGTTTTTTCAAGAGCGCCCAAATAAATGGACGTTTTCGAATTTTATATAACTAACGCGGCTAAAATTCGCTGTCGTCGTCGTTCGCTTTGAATGAATGGAAATAATTGGCTATCTGATAAAAAAAAAAAACATGGCACAAGACTACCATGTTTTAGGTTACGGTAATAAATTCTGTGGACGAAACTCGGTCGACTCGGTACTATTGTAACGATGATTTACTGAACGCTGTATAATATTATGTGTGATGTGTTAACCCATAAATAATGAACCACTGTGTAAAAAGATAAAACAAAAGCGAAAAATAACAAAATTCACGTAGTAAACGCTGCACCTCCGGATGGGCAAATCATAAAACGCCAACCACTACTGTTATCATATCATTTTAACGATACCGTCGTGTGTCCCGTAAAATACAAATGACCAAACGTGAAGTGTTGAGTTTGCATAATAATAACTATTGGACTTGGTTTTAGATCGGCTTGATCGATAAAACCCAAGCTGTTATAATGTCTGTAAAAAACTGCGCAAAAGCTGATTAACACAACATATCGAATTTGTAGGACTTTAGAAGCCAATAAAGATACGGATCCAGTCCGACGATGAATTTGACAATTAATATTGGTTAAAATTTGGATTTTGGGGGTGGGCCTTTTTTTAATTAGAGTTTTTTTTTTTTTAAACCGAACGAACAGTTTGATTGTTTTCAAATATTTTGGCATCGTGTTTGTAAACTCTATGGACTTTATAAGAGTATCAATAATGAATATTTTCGGGCCCATTTTTGGATTTTATTATTATTCCAAATCAGACGTGTCAACAGTCATTCCGGGGGAGAAACCTCAATAAATTAGCTGTGATTGAAAATGTACACACTACTGGTAGAGTCATCGACGAAGAGCAGCATAGGCTTACCACCGTGTTACCGCCCTATTCCGTCGTCGCTGGAAAATGTATGATTCGACCTAGTGTCAGAACCCTATAATTTTCTCTTCGCACACACAGCTATATGTCTTCTTATCGTTACGGTCGGCGGTGTATTTAGACGTGTAGATGCATATCAAGTAGGTAGTGTTAACATTAAGTAACCGTAATATGTACAAAGTACACGTAAGTCACGTCTAACATCCTCGCGCAACATTGTACAACAGAATCTGATAACATGTCGTTCTGTGTACTTGTTAAATTGAATAAGTAGTGATTTAATTATACATTATAAACGAGTGAGCGTTAAGATTACTGTGGCTACAATATTGCGTATTGTAATAATCATTTTATCCAATTACTCAAAAACAGAGGCAAGCAGAAATCGACATGTTCTTTTTCGAAAATTTAACTGTATACGTTTCAATAATATTATGGAAAACGGAAATGGGAAGTATAACCAACTGCGATTAAAAAATGCACTGAGCTCGGGACTCCGAGTCCGATAGCCTCAGACCGTCTGCTGAATCATTGGGTTCTGAAAATATGTTGTTCAATAGCGTATTGCCATCAGCTAAAATGAATGTAAACGGTGTACTAAATTGTAGTGTTGATGCAATATACATGTTCGCCGAGAGTGCTGTCCCTCGGGTATATATTTTTTTAAAAGCAAAAAAAAAAAAGGAACAACTGTGAATCGTAATATCAAAGGGTATAATATTATCCTAATTTGATACGCAGCGATCGTGGGGATTGCAGAAAGAAATCATAGTAAAAAAAAAATATTATATTCAAACACAACTCACCCTACACTAGGCGATCGCGGTAGATCCATTAAGACAAATTACATTTCGTTTGAATACATTATATTTTGTATTACGTTTTTTCACTATTGTATACAAAAATCCAATTTATGAACGCTTTTAATGTAAGTCTAGATACGATACACTGAGCGATTATCGTAATCTATTGTATTGGATTGTATTTTTTATTGTTCATTACTTTTTGAAATCAGTATTACCTCAATTTTCCTAAGAGCACTACAGAACAATGATTGATGGAAATCCACTTAAAAGAAAATGATTAGTTACAGTCGAATGTGACGCGCTATAAATAAGTATAAGGTTTTATATATATATATATATATAAACTAAAACCATTAAACTTTAACGGTTGCGATTGCCGCCTTTGGATGAACTTACCCTTAAAATCATGTTAATGATAGCATATTTAACCAACCCGAGTTTTAGCATTAGTCAACATAAGTGGACGACTAACGAGGATGCCACTATTGACTTCTACTGCGTAATCGTCCTTTTTCTGACTTTTCCGTCTTGCTTTCCATTTATTTATCTACGTTCTTACTGTGTAGCAATAGAGTTCGGTGTACCTTTTCCCGGGTATTCCCTACGAATGTCCCTCGACCGAAAACTTTTGCACGTCTTATCCCGCCACGGCACATATTATTATGTTCTGCTCTATTGCGATTCGTAACATTGGAAACACATTTGAAGTATGTATCAGATTTCAGAACAACGATAAATTGACTCGAGTGATGGTGGTAAAAAAAAATGCAAGGTTGTCGTGTGCCGAGGACGTCTTGTCGATCAAAAATGTCACGAAAAAGCTAAAGGATTTAATGGGAACCCGATTAGTGCAGCTCTGCTTTGGGACGACTCTCTGTGCATTTGGGCCGGATAGGCTACCGAATGCTGTGTTGTAGTACGACACAGATACGCCGGCGGTTGTTAAAACCGTGAGCGACGCGTGCACTGCACAAGACTTAGGGGAAGATAACGATTGGAGTGTCATTAAAACTGAAACGGAACGGCGCGCGGACAAGTAACTATACCGGATCGTGTTTCGCGTGTAATTGTGCTTTATCGGATTGTACATTTATTATTCAAAAAAACGTTTTTACGGCTCCAAAGGTGTAACGCAATGTCGAGGACTTTGTGTGGTCGCACGTGTAAACAGCCCTCACGCCTGTGGGTCGTACACCATCATTAATGTATGCCTTTGTTTGTCTTTGTTTTCTATGCCTATTGTTTGTCTTGCGCAACGCACTGACGTTTCAGAATCGGGCAAAAATAAAATCCGCGTCTAATAAATGTCTAAAATTGTACATAAACGTACTAAGTGTATTAAGTGCGATCTGACATGCTCGTAATTAAATTTTAATCGTGATAACTTCCTGTAACAGGGTCTGTCACGGTAAAATCATAATCATACCAAAATAAATATTCAATATTTTGTCCAGAAGTGTTCACCGAGAAATATAATACATACCTACATCGAATTTCCCCAAATTTACATTCACCAATAAATTAACAGCTGTAATAAGTATAATATCCTATTATTATATTTTGTCCCAATAACAACACTGTAACATATACAATGTTGCCATCATAGAAAAATTCCACAACTTTTTTTTTTAATCCATTTTGTGGTACTATATAATATTTAAAAAGTCACATCGTCGGTTATTCGTGGGTTTATTTTTCGCTTAACGCAGTCTAAAATAGGTTACCTATTATTAATATATGCATCAATTATTGTATGAGCTGTTGATTCATTGTCGGTTCTCGATTTTCATCATAATACATTATCGAACGTCAATTACACCGCGGTCGAAATTATAAAAATATTTTTTTATTTTAGAAAACTATTAAAAAAAATACAGCGTGCGTTCGGCCGTCAAACGCAGCGAAAGTCGAAAAAGACAAATGAACGACCGCCACGAGGGCAGGATAAATCGAGTGAAATAATAATTACATATATACAGGGTAAGCCTGAATTATGAACATCAAACTATATTATGCCAAGTCCCTAAGTAATCTGGGTGTAATCATAATAATACACAACCATAATAATACATGTCTAAAAAGTTTTTAGGAAAAATGTCATTTAAGTTTCACTTATTTCATAATACTCTTAAAAAATGACTAGAAAAACAAAAAAATACGCAGTGGTAATTTTTTACAAAGTTAAATACAAAACAATTAAATCATTAAAAAACTTTTTTGGCAACACGAAAATATCAGTAGGTACCTATTGCAAAATAATACCCGTTCAATATAAATAATAAATTACATTTTTAAATCAAAATAATCAACAGCTTCCATTTGAATTGTTAATTTTTGTAAGTTTGAACAAGTTACTTATCAACTTTAAATTGTTAGAATTAAGTTATTCGAAAAATGTATAATTTAAATTCAGTTGAATGGTGTTTGAATTAATACTAACATAAAGTATAATGAACGAAGGGCTCAAAATTAAATTAAATGGATTTTGTAAAAAGTAAAATAACATTTTTTATGAACGAACTAAGTAACAAAAAAAAAAAAAATACTAATAAGATCTAGCGGACCTTCAAAAATGTACAATGTTCATTGTTCATAACATTTTTCAATTTAAGCAACCCACGCTCCGGTTAGAATGAAATAAAGAAATACTGAAAAAAATTACTGAAATTCTCTTCATATTACTATCAATTTGCTTTATTTAATTTTCCCGAATAAAATAAGGAAACGACATTTTATATTTATATAAAATTGAAATACCATATTAGAAAGTGACTTCCAGTTTTTAATTAAAAAAATATGTTATGCACCAATCACTTAAAATAACATGCAAGTCAATACGTTTAAGGTTTTGAGGATAACCTAATTTATCATGTTTTCTAACCAAATAATAATGCCTTTCCATACAGATAGCCGCCGAGAGAAAATATAATAATACGATAGAATTGTATGAAATAAAAAAAACCTATGTTTAAACGATAAACTGTAAGTAGTTACTGTTAAAAATAAAAACCAAAGTTTTTTTTCCATTCAAAACAAAGAGTAACACGTTCTACGTTTTTGTTTTCATTAGTCAGATATTTTAACGACGAGACACCGAAACCCGTTGTTTAATGCAATCGTTTTTGGTGAGGTAACAGGGCAGATTATTTTTTGGCCAAGTGTATTCAATTATATATCAGTCAAGCCACCATTCCTATTCGTTGACAAAAAAAAAAAAACAGAAAACCCATAATTATTTTCTATTGTTAGTTAACATAAACCTCGAAATCGATTACATCAGATTTATTATTATTACTACCTGATAATGTAAACCGATGCGACAGTTGAAATCGTTTTTAATTTAATTAAAAACAGTTACAATGTCTCGCGAATTGTGTATGAAATAAAAAAATGCACAATATGTTATTAAAATAATAATACATATTCAGTTTGGCGGGTAACAAATTAGGGATTTTAATCAAGTCCGTAGAGTTTTTCTGGGGTCGAAAATAACACACAATGTAACGCGATGGCGTGTCTACCCTTTTGCGATACTACAATAACGTCATTGTCAAATTTTTCTTTCGGCAAGTCATTACGGTAGAACCTATTGAAAAAGCTAAACAAATATATAGTTTTGCTGTTCCGTTAGGTAAACATTGTATTTGCAGTTTTGAACATCAAAATGTGAAATATTAAAAACACAGAAACGAGTGGGTACTGTTGGTTTAGACTATTGCATACGGCCGTGGCTGGCGGTATGAAATCATAAGAATTTCCCTTTTTTTATATATTATGTACAAACCAATCTCAAAAAGTTTCATCATTTATGAAAAAAAAAAAAATGGTATATATTATAATATAGTGTACAGTATGGCATTATTTTTGCGTTGTATTTGTTCACATGCCGTGATCCCCATCAAAATAGAGCAGGTAGGTACTCTCACGGTAATATTTGATTGAAACCAGACTAACACGCAGGAATAAATAGTTGGTTTTGAATTAACATGGTAATGTTATATTATGTAAATGCAGCATTATCCGAACAAACAAAACGTCCGACATACCTGTAACAAAAAAACCAAAACAAAAAAAATCAGTCTTTTATTATTATTTACTTTTATTATTTGTGAATACTTTTTACACGAGTAGAATTGTATTTTGCACATTTGTATTTTGTACCCTAAAAAAATGCGTATATTATGTGCATTGTGCATTACCGAACAGAGAATAGGGTAATTATATTTTCAACAAGGATGTAATATGTTTTAGGGCTAGAGGTCATTCAAAAATGCGCGTAGACAATTTCGTCTATCATTGACGACTTTTAAGAAATAAACAGTTTAAATTTACTCAAGACTCGCTTTAAAGGGAAAGTACAAAATCAATTTTGTCTCCAGTAAACGTTTTTCCATCGCAATTTTGTATGGAAAAACTAAAACTGCGATTGATAGCTGACGACGTTAATATTATCAATTAATTTAGAAAAGTATTTTCGAAGGCAAATTCAGAATTCAAATCCGCGTGATTGTTTGATATAAATAACTAGAACAACAATTTTTTTTTTTTTTTTAGTTGTGTCACTATTCCTGCTGGTAGTATTATTACCATGTTTTCGTTTAGGGTAACAGCGGGGGCCAATTCAGGATATCCAAAATCGATACGAGTTTCAGCCCGACGAGACTGTTGTTTTTTGGTAATTATTGTACCAGTCTCTCAGCACTTGGGGACCGTCTTGCTAGGGTATTTCCAGCGGTGACACCCCGGTGGTGGCAACCATAAACTGCGTTTGCGGATAGCCGACGTTTTCGGATAGTGTGACAGATTGCATTTGAATAATGCAAGCGTTCCCGGCCAGTATTTATAGGTATATATACACACACACACACACACACCGATCCTATACATTATAATATATACAAGTATACCACCCCTGCCGAGTCCTGTGTTATTATTATTCCGCGGGCCCGCCCCTAGTGGAATCATTGCGTTTAATTGCACCGTGGCGTGTTCCGGTGGCCGGATATAAATCTTCGTGTCGGGTTGACGTGTGCGAAAAATTATTCGAGGGCAACGGGGGAAAAAAAAGTAAAAAATAAAAATTAGAAAATTACACTCTAGATACTACACCGGGCAACACTACGGTGCGTAGACGATTTATATTATATTATGTACGGGTATTTATTTTTGTTTTAATCTACAAGACCCCGCCGAAACGCTGATTATAGGGTGCGAACGCGGTACAGTAATAAATATGATACGTTTTCGCCGGCATGTGTTTTACACGCATGCCCCCGGGATGTCACCGGCGCTCTAAACCGTACTAGTTATTACTACTTATGAATAATTAAAAAAAAAAAAAATAGCGTGTACGATAATCGACCTATAAGGGTTGGCCGGAAAATCGCTAAATCCCAGACGAATTAGCTGTTTTAGTTTTGTGTTTGTGCGGCTAACCACCAATAATAATAATAATAATACATAGGTATCATATTTTTATCTTATATCTCGAAGTACAATTGTATGTATAACACAATCTATTGTATAAATTATTCAGAAATTATTTCATAGGAAAATATCAGTGTCATGAAATCACGTGTACATACAAACATAGGTACGATACGAACAAACAAAAGCTTTTTATGGATTTGTATACTATTTTACTCTGTTTGCAGACACTATCCTTGGTAGTCACCAGTCACCACAGTGAAACATTGACTAACTCAAAAGTGGACATACTTATACAATCAGCCTGTAATTAGTTTTTGAGCAACCGGATGATAAAAAATAAAATCTGAACGGTAAAAAGTAACTGTAATTATAACAATACATCCGTTAAGAATGTAATGCTAATACTATAACTGTAATATACTTGTAGAGATTTAGTATGAAGTAATATTTAAATGTACCTAATGTTAAGTTCTGATGGTGATTTTAGAACTCATAATGTAATTAAAGGGATATTTTTGTTGTAATATTTTATTGAATTCGTTTTTCTATTGATAAACATTATCTTGGGTAAGGAAACCACAACATTCTTAAGTTGTTTGGTCTAGTAACTTGATAATGGTCTAACTATAACCTAACCACATTCCCCATCAGTAATATGCAGTGTTATATTATCTACATTTAGATTTATTTTATTATTAACAATTTCAATGATAATAAACAATTAATTTTTAATCAAGAACAATATACCTTTTCTACGCAAGTAAAATTGTTCATATTGAAAATGTAACTATTAGTTGCGAATAAAATTATACATAATTGTTAAGTTACATTTTACATTTAAAATAAGGCTTATTATAATACGTTTACACTAGTAGTGTAGAATTACTTTTATGTTGAGCTTATATAATATATGCACTTATAATTTAAAAGCATATCATTAAAGTTCAATTAGTCGTGACTAAAATATTAACTACGGTTAATAGTGAAAGTAATCAATGACTACAATTAATAGTGCCCAACTGCTATTGTACACCACGGATTGATATAACTAAGTTTTTTAGTTAAAACTAACAAGTAATATTTGGTAAGTATGTTTTATGGTTTAACATAAAAAGTTTGCATTTAGTTCTTTTGTAAATGTTGTGGACATTATAAATGCACGTGAATAAATTATGCACGGAGACAAATGTTAAACAAAGGCATTGTTTATGCAATGTTGTATTAAGATATTTTAATGTTAAAATTTTAAGTTCACGTTGACTCGAAGTGACGTATAATATACGTATTGTAATATTATAACATATAAATAATCTGAAGTTGTAAAAAGTTATGACTGTTCTGACAAATGTGCATGGCACAATTATATAATACAGTTTAAACTATTTCGTTATTTCGCTTTGGCGAGTACACAATTATACGACTTATTAATTAGTTTACTGTGTTGCCGTCGTCGGTCATACTGCATTGAATGTATATTATAATAACAGCGTTACAGCTGCATATAACGAACGAGCAGAATAAATTAAAACTGTCGTCGCCGAACAATCGGCTCCGCGGAAAACCCCGTTTAATTGAGGGAAATACCAAAAATGTAAGTCGTGGATTTCCCAAAGAGTTTCGAAACTATTCTTTTTGTCCGCAAAACTAATTTCATAAAACATATTTCTACCGAGCGGGCATGCGAATGCTTGGAACGGCTAAACTTTCTCGCGGTCGCATACCTCACTATTCTAGGTGTACACACAATATATAATATTTAATATATTGGTATATTATAATACCAAACTTGTTTGAACGAAGTATGAACTATACTTCAATATTGTTATACAGAAGTCCGTGTCTATACACGTCCACCGAGGAATATTATTACTACGCTCTTGGGCCCGAAAAAATTACCGTAAATAAATTAAGGGTTCCCTAATCGTTTTAAAACTTAGATATAAACTAACTATATGAGAGTTTTGGCATTCAAACACTAAGAAAATACGTGAAATAGTTGCAGGTTGCCTTATTTCCAAAGAGGATCGGTTTAACGCCCAATTTTGCCCCCAATACCACAAAATCAACAATTTGCTTACTAAACCGAATAATCGCCGTACTAGCAATGGTTCACTAAAGCGATGCCAAGGAGAAAAATCAACAACTTATTCAGAGTTGGTAAACGACGAGTGGCCTACAAACATGCCAGAGGTTGATTGAATTAATATTAAGAAGACATGTTAGTTGTAACGGATAAAGGTAACTGATTTGTCTTTATGATTTCACATGACTTCTAAAAAAAATGTAAATAAAAATTTAGTTTCTTTTAAATTCAAAAGTTTCCTTCAAAATTGCAAACGAGGTACCGTAATAAACATGTTTTTATGTTTACCACAGCTGGAAATTCTCGAACATTTTCTGATTTACTTAACGAGGTATGAATAATATTTGCTTAACGACCGCTGGTGTAAACATAATGTACGGCTAAGACGGTCGGTAAACACCATTTCTAGTGTTTAAGCAATTTTAGTCGTCAGTTGCATGTTATGTTACTACTGGGAATTTAACTACCCGTCAATTACCCATTAAGCGGTTGCGTTCTTGTAAACGTTAAAATTTCGATTCGAAATATCAACATGATCTGGCGTGGTCTTGTGTGGCTTACACAAAATATCATAATTTAACTATTTGACTCTATGCGTTTCTGTCGGCCATTTAATATGTATAATATTCTTGTTGAAATTTACAACTCATAATATTGTAACGATGAACCGATAATTTTATTTTTTTTTTTACTTTCTACTTTCTATGGCAGATCAAAATAAACATAAGTGTATACTTAGGACGTTTTCGGTTTAAAATATAACTCCCCCCCCTCCCCCGTTAATAACGGCAAAACGGTTTGATGTCGTACTATTTAATATGTTATCCTAATGCAACGCAAAAGGGTTTATAAAACGGCCGGAAATATTTTTTAAAAACGCATTTTTTTTTTTTTTTAAATAGCATAACAAATAACAGTCATTGGTATTAAAGGATGATCGCGCGCGGTCAGCAGGTCTTTTTATATTGCTTTTGGAATAGCCCACGCCGAATGTGTAACAATATAGCGGCGATGTTGGCGGATGGCAGAGCACACAATATATGGCTTTGGCAAAAAGGGATTTAGGTATCGCCGACCGCACAAATAGCGGAGGAGATAGGGGAGGCGCAGCACTGTAATAGTTACATGACTACAAAACGCTATCAGAACTTCAGCACGTTACACGGATTAAGGGATTAAACGCTCCATTCGTGTTCTGAGTGTTTATTGGTAGACAATTAGCTTCTTTTGTGCGTTTGGGAGTTCTGCAGCACTGTATTATACGGCCGGCCGAGCTTCAATCGCTGTTGGCGTTATCCTTTGCACCGAGCTCGTCGTTATTACCTTCGACCGTAAAACCTTACGACCGCCGATTATGGGCTCAATAAAAAGCGCATAAGCATTTATTCCGTATGGTTTGTGTGTTATTTTGTACCTAATAAAAATATAAAAAATAATGCACCGAGGCGATTCCAAAACGGCAGCGTGACCGCTGATACGGAATATTTTACAGTTGCTTAAGTGTTCGCTGTTCATAAAGAATCAATAATGTAAACAAAAGCCAGTATAGTAATGTTGTGAACGTATGTTGGTAGTATTATACATTTACGACCTAGAGAATATGTCGCACAAATTTCGAATTAATTAGACCGTCGTTAAAAAGTTTATACCGCGCCGGTGTTTTTCTCGACTTCGAAGGGGCTGAGGTGAATTGCACCCATTTCAGATACGATAACCGATGTATAGTGATGTGCTACACAAAGAGATCGGTTAAGCTGTTTCATCGTTAATGCGGTTTTCCACGGCAAAAAATTTGATGGGTTCTATTAAATAATCAAAAATACATCCTGGTGCGCACTAATTATCGTAATATGCTATGCATTCTCACAACTTATTCCGTTTGCCGTTTTCTCGCTAGTTAAACGCAACAATTCAGACGGGACCTTAGGCCTTAGCAGGAAAATAACGAGGGAATTATTTTTCTTGTTTTTCGTTTCGGTGCAGACGAGATAAATATAATACGTCTCCCGGATTTTTGTCGGCAAAGTTTTATGACTGAACGCGCCGCCGAGTTCGGGCGGCAATCATTTACTCCGCCAAAACTTGGTTTAAATGCCGTGAAACTTTACGGGGATGAGAGAGGGGGAGAGGGGTGAGATAAACCAAAAAAAAAGGAAAAGGAAAAACATCAATTTCCGTCGAAATAACCGTTAACAAACGTCACCGCACCGACGGGCGACGACTTGTTTAGTGCCGACAGGCAGACGGTCAACAATATGTAGGCCTCGAGTTTGTGCACTTATTTCATACACGGCATTTCCCAAAGGAAACCCGTGTGCAATATTCCATGGCTCGTCGTACCCGGAAACGCATTCGGTTTCATCAAACTTTTCCGTTTTGTCTTGCACATTCTTCTTGTAAACACAAACAAACATGTATCGGTCACGACCAGCGATAGTATCTGCAGCCAAAACGGCAGTACCGTCGCGCCGTTTGCTTGCTATGAAAATAATTTCCACTCCCCGTTATGCCTACATTAAGACAAAACCAACGCGCCATTTTCGACAAAATCACTCTCGGCCGAGGTCGTACTCGGGCCATTTAAGTCACGAGATTCGTATTAGATACGATCGTTGTCCTCTCTTAACACTCGCATTCGTGTTTTTACATAATTTTTGCCGGTTGAACGCGAATACCAAACGGACAATACTACTTAGATTAGAGTCGCGTTTTGTTCCGCCAAAAAATTCGCCGTCAACGATAAGACGTTTCATGTACTCTTCTGACTTGATTTCAGCCACTGCTAATGATTTTTTTTTAATCTTTTAGAGCGCGTTGTTTAACATTTTATCAGCTACAGACTTTTTTTGTTCTATCGAGTCGTTTTAGTGCACTACTTTTCTTGGTCTTATGACTTGGTCAATTCTCTTGCAATGCTCTATTACAGTATGGTTGTCGTTCTGTGTGTTTGTTTCAATTGATAAACTCTGGTAAAATGGCGTAAGCTGTAGACGGTATGATAGCAGTTAGCACCAACACAACATATGATTCCGTGTAACACGACATCGACGAGTGCAATAAAATAAATTGATGGACCGTTTTTTTAACGGCAATATAATATTACCTAGTCTAAAACAACTGGAACACCTTATTCGTATCAACATAACTAAATCGGTCCCCTGTCAAGGAATCTGCGCTTTCCAAGAGACAAAATTGATATATCATATGCCCTGCATTCAGCAATCGAGTAATCGAGACAGCGAGCGACAGGCCGACCACGTAAAATAAAAATGAATACTTTTCCTATAGGTTGTTAAACACTACACATTATACTCCTTATCAACTATACGGATCAATAGATAAATTGGAATTCAATATGATAGTGTTATAACTGATCAGTGGGAAATGGGGGGGAGGGGGGGGGGGTACCGGATAAATGGCAAATTTTTTTTAAGCGGTTCGGTTCAAACTAGTTTGTCACGGACGGTAATCGTTTTTGACGTGGTCCCGTCTTACACACACAAGCTCGTTAGCCGGTTTCGTTCGTTTGCCCGCGCATTAAAAAGAATATCCAATTCCGTTAATTGCCAAGGGGCCGGCCGCAGTGCAAATATATGGCGCATTTCCGCATGTACAAAAACACAATAGCCGGGATCGGATGTACCCTTACTGCACATCAAAGCGTTTTATCGACCCTCTTTTCGGAGCGCACACATACTTTTATTTTTATTTTTTTTCCCCGTCACATCCGTTAAGGAGGATACCCCCCGTCCGAAGCGTCCAAGACCAAGGCGCGGTTTATTATTTTGTAGAGTATAAAATGTACACACACACACACCACACACATTATCAGGAAAAGAGTACCTACGCCAAATTAAACCGTGTCGGAACGAATTCCCGTGATCGGTATCGGTTCGGTTTTCGGTGAAAAATGTTTTATATTTTGCCGCGAAAAACTTTATTGGCACCGGAATCGTCTATAGACTATAATATACTGACAAAAATCGGGCCGGTCCTCTGTGTCGATATTTCACTTTTATCGTTTTTCGGCCAAAAGTCTCGGGCCACCTCTGACGCGCGTACACATAATAATGATAATAATATATTACATTTTGTACACACCTATATTGCTGAACAACAAGGCACACGCGATCGTTTTTGATTTACCATATGTACGCGCGTGTCCATCGCAGGTCTACAGTCTATATATATATTAACTATATATATATACCTATTATATTATACATAGGCGCAACTAGGGGGAGAAGGAAGTTGGAAAAGAGTTTTAAAATCCGAAATCCGGAGTTATAGAATCCGAACTTCGAAACCCAGGTTTTGGACTTTTCAATACAAATTCGGATTTTGTAGTTCTCGCGTTGAATCGGGATTTAAACAACAGTATTATTACACGTGTGAGCGATAACCTCTCGCGTTAAGAACTCGGATTCATTGCTATTTATTATTATTATTCCGAATATAATCATTACCGTTATCCTTTGGTACGGTACCTCAGGGCCGATATAACAGAGCTTGTCGTCCGTGAATGTCGGAAAATTCGTGTACCTATATGTATATGTTGTTCGTGTGTACATACATACGTGCATATTTTAACTATTGCTTAAGTACACCTTTTTGGCGGCTACGCGCACCGCGAAGACGTCACTTGTAAAACCCTCGGAGGAACTTTGCTCGGAGTTTAATGAGCGCCGCGGTAAAGCCGATGATTAATGAACGGGCAATGCAGTGCAGTGGCACTTGGAATACTTGTCCGTTGTTTTTTTTACTCCACCCTTCGGTATGTTTGGCAGTTATATTGGGTTTTTGACAGGGGTGTGGCTCCCACAAGATTGTTCATCTCATTAAGGCGCGATTTTACAAGAGTACAGACGCACCATGAATCGGCTATCCGCTAAAGCCTTGAAAGTTATTATTATTCGAAATTACAGTTCTAAGCGCAAACACCACGTTGGCACGTGTTCGAGTACCAAGCCGTAGCCTATCGATTGGCTATTAAAACTGTCGACATTAAACGAGGCTCGCACCGACCGGTTTTTGGTCTAAGCTGGTTTATGCTTTGGTTTCGGCTAAGCGAAGAAATTGGTCATTTAGCATAGGATTGTAGATTAACAAGGATAAATCGTCTAAAAGTGCAAAGTTAAGCTCTTGTTTCCTTGAAGTTCAGACTTTAAAAAAGATGAAACTATGAGAAATTGAAAACCTAACAGACTACTAGCCACCACCAAACACCTTCAGCCACAAAGACAAGTGTTATTCTCAAAATGTTGAGAATAGGCCATCGAGGCTCATGCGTGGACATTTTATGACGAAAACCGACCTCGTCCAATGTATTACCTGTGGAAAGGTAGAAATGTCTGTAAAACACCTGCTAACCAAATGCCAAAATTATTCCATCATAGGAGATGAGTTTAACTTACCAACCAACCATCTCGAATCACTGGGTCCCATAGAAGACACCAAAAAAACGGTCATCGCCTTTTTTAAACCATCTAACTTACATAATGTAATCTAGCCATAATAACTCAGTATTCACTAATAATATCCAACCAATATATTCTGTAATAACATTACTTTTGTAAATAATGTTTTTTAAGCTAATAATAATCATTGTTGTTGATGCTAAAAAATAACGAAAAACAAAATAAATGATAATTAAAAATATCAATTATTTGGTCAATGTTTTTTAGACCGTCGTTGGAGATTTTAAAAGCGGCGTTTAGAAAATATACTAAAAGCGTGCTGTTTTCTCTAATACTGTAGAGTGTAAGGGCTCTTGTGAAGTGACGAAGTTTTGAGTGGTGTGTCGACTGAGTAATTCACGACTAACCGAACAAGTCGAGTGCTGAAATATAAATCAACCGCGTCGTGTTAATTACAATAACTTACAATACAATTCGATTTTGATACAGTAAATCAAACTTCTAGCGTGAATAATTACAACGTTTTAAAATGATGTGGCCATAAGTGATTTCTCCGACATACGCGAACAAATTCACGATAGTTAGCTCTAGGTCGACTGCGCGGTGTCTTTTGACAAGTGGAACGAGCTCGCCGTCAATTCGCCAAGCGCTCTCCCTTCACGTTGCGAAAACAACACATTTGCTCTTATTTATGTATATAGACACATCATCTCTCCGCAGTCAGAATGGGTTAAATCGATGCCAGTTTGTCTTGTGGAGTGTCGGTCCTCCCTCCGCCACCCCCCCCCCCGACTTGTGCTCGGTTTTCCCCGCGGGGAAAGCACGCGTCATATGCATATGCTCGTTGTATATTTTACATCGTCGATACGCCGCATGTAAAAAGCATTCCGGATCGTTATGGGTCTCGGAAACGAACGGTAGCGAGGGGGTATGGGGGGGGGGGTGGGGGCGGACGGTCTCTGTCGAGCCGAGGGGAGGGCATGATTATTTCGTGTTTGTTTTTCACTGTGCGCCGGTTTTTTTTTGGGCGGAGGGCGAAATTTATGTTGCGCGAAAAAGCAATCGAGAAATCTCTTAAGTGGCGGCGGCGAGCAAGCGAGAAGAATGAAAAAAAAAAAAAAAATAGTGTGTGTATATATATATATATATATAAAGATGTATATATTATATTCCAAGACGTGAGCTGCATCAGAATAAAAAAATACGACGGCGGCGTGTCTATAACGCGTACAGTGTTTTCCCGGGCCATTCGCTCCTCCCCCCCCCCCCCCCCGTCATATCGTTTGCTCTCGGGGATTTTCTTTCTATTTTTTTATTTTTACTCAAAAAGTCCCGAAGGCATTTTCCCGAGAGCCGTTGCCTTTAATTACCTCGGGAAATATCGGCGGAAAAAACGTAAGAGCACTGGTGTTGGTCTCGAGCGGGGTAGCGCAAAAATATTTTGTTACGCTATTTTACGGTCCGCTCCGAGGAATGAAATTTTTACAAAAAGCCATGCGGGCAGCAAATATACCGGCCGTCGTTAGTAAAGCGTTCGTAATAATCAAAAAAAACCAACGACCAAACAAACCGTGTGTACACAGGGTGTCCAACAACGCAATGCGTCACAGCATCCGGTCGGCCGAGACCGGCATTAATGTTATGCGATGAATTCTAATTTCATCAGAACAACATTGTGTTCCATCCAGTTCTGCGGTAGTCGTCGCTTGATACAAACAAAATTTGAGTTTACCCGATCGAGGAGTGGCTAAAATTCGGAAGGTTAAGTTGACCTATCGAAATTGTCGGATTAATGTGGTCGACAAAATCTTGCGGCAACATGATTGATTTCAATTCGGAGTCGGATAAACGGATAATGTATTGACGTTACTTCGATTACAAAAATAACGACAGTGCGTTTGAGTGCAAAAGACTCGATCGGGTCGTAAGCGCTCTGGAATTTTGTATTGCCGAAGAATAAGCCAGCAACGTTGACCGTCGTCGATTGTCAATGTATTTTGATTGTTTTTCAGACGAAAAGTTCAACAGCGAATAGAATAATATACAGAACCGGAGGGAGGCATAAAAACCGTGTTGGAAATGGCGAATCGTTACGGAATTCAGTCAGGTGAAATAGTCCCTGCGGATTCGACGGCCGACCGAAGAGGAATGCTTGCTGTTTATGTGCTTGATCCACCAGAAAACGTTCAACCTGATCGGATCGAGTAAATTTTTAACAAGACCAAAGTTCCAGATTCGTACAAAGAAGTCCACCAGGCATTACCGGGAAAACAAAACGTTCCACTGGATCGTATTAACGATTGGACGATTTCAAGTCAAGGAATTTCCATCAGACAGTGCAGGCCCCTGACAATAACCGAATCCGAAATTCGCTAAAATTTCTTTGTCTCCAGTTTGGTGGCACATTTTGTGCGACGTTCGGCTGAAATTTAAAATCTGCCAAATACTCTTTCGCTTCTTTTAAGTATTTACTTTTTAAATTTTTAGGTGGAATTTTAGGACTAGAAACTAATGATATTTAACATATTAAAAAATAACAAATTTTTTGTGACCTGAGGACTTAAGTGTCTTGAAACAAGGCAACTCTTTGATTACTAGTAATCATATTATTCTTTGTGAACAGCATTGAGTTTAGTTCCTACATTTGAAGTAATCTGATTGCAGGTAACTATTTATACCTTAAATTTACATTGACAAACACACTCGCGACAATGGTAAATTATATTTTTCATCAATAATTCATAGGCGTGTATTGTGTTTTGCGACGACATTACAATATGCTTCTCTGTTTTCAAATTACAGGGTAGTCTGACGGGTTGGTGTTTGTTTTTGTTGACCACTTGAAATAGACGTTTTATTGTCTTTTTATAGTGTTATAAAGTCGCCGGTGAATGACTTATTATAATTTAACGGCGGCGTAAACTGCGCACGGCCCTTATATTTTAAATTGTAACATGAAATCGCGGTGAGCTCACATTGTGCTCGTAAAAAATGTATGCCAAACAGAACGGTTATGATTGCAAACATTTATATCGAGTAATCTGAACGGGTCGAGCGATCGTGCTTGGAATGGATGGCATCGTTGGCCTAGCCATGGTAACACTGCGGATTATCATAATCGTAACACGTATTCCAGCAATGACCATAAACTTTTCGCAAAAGTATAATCCAGAGACCGCGCGGTGGAGTGAATTAAGTTATTAAAAGTTGTATCGGTTCGAGATGGTTCCCCGAACGACGTCGTTGCACGCACGACCTTAACAATTTAAATATATTGAATTAATTATTTCATCGCCAACGTGTGTGCTTTGTTTTCGTCGCATTGATTACACTCTGTCTAACAAGAGAACGAAAACTGTAACCTACCGAAAAAAAAATTAAATATAATTTTCTATCTAGTAATACCTACTACTTATGATTATCTAATTAAAACTATAAAATATGGTTCTTCATTTTTTTTAAGGAAAAAAAATAACAAAAAGTGCTTTTGTATTCGGTTACTAACTTGTTAAAATTATATTGGAGTATTCTGATTTTCTTTAGTGTCATTATTAAACATAATGATTAGTTTCAAAGTGATAACAACTCAGATGACAGCTCTTTCGAGACTAATCAAACTTAATTCTTATTTCTATAACAGTTTATATTCACAAAGTACATTAGTTGGGGAACAAATAAATCAAGTAAGCAAATAATATTGTTTACGCAATTGGCGAGCACACAAAACAGAGAGCAGAAGTGTCAGTTGACAGCCTTTTCGTGAATTTTGGTTTGTGAATATCGATGTACGGTTATGGTTATAGGTACATGGCTTTTAAAAAATCACTGTTTGGCACCCTACAGCAAAAATAAGCGTGAGCGCAAACGTACACAATAGATATACATACATTGTACTCTATTTTCGAATTTACTCCTTGATGGACACTTTGGTATTATACACTGTGCAATAATAATATTATCGTAGGGGAATTCAGAAATTCAGCTTAAAAAGGTCCTCTCTAGCCCAGTGACCGAGTCCCGGGAGGCATAGTAAAGCCCACCCTCTTCTGTAAAGTTTCTCAGACATATTTTATCATACAATGGCTTGGCAAAGTGTCAATGGTCCTTCACGACATGTATATAATAATAATTATTTTACTAGACTGCCGTTACTACTGAATAATAGTTTATATGGTTCGCTATATTATAATATGAAACTTCACTAAGTTATTTCTGCTGTCTGCACACATAACACATTAACTACATAGTAAAGTACTTAGTTGGTGGAAAATATCGTTACGTGAACATTTTAATGAATGTTCGAGGCAAATCGACAGTGCTTCGAATAACTTTCACTGTGTTTTTAATTTAAGTTAGTGATAATAATAAAATGGATAACTTAAAATTATTGTATTAAGAATACAGTATCCTAGGTAGGTGTGTGACTTGGTGTGGAATTTTCGAATGTAACGTTTAATATTAATCGATTAAAAAAATAACTGATTATTCGAATAATGTTATTTGAGTTAAATTCTTTATAATTAGTCATATTTTGTAAAGAATACGGTTATATTATCTCCGATCAACTGGGATAATTAAAATTGAATGGAGCAAGTGTAAATTATACATTACACATAAAGTAATTGGCAGTTTTCTTATAATAAAAATTCTAATTTTTAGCACATATATAATGTCATTACAATGCTTTTATTGATATTTGTACGTATAGTTTCAAACCTTACACAGATTGTCACACCGATCGTACTGTATACTGGCATTTTTTCTTTTGTTTCAATTATTGTTAATAGGTTAAGTGATTTGTTTTAGTATTTATTCGTTATTTAATTTAAATTTTATCCGTCTGGAGCTGTCCTCGTATTGTATATTATACTATTAAGTGTGCCATGTTGTGTTGTGTTTGGTATATTATTATTGTATAAACTAGAAATGAGGAATCGAGACGACTCGTTAATATTATGTCGTTCAAGCGTTATAAGAGCTACGTTTTAGCCCCCAGAGACGCTTTTGACTTTGAACGTATTTAATATGTGTCGCAGATCTCAAACGGGGTATATTAAATATATTTTGTGCTCACAGTAAAAGTAGGTGCAAAATCATACATCAAGTCGACGAATTCTCCGACTCGCAAAGTCAGTGCATATATATATATATATATATATAATAATAAAATGTTTAAATCTAGCACTAGGAATCGGTGAGATTTCAATTAAGACCCGACCGTTTGTGCGCACCCCAAAGGGATAACGTTCTGATGCTATTTACAATATCACACTGTACCGAATGTCATTCCGAAATAGCGGAGTTGACGTTTTGCCGTTTGATTTCCAAAATGTCATTCCAGAGATTAAGATTTCAACTACAGACAACGCGACGACGGCAGCTACATTTTGCGTGTTTCCATTTCCACGTCAAATACAACGTTATATAAATCATGTTATCAGCTTCGAGTTTAATCTTAAAATTGTACTGTTTTGTTAATAAACTTGCGGTCAGTTCACGAAGTCTTCCCCTCGTCGTTATCCATTTTCACCCCAGCAGCATTGTTAAAGGTTCTCAAATGTAAACACATTAAACCGTTAAAAGGAATAATATAATAATAATTACACGCTCTACCGAAACTGCCAAATGACACGTGCCCGTCACAAACTTTTAAGGCTCATTTTTTATTTATACATTTTTTTGTTTATACTAAAATATTTAGAATTTGGCAAACTTTGAATATTTACACTAGACTATTTCTCTATCTACCCTCTAAAATTCTTAAACATATAACGTCCAATGCTTTGTTTTTTTGTTTCAAATTTATTCATTCAAGCTCTTGGTTATACAGGTATACTTTATCGTTGCTTAACTTGTTTTTTCTAGTTTTTTTTTTTTTAACAGTATAATATAGAAAATTAATGAGGACAGAATATTAAAATATAATATTTTTGGAGCATGTTATTTAATTTATTATTCAGCTTACAACTGGACAAATTTTTTTAAAACATTTTACGCCAATCTAATCGATATAACAAGTGAAAAATAAAACTTTCCAAAATAATTTATAATATTTTTTTGTGCTTTTATTACGAAAACAACGTGCTTTTAATTCAATATATTATTCAAGTATCGTTTTCCACTTTTTAAATTATTTTCTTTGCTCGGTGGGTTTATTTTCTACTGAGTAATTAACGAAAAGCTCGGGCACAAATAATAATTGAGGCCTTTTAACGTTGTTTCAAAGAATTGTATTAGATCTCGGCTGAACGAAAATAAGGGAAAGATAAACAGGAAACACGCACCGTTAAGGTTACTGTTGTGAGACGGTTACTTGGATTATGGATCTTGGTTAACTAGGGTTCTAAACGCGTGCAAGCCAAATCATTAATACCAACCCGCCTTGGATGGTTTGTATAACGTGTGGAGGACTTTGAAAACTTGTTCGCTAAACTCTAATATCAATCGAAAAGTCTTAAAAGAGAACCAAGGGAGAGGAATTGAAATGCACCGTGACTTTTTAAGTATTTTGGTCTTTCTTTTTTTCTTTTATTATTTCTTTCGGAACCAAAAAAAAAAACTTTTGAGAGTTCTCTGCTGCGTTTAATTTGACTTATGTTTCTTTATCCCTCGATTCTAAAGTTAGTTTGCACAAAAAAAATGACGATTTCAACTTTTCCCCCCTTCCGGCGGATATATTATACAAAAATCTCAAACGGAATAATAATAAAAAAAGCGAAGGATATATTCGACCCGGCGACGGCTTCACGCACAATTATTATAATAAAAAGAATAATATACACAAACGACACGTGATCGTGTTCGTTTGTTTTAATCACAACGACGACGGCTTACAAAACCAAATATTCAGATGAACGAAAATACCTCTCAAGTTTCTGCTGGGCTGTTTTTTTAAACTGAAGAAAAACTCATTTCACAAACCATTAAACATGACCATCACGCCGTAAGATCGTATTTGCAGTCTTTACCTCGCATATTTTTTAAATTATAAGTATTTCGAAAACGGGCATAAAAAAATAACTCACCAATTGGGTTTTCAGTCTTGTCTCGTTTTCTAAAAACAAAACAAAAATCAATCTGTTAAAAAACAATGTTGACATAAAAAAGTAAAACAAAAAATAATATAGTATACAAGAGCCGGGTAATACAAATTTTACTTTATAATATATTTTTCTACATAAAACCATTATTTTAGAAAAAAAGTTCACCATTTTAATGATGAAAATTGTCCACATAATATTTCAATCCACGATAGCTTTAACACATTAGTATAATCAGTTTAAATTAAAAATATTATTTTATAGGGATTTATTCAGGGGATACATATTAAAAGTCAAATAGCAATCTACAAAATAGTTGAATTATCTAAATAGTTAAATAGTTTTGAATAAATGCTCTCTGAGTTATTCGCATTAAAGCTATAATGATAAAAATAGCATTATATACAATCTACTCGTCACCTGACTACTAACTTTAAACGCTAACAACTTGAAAGGTAATTATTCAGGACTGGTTAACGACCAGACATAATTTTTATTCCTCTTTAAATGGGTAAATGAAGTATACTTTTAAGAGTTACCCACTAAAACCACCCATTAAATTATGTTTATAATTTTTAACTTGAACGCAAATAAAAACTATAATAAAGAAATAATAAAATTAAATATTTAATTCATTAATATATATAACCACAAGTGTTGGTTAAGTTTTTTCTAGAATAAAAACTGTTGATAATATGACATAATGATCAATAATTAATTTAAAACTACTGTAATTAAAATCACAAGTACAACAAGATATTGGAACAAAAACTAAATTACATTTTTATTTTTTTATTTAAATCTTGATGTACTTGATCTAGACTAGTTATTTTCCAAATCACTTTAAAAGTTGTGAAAATTACCATTTTGAGGTTCAGCGTGTTCCAAATGAAGCTTCATTCGAATTTATTTTTGTTTTTTGCTGATTTTGGAATTGATTTTGTATTTTTAAACTCAGGAAACACATAGAAAATAGTGATTTTCGTTTTGTAGGTAGTTTAGAGCTTCTTTAGAGGCGATTTAAAATACAAGTTGAGAGTGCCAAGGAAAACCAGAGGCCAGTTTGGATTTCAGCGGACAGAACAATGTGTGTTTTAGTGTTTTGGGTGAATTTGTTTATGCAATAGAGGGTGAAATTTTGATTATGCTGTATAATAAATTCGTCGTTAATCCATAAGAGTGTGCATTAAAACAGCGGGCTGTGACGGCATTAATAAACAGTTAATAATAAGGAATTTAAAAAAAAAAAACGTATTTTAGTGGGAAAAAGCTGGTTATTTTTTTTTCCGTTAAATGCTTTTTAATACGGCCGCGCTTAAACCGACCGCAAAGCGTCGAAAGAGGGGGTAGAGGTTGGTATAGTGTATTATAGCAAAGGCCCGTGTAGCGAAAATTGCTGTGCGAGGGGTCGGTTGACGCGATCGAAACGTAATTAAATTATTGTTTGCCCGAAGGCGTGTAATGATTATCTGAAAAAATATTCGGGTCACAACGAGGGCGGTGAAAAAAATAAAAAATAAAAAATGAGATATTTATTTGTCGGCTTATGGGCTCTGGTGACCGCGAGGGGGGGGGCGCCCGGTGTGTTTTTTTTTTTGTGTCTACCGTGTCACGTCCCTCTTCTCGCCCTTGGCTTGTTATGACTCACTTTTCTAAACTCTTATTTCAACACGTTACCCTCCCCCCCTCCTCCTGCTCCTGCTCGTCACAACAACTGTAAAAACAGAATCACCGTCGGACTCTGACGAATTTGTTATTTCCTTGTATAGTATATTTGTTTTGAAATTTCCACTTGTTTTTTTTTTCCTATCTTTTAGGTAAACTCAACGGGTAATGTTTTCAATCAAATGTTCAGAACATTCATTCGAATAAATTCTACAAAAAAAAAAAAAACCATACGAAAATATTTAACCTACTCGAGGAAAACTGTAAAAAAAAATGTTTTATTTTTTTTATCTTTATAAAGTAGAAGATATCTAAATGACTTTTTGAGTTATTTATAACACAGATCCTGGGTAAAACTTAGAAAATTTGTTCATATCACGTTTTCAATGTAACTATTTATAACCTTGTCGTTACAAAATGTTAAATTGGTAATGAGTGAATCCAAATAATTGCATTATACAGTTTAAAACCAATTAAAACCTAACCAATACCTTTTTGGTTTCACACCAAGGCGTATTAGTATTTTTTAATATTTGCGACAAATACACCATAAATGCATTTCAAATACGAAATTTCCTATAAAAATATATGTGATTATTTGTAATAACAAAATTAATTTCTAAAAATTTAATTTAAACACTGTCTATTCATATTTTTAATAAGTACAACAACACTGCACAATACAGCACGATTTTAAGCCACAAGAGCCAAATTGTTTTTTTTTAAATCTAAATCTGGCCTCAGAATATCTCTAGCATTAAATGTGTATTTTTTTAAATTGCCTATAAGATTTTAAAAAACCACTGTTTTCTGGTATTTTCAGCGTGTTTTGTACGTTTTAATAATTTTTCATTATTTAAAATTTATTTTATATTAAAAATTATAATATACTCATTGCTTTAGAGCTAGTGTAGACTTTTTTATTGTTTTTTTTTTTTTTAATGCTCAAAAATATATTTTGAAAATTTTGATTTTTGTTTTGTGCATTGTTTATGGCTTCGGCGGAGATTTAAATAGTATTAATAATATTTAACGTCAAAATATAACGTTCTTATCCAAGTATAATACAATATGTAATGCGCGAAAATAAAGTTCCTGAGGGAACACTGCTCGTGTGAAGCAGACCAGAACGGGAACGGTGGTGGGCTTTTGGGATAGGTACTCTGTCGACAGCGGACACACGACAAAAGGTCGTAAATATCATCGGCCGAGTACGTACAGTGTTTTTGAATTCCGCACCGGATGTGCTACAAAGGGGACCGGGCAAATGTCCTTATTTATATAATATATATATATATATATATATATACATATTGTCCGTGTGTCTTTCGCAGTGGAAATAATATCTCAGCGAACAAACGCCGCCATCTACGGCGGTCGCACATAGGCGGCATTAAACATTGCGGCGCGGTCGGTGTGACGAGGGCGCCTCCGAATTATACTTACACATGTATAGTATGTACAAAGTGTACAGTATACAATATATACGATATAGACTATGTGTACGTTGTTTTGTTACATGACTCGGAAATAGAAAAAAAAAAAAAAGAGATCATTATTGAAGGGATATCTAATCCAAATCCAATCGGTCATTGCCGCTAGACTATATGTTTTACTATGTTATTACTTATTATTATATTATGTTAATTGTTGTGTATCATGTTTATTTTATGGTCACGCTCAGCCGATGACGGTCATTGTAATAAAATATATTTTGCGAATCTAAGTTAGCCGTAGCTCGGCTGCGTAATATAGTTAGTACATTTTGTTGTTCGAGTATAATTCTTGTATATTATGTAATTCGTACAAAACATACATGGCGCAGTCGGTAGGATTAGACCACGTGAATTTTGAACGCGAGCCGGACATTGGATACATCCGAAATATTATACTAAACGCCCTATCAAACATTTCAATTACCGCCGGTCGTATTTATTTTATGTAGATAATACACATCAATATTTTACAGTACTGTGGGTATTAGAAGACTGCTGAAAAAAAGAGTCGCCGAAATCCATGGCTGTTTTTTTTTTTAGTTTTAAACAACTATTGTCCACGGGTTCACGGAATAATATAAATTGTGTTTTTCCTTTCCAATAAACACGCACAAAAGCTGGCTGCTATAGGTCCCTGCGAGATTTTAATTTTTTTATTTTTTTTAAAGACAATAGCTCACGACTAAAAAAATGGCATCAACCCTTGCTTTTCCTTTTTATGCTACCGCCCGGGTGACTGCTCCGCCCCCACGTTTTCAATAACAACCAGACGCGAACACATGGTGTGTTTTGCACCGAGATTATGCAGAATAAACCCATTATTACACTGCATCGGTACATGTGCGGTTTTATCGGATTTCCCTTTTTTTTTGGGGGGGGGGGACGAATTGCCGACCACCGTACATCGGGTGGGGTCGCGAAAACTACTTAAAAACCACCATCGTCTGCTACGCGATATTTTCGGCCGAATGAAATTTTTATCAGTCACACTCGAACACACTTAAGCCGATTACCGCGGGTTATCATTATACCCCCCGTGTACCGTTTTTAAGAGGGTTGCATGCAATATATTACTATTTACAATAGGTATATAGGTATAATATATTGTATTACCCGCTAAAAGTACAAGTCGAAACGGGGGAACGGAAAACAATTAAAAACCGCGGCCCCGAGTTTCAACACCTAGCCCCGAAAGCACAGAAGTCTAATAATAATTTTTCGTGATTTATGATGGTAACCAGCAAACACGACCACGCCGGCAGAGGCAATAACTTTTTACGCGAACACCACCTCGACGTACTACAATATTGGGTTTAAACGAGCACTAAAAATAATAACGAAAATCCTCTGTACATAAATACAACAATACACACCTTTGGACGATATTAAATTTTTTTTCATCTATCGCCTAAATTATCCAGACATGTTCCCGTACTATACACGTAGCACTGTTGAAATAGTGATTTTGCAGTTCACACATGTTTAAACGCGTTTCTTTGGCAGTTTACAACAACAAAAATGCATACCGTTCTCTCGGGATCTACCGCCCTGTCTTTTATGTTAGGAACAGTAAAAATGTTACTGGAATTATTTCATTTGGGTCGTTTCTTTTGGCAATCTAAAGATAATTCATTTTCAAAACATTGTATACAAACGAAAAACGAACGCCAGCAAATCGAATTAGCTTACATTTGAAATTACATTGAATTTTAGATTTTATTACGCGTGCAATATATATATATACATACCACCTATATGTATAATTCATAAGCGCAATAACAATATTTACAAGGTGTACATAATTTATCTCTTGTAGACACTCGAGTTGTCTATTGAGAAAAACAAATAAAAGAAATAAACTCCCAGATGTGCGTTGTATACCGATTTTTTAGAATCGATTTCCGTCAGCTTGATTAGTTTTCAATGCGGGTCGTCTTGTAACCGAAATAGAGCAGCCCCGGCCACGAAAAGGACTACGAGTACACCTACTGGCGCGAGAGGTCGTCTCGTTTCCAACATAATTATTATCTGTGGATAAAGTGCTGGGCAAATGGGTAATGGGTTCGGAGAAAAACTGAACCGCGAGCGGTGGCGCGTTCGGGTAAGGAAAGTTATACTCCCTCGGCGGCACTATCATTATGAAAGCTTTTATTTTTTCGGTCGAAAAAACAAGCGGTGACGTCGAGGGAAAAAAAAAATATTAAAATTAACCTACAAACAAAGCGTCGGCGAACAACACTGTCGCGAAACCTTCTACGGGCGATTGGAACTTTTTTTTTTTTAAAAACTCGGTCGCCCGTAATCAGATTATCCCGGTCGGGCTATTAATCATATTATTATTATTATAATAATTCCGGACAGAGCCGGCAAAGGGGGGCGGGGGCGGGGGAAGACACTCGAAAACGATACTCGGTTTCTCGCCCCCGGGCAAAACGTCGTTACCAGCGGAAAGCGCAGAGCAAAAAAATGAAGAGATCATCTGCCACAGTAACAAATGGGGTCTAGTCTGCCCAGGAAGGCGGTTGTAACAATGAGGAATGCAAACGTCAGTGTGACCACGCAGCAGAAAAACACAATCGCGAGCAATGTGTTAAACGAAGTGTTCATATTATATTCAAAATACACACGGATTGGTTATTTCGTCGTGGGTTCAACGAAACCAATTCGTTTTGATACCAACTCACAAATTCGAGTAACAACTATATTAGTTCCTATTTCAAAAATTAAAGCTTTTCCGAATTTATTCGTAAAATAATTATGATAATGATAATTTTTTCTGTCGAATATTCTCTTTTGAAATCAAATAGATCATTTTTTTTTTTTTAAAAAGAATGTTGATGATTATACCGTTTCTCTCCATTAAACTTAAAAAATATTTACTGTAAGTAGGGAAATATAATTAAGACTTGTTTGGAATAGCACAGCATTAGTCTAAAATATGTATCTAAATGTTGAGGTAATTTGCAAGAAACTTTTATGAATAATAATATCATGGAACCTTTTTTTGTTTATATCATTTAAAAAATTGATTCGATAAAATCCAAAATTTTGAAACGAGAAAACTTTTTACAGAAATCTATTTTTACAATCGTGAAGTGCGACATTGAATTCCGGAACACTTTGAATAAACATTTGTTGTACCTTGAGTCTATAATGCCCAATGTAAACTTTTGGTACCAAACATGTAAATTAAAACACATTTCATGTGCATACAAAAATGGTACTCCCACGACAAAATTGTAAGTTTAACACATAGTTTTACTGAGAATATAAAACTTTAAAGATTGTTTGCGTTGGTTTGCGATAAGTGAGTATGGTCCTCTTTTAGTTTCAAGGCGTAAAGGCCTTTTTCAATCAATAGCTTTTTCATAAACGTTGGACCTATTACAGCAAATATAGGCGTATTGTAATTCTACGGATCAGCTGGCAGAATATTTTATTGTCATTTTTGAACCAGAAATGTAATTTATTACGAATATTGTTTTGATATTACTAAAAATATTGAAAATATATACAGTTTTAATGAAATATTAAAACAACATTTAAGAAATTCGATTACTGTCGAAAAAGTGATATCAAATATTTACATTTTCGGAATTTTTTACATTAACTGGAAGTTATGAACAATCGCTGATTTTTTAAATTATCGGTTGAAAACGGATAAGCACCAAAAGGATTTATTTTAAGAACATTAAGGGGTTTTTAAGGACTTTAGGCCAAATTCAAGAGGTTTCCAAAGGGTTCAAGTGGCATTGTAAATTTTCAGACTTTTGTTGATTTCCAAGACCTACTCTGCGCGGCAATTGTACAACACGACGAACGAGGTATTTTTTTTTCTAGCTGTTTGATCAACCTACCATCATAATAGCCGGGGCACTCTTGCTTTTCCGCAGTGGAAACGCGCAATACCTTTGAGACGAGACGTGCAAATGAAACGGATAGGGGGAAAAAAATACCCGACGTGTATATTATTGCTATACCGGTCAAGCCACGACGTTAAGGGCAACGGAAAGAAATGCCTTTGGCTGAACATGTTCACACACACACACACACGACTTAACCGCGTTCTTCAAAACTTAGGGTAAACTTTCGTGGGCGATTCCGAACGAAACACTGACAAATTGCAACGTGGCCGGTGTACGAAAATTAAGCCCGAGTCTTTTGTTCTTATCTTGTTTGGCGGCGACTAATTTATCAAAATTTCTCGGTCCGTCCGTCGAGTAATTCGATTTGGACTTTGGCCGTCCGGAAAACCTACGAGGGGTCGTGGCAGAGTCAGCCGTGGGGGATGCGAGTAATTCCTTTGCGAAGAGCTCGCGTCACCGGTGACAGCGCCGAAACAAATGTTAAAAACGACCGGCCAGAGGGGACGAGAGCCGGTCAAAAGACCGCCGCCGCCGCCGCCGACAGTGTATAATAAATGCCTTTTGGAAAACAATTTTGACTTTAGTAAAAAAAAACGGCGTGGTATACCGCTGTTAACATACAGGCCGGCGACGAGGTCAAAGAAACATAATCATGTGCTTATGCCAGAATACAGTACTGGGATTACCGTGTAATAGCTCTTAAATCGGATCCGCTCAGAAGGGTCGAGCCGACTGTGAAACATTACCACTTGATTCGAATGTATATTATTTAAAAATAAATAAATAATAATCCGCGTAAGTACTAAGCTGCGTAGGTTCATTGAGTCCCACTACCATCGACTGCTATGCTAAATCCGGTTCTGAAATGTTCAACACACTGGTTTGTCTACGGTTTTCGGTCGAGTGAAAAATGACAATTAAGAAATCCTCGTCGTCCCAAGTACTTACATGCGCTAAAATAGAATCCACAAAACCTTGGGTTTATTTATGTATATTATATATAAAATATATAAATATATACATAGATATTGTGGAAATTATTTTTATCGTGAAAACGCGTAAGGGTTTTGCACAATAAAATATGTAAGGCCAAACCGACTTGATGTGCTGCGTGTATCGGATAAAAGAAATCATATATTTTATTAATCACGTAAGTAGTATACACTAATACGACCTCGAACCCTCGATTGTCATTAATAAATATCAAACGCAAAATAAAATAATGACCTAACGAGAAATAGCAGAGTATTTTTACAGAGAGTAAAAACGTTCCAAGGCAAAATTTACATTATTTGTTATAATTACAATAAATACTGATATAAATAAATAATTGTAGGTATATGATGTTCTGATAAAAAGCTAACTGAATTTAAATTTGTACAAAAAAAAAGTATTAAATCATTATTTTTTTAAGTTAAGTGATGCTTTTTGGAGCGATATAAACGTTTCATTCCAGGAACAATATTTTCTTTCGTTCCAAAAGGCATAATTTAACTTTAAAATAATTTTGTTTAGTTGACTTTTTATTTTTTATAAGTTTAAACACTGTTAAGCTATCATGTTGAAGACAGTGGGAAATTGTAAATTGATATCTTAGATGAACACTCAAATATCTAAACTGTTTTAGGATACAATGCTAAGTTAATAATATTTTTTATTTAACTAATTTCATATTCTTATTTGTAACTTCTGCCGTAACACCATATTTTTAGAGATTATAAAAGTTAATACAAAACAGAAAACAAATATTTGGAAAATGCTGTTATTTTCCTACAGTTTTTAAATATGTAGGTATTTAGAAACCCCTGTTATAAAAATAAAAACCCTGATTAGTAGTTATTATATCCGGTTGCTAATCCTTTTTTACAAACTTTAAATTGTACAATATACACACTGCATACATACTATACAATTAGTGTAGTTGCTTCTTAGATTAAAATCTCTTTTTAAAACAACAGAGCTCGTTAAAACAGCATCTTTTAAGTAATTTTTAGTAGAAAAAAAATGCTAATTAGGTATCTCTTTTTTGCTTTGACAAATTAGAACCTATTTAAGGTTATATAAATATAACAACGTTAATATTGTTAAAGTATCCAAAAAACATATTGTACACATAATTATATTATATTACATAAATAACATTTAGTTTCGACATCAGATTTATTCGTTTCAATACAAACTATTAGGATAATCATTAATATTAATCCTACTACTACATTTTTCATTACACTATTTTAACCCTAAAATAAATGTTACATATTCTTTATTCGTATAGTATTACCTACTGAATTTATAGGGTTTTAGCTTTACAGTATAAAAAAAAAATGTTTTACAGCTTGTAATTCGGCATCGTTGGACATGACTAACTGAAAAATCAGTACTCACTATCTTCACCATCGCTACATCTAAACATTTGCATTTGCAATATTAAAGTATAGATTACAGACGTGTTCACCTTAAGAGGAACTCTTTGAACCGATATCGGATCCAATGGTTACTAATTAATACATTTATCGAGTGTTTGAATGGTATCTATTATACAAAGCATATAAGCAGATAAGGTTGAATTACTACACGGACAGGAGTTGGAAATATTTTAGTCACGCGACGTCGTCAGAACCGTCTCCCAATTACTTGTTACACACCATAATGAATGCTATACTTGTATTGGTCTGGTACTTTTATGCAAACAAAAATATCCCAACATTTGGTAAGTACATATGTATTATCTCATGCATATTTCGTTCAATATTTCAATACAGTATTACACGTTTGAAATGAAAGATATTAAGATTATTAATAATAATAATTCCTATTTTCTTGTGTTTAGTATTAGAAACTCAAAATTAAAAACAGAAAATTTTGACAATGGTTTTGCTTGCAACTTTAAAATTGAGTGTTGTACACAATTTTTTTCTTTCGTTTTTGGCAATAATCTCAAAAATAAGCATGACCAGCAAAGTCAACCTTCGTTGTCATTCCTGGCCAAACGTTGAAAAAAATGCATTAGCTCGTAAAATACATTTGTTTGAAATATTATAATATGATACAATATTTGTTAAGTTTGTTCAGATGACATAAGCTTCAGTAATGTTCAACACTACATATATTTATCGTATATTATCAGTGATAGTGGCAAAAGCTTATAACTGAAGATTCCAACTTTCGACAAAATACAATTAATGTTTTTAGCTTCCGTATTGGCAACAATAGCTTGACAAAAGCACTCAGGCATACGATATTTAAAAATATATCAGTATAATTTTTTCACCAAAATTGACAAAAGTGAATTATCAAATTCTGCCATGTTGCCGCAGATTTATATAATATGTACACGGTATAATCCAATATTCGAAACAATTTAACGCTGTCTGGTGTGTAACACATTATATTTTACAGTGTTGGGGGATTTGCGACCCCTAAAAAAACCCAAGGCATAATAAGTATACACGGTGTACAGCGTAACAATATGGGTTATAGTAAATTGTTATTGTGGGTTAAAAGGAATGAACGGTAACACGCTTAGCCCTTAGGGGTCCGTCAACGGTATGACATAATACGCCAGTTCGCCGATAGACAAACATAAAATGAACAACGACAACGACGCAAAAAAAAAAAATACAAAAATAAAACATTATTCTTCTACCCAAAAACTTTGCCGAATTGCAAACCACCCCGTCTCGGACCTTTTTTGGCTATCACCTTTAATCCCACTGTTTAAACCCTCCGCATTGGCATTATTGTTAATTTTTTTTTTGCCGCATCTCGTCTCTGCCATTCGTAACCAGGTTTTATTTTAGGCAAAACAAATTTTTCGACGATAAGTTGCCCCTCCCCCGGGGCTGTAGCCTATCCGCACCCTAGGGCTCATTCTCGACGGAAGCGTTGGAAATCTAAATCGTCTGCTGCTGTTGTAGTACCTAGTGGTGTTTCATTAAGCGGTGGTTATGCGCGTTAGAAGCCTTGGGGATAACAAGGATTTTGATGGACATCCGTCGATCCCACGGGACTCGCAGAGTGCCGTTAAGTCCATTAAATCGACACCGACGGCGGACCCACCAGTAATGGTCGTATAGTTAAAAATACACAAAATATATTATACTATACTGTGTAATGATAATATCATTGTGTGTATAATGGTCATCTAGCGCGTTTAGAAACTAGAAAAGAAAAATTTCAATATTTAAATTTATGCTTAAAATGTAATTAAATATTTTAAAATAGAACCATTTCATACTTAGGTGTCCACGTCAGATGAGTCAAGTTGAACTAACGAAAACGTAAAATTCAATAAAAGTTTTAATCCTAATAACTTTGTCATGGTATAAAAATGTTTAAAAAAAATATATGAATTTCATTGAATTTTAATAGCAACTAAATCTTGAAAAAAGTTGATAAATTCAATTTAATTTAAAAAAATTGTCTTACAATAACTATTACTTTTTTGAAATCCCGAATACGAACCAGAACCGAAATAACAAATAAACGTCTGAGGCAGAGTATAGCGACACTTTGAGAAGGGAAAAGCCTAGAGTCCCTGTAATTATAATAATATGTCATTACTTGTAATATATTTAATCACATTAAGGTCTGAGAACCCTTTTTTTATTGTTACTGTTTTTCAAGAACATACTAAAATAAAAACAAGTTTACGCCACCCTGTTAAGGTCTCAACCGTAGCAATGATTAAAATAGTGTCGGGGGTTGGCACCCTCAATTTCTTCACCCCTATTGCGCCCCTTTAATGTGTTATATCCTTTTAGACGCCTCCGTTTTGTATTATCACTTAAGTACAAAACGTAGGTGACGACTAAGTTCCATATCATAAACATGATAAGTTATATTAAGTAGATGTTATGATATACAGGGTGTTTAAAATATTTGGAAACCCTCGACTTTCAGACCAGCTTTTGATTTTTTTTTTATATTCTGACTTTTAGATGTTGATAGGTAATAATTTTACAGTTTCAAGTAAAAGCTTATTTTCAAAATATTAACTGCTAACCGAATATTTCAAAAAATGTTACACCTAATAACATTAAAAAATCAAAATATAAAGAAATCAAAAGTGGCTTCCAAACTTTTTGAACAACCTGTATTTAGTGCTATGTGTACAATAAGGGGTGGGCAGTGATTAGGTGTTGACTAACGTTCATAGATAAGTTTACCTTTTGTCTATTGATTTATGTTAAAAAGAACTTGGACTAAGTTAAAACAGCAACCCGGTCAAACGGTTTTATTGTTATACCAATTTTTTTATTATCCACAGCATTTGTTGACCTGAAACTAAACTATCGAACTTCCTCCACGTTTGTCCGTTTTTCGCCGTTTTCAATTAAAAATTTACATATTACTATAAGGTGATTCATTAAAGATAAGATACTAACTATCTTACGATAATTGCGATTTTGTAATGTTTCTTTATGAAAACATTTTTGTATATGTTATTTTACAATATTATAAAATAAATAAATATTTACCTTTTTTTAGTATTCTACAGGTCTCTATCAACTTTTGAAACGTTTAATTTGCTGAAAAATTTGACAGGTCGATAACCAGTTTTGGATAACTACTTTTAAAGTTATTAAAACAATTTTTAATTTATATTACACAATCTATATACAATTTGTAAGGGTAAATGATAAAGTAGACATAATATAATTTTACTTGATGGCTTGATTGGAGAAGACATCCAGTGGTGGTACTCCGAATAAAAATTTAGAACGAGAGGAAATAAATCCCGTCTTAAATTTTTGAACTTTGGTATCTTTCACAATAACACAAGAACAAAACGGCTATTCGCTGCGATGATAATAATCCTAATTCGCGCCCTTTTGCGTTGTAACTCGCGTCAACAAATTATTCGACTTAAAAGGATTTATCGTACTTAAACGAGGCGAATAAAAATATTTCAAGATTATCGAGAAAACTCAACGCCTCCGGAAGAAAATTATAGAGGGCGGGCGAAATAAGCCCGCTCCTAATTCCGCATAAACGGTTTGTTTTCTAATTTAATTCAATGTTAATGACTTTCCGAGAATTTATATTAAATTTTTCAACTTTTCGATTCGATTGAAACTTTCAGTCGGCCGATTAGTATTCAAAAGATATTTTCCGACGAATGAGCTCGAATAACGGGTTTTCAGCTGCGACACAATGAACCGAAAATGCTTTTGCTTTTGGTCTTAACATATTATTAATTTTTCCACCAACTCTGTCATACTTGTTAATAACCAAGAATGGTCAAAACGCCAGTATTTTATCGTTTAATTCCAATTACGAATTCAAGTACCTGATTTGTATGGTATAAAATAGAAAATACTTTTTTACTAACATAATAATTGTGCAAATTCGTATTAAGCATATTCTCTTTTGTTCGCACATTATCACTCTAATTAAAAACTACTCGAATAAAGAATAACAAATAACCATAGTATTCTAGTATAATTTAGTAGCAAAAACCTATATAAATATATATTTAAATAAATAAAACAATACCGCGTTATATTATATAGTTTATACATATTATATTTATATATATAATATGTATGTATGTATGTATGTATGTGTATGTGTGTATGTGTGTGTGTGTGTGTGTGTGTGTGTGTGTGTGTGTGTGTGTGTGTAAATGCCAGAGGTACAATGACCGAGGTTTAAATTTCTTTTTAAATAAATACAATGTTTTAATTTATTTTTCTAAAACATTTTTTTTTATTAGTAATAATGAACATGATCGTTTTTGTTTGATTTGCTCAGTATAGGATTAATTTAAAAAACTTATGTTGGTGTGATTTTTTTTTTTTTTAATTAAAAATAAATACATGCATAGCTGTTTAAATAATTTTAGGACTAAATGACAAATCGGTATATAATTTAAGACAATCGGCGGTATAAACGCCAATTCGAATTTAAGCGATGTGTTTTCCCTATACTATAGTGAACACAAGTTCATCTCTTCTTTTTAGTACTATGGCGGTTTTTTTATGTGACTTTTGTTTAAAATATCGTCATTATTTACAATAAATTAATATTAACATACCTTTATGTTTACATAGCTGTTTTATGAGCCACAAAGGCAATATTGGTCGGTATAATATAAGCTCATCGACTATTTGCAAGAAAACTATCAACATAGACTGCAGTAAGTTTTACGCTTTTCATATACTTTTTATAACGTTTTTAAATTTTCTATTTTTTAACTATCGTAGCAGGATTTTGATATTTTTTTAACCGATAGATCAGTTCCAATTAATAATATAAGTATAATTTAACTTCAATATAACTTTTTTAAATATATTCAAATTATACTCAAACTTATGGGGAAAATATTTTTTTTAATACTATCAAAATAATATGGTGTGCTGTAATTTAAAAAAATGTAAATTGAATTGGTGTTATCGTCGATTTTAATGTCAAAGAAATAAACTTGTTCCATTTTTAGTATTATAAAGGCTCTTCATAGTGATCTAGTAACAAAAAAATATATATACAAATAAAAAACACTATAAAAACTATATTTTCTCAGCTCTGGATCAGAGCTAATAGTTTTTAATAATTATCGTCTTTGTCTAATGCTTTTATGTTATTCTGATTTACAGACAAAAATGAATCTTTACTGGTTTTTATTGTCATTTGCAATTGTAAATGTTTTGGCAGAATTAATACGTAAGTTATTTTTAAACACAATTATTCCAAGTAATTAAAATTTAAAAAAAAACATGTTTTATTTAAATTTTTCTACAGAGGATTATGTAAATTTGGTTTCCACTACAAGTCAGTAAAATTATTGTTTTCATACTAAATAACTATTTAAGTATTAATGTGTTCATACGTATTTTTTCATAATATATTATAGACAAATACATCGAGTATGCTTCTAAACAAGAACGTAAATATACTTAAAATAAATATACTGGTCAAAGCATCGTTTTCTCTTATTTCAAAGATTTTTGTTGGGATTTAATTTAAAACTTTTTTTATAGCTGTGAAAGCTGATCCAGTCTGGAATGTAAGAGTCTATACTCCAATTGAGTATATAATCAAACGAATTCTTCTTAAAAATAAATATACGATGGGTAATTTTATGACAAAAAAAAACTAATACTAATAAATCGTTTAATGTACAATTGAACAGCAGAGTGGAAAAAGGATAATATTCCTTAACCCAACTTTATTCATGTAATTTCTTTTTACACTTATCCTATATGCTTATTGTATGACTGTATACATCTTATTTAAATTAAAAAAGACCCAACTTATGGATAATTAATGAAAACTGTTTATTTAATTTATAATCTTTATAGGAATTATATTATAACTTATAAAGTTTCAATAAAATATTATCCTACAGTATATGTTTCCATTCGGTTACAATATTATTATATCAGTTTTTTTTTTTAATTTTACCTGTTTTCTACTCAGCTGTTTAATTACAACAGTAAATTGATACATTTTTAATTAATTATATATTTGTGTTATGTTGTAGAAAAATTGGCTTATATGTTGACTGGGCCGGGTAATCATTTTTATTGGATTTTATGGAATTAGTTCCACATATTTGTTTGTTATCAGTAAGTATAAAATTTGTTCATTATAATTACAGATTTTGCAGAAGAATTTCAAGACCTTAATAGTAATCATCTTTAAATATTTCATATATTTATTACGCTTTATACAGAGTTGTATATAATAATAAATATATATATATATATATATATTATTATATACATGTATATATTTATATTAAATATTTGAATTCAACTGAATTTTAGAATGCATGGAATATCAGAATATTTTGCAAACAGAAATATTAGAAGCCATAGGTAAATATAAAACTAACATATTGTTATCCAGAAATTTGTCAAAATTAATAATTACTTAAAAAAGGCTTTTGCTTAAAGTTTTGATGGTCGTTTGAAATATTATTCAAATCGTTAGTTTAAAATAATTTGGGGTTTTTATGTTATTTTAGTTGAGTAATCTGAGTTGTCTAAGCAATCTCAAATGTAAAGTGGCTATCTCTTATAGGTTTAAAAAATAAAAAATTGTTTTTACTTAATGAAAATAATTATTTTATGTGTTTTTGTTACAGCTCTCGATTATACCGTAGGTAAACACGCATTTAATCAATAATCGTAAATGACCTTATTTAGAAAAATTATCAATCGAAATTATTTTGAGGTAATCAATATTACTTCGATTGGTTTCTCGAATTTAAAATGAACAATCCACTTCATCCTCTTTAATAAATGATGATTGTCGTCCAAAGTTTTTGGCTTAACACTTTATAAGTATGCCAAAAATAGTGTTCTTTGAAAATTTGCTGTTAAAGTAATACTCGTTGTCAGTAAACAATTTTAAATTTGGAATAATTTTCAGTCAGTTATTAGGTGTTTATTTTGTATACAACTTTTTCGTTTTAATTTCAGAATATGCATTTGAAACTCATACTTCTCGAGGTAATCATCTTAATATATTTCATACATTTATTACACTTTACACAGAAATATACGAAGCATATGTAAATATAAAACTAACATATTGTTATCCGAAAATTTGTGAAAAATTATTATTACTTTACACGAAACATAAACTAGAACTATGCAATTTGAGTTCAAAGTCATAAAGCTATATTATGTCTTTTGCTTAAAGTTTTAATCAACCTTTCAATCATTATTCAAAACGATAGTTTGAAATAATTTGGCGTTTTTCCGTTATTTTTGTCTTTTTAATTTCAAATATTACTTCTACATTTATACTTAAAATTAAACATTGTTTTATTAAATAAGAAACATTGTCAAACAAACAATTATTCGTTTAAATTGCGCCGAACGAAAAGGTACAATTGTAAATAATTCGCCTATAAACTAGTTGCGTTACAGTTTTTTTAAATGAAATATAATTATGCCAAAACCACTAATATTTTAATACTTATGTTTTTAATTATTTATTTTTTTTTTTTTTTTACAGATTTAGGCGTTACGAAATTGATATCAGATGGTATCGAAAGAAGAAAAATGATTTATCCTGACCTAGTATCCCTAATCGAAAGTATAAATGGTAAATATTTATGTATACACACATTTGTGTAACAAAATTAATTGATATAGTTTTTTCTAACACAACAAATGAAACTAGTAACTATTAAGCTTATTTTAGCATATTAAAAAAAAATGTCTTATGTTTTAAGATGAAATTGAAGAGGATTTCACTCCTACTCAGATTTGTCAACTAATAGGATTATACAAAAATTCAAACGACTCAATAAGTGAATTAACATTTATAATAACTGCCAAGGTTGACTCTGTTGGCCATTGCTGCCTGACTTCTAATGATAATCAAACAACCTACTACAAACTGATACCACCACCTACTGAAAACATCGTTGTGGAATTTTTCCCAGATTATAAAGAAACTGAATTACTTCTTCCAGTTCTTCCAAAAAATAAAAACATTGATGTACATTTGTCAGAGACTGACGAAAATTGAATCTCTTTTTTTTTTTAATTATTAAGATCAGAAAGTGTATAGTTAACTAATTTATATACACTCAACATTTATTTTTAATAATTATTATAAAAATTATAAGTTCTATTGACATTATATTTAAATAGAAGAAAAATGATTTATCCTTTCGTACTACCCCTAATCAGAAGTATAATTGGTGAACCTAAATAAAATGTTATAATGGTTTTTCTTTTCTTTGCATTTTGTTCTTGCTTTTTAAATATTATCTATTATTTTCATAACTCATCACTAAATAAAACAAACAATTTTTTATGTTTTAAGAAAGAATTCAAAAGGGTTTAATTTTACTCAGATTAGTCATTTAATAGGACTATACAAAAATTCAAAAGACTCACCAAATATAAAATTAACATGTATAACCGTTGCCAAAGTTGACTCTTATTTTGGTTTTGCATCCTAACTTCTATCGAAGACCAAACTACCTACTACAAACTGAATGAAAATAACCTTGTTAAAGTTCGGCCAGATTCTGATGAAATTGAATCCCTTCTTCCCGATATAAAGAATTAATATCAAAAAACATATGGTTAAATAATATTTATATACACTCAGAAACCAGTTTTATTAATTATTGTATAATTTATTAGTACTATTGTCATTATATTTAAATAATTACTGCATTAACCGAAAACATTGTTAATTTATTAAATATATTACATAATAAACAGTTTTGTTCACGATTTTAAGTAATTTTGTTGTCTATGTATAGATTTTTTTATACGCTGCTCGTAATTTCAAGCCATTTTTGTACTCAAATTATTCTTTTAGCTGCTTAAAAACTTGACTTTTCATATTTTTTAATTTTCTTATGTTTAATTGTATTATCATAACTGGGAGTTATAAAATTATTTTTAAAAAAATAAAGGCTCGAAAAAAATTCTTACCACAACTTTGTAAATTATTATATGTTTTTAAGACAAATCGGATTTGAAAATTCAGCAATGTGTTTTGCTATTAATAATTTTATCGTGTGCTATATTTGAATTTTATTTGTTACATCTAATGACATTGGGTAAAGGTGTGACTTGTGGGACACTTGTATAAACGAGCAAAAATTTAAAAAGTATCGGCTAAATTCACAGTTAGCAAATATGAATGGGTGACAATACTTTAGTTTTAAAAATGTTTAATGAATTACAAAAGTCTGAAATATGTAGATTAATATTCTAACCACAAAAGCCACGTAAAAATGTATATACTATCTCAAAGGACAAAGACACATTGTCTTTGGTGAATGCGGACTTTTTCACAATGTTTGTTGCAATGTAAAAAATTAATAATAAATATTTGTCAAAATGACTATAAAAATGACCCTAATCGTGTCCACCATAATACCAAACAACCATATTTTTAAGCAAAATATTGTCTTCAGCAACAATACTTTTTATCGATATTTGTACTTTTACCATTACAGATTCGCATCGAAGCTTTATTTGAAAGTGATTCTATCCCTTTCGGTTAAATTTCTTTTCTAAAACCCCCTTAGTATCCGTACGGTTTACTTTAAAAGTTTTAAGCTATAGGTTTAGAATATGGCGTATTAATGTTAATCATTTTTTTTACAAGCATTTAAATATTAAGTACAATTTAATAATTTGACCAATAATTACTTTCTTGAGTATTCTTCACAACTTTTTATGGCTACGTGACTTTTTAAAACAAAAAAAAAGTTTATAGCCGTGTAAATTTTATAAATAACACATTAAAAATAATAATAACATATACCTAAGTCATATATCAATTCCAAACGAATACAAACACGGTATAAGTGAAAATTGTATTAATTTAAGAACATACTTTTTGTGGCAAGATTAAATTTAGTATCTGAAATATATTTACTTGGTTTTTAATTTATCTACCACCACCCAATATTTATTCAAACGTATTGGTATGATGCAAAACAAGCTCGCTCAAAAAATGTTATATAAGTGTTATGAGAAAACCTTGAGTAAATAAAGAAACAAGAGTAAAAGTTCAAAGTAAATGGTAAAGTAATTTGCCCCACAACACTTAAAGGGGCTTGGTTAAAGATACGGTAAGTGGTAGAGGCCTTGTGAGCTTTTGTTTTTTAATTTGATTAATTCAATACATGAAAGAAACGACTTAGAAAAATATATGCGAAAATACTTTTTTATAAACTGGAGAAAATGTACTATGTGGCTTCTAAGTATGTGATTAAAATTTAAGTATACATTTTCAGCTTTTCGATTGACCGGAGCTGACAGAATTTATTTTGCTGTTCACATTAAAAGTATCTAGTCAAAGTTGGGCTCAGAAAAACCTATATACAGGGTGATCACTTAAGACAGTCATTTCCGAGAAAAATAAGAATATTTTGATTAAAAATTAATTTTTTTTGAAAAATCGTAAAGAACAAAAAAAATTTAAAGCCAAAAATTGTCAACCCTTCCCTTCCCTGCTTTAGGGCTTAAGGTCTAAAAATTAGAATGAAGGTAGACCTAGAGTGGGCTTATAACATTTGCGATTATCCTAAAATCTGTAGACAACTTTTTTAGCATGGAACATGCCTTGGCCTCTTAACTCAAAAACGACACAAAATAGCGTGTGTGACCCACTCCTGCAAGGAAATTATGGATCATTAATAATCACTATTCGGGAGCCAGCCGGCTAAAGCATGTTCCATGTTTTATAATTTTAGCCGTTAAGCTTTAAGTATACTGTAACTTTTTTTTTTTAACACCCAAAAAAGTTGAAATTAGAATTTGACAACTGTATGTTTTTAGGTTATAATGTGTGTGTGTGTGTGAATCAACAGTCAACAAGCATCTGAAATTTATTTGATTTTATGCTATTGATTACAATATACGTACGGGTAACAACGGCAACAAAATATTGTAGACAAACGATCAACTATCTAATCGTAATCACCCTAATAACACGAATAGTTATTATTAATAGTTGTATTTTTACAGATTCGTATCGAAGCGTTTTTTTAATTTGATTTTATCAAACTCAGGCAGCTCTCGCCCACTAGGTCTCAAACCCACTGTACTGGCTTTTTGTTTTAGAAATATTCATCGATATAGCCATGTTCAATACACGTAGTCATTGTCTGTAATCGTTCGCTCGAGTTTTTTTTTTAATTTACCAGTTGTTATGTGTATTATAACATGCAGAAGTTGTAAAAAAAAAAAAATCTATGTGCACAGTGTTCGTACATTGACAATTTTGTGGTGTAGGTACATTATATTATTTTCGTTGGATCGAACATTATTCTGATAACAATTTAACACTTGATTTATGAATATTCATCGATAGCGGTTGAAAAAAAAAAAATATTGAAACATTTATGTGCACAAGTGCCGAATCGGTGTGCTCTTCGGTGGTGGTTCGATCATGGTTTTATGAAATATTTTATTACGATTATTTTAAATAATAACATAGCACCAAAAAACAAAAAAATATTAATGCTCACCGAGCCCTGAGGTCTCATAAAATGATAAATTGATGTTTGATGATAAATATTAAATATGAAGATAAAAATTCAGTGATCAATAATTTATACGGCAGAAGCTTAAGGGACATTGGACGTCTAATAAATAAAAATTTATACTCGCCCCACCCTAGGGGATGAAGTAAATACGCCCCAGGATGTATCGAAAAGAGCATGAAGAAGATTAATTTTCAGTGCCTTCGCCTAATACACAGAAAACAAATTGGCCAATAATAATTTAACATAACTTTAAGTAGTAAACGTACCAATTAGAAGCTTATCATTTTTTACCAAACAAATCAAACTTCTTAATTCTGAAAAGTTAAAATGTGATTTCCGCCATAATCAAAAACGTAAGCCGAAATTGTCTTATATATTATTATGCTTTTAAAACAACTTTAAATATGTGCATTGTTTAGTTTTCAAATACCAATTGCCAAAGAAATTAAACGAAAAACACATTTTAAATTAACATAACACGACATGTGTTAATAAACACAATATAAACAGCTCATCTCTGTACTCGTTTATTAACTATTAAGTATTTCATTAGCACGGCAACTTTTAAGTTACTTTTCATAATAACACTAACACAGTAACAGAACATACAAACTACTGTTAATTGTTAGAAGTTAGAATAAAACGATTCGTAGTCACGTCTTGGTCAGACTGGTCTTCATTGTGCTTGATAGGTAAAACATATAACGTGTTTGTAGTATAGTGGATAACAGAAGGTAATTAAGAGCAACTATACTAGATTTTAGCTTCGATGCGGAGCTGAGAAGGTATTGTTTTTACAATGATGTTTTTTGTGTCTGGACCCACGATATCTCATAAACCGCTGAACCGATTCCTTCGTGTAGCAACTCTATAGATCAGAAATCATTCCCGGAAGGTACTTTATCAGGCCAAAAATTAAAAAAAGTCACCCCTTCCCCATCAAAATCGAGGAAAACGCCTAAAAAATGTACAAATTTACACTTTGGCCGTAGTCAGTTTCTAGGTTGCTACGTGCGAGTGAGTCAACAGCCAACAGGTAATGAAAATATTTTTATTATATTGTTAATTACGATACATGGGTAACTATGGCAATACATTTTTATAGACAGACGATCAACCCTTATCGTATCCACCCTGCGTAACGCTAAATATTAAATTTTAAGTACATTATTGCTGGTCCCACGATATCTTCTAAACCGCTCTAACTGGTTTGAACATACTATCCACAGATTCGCATCGAAGCGTTTATTTAAAAGTGATTTTATCACTTGCAGTTATAATAAAATCTGTAGACCGTGACCTCTCCGTCCCCACTATGCCCCGACCACACTGTACTGGCTTTTTTTTTTCAAATTGTGAAAAAAATATGCGAATACCTATAAAATAGGTACAATGGGACTTTTATCGATAGAATGACATAAAAAAATAAAAGTTTAAAACTAAACAAAGCAAACATTATAGTCTTAGAAGTGATTGTAAACGCAATAACCGAAATATATACCGTTTAACCTCTCCGCTTCGAAACTATGTAAATGTTATCACACTGAGACACAAACAGCTATGTTAACAAATTCACAAAGCCAACCCGCAAAATATATTTCGATTTCACAGTATCGGCCGATGAAATATAATCTCAACGACAAGTGGCTAGAAAACTACCAACACAGTAAGTTTTACGTTTTTCATACACTTTTTATAGTCTAACCAGTTGATTAAACAAATTTTTGTCTTAAAAGTTCTACTGATTAATTAAATAACACAATCGACTAAATAAATTATCTTAAGTAACAATTTCAAGCTTCAAAAGTTGTAAGTACGCTTTTTATAAATTTCTTATAACATTTTTTAATTTTCTATTTTTCAATGTTTGTATCTACACTTATGATCATTTTTAATCCGATGGATTAATTTCAGTCAATACCAAGTGTACAATACAGCAATTGTGTGTAACAGATACTATACATATAGGTCTAATAGTTAGAAATATAGTTAGCCCTTCACCTTTAAAATCGGATTATTCCTAATAATTTAACTAAACTATAACTTTTTTAATTATAGTCAAATTATATTCAAACTAGTGGAAAACGTTTTTTTTAAATATATTATTAAAAATTTAATAGTGCGCTGTAATTTAAAATTGATAAACATGTAAATCGGTTGGATGTTTTTCTCATTTTTAAAAACAAAGAAATAAACATGTTTCATTTTTGATCCTATGAAGTTCCTTTTGATAAGATGTCTGATTCATAGACTTTCATATACCTCTAACTAAAGATATAAATTTAACGGTTTAGGAGACACTGAGATCCACTAACAAAAATACAAAAAAAAAAATATCGTTGTAAAAACAATACCTTCTCAGCTCTGAATCAGAGATAATAGTTTTTATTAATTGGCGTTCTTGTCTAATGTAAACGCTTTTATGTTATTATGATTTACAGACAAAAATGAATCTTTACTGGTTTTTATTGCCATTTGCAATTGTAAATGTTTTGGCAGAATTAATACGTAAGTTATTTTTAAACACAATTATTCCAAGTAATTAAAATTTAAAAAAAAAACATTTTGTATTTAAATTTTTCTATAGAGGATTATGTAGATTTGGTTTCCACTACAAGTCAGTAAAATTATTGTTTTCATACCAAATAGCTATTTAAGTATTAATGTATTCATACGTATTTTTTTCATAATTTATTATAGCTAAATACATCGAGAATGCTTCTAAACAAAAAAGTAAAATATACTTAAAATAAATATAATTGCTTCATTTTGTTTGCCTGATAACCAAACGATATGTAAATTAATAATTAGGTATAGTCTATTTAATATGTTCAGATTATGAGTGCACAAGGGGTAAACGCTATGTAAATAATTAATTTATGAATAAAAAATACTTGTATACATAGTGTAATAGACTTTATGTAATAGTTGGTATAATTGAAATACAGCATAATTTTCTATAGGTAGTGGCTATTAACCTAATAGAATGAGTGGAGTTGAGTTTAAAGCATACATTTGGATTTAATTTAACTATTTGTTTATAGATAAGAAAGAAGATCCAAACAAAGTTCTAAGTAGATTGGAGTATATAGTAAAAAGAATTATCCTTAAAAATAAATATAAAATGGGTAATTTGATGACTAAAAAATAATAATACTGATAAATCTTTCAATCTTTCAGTTTATAAATAAAATAAAAAATTAATACGTTCTAATTAATCATCAATGTTTGTTATGTTAATATTAGACGAATTGGCTTTTATGATGACTGTACCAAGTAATCATTTTTATTGCATTTTAAGGAATGATTTCCAATCAGTTGTTAGGTATTCATAGAGTATAAAACTTTTTCGTTTTATTTTCAGATATTGCACTTCATTTTCATACTCTTCAAGGTCAATCATCTTTATGTATTTTATATATTTATTACACTTTGTACAGAATAATAGTCAAATGTATTTCGTTTTTAATTTTAGAATGCATGAACTATCAGAATAATATGCAAACGGAAATATACGAAGCCATATGTAATTATAAAACTAACATATCTATTTTTATCCGAAAATTTGTCAAAACTGATAATTACTTAATCCAAAAGAAAAACGATAATCATTCAATTCGAGTTCAAAGTCATAAAGCTATATTATATTTTTTGCTCGAAGTTTTGATGGTCGTTTGAAATATATTATTCAAATCGTTAATTCGAAATAATTTGGCGTTTCAACGTTATTTTTATTGATTAATAATAATTTGTCTAAGTAATCTCAGATTTGGAGTGACTGTCTTTTATAGGAATGAAATATAAATCGTTTTTACTATTTGTAAATTAGTATTTGGTATTTTTGTTACAGCTCTCCGCAAACCTTCCGCTGATACCGTGGGTAAACACACGTTTAATCATTAATCGTAAATGACCTTATTTAGAAAGTTATCATTCTAAATTTGTATGAGTTAATCAAAATTATTTCGATTGATTGCTCGAATTGAAAGTGAAGAATCCACTTCATCCTCTTTCAAATTGCTTATAAATGACGATTGTTGTCTTATGCTTTTATTTCAACACTTAATAAGTACACCCAAGAGTATTCTTTAAAAATTTGGGTACGACATATTTTATTTTTATTGATGTTCAAGTAATACTCAGTAAAAACTCTTAAATTTGATATAATATATAGTCAAAATAGTTTCACTTTGATATAGAACATAATGAATTAGGTGACTTATTTGATTTCGATTTTTACTTCTATATTTATACTTAGAATTTGGCAATGTTTTATTCAATTAAAAAAATTTTAAATAAATAATTATTCGATTAAAATGCGCCAACGAAATGGTACAATTGTAAACATAGCGCTTATAAACTAGTTGCGTTACAACAGTTCTTTTAAATGTAATAAAATAATATCACGAGACACATTTTTATTAATACTAGTTTTGAACAAGGCTTTTGTTTCTTTATAATTTTTTATTTATTTGTATTCACAGATTTTGGATTTACGACATCTCATTTGTTATTAACTAGTGAAACAAGAAGAGAAATAATTCATCCTTTTCTACTATCCCTACTCCAAAAAATAATAGGTAAATATTTATAAAAAGTTGTAATAGATTTGCGTTTTGTTTATTTAGTTCTTGTACTTTATTTATTATCTTTATTTTCATTCTCAACAATATAACAAAAATATAAATAATATGATTTCTTATATTATAAATAAATTCCTAACAAAAATAGCTAAGAAGTAATAATTTAGTTTTCTTGCACAACAAATATAATTAGTAACTATTAAACTTATTTTGACTAATTAAAAAAAAAAATTGTTTTAAGGTAATATTGAAACGGGTTTCAACCCAACCCAGCTTTGCACTTTAATAGGATTATACAAAAGTTCATCAAGATTTACAAAGCTATTTATAAAAACTGCTGAAGTTGACTCTGATGACAATTGCATCCTGATTTCTAATGATGACCAAATTACCTACTTCAAACAGACTAGAAAACTAAGTGAAACGGAAGGAAAGGACGACATTGTTGAATTTTTACCAGGTGTTGTTAAAACTGTATCACTTGTTCCGGATATTAAAAAGATTATTGTAATTTCGTTAGAGTCTGATACTTTTTCAGAGACTGATGAAAATTGAATCTCTTTTTGTTTACTAATTTTTATGCACTCATCATTCAATTTTAATAATTATTATATATATTAAAAAGTACTATCGTCATTATATTTAAATAATTTCTGCATACCGCATTAACATATAACCTTGTTAAATTAGATCATAATAAACCGTTTTGTTCACGATTTTAAGTTCATTTGTTATCTATATATTGGGTTTTTACGAGTTGCATCTAATTTCAAGTACTTTATTGTACTCAAACGTTTCTTTAGTTTTAGTAATATCCAAATAAACGGAATTTCGGCTATGATATAGTTAGCAATTAACAGAAAAACTGCCGCTGCAATATCAATAATTACAATTTTATATCATACTACTTTCCAGGTAATTATAAAATACAAGAAATTTGAGAATAAAAATACAAAATGTAAAGAACCGAAAAGTATTTTAAATACTGCACATCCCTCCTGTCAATTATGTATAATACTATACAAAGTATTGCATTTTCGTACATTGGATATCTACGACGAAACTTTAATAAACCAAAGTTATTATGTATTTTGATGTGATTATTTTTCTTTATTAAACAATTTTGACATCACATAAAATGGTCATCTGTTTGTTAAGCAACTCCCACACGTACAATATGGTAGAAACTACGAAACATTATATAAAAACACTATATTATATTAATGAAAAAACATACACAAGTAGCATAGTAGAGTGGCCACGGGAAAGTATTAAGTCTTTAATTGTGTTATCATAATTGAGAGTTATACAATTACTATAAAAAAAAAAAACGATTTGAGGAGAGCCAATTTGAAATGGTTTGAATTTTTTTTTTAAAAAACCTTGGCAAAACTATGTAAATAATTATAGGACTCGATCAGTAACAAATCTGTATGGTTTAAGACAATCGGCGATATGAACGTCATTAAAAAGTAAAGCGGTTTGATTTCGTTTTTAATATTGGCATAGAGAATACGAGTTGCTACACGAAAAAATCAGTTTTGCGGCTTAAAAAATATCAATGGTCCAGACACAAAAAAATACTTAAAAAAAAACACATCGCTGTAAATATATGTTGCAATGCAAACAAGTAACAACAAATATCCGTCGAAATTACAGACAATTATTAATACCCCACGAATTTATTATACACGCAAAAAATCCAAGCTGGTTAAGAAAACTTTATAATTGATATTTTCAGAATTGTATCAAAGGTACACATAGAGTAGGTATTTAGAAAAAATATTTGTACATTTTAAATGTATTTTGTATAGTTAAAAGATCCTAGTTATGACCCTTATTCCCGAAATATTGGGTTTGACAATTGGAACCAGGCGCGTAGCCAGGAATTCCAAAGGGGGAGTGTTATCTAATATATTTACTTCAATTAAAACTTAACAAAATTTTATATTTTTTGAATCTTACAATCATACAAATTCGTAATGTTTACATAAATTAAATTTTTATACGACGGGTTTTAATGGATAGTTCATTTATTATTTCTTCAGTGGTTAATATTATGTCACGATGGATGTTCATAATCGCCAAACCATTTAAGCGATTTTCACCTGTTGTGTTTCTTAAATACGTTTTCAGACGTCGTAGAGTTGATAAAATAGTAGGGAATATTTCTTCATTACATTCATTTAAATCAGTGTGTTTTTTGTTCTTTTGAAGAAAGATAAAATACTACTATGTTTCCTTCTAGAAGACATTTTAAATTTTACTTTGAATAAAATTTGTCATAATTTTCGTAGATTATTGAAAAATTATATTTATGATAACATAATTGATAATACCTATCTTGTTGATTGTTAACAATAAAACAATACCGATTACCATGGTTATAGTTAGACTGGTCACAGAAAAACCAGAAGGGAAACTTAGGTCAGGACTGATAAGTGTCCGACATTTTGATCATAATATTTTTAGATAAGAACTCTAGTAGTCGCAGATCGAATATTGCGAGGTATAGGCCTACGTGTAACCAGTCTATCTACAGCCGTGCAAACTACTATCACCGAACGGCCGAACAGCTGTTAAGTGTTATGTGCATAGTACTGTACTTACCAGTAGATAACACAACGTTACAAGATAATGTCTAAAATAATTGCAATACAATATAGATCATATGTAACCTAAGGAATACATATAATGTAGCTACACAGCTATTATTTATTTACTAAATAACAATCAATAATATAGATTGTAGGAATGTGAAATCATAACACAGCCGAGGGGGGTGTTACAGCACCATAACACCCCCCCCCTCTCTACGCGCCTGATTGGAACAAAATAATGTTATCTCGTAAATATTTTTGAATACATTTGACAAGAACCAAAAAACATGTTGATATTTCTACTTGTTGGGTCAACTATATATTTAATTATTTCAAGTAAAAATGTATTATGTCTACTATAATTTTAGTTGGACCGACTATGTATTTTTTTCAGTGCGATATTATATATTTTATTCTCGGCTTATTCTAATGATAGTTTAAAATATTATCATCAGTAGAAAATGTGGGTCTTATGTTATAAATCACAGCTAAAAAAAAAAGTGTAAAATTAATTCACTTATACTAGATTATTTTATATTATGAGAAACAATTGTAAATACTTATAAAATATTAAATAAATATAACAGGACTTTTTTATCGACAGAATGGTGTGAACAAACAAATGGTTAAAACTAAACACTGCAAACATTAGTCTTAAAAATGATTTTAAACACAATAACTGAAATGTATACCGTTTAAACTCCACTTCAGAGCAATATAAATATGTTATCATAACGAAAGAAAACCAGCTATGTAAATATACACATATAGACAACCCGAAAAATACATTTAGATTTTACTGTTTCGGTCGATATATAAGCCCATCGACAAGTCGCAAGAATCATATTTTACACAGTTAGTCAAGTTGATTAAACAGATCTTTTTTTTAAAGTTTCGCTGTTTAATAAATTAACACAATTAACTAAATAAAAAATAATATCAAGCTTTGATAATTGTAAGTACGCTTTTAATACACTTTAAATATACTTTTAATGTACTTTTATTATAACTTTTTTAAGAATGTTTTGTCTATACTTGCATGATAATGTTTTAACCGATAGCTCATTATTAATTATTACAAAGTCTATAATAGGTATAAAATTGTGTATAAAAAGATCCTTCATTGTTTACACATATAGAAGACACTTCAAAATCATAATAAGCCTAAAGTATAATTTAACTACGCTATTACTTTTTGAAATGTAGTCAAAATGTATTCATACTTTTTTTAAAAACATTATTTTTGAATAATTTCAAAATATTATGGTGTGCTATGATATTAAGTTGAAAAATATGTAAATTGGTTGTGTGTTTTTCTCGATTTTGAAGACGAAGAAATAAATATATACTCATTTTTAGTCCTATGAAGTTCCTTTTGAATAAGATGTCTGATTCATAGGACTTTTTTATAGCTATAGGCTATAACTAAAGAAATCAATTCAGCGGTTGAGGAGACACATTATTGGTAATTACGATACATGGAAAACTATGATAATGTATTATTATAGACCGACGATCGACCCTAATGGTATTAAACGTATTACTAAAAATTCATCTTAAAACACATTATTTTCATTAGGTCCAATACATCAATTGATATTTGTATTTTTACCATTACAGATGCGAGTCGAAGCGTTTATTTGAAAGTGATTTTATCCTTTTCAGTTGTGATAATACTTATAGATCAATGACCTCCCCTACCCCAACACGCTCTGTCCCCACTATGCTCCCGATCTCACTGTACTTGTTTTTTTTTTTATAATTGGCGTCTATGTCTAATGTAAAATGTTTTTTTGTTACTATGATTTGCAGACAAAAATGAATCTTTACTGTTTTTTATTACCATTTGCATTTGTAAATGTTTTGGCAGTTACTAAAGGTGATTATTTTTATTTACACACAGCTATTCAAAGTAATTAAAATTTTTAAAAAAAAACATTTAACATTTTCTACAGAAGACTATAAAAATTTGGCTTCCATTACAAGTTAGTAACATTTTTTACACACCAAATAACTTTTCAAGCTTTTAAGACTTACTGTTTTTATTGGTATTTTTTTATATATATAAATATATTACAGACAAACACATCGAGCTTGCATCTAAACTAGAAAGTAAAATATATTTTATATAAATATACTAGTTTATATTTGCTGTAGTGGCTATTTAACCTAATAGAATGAGTAGAGTTGAATTTAATGGTCAACGCTTAAAGCATCGTATTAGTATTTGATTTAAACCTTTTTTTATAGCTAAGAATGAAGATCCAGACTCGGGTCTAAGAAGATTGGAGTATATAATAAAAAGAATAATCCTTAAAGATAAATATAATATTGGTAATTTTATGATAAAAAAAATAATATTACTGAAAAAATATCTTCCAACGTATAAATAAAATAGAAAATTAATACGTTTTAATTAATCATCAATGTGTGTTATGTTAATGTAGAGGAATTGACTTATATGTTGACTGTACCGGGTAATAATTTGTTTTGTATTTTATGGAATCTTTGCCACTAGTTATTAAGTACTTCGATAAGAATAAAATGTGTTCGTTGTAATTTCAGAATATGCAGTTAGAACTCAAGACCTTGAAAGTAATCATCTTTAAATATTTCGTGTATTTATTACACTTTATACAGAGTTGTATAAATATATATATAAACATAAGTATAAAATATTTACATTCAAATGTATTTCGTTTTGAATTTTAGAATGCATGGAATATCAGTATAATTTGCAAACGGAAATATACGAAGCCATATGTAAATATAAAACTAACATAATATTTTCCGGAAATTTGATAATCTGAAATTAATCCGAAAGAAAGACGGTCATCATTTAATTCAAGTTCAAAGTCATAAGGCTATCGTTAGTTTGAAGAAATTTGAGGTTTTTACGTTATTTTGGTTGAGTAATAATTTGAGTCTAATTAATCTCAAATTTACGGCGACTGTCTTTGTATGTTTAAAATATAAAAAATTGTTTTTATTAACAGTAAATGATTTTTATGTTATTTTTGTTACAGCTCTCGATGTGCCTTCCGCTGACACCGTGGGTAAACACGCGTTTAATCATTAATCATAAATGAACTTATTTAGAAAGATATCATTCGAAATTTATATGAGTTAATCAAAATTATTTCGATTGATCGCTCGAACTGAAAGTGAACAATCCACTTCATCCTCTTAAAAATTGCTTGTAAATGACGATCGTTGCCATAAGTGTTTTATTTATCATTTTATAAGTATACCAAAAATAGTATTCTTTGAAATTTGGGTGCGACATTTATTTCGATTGCTGTTCAAGTAAAACTCAGTAAAAAAATGTCAAATTTCATATAATATATATTCGAATATTGTGACATTTATCATGTTACAATAATAAAGCGACACCAAACCGTTTTACTTTTGATATAATACATATTGAGTTAGGTGACTACTTTGATTTCAAATGTTGACTTCTACTAGCTATATATATATATACTTTAAGCTGGGCATTATTCTATTAAATCGAAAAATAGTAGAATAAATATTTATTCGATTAAATTTCACCTAACGATAGGGTGATATTGTAAAAAGATCCTATAAGTTAATTGCGTTAGAGATCTTTAAAATGTAATAAAATAATATAACGAGCCACTAATTTTTTTTTTAATTATTATTTTTCAACACGGTTCTTATTTCTTTATCATTTTTATTACAGATTTCGGAATGTCGATGGGTCATTTGATACATGTTGGTTTTGATATAAGAAAAATGATTTATCCTTGCCTACTATCCCTAATCACACGTATAATTGGTAAATATTAATAAAAAGTTGTAATGGTTTTGATTTTTTTTTTTTAGTTCTTGCTTTTTAATTATTATCTATTATTTTCATTATAAATAATAACTTTTAGCTTCAAAGCTTTGAAAGTACTGCTTTTTAGGCATTCTTTTTTTTTTTTTTTTACCCACTAAATCTATAAATTATGGCACGTCTATAAATCATAATTGTGTCAAATAAAACTAGTAACTATTAAGCTCGGTTTGTCAAATAAATTATTTTTTTGTTTTAAGATGGAATTGAACAGGATTTTAATTTTACCCAGATTTGTTACTTAGTTGCACTATACAAGAATTCAGAAGACTCACCATTTAAAAAATTTACATTTATAACAACTGCCATATTTGACTATTCTTTTAGTCTTTGCGTCCTAACTTCTATCGAAGGCAAAACTACCTGCTACAAACAGAATGAAAAAAATATTATTGAAATTCTGCCAGGTTCTGATGAAACAAGATCACTTCTTCTTGATTTAAATAATTAAGATTAGAAAACATATGGTTAAAAAATATTTATATTCTCAGCATTCAGTTTTAATAACTATTTTATAATTTATTAGTACTTTTGTCGTTATATTTAAATAATTGCTGCATACCGCATTAACAGAAAACATTGTTAAGTTATTAAATAAATTACATAATAAACATTTTTGTTCAAGATTTTAAATACATTCGTTGTCTACGTATGGATTTTTTTTACGAGCTGCGCCTAATTTTATGTAATTTTTTGTACTTACTCAAATCATTTTTTAGCTGCTTAAAAATATGACTTGTTGTTATACTTTATTAAATAATATTATTTGACTAAAAAATTGAAGAAATAAGTGTGTTTTTGAATTGAATCCGCTAATGTTTTAGTAATATATAAATATAATTATACATAATATAATTTCAGTTATGAAATAGGTAACAGACGCTGTCAAACATTTTCGCTGTAATATAAATAATTACAATTTGATAACAGTATTTTCTATGTAATTATAAACTACAAATAAATTGAGACTTAATATACAATGAACATATTAGTATTTCAAATATTACCCATCCCTGCTATTATGTATAACACTATCAATAGTAATACATTGCAACATTGTACATAATTTATTTCATTTTATTCTACGACGAGACTATAAAAAAAACCAGCCGATGTATGTTTTTTTTATTTTACTAATAATAATTGTAATGTGTTCTGAACAATACCACATAAAGTGATTAGATGAGTAAGAAATGTATTTTAAAAAATATGCGATACAATATATTATTCAACCCTAGTTGTATGTGTGACGTTGATCCGTTGTTTGTTTTGTGAAAAAGGTAGATATTGTACGGTTATCCTCATAGTAACATTGTATACAACGTGTACGGCATTGGGAAATACGATTTAAATCACTCGCTTAATAAATTACAGCAATGTGGGGAAACTATTAAGAATGTCTGGTGTGGATCGGAGAGTATAGGCAATATCTCCCGAGGGAACGGCCCAGGTGGCAATCATCAAATTGGCTTTTGTGCTTACAACACGTGTACGATTCCTCCAAAAACAGAACGTTTTTCCCTAATTGCTATTGCCAATCGCCATTTGCTTATGGAGCATTGTTGTTCAATAGAAACACACCGTTGACACGCTATAATTTTATTTGAAAAACAACCTATAATTTGTATTTTGTTTTTCTATTATCAAATTTGTATTAGATCTACTAATTTTACAGCTAATTATTAATACTCCATTTCAAAAATTTTTTAACCAATTATTTTTTTTGAAAAAGAACTAGGCAAAAGAGTGACAAATGTATTGCTAAAATTAAATAGTACTATATAGTTGGCACTTTCTCAGAGTAGGGTAAAGAGGCGTTATTATGAAGTATAAACCAATGAGGCAAAATTAAAAAAAAAAAATTTTTTTCAAGTTAAATTTGATTGACAACACTCATTTTAATCGAATAAAATATGTAATCATAACGAAATGTCGATGTAAACCGTTTAACACAAATAAAATACAAACACTTTGGCGGGTTTTTTTTTTTTTTGTAAAAACTATAATGCTGCTCAGAAATTTCTTATCGTTTAAACGTTTTCTTTGTGTGCGCTTACAACGTATATTTTTGTATTTATTGAATTTTTCACATTTAAAACATTCAATATATGATAAGGAATCACAGGTCGGTTAACTTGCCGTTTTAATTTGGCGGAATATTTTCCCATTGTGGCGGCTACCGGGAGGGTTCAAAGAGGTTCCATATGAGGGTAGATGGTCTGGTTAAGACTCTTGGGAGAAATTGTATGTTTAGACGCTGCCATTGCTGTACTAATAATTGGGCACTGCTTAAGTATAATAATATGTAAAACGTGTTCGGGGGTGGTTTTGGAAAAAATAATTTTTTTTATAAAATACAATTTTCTAATCCATTAAGAAAATGTGTCACGAATATGATGTATGGGAAAAAATATAAATAATCCGTGAACTGGTAAAAATGAAAATCCTACCTCGGGTTTGCCGGGCCGGCGAGCGCTGGACGCTTGACGATGTCCGGGGAAACGGTGTGAAAAAAAAAATGCGGCGCGCACTCAAGACTGACGGTAAACCGATGAGCGCTTTGCAAAAAGACAAGACGAGGTAAGCAAATTAATTTTTTTGCACACGCGAACAAGTCGGGCGCGGAGTCGCGAGCGACGGTCAAAAGTGGCTCGAGTTGGCCGCGTGCGACGCGAAAAGCTCGACGGGAACGACTGCGGCTCGACGGTTGGTTTTGGTGGGCGAGTGTGTGTGTGTGGTGGCGGCGGCGGCGGCAAAGGGATCCCGTTTTCAGAGTCGCCGACGGCACCGCAGAACAGTCTTGCCCGCGCGCACGCCGTAATCAGACAACCGACGGTGCCCCTCCGCGTCCGCCCCCCTTCCGTCTCGGGCGCTGTGACTGTGCCGAGGGACAAAAAGCGCACCTCCCCGCCTTCGATCATCCCTTAACGTGCCGCCGCCGCCGCAGCAGTTCTAAAGTATAATAAAAACAACGACCGCCGGCACATTGCGACGACAGCCGCCAAATCACAGTAAAATATTTCTTAAAAAAAAATAATAATAATAATAATGATTAAAAAAAAAAAAAAACGAAAGAAAATCATATAAAAAAAAACCCTCTTCATAATGTATACTCAGTGCGGTGGAGTGGATTTATACGTATATATATTTATTTTTTTACACGGTGTTAAAACTTTGGCAAGTCACTTTTTGACGATTTCGATGTAATTTGATTTAACATCACACACAAAGTGGCAAAACATCGCAGTACGTCTGGATGCTTTCGTTATCAAATCATAATAAAATATAAATTCATTTGATTTGATATCTAAACATTTTATAAAGTATCTTCTTCCCCTTGTTCCCTCTAAACATATTATATGTGTTCCAAAAATCAATTTTTGGTTCAGTTTTAAAATAGCTGATAACGTAAAGAAATATATTTTGTTTAATGTTTATGGAAATAACAACAATGCAAAACTTTAGAATTATTATCAATTAAAAACTGTAATTTTATTTTGCCGAAAGTTGGAAAAAGTAACATATTATCAACTTGTGCCATCTTACCACAGTGTTATAATCTTAGTTTTGTACAAAACAAAATATTATGTTCAAACACCCTCGCTATAATTTCCTAACTCCTATTACAGAGTAAATTTAATCGTAAATAATTACAAATATAACAATGAAACGCCAAATGAAGTTTAGAAATAAAATATATCACAAGTAGTACAAATTAAATAGTAAGTACTAAATGTAATAAACTTGTTTCATTTGTAATCTACATTGAACCATTTAAACCGGATGTACATCAATAAAACGGGATTTATAAATAAAGACTGTCTGAATACCACTTGCGTTATTACCTCTTACTTCAATTTCAAATTTTACTGAATTTAAAAACCTAAAGTAGTTCGTAGTATTCAAGCTACGAGTTGACTTTATAATATCGGCCCATCAGATTTAGTGTGATTGTGTTACACACATACAACGAGCTCTAGTCAGCTAAACTATATTGCTGCAAAAGTGTACACAAAGATGGATAAGTCACCTCCAAATTTTTTTTAGGTTTATTATTGAAATTAGATTGTTACAAAACATTTCAAGTGCATCGCTGACACATTATTGACATAACAAACGTAAGTCATTTAGAAAAGTTAACTTGATATGATGAACTTTGCATTGATCAAGTATGGGTCGACCCTTATTAATAGCGCAGTCCTTTTTAATGTAAATTTGGTCTTGAAATATGTACGAAAATGGTCTGTATTGAATGAACTATTTCCAGGAACAATTCTACAATCTACAGTAAAATAGATTAGGTATCATACTACTAGTACTGGCTAAGAACATTTATAGCAGCTAGCATACAAAATGCAGTCAACGCACCTAATGCAAGGCAAAACAAAGGCAGTGAATACGTGGACTATTATTACAAATCTCATAAGAAATATGAGCCAATTTAGAGCTGGGGTTCTGCATCATAATTGATATGGTGCAGTCAGTTGATATTTAATAGAGACAGGAAGCCGTGTTCCGTGTGGGAGAGACATAAGAAAAGAATATGGTAGAAGACGATTAAAATGAAACGAATAAAAAGGATATAATAACGTTTAATGCTATGACAGTCGTTTGACATAAAGAATGTATAGTGTGTTCTGTGTATTAAAATACTTGCAATATATGTGTGTTTGGACCATGATATCTACTAAACCAATTCATTTATTTATCCAGTCTATAGATCAAAAATTATATTAAAAAAATACCATACAATACATTAAAGTTAAGACACTCATTTTTTCTTAAAATAATTGTAATTTTATAGTTATTTTAGCGCCTTGGAGAATACTTAATTAAAAATTTAATTGTTTGGTTATTTTTTATATTGTATAGAAGAAAAGTTTTTTTTTCAAAAACCTATAGTGAAACTTCTTATAAAGGAAGAAAGGATAAATGAAAAACCAAATACTCATAAAAAATTGTATGAGTCGTTTCGCAAAAAGTGGTAAATTTTGGTATTGAAATTTTACGAAGGCTTTGAACTTTTCAATCGTCTTTTTCATTATCACTTAAAGGTCAAAATCCAAAAGAGGCCGTCACGGAACGTAATTGCTCAGTACACTTATAAGCTCAATTCCAGAGGAGTGAAAGTCCGGGGGTGTGAGAATTTCTTTGAAAACTGTGATAACCTTGATTGTTTTGGAAATGGAAAAAAAAATCTTAATGATATACTGCGCCTTATTCTAATGTACATTTAGGTTAAAATTACTTTAGTGATGTCACTATTGTGATTAACAGGGCTGTGAGGTGAGTGAAAATCATAAATCAACAAATTTACCCTTTCACTTCATAATTAACCGCTTCCCAGACAAAGTCAACGTTATGGTTGGATTTAGAGGGATTCAGATGCTCCCTAAAAAAAAAAATTCAAACCATCCCTACTACGGTGGCAAATTTTAAACTCAATGAGGGAGTGAGGTACTAATTTTGGGACATAACAAAACCGTGATCCCCATAATTTACGGATGATTTAACTGTATTTCTCCAAAAATCATTCTTTAGCAGACAATGCTGCCATACTATTCCGATGTCGCTTTTTTTTTTTTACTCTAGTTATTCGAGCAGAATGATGATTTTGATTGACACAGCCCTGAATACATCCTAAATGAACAATTTTTGAGACATGTCAAAAATAATGGTAATGAAATGTCATTGGACACATGTATATACCGCTTTCGGTGAAATGACCCGTATATTATTACTACCTGTTGATATTAACTTATAGCGATTTTATTTGATATTTATTTTTTCATTTTTTCGTCATTTGTACAGAGCGATACCTACTTTGTTTATTCGAGTAAAACCCACAAAATCAATATAACACGATTATGGACTCAGGTTGTATTATCTAGAAAATAATTACATTTAATACTTTTTATCATTAATAGAGTTTCGCATCTTTTGGTGATTTAGAGATTTTTATCATTTTAATTTTTAATTAATTCCCCTCCGAAGACTTGTGAGCTCACCGTCCTCACTATATACCGACTTTGGTGTTCATTCAATGAAATTACCTAACAAAAACAGTATTGATACATGTCGTGGGGATCGATTCGTCCAAAACAGCTGTTGGTCTTTCACATAATTTTAAAAGACTATCCACGTGCTCAATACAATGAAAAAAAAAGAAAAAGATAAAATAAAAACAACAGAAATACCGTCATCGTATTACATTGCCATACGATTCGAACGCTTTGTGTCTGGTTATTTCTTTTTCTTCTTGCGAAATGCTTTATATTATCCGCTGCCGCCTTCGATGTTAGTTTTGATTGAGAGCTGTTTTTTTTACTTTTTTTTTCATTTTGTTTCAATATATACAGTACGCCCAAGTACCGAGTGTATGAAATAAAGGAGCTAGATTAAAAAGTCTTTTGGTGCAATGGCGTCGAAACCGATCGTACAATATAGGTACATGTCTAAAAATGTGAATTTACCGTGAAAATGGTACAACTGGTACATTTATATTGATTTTTGTTCAGTAATATCTTCACGTAATGGTTTTTTTTTTTTAGTTACAATAATTATTAATATTATTTAGAAATAAAACTATTGAATTGAAAAGTATATGAAGGGCACAGGGGAAAAACGGTAGTTGTCACATTATAAAAATTTTAGAGTATAGCAAAAACAAAGTTCGTGAATTTCTCTACCTCTTACATAACAACAACAAAAATCACATTAAATGCTACTCTAATAATAAACGTATTTATTTAAACAATCTATTGACATTGAAATAAAAAAAATTATTGGCATAAATTGAAAAAAAAAATTGTCATAATGTGACTACTACCGTTTTTCCCCTGTACATTCATTTAAAAATAGTTTGAAAATAAAAACACCTTTTCATCGAACAATCTTTGTTAAATATTTTAAATTAATATTGTGCTGTAAATCACCCACGAAAATCGAGTACAAAAAAAATTGAACTCTGTACCTAACACTGGAAAAAAATTAACAATTTACACAACGCATATTATATGATATATGGCACCGTTTGAGTAGAATATGTTGGACACACGGTGGAAGTACGCGAGGACTACAAAAAAAAAAAAATAATAATAATAAGAGAAAAAACCGTGCCAGAAACGTTTCAAAGGATTTGCACGAAACGCCTCTCGGCCGAAAACACTTACGAGTGCCGTAGGTCTGACACGAGCGACTCATCCAAAAGGATTTCTGTCCATTTTCGTGACAATAAGCCGCAGTAGTAAATCTTGTTGTTAAATAATACCCGTCGAGTAGTAAAAAAAAAAAATATATATATATATATATAATATCTATCCAAAAGCGACAAGAGCTTTACATATAATAATCGGCAATAACGATACAGTAGGTATCCACTAGAGTCTGCAGAATACACCTATAATAGGACGTCTAACGCACATTGAGTAATTTATTTAAAAGGTTAAAACCATCAACGGGATGACATTATTTTCAAAAACATGTTTTTCGTCAATTTGTTTTCGCAAATATAACCTTCTTTTATCTGTCTTTGTTTTACAGATGTTCAGCAATTTTTGGAAGAAATGTTAAAGACAATTTTTGGGGAACACATCACAAGACAATACGTCGAGAGTATAATATTTTCATTTTGCTTTCCAGTAAAATTGTATTAATGTCATTTAAATCCTTTTGATTCTTACTACTTAAATTTGAAAGCGTTATTTTGTTTCTGAAGAAGTACAAACAGTCTTTAATAATGTAATTCTATTTTCATACATCAAATACTTTTTAAATAAACAAATATCAATTAATACAATTTTAAAATACACCGATTTGTTACATACTACATTTTACATTTTAATAAACAATTTACAACTCGAAATATAAAGTAAGTGGTTATTATAATATATAGTGTTACGTATCAGCAGTAATACATATATAGTAATAAAGTCTAGTAGGAATATAGTAATTTATTATTTAAAATAAATATTAAATTAAGGACGATACGATTTCAAAAATATCTTTATCAACAGTCATAATTTTAATAAATAACTAGACAAAATAACTATCGTTAAAATGTTAAAAATACATTTGTTTTTAATTATGTATAGTTAAAAAACAAATTTAATTTTGTTTTTTAATGACTTTAATTTATGAATAAAACAATTCGATCGCTAATGTAATCGCATTATATCTTAGATCTATAGACATATGTCTATCTCTAAACATATAGAATTGGGAGAACAAAATATGATTACCGGTACTGACAATAATAACACAGATAGAATACAATCATATATTATTGTTATATAAAAGCTATTAGTGAAATGCGGTCGTTGTGCACTTGCCATTTTGATGATTGCAAAAATATCGTTGTGATTTTTATTTTGTCATTGGACTTTTCAACAAACATAACTATAAAATGAAAACTATTTTTTTCCCCATTACATCCGATTATAATAGCTTATTCCCGGCGCTTTTCGTTCTTTTCCAAATGATCATTACTACCCGGGTCTCGCCCTAAAAGTGTCCCCGTGCCGTTTGTGCTTATAGAAAAATAAGAAAACTGCGATTGTTGCGAAATTGGATCGCCGCACATATTATCACGTTTTATTCAATTGTATTTCTACAACAAACGGACACAAGTCCACGTCCTAGTTAAAAATAAGTTTTCACTCTGTTTGTGTTCTTTACATTACACGTTGTAAACACTCACGCTTATAGGTCGTGCCAAAAGAGACAATGTGTCACGCAGCGGGTCATCCATTCGGGGACTATGGGAATATAGTGTGTGTGGCCATTGGTAGGAAAATGCTTCGAGCTTTAAATTCCAGGGAACATTTTTATTTTATTTTTATCCGTGAAAAGTTATTGTTTTTTATTTTATTAATTGTTCGCGCGCGATTCCAAACTTGTTTCTCGTTTCGAATGATTTATCGCTTTTATTTATTTTTTTTATCTCGAATTTTTACACAAAGCAAACGGCTGTAGGAAATTATGTGCAAAGCAAACGCATCCAAGAAAGAATGCAAAACTTAAAATTCGGTTGACAAAAAGTATTTGGTTAGATAATATGAACGGCATTATTACTGCTCAGTGCTCTGGCTCCATTGAAATGTTGCGAAGGAATTTAAATTGCAAAACATATTTTACAAAGTATAAAAAAGTGAAATGTTAAAAATTGAAAGGAAATAAATGTATTTTTGCTTAGAACTTGGCCGAGCGTGGTTTCCGTTTTTCTTTTCAATTTTTCAGCCATATCGGCTCACACTTTATAACGATCCATTTAAGTTTGAACCGTTCCATAACGGTTACACGTATTGTACACAATTTTTTAGCTAAATTAAAAAATAAACATATACATATGTAAGCGCAAGTGGTATTCTCGTCCGTTTATTTGCACGTTCAACAGTCAAGACTACACCAACAATGGTAAACTAAAATTATTATCTATTGTAAACTTTTAATGAGTTTATTTTTTTTGTCCTTTACATTGTCTACATTACTCGAATAATAATTACTTATGAGCGTCCGTCGGTACTCGGATGAATAGCAAACCGTTTTCAGTTATCTATTATCCACGACATAAGACGTATTATAATAACGATGAATAGTTGACGAGATCATATTTTGTCGTCGATCCTACGTTTACACATTTTTTCCTTACGATGTCTTCGAGTTGTCTTTTAATCGAGTTCAAGTCGAAGTCGTCCGACTTTGTTGTTATTTATATTATACAATATTACGTTATAACGATTCTTGCAAATCAAACTTATACTATGCCGCATCAGCATTTTACCGAACGGCATAAGCCCCCTGTACGGTTTACCCGTCGTCCTCGTGTATAATATCGTTATAATGTATTTACCGATTTGGTATAACTAACGGGTAAATCGAATAAAAAAAAAATATTTAAAAAAAAAATGCTCGACGCCTATTTATTTTTAATAAACGTCGTAAACAATGACGTTTCATCCCCTCGCGACGGATAAGATCATAGTATTAGTGTGATAATATGTTCCAAATATACATATATATATATGTACATTTTACAATAATAATATGTACTGTTATTATATTGTGCACTTCTGTTTTTTTTTTATCTGCATAAGAATCGGCGAATGTGTGTGGAACACACGTCATTTTAGCGAATATGAAAACCACCGAACTACATAATTTATACTTTCCACTTTTCTTTTGTAATTCACCGTGCGCACGTCCTTAAGCACGCTAGTGGAAAAATGGAAGTGGGGGGGGGGGATGGGGGAATGAGAAAATACCGCCGTGTTATCTGTATGTAGGTCGTATTTCATTTGCACAGCGTCTAAATGTCAGAACGGAATCTTGAGTTTTGGATCTTATTATAATATTATTATATCGGTCTCTTTACAAACAAAAAGTAAAAATAGTTTATCTCCATCTCAACAACTCGAATAAAGTCGATAGCAATAATATAGTTTAGGTATTTTATACGAGCACACTATAAAGTACAAAACAAAATTGTATACAAGAGACGAATCGAGTCAAAGTGTTATCTTAACGCTAAAATGTAAAACGATCGGTAGATGAAATTTCCAATACGGACCAGACCTAATAGGCGTTAACATATTATTATAATATTAACCAAGCGCCAAAAAAATCAACAAATCAGAAATTAATTCAACGAAATCATAAACGGTCCCAAGCCCAAACCATAGGTTGGCTGAACCTACGTTTAGCTGGAAACTCAAACAAAACAAAAAAGAAAATACAAAATTCGCCCCATTTGTAGTACACCCACCGCAGAAGCATTAATAACCGACCTCAAAACAGTAAATTGACTATACCACCATCAAAATTTCAATAATGACATTATATCTGCGAGACATGATAAACAATTCAAACACAAACACAGCTCTCCGACGACACCAATACAAATGATAAGGTCCCTGAACACACCGGTATGGGAACTGGTAACAAACTGGCAGATGAGTATGCCAGAGAAGCTGCTTCCGACGCGAACTCAGAGATATAGCAAATAACAAACCACACGTGACATACAAAATCAAATTTACAAAAAAAATTATGCATACGAACCGAACCTAATAAAATGGCAGACTAAAGCGGCAACTCCACGAACATTATTATCACACGATAATATAGTGTGCACAATATTATTGATTATCTTATATAGATATTTTAAAAGATTGTGCAATACAAATCCAACAGAGTTTGATTACTTCAATATATTGCACAATTTTTCTTTGACTCAATACTAAATACTAAATGGACCAGACAGAAAAAACATAATGTAATTCTTAAAAAAAAAAAATCTATGCCAATAAATTGTTGAAATCTTGCTACTGTCTATTTAATAATCTGTAACTAATCTTTGCCGACACAAACGACATTGTCGTCGAGGCGTATTTAATAAAACAAAACATTGTATATATTATTACTATATTTTTTCGGATGTAATTTACTGCGCTGATGGTTTTGAAGCTGAATTTTAAAAAGAAAAAATATATTATTCTCCGTAACATTGACAACATATTGGTGTTAAAAAATAATAATTGTTGTTGTGTTAAAACCTCGACGGTCGTTTATTATTGTTTGTCTTAGAAACCACCGCCTCCAAATTATATTATTGTTACCTACCACTATAATAATATTTTAATACACATAATTTGCGGAACGTAAGCACACGTGTTATATAACACAGTTCACAGTTGCGCTCGACATTACAAACAATAATATTCTAATGCTTACGGTAAATACTAAATTATGATAGCAATTGCGGAAATAATATTATCACTTGCTCTATACTATGCAAATGGCTTACACAGTATAGTCAATGTTATCAGAAGTTTCTGGGTTAAAAATAAATAAAAACTACTCCTCTGTGTTGGAATGAACTCGCTCTAGCCGTGGCCGAACTATATAAACGACAAATTACTTACCAATCGTTTATAAAATACGAGTAATATAAAGCTATAAGGTTTGTTTTATTGTACTTTATATCTCAAGTCATTTACCTCTAAACAAGCCGTTCCGACAACTCATATTTTATTTCACGTTGTATCATAACATCTGGGTACAATATAAATAACTGTTAGCTTTAGGGTTCAATTTTAAAAAATTAGTATCTTTTAAAAAGTAATTATACTACGTGTCTGCTTGTTTAGTTGGTTCATCTAAACCAAGCGGCCGTCGATAGGGTTTAGGAATGAAGAGTTGTTTTGTGATTTTCAAGCTGTATTTATAACAGATTTATAAAAGTTATCGTGGGTCCAAACACATTATCGGGATATCCTTATCGACTCCGAATCGAAGCTGAAAAAATGAACATGACAAATAATAGTTAGTACAGCAACCCTACTACAGGCGATGCACTTTCCTGTAAATGTACATACATACAAAATTGAGAGTATTTTCGAGAAAAGCAATGTTAATGCAAAGCTAACACCCAAGCTTGGACCGAAATTTAAACTAACTAATTGGTCAATAATTCAGTTTATAACAAATCAATCGAAAATCGCCCATGTAAATGTTAAACACCAATGTGGATTTTAGCTTCATGTCGAGAATTATATAAAAATGGTTGACCATGCAAAATTTTTAAATCAATAGACGGTGTAGCGTTCCCTAAAGAATGGCAAACAGGAAAAAATACATAGTTGGTCCAACTAAAATTATGGTTATTATAGGGACACAATAAATTTCTAGTTGGAATAACTAAATTAATAGTTGGGCCTACCAAATGTGTAGTTGTTTTAAGTAAAATTCTCAAAGCTTTGATTGAATTTCAACAGTTTAATGCATTTAAGCATTTTAGTGAAATTTATCTTCCCACTTAATATTGGTAATCCAATTAAAACATCTAACTGAATTAATACTGGTTTATTTAATTTTAAGTCAATACAAAATTATAAACCATAGGCCTAACTAACTCTGCAAATGTGAATTACTATCTGAAATACGACTACATAATAACAGTGCAAAAGTCTGTCAACTGTCGCCCGTCGGCAATAGCGCGGGCTTTTTCAAACGATTATTTCTCAAAAGAAAATAATATTATGGTGTTACGACCTGAAGACAAAATCTCGATTGGAGTTTTTTAAATTGGTGTACATAGCGAGGGAGGGGACTTTAAAATGGAGAAGTCGTTTGTTCTGGTTAAACTTAAGTAAGCGTATATGTTTTTTTTTTTCACTACAATAATATTCTTTTCTATACACCATCGAAAATCCTACCCTTATGCGTGGGTACTTAATACGCAAGGCCAAGCCGTCGACAAATGGGTATACCTATTCAAAAACCGGACTCGCTAAATAGGGGTCTTTTGACTTCGAACGTGCTGTGAGACAAAAAAAAAAGGAGGGTGTCGTTTAAAGGAAACTCGTTTCAGAAATAGCATATTATAAAAAAAAACTCGAGAGTAGTACAAACAAAGCGTCAGAATAAAAATGACGTCTTCGCTATAATACATGTGTTTTCTTTTATCTTAAAACGTTAAAAAAAAAAAAATAAGAAGAAGAAAAAAGATAACATAGCCGTCCGCATACGGTAAAATCCGATTTTATACGAGATGCGTTCATAGAACTTTATATACGGTGTTGTTGTGACACTCACTTTTCTATTAAAAACATGGGGTTTCATAAAACGACATACTATACCGTGTGACCCGAGACCTCCCCCCTCGTGTCGACGTACTTACTACTTTGCAGTGAATTATATTTTTTATACTATACCATTGCCCTTATGTTGTTGGTCATCGTGGAATGAGGAAATGAGTATAAAAATTATACGAGTACAGTAAGTAATATTTGTTTGGAAAATAGTTCATGATAGTAATTAGGCAGTATGAAAAAAAAAATGTTTCTGCTGTCAATATTATCGTTTTGTGAGATGTATATTGTATATAGCGCTGCTATTTCATTAATATAACCTAAATACTCATCATGCGTATCATTTAAAGGTATTATTATAAAAAATAAAAAACCAAATCATGAACTTTCGTTCTACTGCGAAATGCCGTTTATTTGAAATTATTATTATTTTCACCGGTTCTGAACATGTTTTCGAATTAATACTTTTATTTTATGTATTTATTTTTCCTCTATAAAGTACATAAATCACCGAAAAGGCTTGCCTGCGGTACCTGCACGGAATGCCTTCGAAGTACACTTAACGGCGAATCACACATTCGTGGCTTTTCTAAAGTAACAGCTTAACACTATGAAGAAACGATAACGGTTTTATCTGATGGGACGTGAAAAAGTAGTAAATCGAAACCTCTATTATACATATATATATATATATATATATATATATATATACTGCGCTGTGGGATTACGTTTATTTTAAAATCTAAGACGGTGTGTAGCTTGAGAAAAAAGAAAATCCGACATCTCTGGAATTGCAAAACCCCCGAAAAGCCTTCTAAGGGTCTAAAAAACAAATGTAATACGTGAACCTACCTTTTTTTTTTTTTGTTTTTATACAGGAGAAATATTCAAAATTATCCTGCTAGACCTCTCCGAAGAGCTGCCACATAGCTATTATTATTATTATTATACATATACGTATAAGAGCGCGGTAGGAAGACTTTGCACAAAACATACAAGTTCGCAAAACGGTCGACAATTTGTTTCCTAATAAAACGTCACACGCACAAGGAACCGAAAACGGATTACTAACTAAAACGGAGCACTGCGAAATCTGACGGATGAGTAAAGTTTAACAACATTTTCCTCTCACATCATTATCAGACTCGCCGTGTAAGTGGCAATATGGAAATATTGCAGCGACGGTGGTTAAAATAGGGTTGACAAACTGCGACTTGGGGACCGCGAGGCACTATCATCCCTCTTAAGCCTTGTGCTACTGATGCTTATTCTCTGAAACGCTTTAACGCCGAGCTCTGTACATACTGTCCCCGTTTGTTTTTGGCCCAGATAAAGCGCCACAATGTCTAGTCGGCGATTTTCAAGAACAAAATATGTTATTAACATTTTATGTTAAAGTATTAATTGTTTAAGCTAAAAAAAAAAATGTCTGACATATTATCCTCGTAATCTGTATATTATGGTAATGATCGAAAATTATACATCCGATTTACCTGACGAAAAGCAGAATTTATAGTAATAAAAGAGTAATTATTTTCCTTAAAAAATGTATTGTCGTTTTAAATTTTAAAATGGAGATACAAAGTACAAACAAATTATTTCTGAGTGTTTATTTAAACCTTTTTTTTTTTGCTTTTTCAGAACCATTTTGCAACAGTTATTAAGCATTTTACTACATTTTGTACACGAATTAGTTTTTTTTTAAAACGGTCGTACGAAGGTTATTTTAGCAGTTTTAATGCATCCTTGTCTATCGCAGTGTAGTGAATATTATAATATAGTTGGGATAATTTATAAAAGTCAGCAGGAGTTTTTTTTTTGTGTTATCCAAAAGATAACCATGCAAACAAGTAATTTATTTATACGAACGGTTTGTATTCTTTAGTTAAAACAAATTAATGAATTTTACATTAAAAAAAAAAAAACAACAACATCAACAAAGAAGAAATGATTTGTTTTTACAATATAGAGCGTGTCTTTTAAGCGTGCACGCTTTGAATTACTTAGAATTAATATAAAGAAAAAGATCGAATAAAACAATACAAATAAACGACGAAATAGCAAAGTGATATTATATATTTTATACTTCATCGGGTTTCCGGTCAACAATTATTATTATTTTTATTTGCTTATACTCTTTCCTACATTTTTACTACTCATATCAGAACGCCCGGAGGACACTTTCAGAGCCCGCATATAATAATGGAACACACTAATATTGTTCTGAAACGTTTGATTAATTAACGAAAAGGCTTTTAGTATTGCATTGACGACGGCCGTTAACTCGTGAAAGATTAATGCTGATTTATGAAGTTTTCGACGTTAATACGATGATGCCATAACAACTATTCGGGAAACGAATGTGTTTAATGTGTTAATAACGCCCGGCGGATTGTGTTCATTCAAAGTATTATTGCCCAGTCCTTGCATAATATAATGCATCAGCTCTTAACGGTTTTCGACCACGTATCATGTATTTTAACTTCAAAGTCAAACGATTAAAATGATTACCGCACTAAACGAAAAATACATAAACTTCACGCTAGTGTATATTAAAAAATACATTAAAGTCCATTATAATATAACTCGTTTTTGTTAAGAACCTAAATGATATTGTTTGTGTGTTATTTTTGGATTTTCGCCAACGTTTAAGAAATGTCAACCGTTGACTCGGATTCAGATTGCTAGTGAGTAAATAAGATAATATCGGAATGAGAGCAGCTTTAACGTTACACGATGTGCAGTTATGAAAACAAATTTGTACCACTTCGAGACTGCACGTTTATTTTTTCAATTCGTCTGGTTGTTACCTTCTTAATATTATTTAATCTATATGTTTTAGATATCTGTCATTTAAATTTCATCAATAATCACTGCGGTTGTAAATATATCTTTCAGGCTTATTTGCATAACAACAAATAACAATGTATTTTATATTTATACGTTCTAACTCGTTTTGCCTCGACCTATTTTGTTACGAAATAATTTAATATAAGCTCGCGTGCTTTCGCAATATTTTATTTAGTATACTATTTTTTCGATTAATTTTAATTTGTTGTATAAATAGATAGGTTTGTCCAATTAATCTTTATCTAATTATTGATTACACTACTTTAAATTGTTGTTAACATTCTAATGGTAATTTTTTTTTTGTAATAAACTTTTGTTACGAATGACCTTCAAAACTTCGACCGACTAATTCCTGTTTGTTACCTATGACGTAATATGGGAACATGAACATTTGTTTATTCTTGTAGGTTATGTTATTTGTTTGATGCTTCTTTTTAAATGTTTATTAATATTTTTTATTACAGTATTTATTCTATATTATATTAGAGATTTCAACAATCTCTAAAGTATACTATATAGATTTGGTATTGGTTACTAACATGAAACTCATTTAATAAAACTAAATATGAAAACTTATTGTCGTGTTAACTATTAATCGTTAAAACTTATATCCTTATTTTATACAGTTTAAAATCTACTCGTTCTGATTTCTAACACAATGTACCTGGCTGGTCCCTCACATACTAGGGGTTCCAAGATATTGTCTTATACACTGTTACTGAACTTTAATGCGTGTTCCTACATAGTAGATAATATTTAATATTCGGACATTAAATTATTATTGTATTCGAACAAATGTAAAAGCACTATCATAAATCATAATAATTAATACATATAAGGCCGCACGTATATAATATACTTAGAACGGTGCGGTGTACGTTCTACCCTGTAGGCTTCTTATTCAAATTTAATTCGAAGTCATTTGATACATCATTGTTCGCTTTGTCCGTGTACATTAATCGAAATAATCGCGAAATTAAGTTTAATGGGGATGTATAGAAAGTTACAGGTGCGTGTTATCAAGTATCTCGTTCCAAATCATAATATATCGGTCCCAAGTCATTAATGCATGGCCTAAAACAATCTGAGTATTATGTTTCATACCGTCAACTCATTTTATGATAATAATTCCGGTATTTAACGTGGCCGACACGTGCCCGCACAATGAACTTTATTGATGATACGTTGTTGATTGTAATAAGTGTCTTAGGTAGAACTATGTACTGATTTATTTTCGGCAAAAGGATCTAGTCATTACTTAATGCAATTAACTTAATTGCAGTGTACTGTTGCAATATTTTATTATGTAAATTTATTATACAATATGAAAAATATTATACAGTACGCGTGGTAGCTCAAAACATAAGAAATGACAACTAGAAAAATATAAAGGTGAAAAGAAGGGGGAAGTGTAAAAAAATGTAATGTCTTGATCTAAATATTATGTCTTGGAACAAATAATATAAATAGATATGTTTCAGAATTAACCGATAATAAAATATGTATAAATTTATTATTTAAAAATAATGTGCAGGCGGGAATATAAATTTATATAAAATCATATTTTTGTATGAAAAATTACCTCTCTATAATAGATCTCTTTGTGGAGAAAATGTTTGTGTTCATTTTGTTGCTATTGTAATGGTCAGATCTCTTGTTTTCCACAAGTATTAAGATATGCTTAGCTTGTAATCTTTGTAGTATAAAACCCCAAAGGAACAGCTAGTATTCATTCAATTGTTTTGTCTTGTTTCACCCGAGCAAGTTACTGTCTGTGTAAAAGTTATTAATTAAATTACATCGAATCAAACCTATCTTGTCAGTTCTTATTGTTTTACTAAGTCTAATCCAGTGAATTAACTACTTTTCTAACACTGTACAAGATAGTACTTGGATTGAACTCTACAGTTCGTTACACTACACCTTGCTTGTGCATAACTTTCATCTTTTCAATTTATACCAAATGTATAACAGTTGATATACCAAGCCATGTAACCCAACTGGGTGTCGTCGCATAGACAGTCTGCATGAATATAATATTTTCCCATAGTATAGTAGTGACCACGTGAAATCCACTTGACCTGTTCTCGCAAATGCATATTCTTCACATCTCAAGCGCTCCGAGCCTTATATTAACCATTTCACAGCTTTAGTGTTTTCTCGCAGCTATACAAATATATATAGGTGTGCCATTATTGTAGTATAACGACACCGGTGGGCAGACTTAAAGTTCGCCGAGGGTTTTTTTCCACCATTTTTTTACATTCATCGCTATTACCAATTGTACATTATTATTTTCTTTTATCGCCAACCGCTTCCGGTGCAGACGTGTTGTAGTATGGTACAAGCGCTTTTTATCCGACCAAAAACTATTATTATATCGGAGCACAATACAGTACTTGTATCGACTTTTATCGCAGAGAAAGAGGAAGAAAAAAAATTGTTGTATACTTGCTATTATCGCTTCCTTCCCTACGGATTATTACTTTGTCAGATATATAGTTACAGCTGATATAATATAACACATCAACAAGTACATGGTGTACCTATCCGTGGCCTTCGCGATAGAAAAAGTCAATATTGTATCTATAAAACAATAGGCGCCATGGAAAAATGTTTAAAATCGAGTTTGCAATTAACTCGTTTATTATATACCTGCCTTTGTTTTGTGGCTTTTCACGACCAAAGCATTTGTCAAAACCAAAAGGTAATGTGTATCTCCTAGGCCCCGTGAAGTACTAAATTTTACCCGTCAAATAAATTTAAAAAAAATCACTTATTAAAGAATGACAATCATTTGATTTTCAACTACAATAATAATTATTGGTGTAAAAAATCAAATGGTTTTTTATTGTTAACATTTCATGACACTTAAACGTATGAACTACAATAGAAGTGTCAATAAATATCATCCCTAGGGTAAAGAACTATTCTTTTAAGCTTAGCTACAGTACTTCAACAGTTTTTTTTTTTTAGTTTAAATCCTGTTCAAGATTCTAGTTGTTATGCCTAATAGTATACTTCACTATATTTGGTAACCATACGAATAATTTATATGTTCCAAAACCTATTAGGCAGCTAAATTTAATAATACCAAATATTGCAGTGTTCTCTAATGAAATATGTACTAATGTTATTTACTGTGCCCTTGTGAGATCTGTATTCGAACGTAGACCTATAGCCTATACAGAACCCTACTCAAATGGTTCATATGTTTGTACAAAACTTAGGGTAAGTTCTATGTTGCATAAGCATAAAGAACAAAAGCAAATCAAAGTATCCTAATAAATAATATTGTCGATTTCCTATTTGAAATAATTGCAATACTTCCCACTCGTCACAGCTAAAGTTAAAAGTTAGCTATATAAACATAAGTTTGTATGCAAATGAAAGATGTAATAGCTAAATCATGGATACGATTCTACGTTTTTTGGTGTAACTTATTTCTTACCCGACAATTTTCTTCCCAAACATATCAATTGAGGAATATAACCGAATGATGATAGAGAGACTAACATGGTAAAACTGACTTATATTATAATACATTGTAGAATTTTATTAATAGGAATTGTTTAAAACAACTAACAAGGCAAAACTAACAAAAATAGTCTGTAAATTATATTTTTTTACACAAGTATATATACTATGGTCTAGGCAACGGTAAATTTAGTAATAGAAATTGTTACTTTATTAAGTGCGAAAAATGTATTAATTCCGCTTCGCGTTTCCTCTACTTCACTGCATAAAATACATTTTTTTCTATTCTATACTTGATATTTCCTCGTAAAAACAAATGAGCGACATTAAATTATTCTAGTTTATTATTCATTGTTATGCAGCTTATGCTATTACTACTATTGCACATGGTAGTTATAATATATTATAATTTGATGTGCTGTACGCAGAAACAGTATATTTTGAACTCTCTACCCTAATATGGATTTACTACGCGTTACGATATGCGTTGGTTATTGTGTTCAATGCATTGAAACAGCTGAAAAATAGTTAGACAAAAAAAACGCAGAGTTCTGCAAAGATTTTAATTTGTTATTTACCTATAATTGTCTAGTTTAAATTTACAAGCAATATAGAAGTGATTAATAATAATTGGTTTGTTTGTTTTATTTAAACACGGGGACAGCCCCAAAAAAATGTTAATTGACTTAAATACTTTATAGATGTACAAGCTTTTTGCAGTACAAAAAAAAAATAACTGTTGATCGAATGTAATTAATGTAATGTAATTATTTAAAATCTAAAACCTAATAACTATTTTTGACGATAAGATTCGATTAACAAAGCATTATAACTTATAACTTAACTAACTTATTAACTTAAATAAAAAAATGTCTTATTTTATTTAGAGCCTTTTAATTTTGATTTCGAAATTTTCCATTTATAAGTTATTGTAGACCGTTTTTATTTTTATTATCAAACTTTTAACGTTGTCAATACAAAGGAATTAAAATTATGACGTCAACGCTTTACCCTTTTAATGAATTTAGGTCGTTCTCCAAGATTGCGCTAAAATTGAAATAGTTATAACACAAAACTAATAAAAAAAAATTATTAAAATTGTAAACAAACTAGTTATTTTTTCATAGCAAGAAAAGAAAATTGTGTATTTTTTTTGGTTTACTTGCAATTTAATACTAAAAATTTAAATATAATGATATCTAAGCTTGGTGAAAAATAGTTATAACTAAGACAGGAACGAGGGAGGAGACCCTACAATAACAGCACTCTTTTGCTGGTTTTTTAAGCACTATAATAACGTTTTTCCAAGAGAGAACAATGAGTTGTTTATTCCCATTTTACTTTTCTTTTTGTATGCGTATTGTACATACTTTGTAAGTTCGGAATTTCCAATTTCTCAGAATACTAATAAACTTGTAATAACAATAATATTAATTTTTGTTTAGTAATGACGTGTCCCTTATGAATAAAAATAAAATTATGTTATTTATAAGTTAAAAAAAACTAGCATTCCCTTCCCCCCAAATACTTGGCTCCAATTAAAATTAAGGAATTAAAAAAAATTAGTTTTTTCCTTAAAGGATAAACATTAGATCATGAAGATGTCTTATGGTACCTACCTATAAGAAGGAATTTTAATATAACAGATAAACCGTGCTCTGTCACTTTAAATATGTGTTCATGTTCATGTCCATTATCCTCTCCTCCCTCTATCTACAATCTCCTACTCTATTCTCAATTTGTCACTTATCAGGAGCCATAATCAGCCATCATTTATCCCCATCTGTAATCATCTGTTTCTTATCAATATCGGGTGCAAATTTTCGATAGACCCAGCCATAAGACATATTCATATCAAAATCCTATACCTAATGTGTTTCAATTTGGGAATTCAATTCAATTCAATGTTCGGGTTACAGCGTAAAGGCAAAGCCGCCTACGGTTTATTTCAAGACAAATTATCTTATCCGGTATCTATTCACATTACTTAAATCCGCCACACTTAAGCACGTATCGTATAAGCTAATATCTAAAAAATCTTGGATGATAAATAATGTTTTGAAATCTTCTCAAAGCGCTATATTATTACTGTTAATGTAATGGCGTTAGGGATGGTATGCCTAACGTTAAAGGGATTTTCGGGTATTAGTTTTCATATGGATTATTCGGTTATAAATATATATCGCTACATACAAATTACAATTGGTTTACCTACGCAAGTTGTTATATAATTCTAGTTTAGAGATATGTCGTGTAGCTCCAGTTATTAATTATCTTACATATTTGATTTAGAATGCTTGTAATGGATATATTAAATGATTTGAGCTTATTCCCAAACAATGATATGAAATTATACAATTTTTGTGAATGTATAGATGCTGTAGGATATAATGTCAGGTGTACATTCAAATTTCAATAATGATAATAAACAAATGTGTATTTTCGAAAAGAATTTTAGGATACTTGTCATAAGTCCAGTATTTTTTATTAGAATGTATGAAACGTTGATTGCTTCAAAGTATATCATATTTACCATTCTGATGAACCTTTAAAAAAATGTTAATTTGTTCAGTACTAAGCGAACCGCCAATTTATTATCTAAAAAATCCGTTTAATTTAAGTGAAATTTGACCGGATTGGATCGACGAAGACCCGATACCAAAAATGTTTTCTTCTATACCTTGTCTAACATCAAACACTTCAAAATGACAATTTAAATTTTAAGTAGTATATTTTGGTTTTAATTTTATTAGAACGCATATTTTTTCCTAAATTTGGGCGTTTGAGAATTGTTAATAATAATTTACACGTGTTTTGTGTTTTAAAATGTATATAATTTATATTTGTTCCAAAAGTAAATTAGTATATGAAACGAGGTACCACAATTAGTTATTTTTTTATTATATTACAAGTATTTTTTTATTTCTTAAAGTATCTGCCATGCATATCGTGTCACCATGTTCAAACTTTTTTATGATTTTATAAATAATAAAAGGCGAAAACAAATAGGGTTTTCTTCTTTTAATCGTCTAAACGAATTTCGTTTGTTTTTTTTTTATGTTAAAGCGCACGTTCTATTATTATTTTTCACGCATATTTGTCTTATTTGCCTTAATTACAAAAAATGATTTTATTCTTGCCTACACTCACTTGCATAAACTATTACAGGTCTCACAAGTCACTGCAGTTGTATAATGTTTCTCCTATCACTCCTTCTTGGCTTCATTGTGTTACACAAAATAAAGCCGCTCACTGATGTCGTTCATCAATGTAATTCTGTGTGCACGAGGCTTTCTCAGACGGTTAGGAGACGGTCCCAAGTGATTGTAAGTGCTCGATCGTGTTTTATTGCACACAGTTCCGCCGCCAACGTGTTTTCATACAGTGCGCGCTCAGACGACCTTTTAGGACAATAATTCAAATGACCGCAAAAGGGTCGCAGCGGGTTTTCCATAAGTCACCAAAGCTACGGTATAACGGGTGAAGTTTTGATTTACAAAAATAAAATAAAATAAATAAGCACCGTGCGATTTCTCAAAAGCCGCGTCCATTGTTATCAATGCTTTGAAACCAACTCGCCCACCACGGATGTTGGGCACCGCATAAAGTATCGACAATTTTCTGGAAAAGCAACAAATACCGTTGGAATGTGTAAACATGGTTAATAAAATAACCACCTAGTTGTATAGGAAGTACTTAAAGGGTTTTTCAAACAAATTTTTTTATTGGATATTTTTCTCATGGATAATAAAGAGTTTGTTGTAAATTATATTAAGATTATCGTTTAATGTTAAAAAAAAAGGAACTCAAATTGGACAACTTACTCTTTTCCCTGTAAAATGTATAAGTTGTCGGAAGTCCGCTTTTTTTATCATTTAGCGATTCGTACATACAATATGTATAGGGCGATCCATTTAAGGTAAGACACTCATTTCCCCTGTAAAAATAATTAAAATTTTGTACTTTTTTTTATGACAATTTGTTAATATTATTTGACAATATCAAAAAACATGCAACTTTTGAAATTTAAATAGTAATGTATAAATTTGTATTAATATTTTAATCCAGAATAGTTTACTAAACACTTTAACTGGTCGTTATAAGACCAGTTAAAACAAATTCATTAAAATTTATAGTTATTTAAGTTTAAATTTTAAGACCATAAGAAAGGTAGAGTTGAGTTATTTTTATCCGCGCGCATCGAAAACGCATTTTTCGATTTATTACGCTGACAAAATTCGATGAAATATGTTTTTTACGGGTTTTATAATTTATAATAGGGTTTTTTGGTTTTGCTTGGGCGGACACATGGGCTAAAGCAGTAGAGTTTTTGTCGGCGGTTCGACTCTCTACAGGCAGTTTCTTACTTTGGATAGGAGAGTATCTAGAGAAAAAAACATCTACCCTTCATACACCTCACTTGGTCTTCACAGATTGTTTGGTCAGCATTACACTGGCAGTCAGCTAAACACAAATTGCCAAATCAAAACCACGTTTGAGTACGTCTGGTGGAGAAATGCAAACTTTAAAACATAATAAAGAAATGGATTTCACGCCACATGAACAAATCACAAATATTTATCTATATCCTCTTCCCGGTGTTATATCAAACATAGACCAATTTAATATTTTTATGCTCCATTGTATGCACAAATTGAAAGTGGATTCGAATAATATTGCCGGACACGTTCAGTTTTCGAGTCATCGCAATGTATATTTACATGATTTCAATTTATTGAAAATTACAACTCTTAATGTGTCCGTTTTAGGAAAGTTGCTAAAACCGTTTATGGCAGGCAACTTTGAACTTAATTTACGTTAAAAGTAATATTCAAACCTCGTTATCGAAGGTCAACATTTTCAGAGAATTATTCTTAAACTAAAAAGTTAATTATATTATAAATATTTTAATTTTACTTCTCTCTTCTCCCACAATCATCCAATCGATAGTTGGCTATTTAAATAAAAAAAACCTCTTCAGATCTCCAGTTTTACTCTAAGCACTTTCTCGTGATTTTTTTTTTTACATTTATAAATGACATGGCAAGTTTTAATGCTTCATTAAAAAAATTCTTTCTTGAAAACTAATCGAAATTATTAAGAATTTTTATCAAGTCACTGTCCATTGAAACTGATAAAACTCATAACTTAAGAACGTGTTGCTTTATTGTAACATTTAAGTATTTGTCTATATTTTCTACATGATAGGTATATTTTTAAAAAAAACCCTAATTAAATGTAAATCCTATGGTTTATCATTTTGTGATTATTTATTACAAATATTTATTACAAACAAAAATTAAACTCAGAGGTTTTGTTCGTACAAACAAATTATGGTTGGTATAACATTAAACATGTGTGGTGATGGTATTCATTTACATATAGTTTGAAAAAACGAGAGCTATTTTGTAAAAAGAACTTTAAACTTTTTGGCTTAGATTCTCAAACGACAATATTAGGTACTTATATAGTTTCCGTACTTGTACATACTCATTTTATACAACAAGTTTTGTAAACTTTCGGTATTTTTATTTTTTTTATTATTAAATTCTTTATACAAAGCTTAATATGTATATTGAACTGCAAAAGTGAACGCTCCATAAAATTCAATGGGTCAATAAACACTAACCTAATTCTCCAGCGTATATACATACGTATATATTTATTTATATATATATATATATATGCTACAAACTCACAAATGTATGGTCTGTAAAATATAAAAAAATATTTTTCTATAAATTCGCATTGCAGCTTTCCAGACTCGGCTATAAAAGTATAATAAGATATAACGCACTGTACCTGAAATTAATGTAAAACATTAACTGTTTGTAATTTTATGATATTATCACAGTACATGATCATTAAACGTGATAAACTCGATTATTATTTAATCAAATTATATTACAATTTTACAAATAAACATTACTACAGCAGTAATACAATACATAAAGTAAAAACAACACAAAAATGTGTTATGGATGCTTGTAGTATTGTATTAAAATTAATGAATACGTAATTATGCATTATAAGTTTATTATATAGGCAAAAAAATATATAGGTATATACATTTATGTCAGTATAAATTAGTTTATACTGTTTGTATTTAATGTCGGTTGTTTCGGTTTTAACATAAATTACTCACAATCAGCTACGCGCATATGATTTATTTGGGAAACCCTTTTTTTACTTGGTGAGTTATTTTTTGCAATTTTTAATTTGCAAATAAATTGTAGATTAGTAAATGATTATACAAAATCATACTTGCGTAAGTAAAGTTTTCAAGTAAAATAATAAATTATTTTAAAATGCATTTCTCGTGGCATTCTTGACCTCGCCTACGCTGTCAAAAAAAAAATGATTTATACAATAAACTTATTTACTACTGAATAAAACTAAGAAATTGTATTTATAAATGATAATATATATGTTATGGCCATTTTCGCACATTTATCTTACTTTTTAGTTTATATTTTATTCACTAATATATGTGTTAAGGTAAACATTCAATGTTTGTCTCAAATTACAGAAAGAATATTGACTCTGATTTTCATACTAATTTATAACCGCTTTTTTTTTGCAAAATGTTTGTTTTTAGTTGAGTTAATGTATTCATTATATTATAATGTTTAAGTGAAATTTACTTCTTCTTCTGCTGGCATTTAGTACTCCATACGAATTTTCGCCGCCATCGTTAGATTTACTACACCTAGGAATTTATAAAATCTGTAGCTATTTAAGTGAATATCAACATTTCAATAAAAAATCAAACAATATTATCAAATAAATATTTATTTGCTTTCTTTAAAAAACATCGTTACACCATTTAGTAGCTTTAATTTAGCTTCGATAACAGTTATTAAAAAAACGTATTTCACAACAGTAAATAAAAATCTAACTAGAATAACTTATTAGGTTATTAATTTTTAATAATATAAAATGTAATACTTAATTATAAGATATTGATAAATAATTATTTGTTAATCTAAATACATATTGCCCAGACATGCATGCATGATTTGATACTGTGTTTTTTGTTAACAATACCTGTAAGGGAAAAATATTATTCAATAACAAAGTTTAAAAATGTACTATTAAGCAGTTGAATTCCATCTTCTTTTTTTTTTATTAAAAAATAAGCTGTAATTTAATTTTAATATACCGTACTTAATACTTATTATTTCATACTTGTCGTGTGTCATTAGAATACATTCGCAAAATATATTAATAATAATACAAATGGACATATATACATCTTGTTATTTCGTGTGCTGATGAAAATATATACTACAATGTTTAATTTAAATTAATATCTATCATAACCGTAAACAATATACATTTTGTAAATTAAACGCTAAAAACTGTAACGTTTTATACCAAAAGCTAATTTTAATCTTGAATTATGAGCTGGATAACGGTAATAATTATTATCTGCCTAGTATAATATACATAATCGTCTCATAAACATAATATTGTGGGAGCTGAATTCGTCTCGCTCCTGAATTAAATGATTTAACGAGGCAATTACAAAACACAATCAAAAAGTCAGATTTATATTAAAAAAACTGGAATTAATTTTATACAAACGCTGGAAAATAAAAATAAAAACCGCTGGATATTATAATTTAATGACTAATAAGTATCTTATACCATTGAATATAGATCAATATATGGACTATCTATACTTAATGCTTAGGTATCATTTTTTATTATTAAAATTCCTGTGAACCGCCAACTAAATATGATAATACAGTATAATAGTATGTATTAATACATACTTACATTTGAAATCGGACTACAATAAACGACAGTTAGTATCAATCCATAACTATCAATCCGGTATAATAAAACAATTAAGTAAATCATTTCTTTAAGTTTAAATATAGATAAAGCTATAGGTACAAACAAAGACAGTGTATACAAAATAAAATATAGGCGGTAATGCCTCTATAACAAATAATAGTAATATATCAGCGACAACATGTAATTTTACTTTTACTTTTTAGAAAACTATTAATTAATTTACTTTAATTGGAACTTTTAAGTTTTAACGTTTATTTGGTATACATCAAATCACGTTAAGTAATCAAGTACTTTTCAACCACTTCTAATTACGTCGCAGTTAGAACATTAACGTAAACAATCTTTTTTTTATTATTAATTATTATATTAACAAACGACGCTTTTGTTTAAATCGTAACCGAAAATTGACCGAGTGAATATAACATTTTAATTTAAATACAATATATAATATGATAACGTCTTAGCCGGTTCGTGACCAAATAGAGAACAGAAAATAACACATTCCCAATCCAAATGATCATTTTGTGTTGAATATGGTAAATGTTTTTTTTTACGCTATACGTTTCCATTATTGTTGGACATTTACAATTCGATCGAATTTTGCACCGACTACACTTAACACGGGGTTGTTGTTTGCATGCTCCTAAACTCCCCCTTGCTTTACGTGAATGCCCATTTTGATTCGATTTCATAAAGCACAGACTTGATGGATATACATTGATTCTAAATTGCAATCGGGCAACACCGAACGGCTAAAAGCTGGAGGTCCCCCAGTCATTTCTATGTGTTCTGTTACACAACCAAAGCAAAACCCTTTGCAACACAACAGATAAAAAATCACATCATTAATAAACCAATATACATTCTCGTCTTCGTATCAGGATTTAAAAAAATAATAATTGTTGCTATAGTCTTAGCTATATGTTAAAATGACAAACACCCTAACGAAATAAAAACATTATACGTTATGGATGACTCCAGACGTGAAAACAAGGTGCATGTCCCTTTTCTTAGGATGAGCGTGGTTTTTTCAATTACCGAAACCCTCTGTACCGCACTTAGGTCACCGTAAATTATTACTGTGCGCCCCCCCCCCCTAAATACCTAATTCCCCCGTTTACAACATATTTATTTTTCAAAACAACCAAGTTCGTTTCTATGCCGCTCTCCGGAAAATAAATATCAATATCCGTATATTTTTATTATCCCTAGACACCCGCAAAGTCAACGGGTTCAAGGTTCATAGGACCGCTTGTGTGTTGGATGTACACATATAATGGCCTACACCATAACTCTCAGATACACACACACGCATATATACATGTATACTTACTTAAGTATCGAGCGCGGCCCGTTGCACCGCACACCCCTGCCGTTACCAAAACGGGCTTTCCATTTACACCCTCCCCGAATAGGGCGCCCGAGTATAGAAAGGAAAAACATAAAGTTTCGAGTGTACCATATCATATAATACGATGTACCGACGACACGACCATATCATTTGAACCTCATTATACTGTAACCTTTGCCGGTTCTAATAACCGACAATGATGAAAAATGCAGTTAGAACTAGATGAGCGGAAAATAGTGACATCAATACAACGTGGAAAAATTATTCTGAAGAAATAAAAATCCTAAAATACTTTTTTTTCTATTATTGTTAAAATTTTAGCCAGAAGTCAAAAGCGGATGCAGGAAAGTGTAGCAAGAGGCAATTATAGCCACTCCGTTCTGAACACTACTATAAAAATCATTCATTTTTTCCATTTCAAGAGGTTGTCCTCGTCAAAGGCGGTACGGTACCGTGGAAAACGACCTAAAGAATGGCAATGCACCTTAAGATATTATAAGAGCATACCTTAGTATAGAGAACAATGAAAGAGCGCGGTAGATACGGCGAATGACCTAAACGACCCGTTTTAAGCGTAAAAAGACAAGAAAAATATTTTTTATTTAAGATTAGAATTGAAAGTGAATTATATTAAAATTAAAGGCATACTAATTGAATAACCTTTATTTTCTTAACGCCAATACACGATTTAACAATTTCAATTATTTTCTTATTATCATAGAAAATTAACATTTTGTGCTATAGCTACCTCCGTTAAAAAACTTTGGATCTGTCATTGTCAAAGGTCATTACATCTTAACAATTATTTATTTTACAACAATTGCAGTATTTGATAGCAAACCTTGACATTGTACACAAATTATTTAAAAACAATTTTAAATAATAAAATCAAATACATTTGTATTTGAAATAATAAATGATTTCTACTAATTTATAATTTGAAACAGTAAACAAAAATACATTTTAATTATACATTTATTTGATACAGCAAATACCAATTTATTTCAAATAAAAACTTATTAAAGCTTGGCTTCAAAGTTTCAGGTTTTTATTTTTGTGAATTCCAAAATGATAAAATAATTTTGCATTGTTTTTTTTTAATTTTAAACATATACCTACTACTTACAAGTCACGTTGGAATGCATATATAATATATATATTAAATTTCCATCATTATTATTATTATTATTATACATCTAAAGTCATTAGATGGCCCTTCCTTATTATGAACTATTTTGAAAACCAGAAGTACATTACGTATTCTATGAATGTTCTAAGACGACGGTTGTCTATGCATTTAAAATTATATAAATCATTTCTACCTCTAATGGAATGCAAATACAAAATGTAAATTTTTAAACAAACAATAATCTGAACTTTTATGCTAATTGTTTACTCACTGGCCAATTCATAAATAATAAAAAAATAACCAAACTAGAACAAAAATATTCACTGTTTGTAGTAAAAAAAAATAATTTTCATAATATTACAAAAATAATATCACTAATCTGGAACTGTTAACTTACTCGAAATGACAAGACCTATAGACCTATTGAATTGCTAAAATATCAATATATAAGCATAGTTATATTTTCATATGTACTGCATTAAGTTTTAGCGAATTTCTATAAATATTATAAAGACAAATTCTGTCGGTTAAAGTCGCAACTTGCAGTTTTGCAAGTATAAGAATATCATACTTCAAGACTGTATAACTACAAATGTGTTCAGTGTTAAATATGCTAAGAAAAAAAATACATTTTTTTAATTTAACTTTTATTTTTTATGTTCCACAATATAACTCCGCAGTTTTAGTCAAAATACCTACAGAACTAAATATCTTTTAAAGTACAAGTAGAACATAAAATAGCTCAATTAGATGGGCTCGCATTATGTTTATAATTCCATTACGTTCGTCTGTCCGTCAGCTGTAATTTATATAGCATAATATATAGCTGTTACGTTTTACTCAAAATATCTACCGCAGTAAAGGCGTTAAAAGCATTTGGGAAAGGTATAAAGGTATGCCATTTACCCGTAAGCTGTTGAGTGTTTCTCATCAAGTGTACCGGTAGAATATTTCAGAAGTGCGTTTTTCAATTAACTTGTTGTCAAAATAGTCAGAATTACAAGAAAGCTGTCGCAAGAAAAACAACTTAGATTTCAAAGTCACGCTATCGTCATTAACGGCGGCACAGAAGCATGAACTTAACTGATAATGCAAAACTCCACTCGTTATTTATAATGACCTATACTTTTCTACTATTGTTTCTGACGATTCGCCTGCAACGTTATCAGCATATTTTATTCTTTGACAATAACAAATACACTCGAATACAATGATTGAGTAACTTTTGTAAATTTTCAAAAAGAGAAATTTCCTTGTATAAATTAAATGGAACGCTTGAACAGAACGATCCGTTAGACCGTCCAAATAAACCTTTCATTTCTTTATTGTAAAACGGTCACACCATGTCGACAATTTCGTTTGAAATTTATTATTAGGAATATTTCATACGAAAAAAAATATAGAAGCCAGAAATCCAATATACCTTTAAAACTCTCTTCGTGAGAGGGTTCGTATGTATTTGTTTTACTTGGTATGGAATTAGGAGTTTTTTAGCTAAAGACTATATTTAACAAAAAAAGAGAGATAATTAACCCGACCTGTATTATTTCATTTTGTATACGTGCAAATTGATTATACTTAGCAAACATTATTTAAATAACAATAACATAAAGACATTTTTGCGTATATAATTTTGGAGGTTTTTTAAATGGACGGTATACCAAATTATAGCTTAAGAGAAACAAAAGCAATTTGGTGCCAACACGGTGAGAGCTAAGTTCTGTCATTGGGTGGACGGTAGTCATAAACTTTTGAGTGAAAAACGTACAGTGAAAGGCCTTGCTAATCTTAAAAAACTTAATAATCATATATTTTTGAGGAGTCGGAATAAGTTATAAAAAATCGTGTGTATTTTAAAAACATTGATCAAATAAAAATAGTGTTTTACATAAATTAATATTAGTGGTTTTGTGCCAGGTGCATTTTTTGATAATTTATATAATTTTAAAATGCCTACGCCCTACATTACTAAGTATGAATAATTTTGATTTCGTGGCACTTTACCGTTTTTACAAACCGACACTTAAATAAAAAAATTTAGGTAAAATTCATGAAACAAAATATAATTTGAAAATGTTTGGTGTTGTACACTATAAGCTTTAATGCGATCAGTAAAGGATTATTTTTTAAAGTGACCAAATAATAGGAGTCTAAGAATGCAATAAGAATTTCAATAAAACAGATTAAAATTCTTTATCGTGTCTCTACAGTATTTACTAAATGGAATTTTATTTATTTTTTCTCCGAATTTCAAACTTATATGTACGAAAATTGAACCATACATTTTATCTGCTTCGCCAAATTCCAAAAGAAATTTAAATAAGTGTAAAAATATTGATCAAAGAAATCGAGAAGAAAGAATAATCAATTTTACATACAAAATCATTCTCATAATACTAGATGAAGTGATACGTTAGGATGGAAAATTGAACGAATAATTTAGTTGACATTTTAGTGTGCGTGGGAGATAAACTCAATACGGTACAGTGCATATTAATGAATCATTTAATTTTCACACACTCACTTGTGAGTCGTCCACTTGCGGTAATAGAGCAAAATAATCCTTATAATATAATTGATTGTTATCGACTACATTGTACACAGTAAAATATATTTATTCAAAAATATCATTTGTATAGGTAAATTTAATCACGTTTTGTGTGTCTCTTTTCAATTATAGCTCATTATGACATGAGTATGCAACTTCTACAAAATAATAAGCTGAATGCAGCCATTGTTAACAATTGTTACTATAAGCTCTTGGATTTTTTCATCGTATTGAATTTTCAACATACGGTTGACCTTCTTCAGTCTAAATGAATTAGTGTTCGTGTGGATAGGACCCCAAGTCCGTATACCCGCCATATGTGATGTAGGTACTTGAGTTTTTCTCTAATCGCCAGCAACTCTTTTTCCGTCACTTTGGGTATCTTTGGGAAATTTTCTATGAAACGTTCCTTTTCTAACGTCCCTTAACTCCTTATTAAACATGCGGTATCTCGTCCTCTTTAGCAATGCAATTAAACTTAGTCAGTGTCAATATAATTATAAATGAAATTGTACACGTGTATGTGCGTTCATTGTGGCCTGCCAGTCCAGTATTAACGATTTCCCATTTAATTTTTGTGCGTGGATAATATATTTAAATTAAATTTACCAACTATAATTTGAAGGGGTTATAAATATGCGTGCGAAGCTTCCCGGCTTATCTTTAAAGTCGACCCCTATATAAACCGCTGTCGTATTCGGGGCACAAAAAATAACCTGGCTTTGTATACTAGACATGCTAAAAAACAATTCAATTAGGGAATCGAGGACAACAAATTAAAAAAAAACACGACAGCGATACCTTGTAAAAAAATATAATTATACAAATAATGACCCGTTGTTATTAATAGGATTCGAGTACTTATCCCTTGTTCTCGTTATAACTGTTACATATCATACAGGTAACACTTTATAAATAAGATAGTAGATTGCGTAGATAAAAAAACATCAATAGTTTGAATTATACTCGTTAGATCATAGGTAGAAAACTTATTTATTGACTATCCCGACTTATACTGTTCTAAAATGTCTCTTTTAATTAAAAAATAAACCGTAAGATATAATATTGTATAAAGGAAGATAATTAAAATGTTTAAAACCCGCATTGACAAGACTTATAATTATCCCAGTCTTTTCGACAATGTTTCTCATTCAATCTTTTTCCAAATGTCTTTTTGTCATTTTCATTTTTTTCTTTATTATACTTTAACTATTGCTTCTTTATTGTTTGTTAATTTTAATTTTTGCTAATTTTGTTTATTTATTGTTATCTAATAAAACGTTTAATTTTTTCTGCATTAGCTTTTAATATATTCGGTTGCATAAACTATTAGCTAATGGTGTAAAAAACTATTACTCGATTATTTATTTTTAAAAAAAATAGTGCCCCGTCTACTTAAGAATAAAATGATAATTACTATGATCGCCGTTAAAAAAAAAATACAACACATTAATAATATTAGTGGACGTATTAAACGGCGTATTTTATAAACGTCGACATGCTATACACGTATTATTTTTCCTGTAAGCTTTTAGGTCAATTTGAGGTAAATAAAAAAAAATATAAGAGAAAATTGCCATGCAATGGCCGTTGAAATGTCAAATGGTGGTGGTTAAGTCCCGAAGGGTGAATCGTTTTGGAAAGAATAGGCAACAGCGCTATTTTAAATCTTACATTAAGTAATAAACAAAAAATAAGTATAGTTACTAATTTTTTTTTTTTGTGATATATAATCCGTTTAAAACGTTCATGGTAAACTTTTTGATGGTAATATACACACGGTGCTTTATTAAGAATAAGACACTAACTTTCTCTAAAAATAATTTTGAATTTTGTAGTTCTTCTTTTTGGAGTCATTCAAGTTTGTTATTCTACAATATTAAACAGTATTCATATTTTTCAATCCACATAGAGATTTTTTTATTTGCGTAAGGTTATTTCCATAAATTTTTGACATCATACGGTTTACAAATTCTGGGTTTTTATAATTTAAGTTTTATATTTTTTTGTAGAAGGTCAATTATTATATCGGAAACCGTAACTGAAATTCACTTTACAAGTTAAAAATTTGGACGATTTTCCGGTTTAATCTGTGCTAGATTTATACTTTGGCGATTTTTATCTTACTGATTTAGACACTGGTCTGAATGTTCAGTGAGCTACATTTTTAATAATACATTTATCGAATATGCTTGAAACTGTAAGTTTGTATTTAGCTAGGTTACCTAACGACATGGCGGTGTAACCGTTTGATTTAATAATAATGCGAGTACAGTGTGATTTATTTAAGGTAAGACACTCATTTTCTTGGGAAATAATTACAATTTTGTGTTTTTTCTTTTTGAAAACATGCTTATTTATGACAAATGCCACCATAGGAGAGATAACTGCTAATCGCTATGATATAATTATATTTTCGGCGTGTAATAGCCTGCGTGTGCAACACATCATTATGACGTGCAAAGGTACACAATGGCCACGATGGGAAACCATATCGTGTCGTGAAACAGTTATTATATGCACTTAATCCACACACGGAAACGGTCATATCTCACGTGAGCGCGAAGAGTCGTATGGGCAACAGCAAAAAACATACTTTGTGTTGTATTTGTAATATTATTTCACTAGAGGTGCTAAAAAATACTATAAGGTTAATAATGTGAGAAACATAGCTTCATCGTTAAGCATGTTATTACTACGATGCAAAGTGTACGCCCCATTCAAATATTAGCCGTCGTTTGTGTTCGAAATTTCAACTATTTCAAAATATTTTTCATAAAAAAAAACCCAATCAAAAATATGTATTTTCGAAATAGTCCATTTCAAAATGTCAAAAAGCAAGTCACTTATTTCAAACTATAAATAATACAGCACTTGGTCTAGAAACAATGTTATGTATTTTGTTGGTTTTGATAATATTTTACATGAATGATATAACCCAGTGATTTATATCAATATGTAAACTAAAAAGTTTGAACATTTTAAACTTGGGCTGTTCCGTTAAAGTACTAACAATTCACATTTGACAATATTTTAAAAAGTAAAAAGTATTTAAATATTTATTGAATGTAATGTGATACACATTTCTGATTAAATATAAAGTATACAATATGTCAATACCTAAGAGGAAACATATTTAATTATAAGTATAAATACTTTTTGAAAATATTCGAATACTATTATAAGTAAAACAAATTAACCAAAACCAGATAATGTATACCTGTAGGTATACCTGTTAACTAATGATTGTTTTAATCATTTTTTTTTATTAGGAATAAGGTATACATTATTTTTAATTCGATGTCGTCAACCGACATTGTTACAAACATTTTCTGGAAGATTTCAACCTTTAAATCTTAATAAATGACTGTACAAATGTATTTTAATATACGCTGTCTCGTCACATTTGCTAATTGTCAAAAACTAAACTGAACAAATATCATAGTGTACAGGGTGATTCACTAATTATGAACCAGTCAATATCTCAGAAGATATTAGGCTTTTTTTAATTATTTTTTTATCCAATTTCATAATTAATAGTTCATCCAAATAATTAAAAACAAGTCTAATAACTTTCAATCTATTGAATGATTAATAGTTAGTGAATTACCCTGAATTTGAAATTATGTATTTTGTATTTAATGCAAAAAATAAAAACGAACAATATAAATCAGCTATTTAAAAAAACAATAAGCTCATCATTTTTATATTCATTGTTTCTTTTTTAATTAATTTTGATATTTGTTAAACTTTAAAAGTTATAAAAAAGTGCTTATTGAAAATAATCTTATGTCAGATGCTTACCCACTAAATTGTTTTTTTAATGCTTCTCTTGACTTTTAATAACCTAACCTTTGTACAATAAAAAATATAATGATTCTGTTCAGAACTCTAACAGATATTAAATGCAATCTGTGACCTATGTCTAATATTTTCTGAAAGTTTCTAGCTTTGGTCTTTTCAATGGAATAATTAAAAATATATACTTATTATGCGTATTTATTATACTTAGAAGTTTAATCTGTGGTTTTCGTTGTATATAGAACAACGATTTATAGTTTATAGTTAGTATGTATGAAAGAAGTTACACGATGACGGATAAAAAAATAAAATATTTAATTTGGTTATTTCAGAACTCAGATTTAATATGCACCTACCTAATGAATAAGTATTATCACTCTGCTCTGGAGTTTACTAAAGTACAAGTTTTAAACATCCTAACTCGGATTAATAGACCCTATCGTAAAACATGTACCTACAACTCGTACCTGAACGCTTTTAATGCTTTTCCAAAAAACAAATTATGTTATGTTCCATAAAAAAAATGTAAGCATATTGCACAATCATTATTATTACAAAAAAGTGTAAGTGATATGTTTAAGTAAACAGGTGTCTGGGTAGACTATATCAGGGCCAGAATAAGGGGCTAAGAGAACTTTGCCATCTTCAAAGTCACCAGTGAGGTGAGAGTATGGTCAGTTGTGGGTTAGTCTGAGGTATATACGTTTAACAAGAGTGGGGCTGCTACTGCACCTCGAAGGACTCCAGCACGGATGAGTCTGAATATAAAACTGACACATAAGTGTGCGTCTTCTAAATTGGACTTGAATTACAAATACTAATATAGACGGATTTTAATTTAAAAAGACGACCTTATTTTGATCGCAGTCGATCGCTATCAATGCACAGATATAAAGCACAATATGTGTGATGGCACCCGTGGGTTGGTATGTATGAATACAGCTACAACTGTTGTACATCGTAGTTGTAGACAACTAATATAGGGTATTCGTCTAAATCTTGTTAGGCTGATAAGGAGCGATTATTTCACGACACGAGGATAATACACCTGAACCATTAATTTATATTTTTTTTTTACCCATCGAATGTAGTTTATGTGCTTTTAATACTACGTCTGTATATATTACACGCGTCGATGTTTAACTTTTGCTCATATATATATATATACTTCTGACAGCTGGTATCATTTGTCTTGAACACTTTCTCGCTGCAAGCTCTGTTATCTGCAGTGTGTATGCGTTTTTGTCGGGCCATAAGTTTCCGCGTACGAATTGATCCAAAGCTTTACCGGCGAACGCTGATTGTACGTGCGATAGTGTGTGCACGTGCCATAATGTAGTCAATAAAAAGTTTTCACGGTTTTTGGTGTACTTAAAGAAAAACTATTTATCAAAAAAAAAAATACACCCTCTCTTCAGACCGACAAATCTGATTGCATCGGCTATTAAATTGTTATACCTGAGACCGGTGACTCGTGACCTTCCAAACGCATTTCAACCGTTACCAGTAACCACGTCTCTGTTAAGTACACAACAACCCGGATGCGAAGGTTTCAGTTATGTCCAATGACTAATTGCTATAGTTCTATTATATTGTTATCGACTCGGACACTTACTGTTGAAATACAATTGCGCTGCTGTCGACGCGATAAAATATAATAATCCATCACGACAACACTATGGGTTGATGTTAACATGCACGGTTTATGCCAGGTTGACTTTCCCGAATCCCATCAGATGTTAGCTGAGTCACGGGCAGTAAAATATACCGAAAATGCCAGCACATGAGATCATTTCTGCTGTACGAACGTGTTGAATTACAAATATTGCAAATAAGTAGTAGAAACAGAATTTTATGAATTATTACAACTGAAAGAGATCTATAATAATTTAATTCCGTTGTTACCCGTGTATCGTAATTAACATAGTAAATAAAATATCTTCAAAAGCCTGTTGACTGTCGTTCACTCGCACATAACAATCAATAAATATACTACGGGCAACGTGTTATTTTCACAACTACGCCTAAAAAAGCGAAAAAATAACAATTTTCCACTCCTTCTAAGGGAAAGGGTTATTATGATATTTCTTTGGTTTGTCAACGTTTATCGAGTTACGGAAATAAATATTTACATTTTCCTGGTGTTTATGACGATATTGAAGGGGTTGGGAGTGAACTTTTCTAATTTTTGGCCCAAAGAAGTACCTTACGGTTCCTTATCTACTTACAGACATGAAGAAATCGGTTGAGCGTTTTAAAATATATCGTGGATCCAGACACAAAAAATAAACAATAATAAGAAATAAAAATACAATACATTACGTTATACAAAATATATAGGTGTGTACTAATCTTTGGAATATTGGATCTATATTCTATACCGCTCGCCCGAATCTCTCGTGTGCGTCGACAATATGGTTAGGTGAATTTTATACGAAAATCCGATTATTATCCGCCAAAACTTTCTTCTGTTACACACTTTAAACTTTCTATGCGGTTAAATCAACCGCGACCACTAAATGCAGAAACATTCTAATTAATTAAGCAGCAAAAAAACAAAAAAAGTTCCCTATTTATGTACAGCGCGTTTTCGATTTCCTTTTCCGAAACTTTATAACGCTGCGGTTGGAACGCTATAAATTATCGTTTAATGAACAAACCGATAGTTTGCCACTTCCAAGCAATATACAACGGGTTGCACGCGTTTAATTGAAATATTAAATAACGCAGTAATACCTCTAGCCATTGTTATAAACGACCAACTTTTACAGTGTAGTAGTAAAGTAAACGGTAAACACAGTTGTTGGTGAGTTTACACTGTAATTTGTCGTATCGACCCCAACAGTGATTTGCAGTAAACACACACGCCTTGGGCGTTTCCGAATATTCATTTCGATACCCGGAAGTTCCGTAATCCGGTTTTGGGTCCGAAGTAAGTAAGCTTTTTGGGCAAGTAAATCGTGAATAGGCAAATGTTCCCCAAAATAATTACACTAACATGTCGGTTTCGCGGTCGCAGACGTCGAAATCGACAACACTAACAATATTATGTCTTCGCTCGTCCATTAAAATACGTTTTTAACATACATAACAATATTATTACAACAGTGTAATTGTATTGAAATAGCATTATCAAGTTTAATAAATAAAACAAAACAATACCTATACATTTTGACTCTGTTCTTCTAAATATTTCGTTTAGTTTTGTACGTTAACTTTTAAAAGTCAATCAGTATACTTATAACTTACCCGTTCAAAGCATAATGATGTAATGAAAACAAAATCATAGTCGATAAACGGATAAAACATTTGTTTTAACCTCTAAAATAAATGCTTCGATGCGAAACTGTAAGTGACAGCTATATTAAATACCGGTAAAAGCATGGTTAAGACAATAATGTGCTTAAAATTGTATTTTTAGTGTTGTAGGTCTGTCTGTAATAGTCCATTGTTGATTTTACACACACACAAATATACATTAATTCATTTTTGGGTACAATTTCTGATCTAAAACGAACGCTATGCGACATCGATAGTATGCCAAGAGTTAAGATTGAATTGGCAAAGTCTGCAAAGTCGGAAATTAAAATGTCCTGATCGTTAAGTACCGACAAAGTGGGGTTAGTGTTTTCAATGCTTGCTATGTACCTAAAATATGATCGCCTCTTACATTGCCCCGAGTATATATTCTTTCAAAATACATAACTACCATCGAAGTGCGAACCTCTTAAACCGTTAAACGTGTATGATAAAATCGCTTATTACTTCTTCCATTTTTAAATATTGAATTATATACAATACAACAAATTCAATACATTTTACACAGTGACACAAAATATGTAGAATAAGTTTACAATAATATATGTACACAATTAAAAAACACATGAACACAATAAATAACAAATTATGGTCTCCTCGGACCGTTTACACCGTATTTATAGGTTTTTTTTTTTTTTAAAGATATTTCTAGCCAGCAATTCATTTTTAATTTTATTTTGTTCAGCCCAGTTAACGTTTGATAAATAAATAGAAAAATGGAGAACAATCATGTAAATTAGATTATTTAAAATACACGTGTTAAACGAACGGCATAAGCAACTTTTTTTTAATTGCTGCTAGTGTAAAGACCCGGACAAAAGAGATATTGTCACCCTAATGGAGTTCATTCAGTAACTATTTATTACTATTTATATAAATTTTACATTTATTGTACCTGACATGTTAATTAATATATTATTGATAAAGAAACAGCATATAAATGTATTATTTATTAAAACCAAGGAACCAAGCCAAGACGTCATACTATGGAGTATGACATGATATTCTATCAATAAAATGATTTATAGAATCTCTCTAAAAAAATATAGTTTAAAAAACTAAAAAACACGCTTAAATAGTAAAATAAACTAAAAAGTAGAAAATAATTTTCAATATAGAAATCAATTAATAAAAAATAAATAGTATTATTGTGAAAAAAGTGTGGGGCGCTTTTCAAGAACTGATATATGTAGCACCCCACGCTTTTTTCACAATAATAATATTTATTTTTTATTAATTGATTTCTATATGAAAATTATTTTCTACTTTTTAGTTTATTTTACTATTTAAGCGTGTTTTTTAGTTTTTTTAAACAATATTTTTTTTATTTTCCACTTTTTAGTTCGATGTGCTTTATTAGTTTTTTTTAAACTATATTTATTTTCCACTTTTTTAGTTCGATGTGCTTTAAAATCGTGTTTTTTAATTCTAGTACATACGTGTCTCTATTACTTCAAAAAATTCAGGTAAACAACAACGAATACACGCATGTACGTTCGGTTGCCTATCTCTTTTAGTTACATAGTTACATACAAACATACAAACATGCTTACACACATACATACATACATACATACATACATACATACATACATACATACAAGTGAAGCTAATATAAGCGTGTTAAAAATAGCAAAGGCTTTAATTAAAAACAAGAAAATCATAAATATTGCACTCATAATTTTTTATTTTGATAAAATATTTTAAATTGGTAAAAAAAAATATATAATATATTATGATACTAATAATTATTCGAGTAAAATAGTATTTTAAATACAATAATAAAAATAATAATAATTACCTTACAGTATAAAATAAATATTGATGATTTGTATTAACATACATTTCACCAACTTAATGACATTATTGTTGATCGTACTATATGAATCAATTAGGTAGTATAATAAACACAATTTACATAAAACAACGAAAGAACGTGTGCAGTGAACTAAGTGGCCGCATTTAAAGTTTTAAGTACAAGTATTTTATAACCTATACAAAAAAAATAATAATTAGCTCATCATTTTACATATCTTTAATTGTACATAAAAAATAATTGCGTTTTCCACAACAATAATCACCGTCATGTCTTTTTTTAATTATACATATTTTTATAATATTAGGTAAAATTGAACAGAAGCTCTTGTAGGCATTTTACAAATAATTTTCGTTTTTAAATTGATTCATTGTAAAAAAAAATTAATGACATCAAGTTTTAAAAAAAGTGTTCATAGTGCTAAAAATGCTAATGAAATATTTTACATTACAAAATGTCATTAAACATTTTAGTTATATTGAATATATCAAATTCTAAATAGAAGTAATTATATAAAGTAAAAACTATTAAATAAGCTGGATGGATTTTTATCCGAAAAGACTTGGAGTAAACTGCAAAATGGTAGTTTAACAAATATAATAATTCTCAATAATAATTTTTATAAAAGAACTTTTAATGAGTTTTATACATTAAAAAGGAAAGCCAATAAAATACGTTTATCGAATAACCATAAATACATTTTTGTTCATTAATGTGTAAAATTTCTAGGAGCAAATTCAGTTTAAAATTTAAACACTAATTAGTAACTATTTATAAAATTTAAGTCACAGCTTTAGTGTAATTATTATTACAAATCAAACTTTGTACGTAAGATTTAAATAATTTATTTCAACATAAATTTCAATTAATAAAAAAAAATGAATTTTTGCAGATTTTTAAATACAATAAAATAAATGTATACTTAAAACACTACTAAATTATTAAGTAAAGTATAAAATAATCAAAATATTAATTATTTACTCAATATCTTTTAAGTAGTTTTGTTGGTATTTTTTTGTTTTTAATCATAAAGATGTTGATGTTGAAGCATCTGTTTGTTGGGATTGGTTAAGAAACGCAACATTAGAAGCTTTAAGTCTGGCAGCATTTCCTCTAGATATTATTGTTCCTGGATATGGCGATATACTCGGTGTGGAACAATGACTGTTACTTAAATCACATTGATCCAGTAACCGCAATAGTTCTTCAGCTGTTGGACCTCCATTCGGAATCGGTTCTATAAATATAAGAAGTACATTTGTTTTTAAAAGATAAATATTGTATTAAAATCATTTATATTAGAAAAATCCAAATTTAATTTAATTTACTCCGTTATACATAATTAGATACTATATAAATGTGCAGACCCGAGCCGAGGGAAAATGTTTTAAATGTATACTTAACGCACTAGCATGTAACATACATGGCCAGGCCCTGTGAATTTGTATATTGACAAATACACTACAAAGAATTCTAAAGCTGCATAATTAGATGCAATTATTACACTTTATAATGGATTTTTCCTAGTTAAGAATAGCAAATATAATAAGAGCACAAAATGTATTATATACAAGTTAAATTGGAATAATTATGTGTCATTATTATATTATTTCAATTTATGAAATCTAAATATTATAATTAACGGTGTGTATCACAATCTAATTTTACACGTATTTTAACATGCAGTTATCAGTTCATCATGAATCATGATACACTTTGTATTTATATTCCTAGCCTTAACCCATAATGTCTTTTTATTAACAAGATATGTTATGTTAACATGTAAACGGTAACCCTCGAATAGAAAGCAGTCAACATTTAAAAATATGGTACAAAAGAAAAAAAACATTGGACATAATGTGTTAAACTGATGATTTAATAATGTTGCTTACGAAGTGACTTATTTGCCAGATCTAAAGCAGTTGTTAAATCCCACATTTGCAAAGTTCCGTTGCAATGTCCTGTAAGTATAAATCGTCTTGGTCGAGATCCCATACGACTAGAACCTTCACATTCATGAACACAAAAACACGTGATAATTGTGCAATCCACAGCTCGAATTATACAAACTCTGAAATATAAAATTAGTTAACTTCTTCAAACTATTAAACTTAAATCACAAAAAATATTTAACAATTTTTATACTGATGGTTACAAGCAGTGGTGTATTTACATCTGTGATCACCTCAATTTTTATAAATATATATTAATCTTCTCGTTAAACTAGGAGTTTTGGACGAAATGTCACAACAAAAATTATATTTCATAAATAATTTCATTATAATATTAGCTAAAGTACTATATTTTTATAATAAAAGTATAACAATCTAAATTTTAATAATTTTTTTTTTCAATTAACACACGTTTTTTTTAGAAAAATTTGTTTTTCCTTGATAATTAAACTTTTAGAAATCGATACAAAATATATTTTGTCCAATTAAAACTTAAAAACAAGAAACAATGTAGATAAACAAACTATTTTCTTTAAGAAATAGTTAACCGTTTTTGGTCTGACCATAAGGGCAAGATTTATAAAAAGGGGAATATTTTTTGTTGCATATCACTTCTAAGAAGAAAATTGTAAATATACCACTGATTACAATGCAAAAAGGACATTTAAAATGTATCAGCTATAACTATTAAAGTAGTTTTTAGTCACAATAAGAACACACATATAAACACATTTTTCTTGATAAAAAATAGTAAAAATTTTCATAAAAATAAAAAACCATTGCTATATCAATTTAGAAACACACAAAATATATACATTTTTGAAAACTAAGAACAATACTTCCAGCCCTTTTTGTTTTTTAACCATAATTACTTTAAATGATATATTATGCATACCTCTTTCCATTGGATGCTAACCGAACAAATAGCTCTGAAGTTTCTGGCATGACTTTTTGAACAAATACTTGTTCATCATCTTGTTCACCATATGGACCTAAAGTATAAAATTAAATGTATTATACACTATGAATTTTACTATTATTGAATTTCAATTAGTTTAATAAATAATTATATATCTTACCACAGTCGTTACCAGCACAATAGCTAATACATGGTTCAACTTCTTCCAGGGACAATATTTTAAATGAAGCAACTGGTGTAGAACCAGGTTGAGTAGAAATCATACCTCGGAATCGGGTAACACTCCATGTTCTTACATGGTTGTATTCACTACAAACAGATACAAGGAATTTTTCTGATAATGTTACCTAAAACAAAATGAATAATCATCATTATTAGTCAACACTACATTGAACACACTAGCAAAATAAAGATATACCTTAGTTACAGAACTTTGGTGTACGGTGAATGTTTGAAACAACTGAGGGCCATGTCCAACGGTTTCTGGATGTTGTACAATTACACGTACTGTACCAGAACTCGTACCATAAGCTATTTCTATCCAATTTCCACTTACACCTGCAATCATTGAATATAGTATTATTATATAATCAATTGGATTTATGGGTAGGACAAGATGGGATGTCAGTCGAAGTGTGATAATATTAATGGGCCGTGGCTATATAAAAATCATCGAAGAAAAGTGAGAAATTATTCAAGGCTTCTCTTAAACATAAACCTTAAGGGTGTCGTAAGAAGGGAAAAAAACAATTTTTTAATAGATAACCATCTATCGAAAAACTATTAAATTGATAGTTAGTAAGAGAGTGTCATCGCTTTCTATGAGGCAATCGATAGAGATAAATATTATTTACACCCTTTTACAGTATTACATACTATATATAAACCCATATTTCCGGTGGCAGTCAATAGATAACATAAATAACAAAGTTGATTAAGAAGCATAATAAATTTAATGCTTTCTAAAAGTGTATTTTGTTTAAAATTTTATATCATTGCATTTTGTTAGTAGACATATAAATAAACAATAATGTTTTTTTTAGTAAAAGATTTTTATAAAGCTAGTACCATTTTGAGCCTCAACTCCCCTTTCAAGCCAACATATTATTTTAAACAAAAATTATTGGAATGATCACACATTTCATTTCCTAAATTAATTTTAATCATGTCAAACTATATACAAATATATTATGTAATATGAGCTATATTTTGGCCTTGAATAAATGGACTATACAAATATATCGTTTTTAATTGAATGGCGTTATGTAGAAAGCAACCAACCCACAAAAATAAAAAATCGAGATTTTAGTTTAACTAGCGTAGTATACACGTACTGTGCCAGAACTCGTATAGTATACACTATACCACACTAGTTAAACTAAAACCTCGATTTTTTTTTTTTTTTTGGGTTGGTTGCTTTTTGCATAACACCATTCAATTATAACTATTAGTTACAACTAATCCATCCATCCATTAAACTAAGAGTTTAATGGATGCATGGATTTTAAACAATTAATAAACATAATGAACTGATTTGGTAGTTAAATATCATACATAAACATGAAATACAAATATTTATTTAAAACACCATAATCTACTAAAAAATTAGTAAACCAATTTTATTTTAAATTTAGATTGTGTAGTTGGGTTAGGTTACGTTACTTTTAAAACAAGCCATATTATAATCATGACAAGTGAAAAATTTACGTATGGAATTATATGTGTACACAAGTGTCACAAAACACAATGTTTATATAAATTGAATATTCCTCTAAAAATTCAAGTTAGCATACCACGTTTGCGTTAGTTTGTTGCTAGCAATTATTAAGTGCGACGTATGCAATCAATCATGCAATCAATTTTACTCTTTTTATTGTTCCTTTTTTTTCAAGTAAGTGTTCAACTAATAATGATATTATACTTTTTATTATAATTTGCATTATCATTGTTTATAGGTAATACGGTCGCAAAATTATGGAACACAACAATCTGTTAATGATCCATATAAAACTAATACTGGAATATTTAATTTTAATAACATTTTAAGAAATGGTTTAGCAACAGGAGTATCAACAGTAGAAACAGGTTCTAACATTTTGCAACAACCATTAAGAGCAGCAACCAACCTATTTCAATATGCTCCTGAAAGTGCAGCAAATATACAACCGGGACAATACAATGAGAATCCATACAACAGTTCCCCATATAATGAAAATTTAAATCCTATTCAACAAGGAATAAATACTGCGACATCCAATTTTAATAACATTATGGGAGCTGGTTTAACATCAGGAATAAATGCATTAGAAGCCGGAGCTAGTATTCTACAACTACCATTACAAGCAGCAACAAACCAATTTCAATATGCTCCTGAAGGTGCAGCAAATATACAACCGGGACAATATAATGAGAATCCATACAACAGTTCCCCATATAATGAAAATTTAAATCCTAATCAACAAGGAATGAATGCATTAAAAGCCGGAGCTAGTATTCAACAACTACCTTTATATGCAGCAACAAACCAATTTCAATATGCTCCTGAAGGTGCAGCAAATATACAACCGGGACAATATAATGAGAACCCATATAACAGTTCCCCATATAATGAACATTTAAATCCTAATCAACAAGGAATGAATGCATTAGAAGCCGGAGCTAGTATTCAACAACTACCATTACAAGCAGCAACAAACCAATTTCAATATGCTCCTGAAGGTGCAGCAAATATACAACCGGGACAATATAATGAGAACCCATATAACAGTTCCCCATATAATGAACATTTAAATCCTAATCAACAAGGAATGAATGCATTAGAAGCCGGAGCTAGTATTCAACAACTACCATTACATGCAGCAACAAACCAATTTCAATATGCTCCTAAAGGTGCAGCAAATCTACAACCGGGACGATATAATGAGAATCCATATAACAGTTCCCCATATAATGAAAATTTAAATCCTATTCAACAAGGAATAAATACTGCAACATCCAATTTTAATAACATTTTAAGAAATGGTTTAGCAACAGGAGTGTCAACAGTAGAAACAGGTTCTAACATTTTGCAACAACCATTAAGAGCAGCAACAAACCAATTTCAATATGCTCCTGAAGGTGCAGCAAATATACAACCGGGACAATATAATGAGAATCCATATTATAACAGTTCCCCATATAATGAAAATTTAAATCCTATTCAAAAAGGAATAAATACTGCAACATCCAATTTTAATAACATTATGGGAGCTGGTTTAACAACAGGAGTAACAGCTTTAGGAGGAGGAGCTGATATATTGGGTCAACAATTAAATGGAGCTACTAACTTAGTACAAAATATTCCTAAATTTACATCAAATGGTATTGATTTTCTACAAAATATTGGTCAAACCGGAACAGATATGACAAATAATGTCCTGAAATTATCAACTGCACCAATAGTAGCTAAACTTAACAAATTTGGTAATGTCCTAAATGGATTCTCAAGTTATTCAGATCCACAGAATCAAATAGATCAGTCTAATAATATTCAAGTACCAAGTATGAATTACGAACATAGATATTAAACAACTTTTTAATAATTACATATTATAAACTAAATAACATTATAATTCTATTAACTATAATAAATAAAAGGCAATTAATTTAACTTCTTCTTTTTTTTTGGTAAAATTTTATATACCAGTCATAATAAATATCTTTTTGTTTGTACTAATTTCATTTTAAAAATATTTATTATACATACAAACATTTTAAGTATCTTATATATATTTTATATTCAGAATAAGAACAGGTTTCGGTGGCCGACTTGTGCGCATGGGCATGGCTTTACTACGAGCAACGGACCTCGAACACTGCCGCCGGTGGGGCTACAGACGAAATGTAAAATGGGCGATGCCTGACTGCCGCCTGACGAAAACTCGTCGGCTGCCGAAGCCTGTTCTTATTCTGAATAGAGTATGGGTATGTATGAATATATTAAAGACACTAGAATTTTGAAAAATTCTTAATAAAATGTATTGTTATTATTTTTATCACAACTATTATTGTCAATAATTTTAATTGAAAGATAAGATTTGGAATTTTGTATAATTTATTAATAAATAAATACAATTGCTGACTTTTAATTACTTAATGGTGTGTAACGACTAGGAAGGCTTAACATTTGGTAAAATACAATTTAAGGTCAATAAAATATAGATTTAATATGAATACTCAGAAATTTCTATCATTAATTCTACATCTGATTTAGAGTTTAAAATATTAGATTTTTCTAGTTAATTTCCTGAAATAATATTTTTATAAATTGAACTTACTTGTTTTAGGAGTTAAGTATACTGAAATAGCTGTGATGGGGTCATTTGATGGATCTTTATAAAGTTCTGTTACTAAAAGGTCGTTGTCCTTCATACGCAATGGAAATTTTTGCATATCTAAAAATACATTATTTGCTATAGATTACACTTATTAAAGTTACAAATATATTTAAAAAAAATATTTTGTACCAATATAATAAATAGAACCATTATTACACCCAAGTAATAAAAATGAACCAGCCGTATCAAATGAAGCAATTGGTACAACATCTTGAGTTTGCCAATGTTGGGTCATCGCATGCCACACTCCAATTTTACCAGTAGGAGATAAAGCAACTAATTGACTACCAATAAAAAATAAATGTTCCACTCGGACATTTAAATTAAATGTACCTATAATTGATAATTATAAAATGATCATATGAATATTTAAAAATTACAAATGTATAAATCTAAGCTATATATATATATGGTACCAATATTTGTTCGAGATCCTTGTTCAGATACGCCCCAAAGGCGTACTTGATTTCCATAAGATATGGCGACCATAACTGAAGAACCATCAGAATTACCATTTTGACTGTTCATCTTGGCATTGATTGCAATTCGTTCTATACAATTATCTATATGTGGCGACAAGAAACCTTGTTGCCAACCACTTGAGTCTTTTAATCTGCAAATATAAGTACAATTTTAAAATGAATGAATTAAACACCATTTACATTATTTATTAATTATTAATTTCATTACTATTTCTTATAATACTTCTAATTATTATATTGTTACCTATAACAAACTATAAAATGAGCATAAGCCACAACTATCCAATTATGGTGAGCTTTGATAATTTGAACACGTAATGGATCTGCCCAGTTGGAACCTTGGTTGTAACCGAATACCAGGTTTAAAGCATCATTTCTAATATATTTATTGAGATCGGCAGATGAAGTCCTGGAATGATGATTTGGTACATGACTTCCTAAAGATGCAGCTCTGGAATGACCACTATTACCGTTACCACGTCCATTAATTACTGATCCACGACCATTTACAGTAACTCTTGATATATCCAAAGAAGAATTTCGAGAATGACATCGACTAGAAATATAAAACAATAATAAATATATTCTTTGAGTTTAACTTTAAAATTAAAAAAATTTAATCAATTTTACCTTTGGTAGCCATGAGTATGAGGAATTGATGATGGAGAATTAGGCGGTGGTACAGGTTCTGGAACTCGAACAATTGAACCTGGTCTTGTTTGATCATCTACTTTAGCAATACTGCAAGCCGTTTCCGATTCTTGAGTGGGAGGGTCTTAAAATGTCATACTTGTATTAAAATAAAATAAGAAACAATTTCTGTTACATAGCAATGGCAAACTTATATTTCTGTGTAACTAGAATTGAGTTTAAATTGAGTTTACAAAAAACTAAATGTAATAAAATATTGTTTTATAAAAAAAAACATATTTTATGAAAAATATTTCTCACTTGGTGCTGGTAACATGCTATAAAACAGAATATCTCCACATGACGACTGCTCTAAATCTTCACAAAGAATCAGTCGCTTAACTAAAGGTGTGATGCCATAAAATTCCGCTTCATGTCTCAATGTTCTGATATCGGTACCCGATAAATCAATATCGTGAGTTCTTAGATAGTTTAAAATGATTGCAAACACTTTTGGGTCACGATCTATGAATATTGCTCCAGTATCATCACGCAAACTGGATATTCGTCCACTTAATAATGCTGTAAAAAAAGAATCTGGCACCCACGTCAACGTTTGTCTAGATGTTGAGAACCTAAATATTAAAATATGTTTTATTCGTAATTATTATTGATAAATTCATGTTAAATATTCTAATTTTAACATTAATTATACAAAAAATAAACTAAGTATATAAATACATGAATAATTAACAAAATTTAAAATATTAAATTTACCTTGTACCACCAACATTAAGATGCATTATTTCACCATTGTGTGGAGGCAACATAGTTAGAAAATATCTGTTTATATTTTTATAAAAAAATAGTAATTATATATATCTGTAAAAAAAAAACATTTTGTTAGATAAACATGTATATGTTTGATAATTGTACTATATTTACTGCAACCATTTATTTAAAAATTAAGAAACTAATTATGTAATCTAAAAAAAAATAAGAGACCAAATAAATTATAAGTTGATTTGATTATAAATTGTTTAAACACATTTTTGGTCAAAATGTGTTTACTGTATAATTTGAAAAAGATTTTTTTTCTGGCAAAAATTTGGTAGGTAAAATAGTACATATTTTAGCCTATTGGAAAACAAAACAAAATTATTTTGTAGGTACTGAAATTAAATATAAAGGATACCTAAACTTTAAAATGATCACTTGTAAAATTGTTATTTTATATTTATATACAACATTTTTAATAGTTATCGAATTATAACTAAATACCGGTTAATTAGAACAAAATATTATTATTTATTAGTCTCCTCTGTACAAATTGGTAACAAATTAGTCTTACAAATGAGTAATATTATATAAATAATTTAAAATTATTAATATAATTAATATTATTGTATTAAATTGTACCTGATGATAGTTTTTATTATAATAAAATTACAATAACAGACGTGGATGAAATTGGTTAGGGATTGAAACAAATTGACTTAATTTGATAATGAACTTTACTATTCTTAAAACTAATTTAATACACAAAATAACTTCAATAGCATTACGCTTCTTCAGAAGTCATAACTATTTAACTAAATGATAAGTGATTACCATTTACCTACCTAAAGTTAAAAGGTTTGTATCCATTACTTATTAGCTAAAAATATGGTACGTAGGAATTTGAGACAATAGGCATATAATTTTTTTTTTTTGTAGAATTCGAGATAAGAAAATATTGATAAATGATAACGTGATGTCAACAACTTAGTCGACATAGCACCACAGAATAATCTGTGATACCAAGTAGATATATCGTATATTGTATACAATTAAATCGAGTCTCATTCCTAGTTGATACCATTTTTGAATTGATTTTTTATAAATTCTTAATAAATAATTCCACCTAATTACAAAAAATAAATTCAAAATGCAAAAGTACGAAAAATTAGACAAAATTGGAGAAGGTAAGCTAACATTTAAAAAGATGTGTATTTCGTTTAATGTATATTGTATAATTATTATTATCAACAGGGACATATGGTACAGTATTCAAAGCTAAAAATCGAGAAACACTCGAAATAGTGGCTTTAAAACGTGTAAGACTAGATGATGATGATGAGGTAATGCTTCAACTCGTTGAGTAATTTTAAATATGATATTTTTAAGTAAAATTATTTATAGGGAGTACCATCATCAGCACTTAGAGAAATTTGCCTGCTAAAAGAGTTGAAACATAAAAATATTGTCCGTCTTTATGATGTTCTTCATAGCGATAAAAAGTTAGTGCTGGTTTTTGAACACTGCGATCAAGATTTAAAAAAGTACTTTGATAGTTTAAATGGAGATATAGATCCTAATGTCGTCAAATCATTTATGTAAGACATTTATTTTTTGTATTATTACAAATTATAAGTGTACATTTTATTAATTTTTTAATAATGTCGTAAATGGTAGGTTCCAGTTATTAAGAGGATTAGCGTTTTGCCACAGCCACAACGTCTTACATCGGGATCTAAAACCTCAAAATTTACTTATAAACAAGGTAAAAATTTTCACAATATTTAAATCGTATGTAACAATTTATTATTGAGTATGTTCTATAGATATTTTTGAACCAGTCCTTGAAGTTAATTATAAATACATTTTTACTACCTGAATCACTAACTTCTGAGAAGGAACAGGTTCACTTTTTCTAATTGTTTATGAAAGACAAAAAACTAAGTATTGACATGACCCTTGTTTGTTGTAAACTGTAATTTCCGAATGCTCTATTTAATGTTTCGACAGTCTTATTTTACTCCTTTCTGCAATTAGCGATTTACCTTTACAAATTTTAGTTTCCAAACTAAAACGCGGTACCAATAAAAACTCAATATTATCTGTTTCATCTCGGCTTAAATATGTATATCAATGTACATATTTATGGAAATTGATAACAAAATGTGTTATATTATAGAATGGAGAATTAAAATTAGCAGATTTTGGTTTAGCGAGAGCATTTGGAATACCAGTTAAATGTTATTCTGCTGAAGTAGTTACTTTATGGTATAGACCGCCAGATGTCTTATTTGGTGCTAAACTGTATACAACTTCTATAGACATGTGGTCTGCTGGATGCATTTTTGCAGGTAATTATATTTGTATTTCACTTAAATCATTTTGATAAATTTACTTAAATATATTTAAATGAATTATCTAGAATTGGCCAATGCTGGTCGCCCATTGTTCCCCGGTTCAGATGTGGACGATCAACTCAAAAGGATATTTAAACTTTTAGGAACGCCTACAGAAGAAACATGGCCCAATATGACTACTCTTCCAGATTATAAACCAATGCCAATGTATCAGCCAAACATGACTCTTGGACAAGTAGATACATTTTTTTATTAAATTATTAAGCACTAAAATTTAAAACAATTATTTTGTATCATTAGATAGTACCAAAATCAACAGCCAAAATGCGAGACCTTTTACAAAGACTTCTGGTTTGTAATCCATCCCATAGAATATCATCGGAACAAGCAATGAGCCATATATACTTTGCAGATATTAAATAGTTATAAATAAATAGGTTTAATTTCAAAATCTTTAGTCATATTTAAGAAAAACTACAAAAAAAAAATATGATTAATAGTAAATATCTTATTTTTACTATTAAAATATTTAAAATTATTTGTTGTTAAAAATTGTTGTACTAAAAATCCATAGTACATTTTCTTTTATGGTATTAACGATTCCAAGAAAAACAAAAATTTTAATTTCCAATTGGTAAAAAAAAAAAAAAAAGACATGATGTTTTACTTTTCTCTATCGTTCCACTATCTATTATAACTACTATATGTCTCTAAGAAAATCCTTTATTTAGATACAAATTATTTTTATTGGTTTCCAGACTAATTAAAATTATTTTAACACATAAATTATCTATTCATAGTGTTTTTGTCATATGTCATTTATGAAATTCTAGTCTTCATTCTCTAACTTTACTTGTAATATATAAGCTTTTTAATACATTATATAATATTAAGTTTAAATTGACCTTATTGTAAAATACTAATTTATATACTTATATTTATTTTGTGCCTGTGTGTATATGTTCCTTAATAGATCTCCGTTTTATTAAAACATTTTTTTTCTTGTGATCTTGAAAATATTTCTTTAACAATTTTTGGATGCTGGTACGACGTACACTGTGCTTGAAACTGGAAGTTGGTGGAACACATAAAAAGATTAAAAAACTTTGCAAACATATAAAACATAAAGAAGATTATATGCAAATAATGGAGAGGTATAAAAAATAAAATCTCATTAATTATATAAAATATTAAAAATAAAATCGCTTTATTATAAAAAAGAAATAAATAATAAACAAATAAATACCTTCGTGTTTTTTCTATTACATATTATTAAATTATTAAATAAAATAGAAAAACACATGAATATTAGACATTTTTCAAAACATAAATATTATATTTAGAAAGATAATCATGAGTTACACAAATACAAAAACACACAATTTAAAAGTAAGTTATAACACAATTTTTTTTTTTTTTTTAATGTCAACTAACAGAAAAATATTAAACCAAACAAATATATTTTTGTCCATAATTAGTTTTAGAGTCTATACTAGGTGCTTATAATTGACATTTTAATGAAACTAGTCTTATTATTAACTTTACTTTTAATTTGTACATTAATTGTTTTTACATTAAAAAGTTAACTGATGCAGAAAAAAAATAAATGTGCGTTAGAAACAAAGCAACAAAATGTTAAATCTAATTAAGTTTCTAGAGAGCCTTAACACTTAAAACTTGGTCAAAAAAAGGAAATTAATATTTAAATGAAGATCTAATTTATAAAACTTAAGATAATTGTTATATAAATATAGCCAAAAATAAAGCTATGCTGTTTAATTTAATTTAATTTAAAAAATAGAATTTCACTCAAAGTTACCAGCCTGTATATACATTGTAATCAATTCTATTGGTATATTTTTTAATGAATTGTTTACCAGCACGTGTAGGTACTGTAAATGCAATTTCATCCACTGACAATATATGGCCATATGTATAGTTCTTCCTAGAATTTAAAATATAAACTATAATACATCTGAAAATCAAGTAAATTTTAATTTTAACAGGCATTACCTAAAACTGTCTAAAAGTTTGGACGCAATTCCATTTTGGCGACAATCCCACTTTGTCCATACACGATTAACTCCTACTTTAGCAGGATATGACTCTTCAGTAACTATTACCATATCTTCAGTTTCAGTCTCTAAATTACGGTAGGCTTGAGAAATCAGCTCCACCACTAAACAGCCAACCACTTGTTTATTCCTTATATAGAGATATACCTGAAATAATATTTCTGGTTAAAAAATATAAAAAAAATTTTAATTTATAAGACTGGTATACTTTTTTTGTAATTGGCAAAACAGTATTTTGTGAATTAAACCCGAGTTCTTGATCGACAAATGAAACTACCTCCAAGGCTTTAGCACACAACATTTTTGAATCTGAACCAGATATTACAATTATTCGTTCATCATCATCTTGATATACCACTTTTTCATTCTTAAAGCCCTAAAATATATTTATAAGATAAATATAAAGATAAGAGATCTTGGATCGCAATAAAATATAAGCGTAAATTAAATTTCATACATTGTACTTGAAAATGTTTTTAGCGGCATGATATTTATCATGTTCAGATTCATCTTCAGGTTCTCCTCTTGAGTAATAAAGTCCACACTCTTTGCATAAAAAGCCACCAAATTTCTTTTGACCAGCATCGATTTGGTATTGAGCTGCATCGACAATTCGTTTTACTCTACGAACAGTTGATTTCCCACTGGTAGGCAAACTGGCCAATAATTTAAATTAATAAAATGAAAAAAATTCCTAAATAAAAAGTGTGTACTCACCTAGTGTAACGATTGGGTGAAGGTGTTTTAGTTGTAAAAATAGAAAATAATTTTGTTTGAGGCGATATATTTTCATTAACAATGCTGTTATTAATATTGCTTTGTGATTCATTCATAGACTCATCCTCAGTTTTAATTAAGTTTGAAATACTAAATAATACATTGAATACAAATATTTGTATGCTACTTGACTGACATTTTTTAGTTACTTAATAACTTGATTCCACTTACTCTTTTAGTTTAATTGTCGATGGAGTGTACTTTGAAAATGGGTTTTCTTGTACTTCTTGACTTTCGTCAAAACTGTAAGCATCTTTTATTAAATCAGGCATTTCACATTTTAGAACATGATTTTGAGTTTCTTCATCAGTTTTTATACGTTTATTACTTGTTTTAAAACATTCACTTGCATCTATAAATATAAATGAGTAATAAAATAACATTTTAAGTTAAAAAGTAGTTCACACTAGATAGATTAAAAAAACATAAAATTATGAATATTAATTAAAATTTAAAATAGTGTAGGCTGGAAACCCCATTTTTAGTCACCCTTAATAAATTTTACAAATATTGTTCTACTGACAATCATCAAATAGATCAGAAAATAAAGTTACAAGGAAAGAAACAAAGTGTAAAAATACCTATTACTGTATTAAATTGTTAAGTTGTTACACGTAATATAAACTGAAAAGTTAAATTTTAAAATTTTGAATTCCCAATCTACGGTGTTATCTTTTTTTAGTAAGTAACTCAATAAAATTATTGCTCTATGTATTACCAAATGATAAATTATACTAATTACAGATACAACAAAATCATGTGTCCATAGCAGGGAATCTAGCCATAAGCAGGGTCTCCACCCTATGTTATTATTGTTTTTTGAACATAAAAAATAATCGTTTGTATAAAACTTTTAGGCTGTACAGAATATACAAGCAATTTAATTTAGAATTATTTTACCATATTCTTCAGGTTCCCTTTTCAAAGAATTTAATGTTAGACCAGGATATCGAATAGCTGTTGGCTGACTGTCTTCTTCTTCGTCGTCCAATAACTCTATCAGGTCAGATACTTCTTGACCAATTTGCTCTATAGCATCATCATCAAGTATATCTACTTTATCAAAGTCTGGCTGCTCGTTTTTAATAATAGTACTCATTTTATTTTCATCTCCCCAGTTAACAACTTTGTAATTAAAGCTGTTTTCTTTTCTAAAAACACAAACAGTTTTAATACAATATTCTGAGGAAATATTTAAAAAAACTAACCTAGAGGGTGTATCACTTTGAATCACAGTAGATTTGAAAAATTTTCGGCTTTCAGGTTGCTCAATGGTCATGCGCTCAGGTTTTTCAGATTTCATACATTCAGCCCAAACATCTTTTTTTAATGAACTAGGCTTTGGAAACTCAAAATTTTTTTTCTTTAACTCAATATCACTCTCTTCTTCTGTATTTACTTTTTCTTCCTTTACTTCAGTTTTGATGAAAAGCTTTTTTGGAATAGTTTTTTTTTTAAATGGTAGCATAATCCCTGGAAATAAATCAGTTTTTGGAGCGGTACAAGATTTCTTTGATTTACGTTCATGGCTCGATGATCTGGGTCTTTTTTTACTCGTAGATTTACTGTCATTGAATAACTTTGCTTTAACTTTTGGATTGCTATGTAATCTGTTAAATCTTTTGAGACGCAAATCTTCCAATGATATCTATAAATATTATACACAATAATCAATTAAGTTACATTAATAATTACAGTGAAACGAGCAGTAGTCTATTATAAATGATATAATGATACAACAAAACCAGTTTATATATAGTCAATATTGGGTCAACAATTTTAATTAAACACATATGTAACAAGTATTAAAAAAAATGTTTTGTTTAATATGATAAACAGAAAAAATAAAATGGATCTCGTATATGTCCAGATATATATATATATATATATATGTAATATATATATCCAGATTTAAAAACTAATTTTGAGATGGATTTTTTATAAGAATACTAGGTGTGTACTGAGGTGTATATAAGTGATATTTTAATAATAATATAATAATAATAAGAGTAATTCATTAAAAAAAAAATATATATATATATATAATTATCCTTTCAATATTTTTTAAATGAATTACTCTTATTATTATATTATTATTAAAATATAACTTATATACAACTCAGTACACACCTAGTATTCTTATAAACAATCCATCTAAAAATTAGTTTTTAAATCTGGAATTAAAAATATTGGTCTCACCTGGTTACCACCGTAAAATGATGTAGTTCTAACGCCTATATCAATCTTAAAGCTGTTAATTTTACTTAGACTAAACCCTTTTTTTGATGGGGTTTTAGCCTCTTTATTAGTTTCCGATTCAAACGGCGTTTTGTTCATTTGTTTGAAACATCTAGAATGTGGAGTTTCTTCAATAATCATTGTGGCTGAATCTAGACTACCCGTTTTTGGATCGGACATTAGTCTTTCAAATTTGTCACTCATAGTTGGACTTAGTTCAGTAATGGGTGTGTGATTCATATTTATAGGGCTTTCGGGTGATGCGAGTCCAGTATCATACGCTTCGGGAGAGGACTGTAACGGAGCAATATCATGACTGTCTTCATCCCAATTATCAACCGGAAATAGTTCTCGTTTACGGTTTGATAAAAATGGAGATGGTGCATTATTCCGTAAGCGAAGTGATTTACGTGGTGTTGTGTAAGTTGTCATTTTCTAATCTGAAAGATACAATACAATTAGAAATCCATGGCTATTATATAATTACACCCAATGCCTTGATATACAAATTTAATACACAAACTGTTTAGGGCAGTTGTTAAAATAATTATTTTAAAAAAATGTATTGAGTAAAAGAAATGTATCAATTTGGCATTACCATCAATACTAATATTATTAGCCTAAGCACTCCAACGAAAAAGATATTACAATACGCCAATTCCGTTAAAAAAAGTCTAAAAGTAAATCCACACAATTAAATGAATGCGGAGCGCTCACCATTTAAGAATAATCATCAGATACAAAACACGGAAGTCACTATATAACAGACACAAACTCACTTCAAAAAGGCAATGTTGTAAGCAAGCCGCAAAAGCCAGTTGCCAGTAGGCAAATTGCGTTTGCGATTCACAGCTCTAGCGAATGTAGCATGATGCGTGTGTACTTTGTATTATTTGGAGGGAAAGCCGCTAAAATCAATGAAGCCATTTCAAGGGATTTCCGTTCGCCGCATGGAGCTCATAATTTGATTCGCCGTTACGTTATCACATCGATTTGAAATTTTAACCGTGATTGTGAATCGTGATAACATAATCACATTAAAGCATTAACAATGATAATGATAATAATGATTGAATGTCAAGCGACAAGCTGAAGTCTGAACTAAAATCAACTGCATGGCGCATAGACAAATATGCATAATTTAGAATAGCTGTGTATAATAATAATAATATTGTTTACTTAAGTAGTTGTGATAACTAAATATTGGAGATATTTCGTAGATACTTTAAAATTCTGTGCCATGTAGTACATGTTTATTGAATTCTTGTCGGAGTCATAAAATTATTACGCAGTCGTAATTTTAAGTGTAAGACTAGTTATTGCCTAAACCGTTCTACTTTTTTTGCAGTGGACACTTAGCTTTAAAATTTTGAAAACGTATAGAAGTCAACATTATAATATATGATATTATATCATCGGGTTTTTGTTGGAAACTAACAGCTTCATTTTTATTACTTGTTTTAAATTTATTTTTTTCTGTTTACTACAAATAATAAAAACTTATTTAATTAAAGTATCACAAAGAAGATTACGTACGTCCTTCGTACAACATTGTTTTTTAAGGCGATGGCCGATAACCACTATAACGGTATACAGTGTACACTGTACACAAGCAAAATATGATTGTCCATAGTTAACCAGAAATGTCAAAGAAAAATGATGAAAAACTTTAGAAACCGAGGCCATAATATTCTAAAAACAAATAATTACCCACAAAAACTCCTCATTACTGTATTAAAAGTATGTTTTATTTTTTAATTCAGAATTTGCCTATACCAAACCCCTTAATAAATCGAAACATTAGGCAGGTGGCGCGTCTCAATATGAAAATCTAAAATATATTGTTAATCATCCGTAAGTTGTAACATATATGAGCTTAATAACAGCGTATCGTACTTTTTAATATAATGGAAATTCTGCTTGGATTAACATATGCTGCCTCTTAATTCCTATAAAGTTTTTAATTTGATATTGTGTAAATAAATTCATAAATTTAGGTAAATTATTATTTAGGCCGATGATTTAAGTAGTCGAAGCTTTTATAAATAAATGTTTTAAACATTTTATTTTTTATAATCGACCAAATTTAGTTTAGATAATATTGTTTCACACCTACAAAACCGGTGGGAATAAATATCCTGTACTTGCAATATTGTAATTATTTAATTACACAATTTTATAACTGTTATTAATTTATGCCACAGAAATCGGAATATAATATTTTATTAATATATCTTACATAAATCTAAAATTAGTTAATACATTTTAAAACAATATATCTTATTACCTTAATAAAGCCTAATAAGTTATTTACTTATAATCCTAATAAGAATACATTTTCAAGTATATATATTATATATATATATAATTATTTAAATTTTAAATTTATTAATCAACCAATACAAAGCGGTCAGTTGGCGTAAACGTGTTTGTTTGCCAGTCAATCTAATGTTATAAATGGTATTTGATAAAATTAATAAAACTCTAAAAACTGTTCAAGTGTTTTAGTGAAAAAACATGTTTTTTTGTTTTAATTGGGCTATCATATTCACACACACACACACACACGCGTATGCATACACAAATACACACTGCTTACTTTCATAGACAGTTTATAAAGACCAACGACCCTCAGCACTACAAATAGACTCGTGTGTCTCGGCAGTCGGCTTCGCAGACTTATTAATTTTAACCGACAGATATCTTCTTGGTACACGAACTAGTGTTCCAGTCTTTCGGTCTGACATCCTCCGCCTGCTATCCTCAGCTCACCGCCAAAGCTGCACAGTTGTCTTATTTTTTCATGCATAATATTAAAATTTGTTGTCAAAAGTTGTTTAGTCAATTTATTAAATGCGCAACACCATTACTATACGAGTAAAACATTTGTATGCGTTCTCTGGCGAAATGAGACACGAAAAAATATCTTTGTGTGTATTTAGTATTTAAAAACGTGGGATATTTATATATATATTTGTGTACGATAATTGTATGTATAGATTAAGACAGCGTATCTGTTCTATATTTTTTTTTTATCGTGTAAAACATTTACATTTTGGACTACATTTTCTAAGAATATATTTTTTTTTTAGAATTAGGTAACCTAAATGTTTATTTTTTTTTATTGTAGTAGGGATGTATTCATGTATGAAGTCTGGTAAATCATACAAAATAATAAACTTATGCTGTTCAGTCTACAGTGAAACAATAGTGTACAATTCATTTTTTTAAAAACCGATACTCATCCGCCGAGTCATCCGTCACGAAAACAAATTCGTCAAGAAACCATTTCATGCTGACAGCGTTGGGCATTCAAATTTCAAGGTCTATGCTACATGTTGGTGTCTTAAAAGAAAAATTGTTTGCTATTTATGACATTATTAACGAATGACAGTGGCCTATTAAAATTTAATAGATAACTTATAAATATGTATCACTGTGCTGTAGCACTTGTATAAATCAATAATAATAATATTAATAATATGGTGATTTTTAAGAGAAATGTGTGAAGGATGGAAAAATTATTGCTTTTAAATTTTATTTACAATACTTAGTTAACTGTAGGAAATTAAAATGATAAAATTTGCAATATCATATTTATCAGTTTTTATTTTTTAAATAATTTACATACATAATACCCTATACATTTCAATTAGCTAAATTTATAATTTAATTTCTGAATACCGACCATTATGTTACTATCTTTATGGACTAGTAAAATAAACATTAAAGTAATTTCTACATCGAGTGTTAGCCTAATGATTTTATTTACCAAATTCTTAGATATAAGTGATCTATAACTTTAGTTAATATTTAATTTTATTACGACTCATTTTGTGAAAAAACATTTTTTTTTACATTATACACAGTAATCTTTTAATTTTTAAGGAATATGCGTACGTCATTAAATTATCATAAATGACATAATATAGGTACCTATAATACAGGTACCTAATATTATAATAATACATATTTGACATGCTATGCTAACGAACATGCTGTATAAAAAAACAGTTTTTGCTCAATAATAATTACCATACGACGTAATCGGTTAGGTTAGGTTAGGTAATAACACAAATTATTAGAGTATAGACACTATATTTTAATAATATTATTATATTGTATTGTTCACTGTTTGTTAATACATAATTATTGTCAATACTCGATTTACATCCGAAGTAGGTAGGTAGTAAAATATGTAAATGCATTAAATATATATTATTCGTGGTTTAAGAAAAGAGGTATTTAAGTAATACAAAATAATTAGATACTAAATTAATAATTATTTATACAAGTAAAAAAAAGCATTCAAGGTCTTTACTCTAATTTGAATTAAAAAATATTACCATAACTCGTGGTAACAAACATGATAAAAGAAAATTAAGTAAATAATAATTTTAGAAGAGACAATATAACTCTAAAAACCCTTTAAGCTGTGTGTTTTTCATTCGCTCTTGGAGACGTTACAGTAATAACCAATTTGTAAATGAACCTCATATTTTATTTATGAAGATCCTTTCAAAGAAGAAATAACTTTTTAATTTGCGTTTTAAGGTCATTTCAGAGCTCTGATCGAAGAGCGGTTTGGCGCCGGCATAGTCGCCGACAAACCTAACGTGGTTGTATCAACGTCCGTTTTTTATTTTTTAAGACATTTTTTTTTTATCATTTAACAACCCAAGTGCAACAGTCGGAGAAAAACAATAAAATAATATATACAACATATTTAACGAAATGAATAGGGCACAATAACATGTGCCTATGGTTTATTATTGTACCTATAGGTAGAGATTCTACCTACGTTCTTCTATATAGATATTAAATAATATAATCATATTACATGTATGCAACGGACTTCTGTTGGCCGTCTGGCGCCGGCGCCACACGATACGCCGTTCAAGTACGTATATACTATAATATTATATATATATATACATACACATTATCTATATACCTAAGTATAACAATATTGTTATACCCGTCATACACAACCTATATAATGTGCATGCGCGCGCGATGATACGCTGCTGGTACATCTTTCAACTTCTTACTTACGTACGGACACATTATATGAACACAATATGAGTTGTGGACTATCGCGGACAAGCGCGGCGTCGGTTAATGGTTATTAATTAAATAGTAAATGTGGTGAAATATAATAATAAAAAATAAAAATAAAAACGGTCGAGAAAAGATAATAATGCGACGCGCGATTGTATGTGTAAATGAAATAATAAAAGAAAACAATAAATGATAAATAGGCGTGCGTCTCGAATAATCGAGAGCCTCGTCGATCGAATTGCCCGATAATGCCGACCAGAGCGAATAATAAAAATAAAAACGACAGAGCAACGGCGACGTCTGTTCGTCGTTGTCTATAAAAATAGTGGCAATAGTAATAATAATAATAATAATAATAATAATAATATATGATGATGATGATGATGATGACGGCTCGTTCTGCGGTAGACGGATTAACACGACGACGTATAGGGTTGGCTCCGGCGTTCTTGGAGTCCACCATCGTTTACCGCCGCGCCGTGCCAGCCGTAATTGTGCGTGTTTGCCGCAGCCCGTAGCGGTCGGCGACAGCGTGACGGGAACGTTAAGATTATGAAAGCGAAGGTAAATAATTAGTAAGGGAATACACTTACTGGGTCGGCGGCGTTGGAAATCTGATTTTTTTCTGACTGGCAGCAGACTGGCGTGTGCCGGCGGATCTCGCCGCGCCGTCCGATAATTGACTCTAGATCACAAGGTGTGTACATAGTGTATACACAGTATACTACAGTATTTATGTTATACTTGTATTTGTATGTTATAAATTATATGGGTACGGAGAGACGGGTCGCGAATCAGGGACCCTGTCTAAAAGGTTTTACGTCGCCGTCGTACCGACGAGGAAGACAAATAATTACAAATGCATGTATTCGTTAAAACGTTAACGTTTTCGGGGGATGGCAAAATCCACTTTACACTAATAATACTACTATTATTGTAATGGTGGATTGCCGTACAAGTGTAAATTGTTACTGCAGCAGCCGCTCGTTTATAAAAACGTTAAGAGGACGTTATACCCCTTATTTATTAAGAAGTTAGGTATAGACAATTGTTTTCAAAATGTTAATTTAAACGTTAAACTGTGATTTTTAATTATTAGTTCATCAATTACTACTCTTATTTAGTGGTTAAAAAAAACATCTTCACATAGCTTAACACAGAATGCGTTTTACTAGGTCCAAAGTGGTTTTAGAGAAAAAAATACCTATCATTAAATCGAAAGTCAACAACAATTCGGAGACAATGTCATATTCGATTTCAATATTAATATCATAAAAAATATTATAGTTTTTTAAAAAAATTTGATTTTAAATGTTAAATATTAGGTTTGCCAAAAAAAGGATATGACATTGTCTTCAAAATCGTGTCATTTTCGTTTTCGTTTAATTATTTTTGCTCTAAAGTCATCACGGAGTGAGTAAAACGCATTCGACGTAGGTTCTGTTTTAACGGTAGAAAAGTGGGTGCATAACGCCCTCTTGAACTCTATAGTAATCTTAAGGCACACCGTATAGGCAAATTACTCACGGATATCACATAGACAAACAATAGCAATTATTTAACTGCGGAAAATGTGAAAAGCGTTCAACTGTCATGTAACCGCAGTCAGTAATCGCACGCCACGCTTAGGCGTACCTAGATGAAGCTGGCTGGGAAAATTCAGACCCAATAAAACCTTATAAAGCTCCTCTGAATTTCGGTAAAAATTAAAAACGTTAATTCGGTGTGAGGGAGCTTAAAAAGATTTGAACTTCCCTAGATGAGAGCCAGGGAAGCTCAACGCTTTATTAGTTTGTTTATTAGACAAACTAATGCAATGCCATAGGTGGAGATTAGGGGGAGGGGCTTAGCCCCACCAACATATTATATAAACTAGTGGTTTTATCTTTTAGCATTAAAAAAAAAATGATTTTTTTTTTTTTTAATCGCTATTTTATAAAAATATTTCACAACATGGTACAATCAGAAATAAGATTAAAAATTGTTTTTCAAATACCATAACGACCATAATACCTTTTCTAAAAATTTTAATTAATACACTTTATAATATTTAACGGTTGTTTTAATTCATTCATCAATTTGTTATGTTATATTGAAATATTTTATAGCTTAACTTTTTGTTAGGAGTGTAAGGGCGAAGCCCCCACGGGTCTTTTTGCTACACCTAAAATTGAAAAATTTAAGTCCCCCTCCCCCAATATTAGATAGGATCTCTGCCTATGTGCAATACTTAACAAAAATCGTCACTCATAGCGAAAAATATAATGCAATATAAAATCAATGATATTATACTCTGTTCTTATTCTGAACAGAGTATAGTAATACATTAATTCAATTTTAAACAATAAAAATAAGAAATAATTATAATTTAATTTTCTTTATTGTTATTTTTTATAATACCTACCCAATATATTGAGTGTTAATCAATTGAAGTAGGTTTTCGTTTTTATTTTATACTTACGTTAATTAATTATTAAATTTTAACTTCCGGACTACACAATATTAATCCTATAGATAATTATTTTTTTCATAACATGCAAAAAACACCCATTAATTAAAAAAAAAATCAAATGTCTTGCATTCGACTCTCTTGTGTGCTGGTAATAAGTAATAACACATTGTCATTCTAAATGTTTTTAATGAATTCAAAGAAGACAGAAAATACACAAATAATGCATTCTAAACGCCATTTTTTGTTTAGTCTGTCTGAAGTTTGATACTGTAAGACGGATGAGGTGGTTAAAAAAAAACTCAGTAAATGTGTCACTTGTCATATTCCAAAAATACCGACGTTAAAAAAGTTTATTAATTTATTTAAACATTTTACTGTTTTTAACACACAAATTGTAATTGGTATGTTAAAAAAAAATTGGCGACCTCGTGGGCAGTATAGTACTTACAATAAATGCAGAATTTTATCAGTTGGTACCAAAGGAAATACTAAGATTTAGTAACTCTAATATATACTAATATATAATCCAACTGTACAATACAATAATATACGTACACGGTACATTAAACGTTGAATACGATACAGTCTATATTACTATATTAGAACATTTAAATATGATATTCATATTTTGATGTCCAGCCAAATTTGACCTTGATTATCGTTTCAACGCTATTGAGATGTGAGCCTACAGGCGGATGCTGAGAATCTCTTGGATGGAAAAGAGGACCAACTTCTCAATTCTGGTCATGCTAAATGTGGAAACAAGACTGGCAGTGGTGTGTAAGCAGAGGATCTCACTTCATAAGAAGGGATGGATCGAGTCTGGAGAAGCTGATAATCGAAGGAAAAATAGTAGGTAAAGGAGCCGTGGGAGAACACCAATGCGTTGGATAGCCCAGATCAAGACCATCTCTGATAATCACCTGGAAGAGGACGTTCGATCGGCAGAAAACAGAGAGCTTTGGAAAGAGATTGTTGCCAACGTCAACGAGGGGTCACCAAACTTCCGTTTTTGGAAGATGGACTTAATAATTTGAAATATACACTCGAGTTGTGTTATTAGCTTAATCGAGCAGAATAAAAACATTTCTACATTTATATGGAAATCGATTGAACCCGTTTAAACCAACATGCCGAAATGTTAAGTGGAATTATTAATTTTTTGAATGACGTTTCCGTCAACGTCAAAGACCCGGAAAGTGTGTGATTGGACTACAATCGTAACCGATTAAACTTGTAGCGTTATTTAATATTATGTACATTGCTTGATATAATCGGTAACGACGGGGCAATGCTTGCTATTTTTATCGTAACGTTTTTAGAGTGTCTTCACTTTTTACATGATATAAGTCGGAGACAAATAAACGACCTGAAAATAATAGCGTAATTCTTTTAAATTATTGAAAAGTTGAGAATAATCGATAACTGTAGGCTATAATATGAGTATCGTAACATTGATATTCTACGTTGTATATATTTTAGACTAACCAATAATAATTTAGAAGACTTCAAGAAACTTTTTAATCTGAATTTTTTCGAGGAGGGGCATTGCTTTAAAACAGCCCTGTAACGTCTATGACCAAAAAAAAAAAAAAAAGGACATAATTGGGAACCTGCAGTACCAAGTCGGCCGGGGATATGAGTTGGTTGACTTTGTACAAGTAAATATAATTGAAATTAAAACCAAAACACGTTGGCGTTGTGACGTTTCTACGAATCCGAAATCTGTCGTTGGCGGAAGCCGACGACGAAGGTTTTCAACGTATAGCGTACATACTATTATGTGCAACCGACACACTAGATATATAGGGTGTATCCCAACGATCTGACGAAACTGTATATGTTTATGTATATATTGTATATGTGCGCGTGTAAGATTCTGCGTTTCTTCGAGCCCGCGACGTCAACCGCGTCCGCATATTTTTCAACGCGTTTATGTGTACGCACGAAACGCCATCGTCGTCACCATTGTGAATTGTCGACCAGTTTTTTTTATTTTTTTTTTTATAAATACATTCACAGTGTACACACGACGCATACACGGTCCGTGCGGTAGAAAATAGTCGCACCGGTGCTACATACGATTATATCATAAAAATCCGATGCATGCGATTTCACGTTGACGTGGTATATATAATATAATATATTATTATTTTCACACCGTACGGGTGTGTGTGCAAGTGTGTTTAAATATCATCGTCGCCATCGCCGGCGCACGGAATCCCTATCGCCTAGGGACAAACACACGCTGGCCGCCGGGCTAATCCCGCGCCGTACGGTTCGGTCACGTTCTCCGGCCGCCGTGTGTCGCCGGGACGCGAACAGGCGCGTCCCGGGCTGCTGAGGCGGCGGCCTGCGTGTATTCAGCCTGTTCCTTTTACTTTTGATCTTCCAACCGTCTGTAATGGTCGTATTTTGTTATTATAATAATATTGTATGTATACAAAACGCGCGCCATGGCGCTAACGAACGTCTTTGGTCGCGTAGTCTTCGCAGACGGTTCAATAGCCCCCGGCCTACGCTTTGACTGTTAACGATCGAATTTCGAACCGAAACAATGAAAACATTCATTCCCCTTCTCGATTGTAACGCATAATAATAATAGTATATCGAAAGTCATCACTTTAAACGGACGTGGCAGACCTGCGGCACCGTCAAATAGGATTCGCATCAATCTGATGGCAATTAAACCACATACGATTCCAAAATCAATTAGTGAAATCGAGGCAGGATTCGAAAATATCGAAGTTAGGTTACGAAAATATTTTCACGAAGCCCCTATCTATGGCAAGATTCTTAAGAAACGTGCGCCGTAATTCATCGAAAAAAACTTGTGTGCAACAAATTGCAATGCGCTATTGTTGGATTTTTGTTTTATTAGCTTTTGTTTGAAAGAACATTACAGCTCAACAAGTGTAAACAGACGTATTAAGTATAGCATAGATTAATTAATAATCTACAATAATAGTAAATATTATTGAATCTACGAGTATAGAAATAATTAACAGCAACTGAGCAGATAATAATAGTGCTTTAAAAGTAGATCCTTAAAAACATTTACCAGCTAATTCGCAATAAACGGATAACACGAAATAATACTTTTAAATGCGGGCAGTGGATTACAATTAAAGTGTACACAATTTTAAGTGCAAATTCTAAATTTGAATATCGACTTAAATTATAGATGAACTCTAGTGCGGAGTTTTATGCGAAGGGCGCAGCTTATGCATTGTATTAGTACTATATTATTACATTTTTTAAATATTGAATGTCGATATCTACATGTATGAGCTACGCCGGGTGTAAAAATCAAAGGTTAAATAAAGATAATAGAAACGGAGCCCTGTACCCGCATATTGATTTGAGGTTTTTATTTATTTTATAATTAGTATAACATATTGTTTTACCATTATGAAATTAAACAATACGGGTATCCCTTCGAAAAAAAAAATGTTATATATTTTACATTTTTATACAACAGTGTTACCGGTCTCATCGATAGTATAATATTTTAAAAGGAGCATTGAACGCAGTAGAAACTTGTCAGTTTGAAAATGAAACGAGTAAACTAGTATAGCGTATTGACGTCACCTGTACCTATTATATTTATATGTATTTTTCGCGAACAACATAATAGCGTATTTGTATAAACACCTGATACAAAGAAGACGGATTTGATAAAAAAAAAAAACTGTAGTCGGATAAATTAACTCTCCGCGCTCCGGACCTTCCTTTAACGTCGGTCTTTTTATGTCTAGGAGGGTCCTAATGTTGATTTCGATGGAGAAAAAGGTGATCCCTCGCTGTTGCTAGGTACACAAATATTTTCGTATCGGTTTATACACGTGGGATTCACATTGACTTATTGTAGCCACCGAGAACGGAGAGACACATATATTGTAGTCTTAACAAAACGGTATACGCCAAAGACGCTCATGCATTATAGTATGTATACCGTCGACTATAGTTTAGTTTTTTCAATTGGTACAATACTGTATGTAAAATGGGTTGTTTTCGATAAACGTTTTATTATTTAACATTAGTCAACGCAAAACAAATATTTTCCAGACATAACATTATTGTAACATATAACTGAAACGGCCAGAGTTTAATAGCCTAAAGCGCGATGGCCTGTGTAAAAGAACAAAATCGAAAAAAAAATATTGACAATAAAAAATAACTGTAAGTATGGTGTGTTTATTTTGACCGGGCGTGTTAGAATTTGAGAGCTCTTTGTATATTGACTATGGCTGAAGTATTTGTTTTCTATCGTTAACTACGGACAATACTGTTTTTTGAAGTATTATCATTTTTTTTTTCTTCAGAAACGTACACAGTTATTTAAATATCGAGCCATAAAGATCAATACGTATATATTGTACGTTTTAAAAATCAATGGCGCCCTGAAATATTTCAGTCGATATACTTGTCAAAAAAACGGTGTTGAAGATTGCAGCTATAGTTTTATTTTCTCAAACAGATATTAATGATGAAATATCACGTATAAATACATTACGAACATTTGGCTTCTTCCTCGATTTATTTTTGTAAGTGTTAATTTCTTCTATTTTACATGTAGCGTTCATTTGGCTTTCGTTTGGTTTTTGTAATTGTAAAAAATACCTAATAAAATGATTAATTTTAAAACCGTATAAATCATCAAAAGCAGTGTATTTACTAGTTTGCATATTCATTTCAAGTTGAAAACCAGATAAGTGTTTAAAGCAGACGAAAATAATTTTCCTCTATGCAATAATTATTAGTATTATAATTATTCGTCTTTGGAAGAACTCGCGGTATTTTGTAGATGAATCAAAGATGTTTTAATGTTTTACAATCGTAAGAAAAAATGTGTATTGCTATAATAAGACAAATCGATATTAAAAACAGGTTTTAGTACAAGAAGATAATGTACATCAAAATTATTCTCAATCGTTTAATGTTTGAAAACTATAATATGTATAGTCACGATAATTTGAATAGAAACGTATTAAATAATTATAAGACTTGTAATTTTACTATACTGTTGTCTGAAACGTACTATTTTTTTATTAGTAAATATTAAATAACAATATTAGAATAGTGGGTATATTAACAATATATTTTTTTCCTTCTTTTTATCAAATTCCTCTCATCATATTTTAGAATTTTGATTTTTAGTTAAGTAAAGAAATTCTTTTGCAGTAGGATAATTATACAGGTATAAGAAAATATTTATTTTTCATTTCGAAAGGTTTTATACTTTTAATTTACACGAGCAAAAGGAGTAAGTTAATATCTAACCTTGTCCTTGTACAAACTATATAATTACTGAATTAATCGTAAATTATTATACAATATTAATAGATTATTTATGTTTTTTTTTTGTTAACTTCATAAGTAATAAAATGTACCTACCTAAAATAAAAACGACATCTACGTAATTTTCAATATAAACTAGTTGTAGTAGTTGTACAGTAATATTCGAAGTAGTTTAATTAAAAAAAAACTGTGTAGATTATTGTAACTTTGTTGTTGAGCCTTCTTCGAATGTAATTCATACACTAAAACAAAATACATTTTGTATAACATTATTATTTATCAGCTTTGATGCAAAGCTGTGTTTTAATTAAAACGTAAATTTTTGTCAAAGACCACGATATCTTTTTAAACTGCTAAACCTATTTCTTCATTTAGCAAGCCTATGGATCAAAAATCTTATCTAAAAGGTACCTTTTAGGTCCGAAATTTAAAAAGTTCCTTCAGCTACCTTTCCCTTCAAAATTAACAAAACAATCCAACAAATGTACATATTTTTTAACTTAAAATTACTAGACCGTATAACTTTTTGAAACAAAGTTGATTTGCTTCCAAACTTGTGTAGGATATTCTTTATAGTACTATCGATGATGTACACTGACAAACCAAAACCATATCATAAGCTCTTCCTCTAGAAGCTGCGGAATCTCTCTTTTTTTTTATTCTTTTAGATTTTTTTTAAAGTAGTTATATACTTAAGATCTGAAAATTTGTCTGAAGGAAGATCTAGAGTGTGGTTCTAAATATTATACAGAATTTTTCCAACATTTTGTAACTAAACCTTATTTTCCATTAAAAAAAACCAAAAAAAAGGACAAAATGACACTCGCACAGCATATAACATTTCTAGGTTGCTAGATTTCCAGGTATATAAGCAATATGTGAAATGGGCACATAGCATTATGAATCAACAGGTATCTAAAAAATATTTTCATTATTTTGTTGATTACAATTTATGAGTAACAAAGACAACAAATTATTATAAATAGATGATCAACTGTAATCGTATCCACTCTAATAATAAAAATACAGATTAGTACACATTATTGTGAATTTAGCACATTATTGTTTTTACAAAGTTTTTTTTATCAATATTTAAATATTTCTACTAACTACAAATTCGCATCAAAGCATTTATTTTAAATTGTTTTATAATTTTCTGTTATAATAATTCCTGTACACCCGTGACCTCCCGGTCCTTAATATGTACAGCCCCCTAATTATTATTTTTAAATATACACAAGATATTATTAACTTAGTAATTAACCAATGTGTACTTTATTTTATCCAACAGACTGAAGGTTAAGCTTCAAAAAACAAATTACTTTTAATGACCAAAATATATACTAGTTCTATAAAATGATTAAATAAACAGTTTATTTTTTGTCTTTATATTTTAGTCAAATAGGATCAAAAAAACCTTTTTTTATAATTCCCGGAAACATAATTCTTTAGTTCTAATGTATTATCATAGTGATACATAAACCTACACATCTTTAAGTTTTAACTACATCTATTCATATAACATAATAAAGACTAGTATACACCTAGTATTATATTTATTTATCTATTGTTTAAATATTTTTCAACATTTTCTGTATATATTTTCTATATACCTACACACTTCCTAAATAAATATTTATTTCATTGTTAAGAGTGAATAAATATTACAATAATATAATCGTATATCATAATGAACGGTCATATGAATGGCTAGTGTATGTCTATTATATGGTCAACGCGAATGATTTGTGGTGTGTACTTGATTCAAACCGAGTGAAGTTAAAAAAAATTACATTTCATAAAAGAAAACCATGTAAATTATTTCTGTCGCACTGTAAGTGCCAAAATAAAATTTGCTTGTAAATTTAAAATAATACCTAGTATATGTAATTAATGACAGTAAATGTTTAATTAAGTTGTACAAATCCAACAAACAATTTTACTATCGGATACCTTTAAATGTCGGTATTACAATATTTGTTAGTAATCGTTCGAATAACATATTACTAAGTTTTAAACATGATATTTACTTGTTAAGTTATAAAGCTGTAGGTTTAAATTCAAATGTTATGCACACTACACTTTTTTAACTTTTGACATGACATTAAGGAATTCGTTATGTTTAAAAATTTTGCAACAATGAGTGTTGTCTTGATATTATTTTAATCTGTCTCGGACGAAAGCCAAAAATAATATCATGAAACGCGTAGATTATTTGATAAATCCGACTTAAAATTCCAAAAGGCAAAAACTCTACATCATATTACTGGCGCCCAAGTCTTAAAATACTACTTGACTAGTTTAAGGGATATAATTATCCTAATACGGAATAAATAACCAAACCATCGACCCCAATGCGTTTCAGTAAGAAAACATATGGATAAATTATAAATGCTTGTTATTTCGGCAAGCGCGATTGGAGGGTAAAAAACAGCCCCGCAAACGCAAGGACTTCCCCTCGGAAAGCGTTGCGCGGGCGCGTTTTCGTGACTTCTCTCGGCCCCGTTGTGGACGCTGCCTCTTCTGCGCGCGTCTACTAGACAATCGGTGGATGGGGCCAAACCCAAATAACGCCGTCGATCATTTGTCGTCACTCACCACTGGCCTCGCGGGAGGCGCGTGCACCACGCTAGTCGCTACAGATCGGTCCTAATGAAATAATTACAACCGCCGCTAGAAAAATAGTAATTTATAATAACAATATTATTAATGCGTTCGACCTGCCGGTCTGCAGACGCCGCCGCAGCCGCTCTTGCTGGCGTCAAAACTCGGTGCGTGCCCACGTTTTTCTCGCCGCGCTGTCGCCTGAATGACGGGTCGACGCTGCGGCGGGTGGAAATAAATGGCCCCGCGTAGCCGTCTACAACCCGACGGCCAGTGTGTGCGAGTGCGCGTACCTCATAAACGTAGTGAACCAACTACTACGGGTCTGCCGCCGCTCATCAGCTACCAGTGTGTCGTCGCTACGCGAATCGTTAGCACGTGTCCGCCGCATAAGGTCCACCGCCGTCCGGCGTCTCCACGCGTACTATCGTCATAATAAAAATATTATCAAATTTTTTCACGTCATTTCTGGCTCGCGTCTTTCCGTGTGCCGGTTTTCGCGATTTTCAACCTAAATTAAATTACACATTTTTTCTTGGTCGCCGTCGTACTCGCCAACTGCCTAGGAAATAGTGCGCGATGTCGTTTCCCGCTGCCCGACGGTCGTTTATCGTGGGCGGCACGTGAGAGACGGCCGGTCGTCAACCGGCTCTTGATAACGACACGCCGCGGGCGCTGGACGCCGTGCGATAAGAACACCTGAAGCTCGCGCGCCAAATTTTTTGGCCGCCGTCGCGATGGCCGTCAGATGGACCGCCGTCGCTTTGTGTCTGCTGGCTGCGTTCGTGGCTGTTGGCTTGGCCGCCCGAAAGAAGTCGCCGCTGCTCGAGGAGAACGCCGTGCCGAAAAAACCCAACAGGGTGACAGGTACGTGCCGTGTTGGGTGGCGACGAAACGAACGCCCTTTGTCTTATGCTAAACCCCGTTTCGCCTCGAAAAATTTTCTAGTCCCGTCCGTTACACTTCATTTTTTTTTTTTTTTTTTTTGGCATCAGTACAACCGTATCAAAGTATTAACGCAATATTTGTATTATTTTTAGCGTCCCTGTGCGTTGTTTTACACAACAACGTTCATATTATTATAGTTGTACTACTGTTATTATTTATTATTATAATTTTAATAATATATATATATATGTATATATAAAGGAAACTAAGTATAATGATAATATTAATAATGTTGCGGTCGCCCGATGATTATATTATATTATTCTAAAATGTCTACTAGGAAACATCTTCATGTTTATTATTGTTCGCTGTTTGTTTGTTCACTTAAAAAAATCCTTTGGGTGCGGCACGTGTACATGTCATATTACTATTATTATTATTTTACACAATATATCGTTTGTCACCGACGTCCGGTTTAGTAGAAAACGTGAGAAAATCAGTTTTCTCGAATCGACCGCCTTCTTATCGGTTTCTATTTTGTTGTCCAGTTCTTTCGTTATCTACCGATAATAATACACGACGGCTTGTCACGGAAAAATCTTTTCTCGCGCACAACGCTTATAATACTATGATAATAATAATAAAAACAATTATTTGACCAACCAGAAATATTTGTTTTTCACAGGAAGTAATAATAATAAATTAACCGGCATACACGTACTCGGTTATGCCAGGCCTCAGATTTTGACTGATAACGATAAAGCGCCACATTATACTAAAGTACAGTGGCGTATTTAGGTACAGCAGTGTTCAGGGGGGATTATCCTCCAGAATAATAATATTATTATATTTTGTTAATTATTTATTTATAATAGCAACATTGCAATCACATCATGTTAAGATAACGTTAAACCCCCTACTTTTTAGGAGTCCAGCTTAATGGAATTGGTAAAGTAATTAGGACTCTTATTAGGTAGATCATTTTTCAAGTCCCACTATCACAGCATCCTTGAAGGAAGTATTAAATATAATTTTAATTTAAACATAAATTAATCTACACAAAACACGTTTTACTAGGTCCGGGGGGTTTTCATAGTAATTAAACCAATCATGCCATTTTAGAGGGAATGTCATATTCGTTTTCCTTGTTGTTTAGTGTTTAACTTATTATTTAATGATGAAAAAAGGCAAACTTGTTTTGCATATTACTGCCCAGAAGAAAATTGTCTGCACGCCATTGTACTGAACACATTAATACGATACGGGTTAAACTTGCCTGCAATTTGCAAAAAGCTAGCGTTGGGCATTTTCCAACCCCGGAATTAGTATTTTATCATTTCTTTGTTTTAACTTCTCTTGTCAAAAACGTAAATCATTATTTTGACGTATTCCATTTTACCCAAACAAATAATGAACAAATTCATTATTATTAAACTTCTATTTTTAAAATAAATAACATAAAAAATACATTTCAATATTGATGAAGTACAAGCGACTTTAAGTTATTTATATTATACCGATCTACAGATCTTCTTCGATGTACGAATCATCATAGTACGTAGTTTAATTACCAACCACCTTGGTTTTAAATAATGTATTTGCGCCGGCGAATCGCAACGAAATTATTGCAATAATGTAATACATAATATACTTAACAAGGTGTATAATTTGCGCACGATCTGAATGTTATTATGCAAACATGAACCGTCGCACATGCGACATTATTGATTATGGACGTTTTGTTTTTGTTAGAAAAACATTGTAATCAGCGGCGCTAATCAACCTACCGCGTGGTCGAGTGATGTATTTAACAAACACGTCTTGAAAATCGTGTAAACATGATCGTGAGTATAGCCGTTGAAGATCGGTCACTGTACTAACTACTAATATTATATCGTGTAAGCATTGTATATCAAATAAAGAAAAAAAATACTACAACTAGTTTGCTCGTGATAACTTTTGTATGTGTTATTACTGTGTCCCGTGTCTTACCGACACAACAAATTACATTAAATACAGTTGTTCATGCGACGAGCGACGAGCATGAGAAAGATCACAAATAACAGTGGGAAAAAGGCTAAAAAATGTGTTTTGTCGCTAAAAATTATTTTTTTTTGCTGTTTCGCGTCTTTGTCACATATTATATGTACATTTTATTTATCAGATAAACAGTAAAACTGTTGCGTAGGCGTTTTGTAACAAATATGTAAAATATTTTCATTTTTTTCCCATTCCCTTACATGGCGATCGAGTTCCGTTTAGTGCTCGGGCTTTTATATCAAAGCGATTTAATAAACACTGTTGGTTTTTACCTATACCAAACGACTCAAATTACGATTTATACAGTTGCACTTTTGATCTAAATAGTATATTTTTAATTTTAAACAAAACTGTATAAAATAGTTTAATATTATATATTATACTAACTGTATTATTATAATTGATTAGTTATTGCTATTAGCAATAATTGATGTATTACTCATATTATATTATTCATATGCTGTACATTGTCCAATAATGTATGTTACTAACGGCAAATAATACAACATATAGGCGGATAGTATCTTTTTTTAATACAAAGTAATTTGTCAAAGTTGTTTAATGTGAGATGGGTTCTTTTAAATCCAAGATACAGATATTATAAAAAAAATGTTTACTCTTGGCGCCAACGTGTTTACATTTTACTATACTATTATGTTCAGGTTTTTTAAGTATAGGGTACGACATTTTACATGTAATACTGAAATAATGAATATTGATTAGTAGTATTTAATATTCATTTTTAATTCTGACGACAGCAGAATTAGCTGTTTTTGTACAAAATATATGTCTTGGACTGTTGGGAGATGCCCGTCATAAGAAACTGAGCATTCTGAACGCAAATAAAGTGGAAGACTTAGAATTTATCTAAATATATACAAGGGGATTTGCGTTCACGTTAGGCACTGAGTTATTGAAGAGTTACTGAGTTACTGAGACATTAAAGTTTGCATTCATCAACGACTAATATTTTTCTTAGAACAATATTTTACCGACATTTCCCTCCGTCAAGCAAGTATAGATAAACTATAACTATTTATCTTTACCTCTATTTCCGGGTAAGTATAAACTTCTATTGCTCAGTTCCCTAGAATATGTATATCTAGAATATGTTTTGCAATACAAAATTCTGAGACGAAAACAAAATCTGAAATGATTATTATAACCAAATATTATAAATAACACATTTTGTTTAATCGTTTAACTTAACAAATCATCACCTAATGCCTTGGGCAGCGATGCGTTTGAATAAAAAGTAGGTACAGTCTATTGAATACAGTAAGTATTAAATATTTGTTGCGCCCGTTCAGCTGTTACTTTAACGACATTTTCACCATAAATTATAATTTACATTCGTTACGTGCGCGTTGAGTTAAGTCGTAGCCACAACCTTTTTTCCGTCGCTAATTAGCAAAGTTTCGGTTTTTGGCCCCAAAACAAAATACTGAACGACGATCACGGTTGACTTTGACCCTGCGTTTTGCACATTAGAAGAGAAGGGAGGGGGGTGTTTGGTCAAGTTGTTAGTAAATTTTGGCGCCAGTCGCCCCTGTAAAAAAAAAAAAAAAAAAAATTGTAACAAAACCGTTTGCACTGGTTTGTGCATACGTAGGTACTTGATAACAACAACAATAATAATAATATATTTTAACATGTACACGATACACCGACGGTCTGGTCTCGTAAAACTGCCAAGTAATCGCCAGAGCTGGGCAAGCGGTGCGCCGGGGCCGTCTAGACGCAGCCAACGACTTGGCCACGCACTTTGCACCTATATAGCGCATAAATTATCGCCTTTTTGCCGCTGGATGGACCCATAATAGGGTGTCGGTGACGTGGCGTATATACGGATTTGGGCTTCGGTCGTGTTGTGTTATATGCCAAACGTGTGTTCCGCATCAGCTCGCCAAAAGGATTTCCCCGTCATCTCCATAAAACGACTACGGCGATTCTCTAATATATCACCGCGAACAATCCTAATTATTTCCTTCTAAATGACTATGCGGTGAAAACGACGGCTTTATAATAAAAATGGAAGCGTTCGCTCGGGAGTTAGGGGGGTTTGGTTCTTTCAAATTAAATGACGAATATAGCCTATTATTATACTCAAATGTCAATAATAATAATTGTAACGATAACGATGCGTATGCAATGTGGTACAATGTACTCGGGATCGACTTCGACAATGTTGTAACTAAGTGCCACTTTTTTCGCTTAGCCCTTTCTTCAATATGCAGATAGTACAAAAGGAAATTTTTGAAAGAAATCATTTTAAATAATAAGACGTAGCAAATTTTTTAGTGTAACAAATTTTAATCGTTTTATAACACAAACCGGTAGATATTATGTTTATATCAATAGACAACAAGTACCGGTAGCTTATTCAGCAAAGTATTCGGGGTGGGTTACATGGCGATTGTGTTTTCTGTACTAAAGTTTTGTATGTGCCACAAATTGAAATACAAATAAACACAGTGGACGGTCACTGATCATTAATTATGTGTAAACTGCGCGAGATAAAGCGAATCTAGGACGATCTAGTTGGAAATAAAATACACGAGATTGTTTTAATTTTTTTTTTTTTTGGCGCGTGCTAACAGTTTTTTGATTAATTACTCGTGTAAACGTTGACCGCTAAATATTAAACTTTTACATTCGACAACGCGGATTATATCTAGAACGCGTGGACACGTCGAGGATGTAAATTTTGTCGCCCCACGATGTAATTGTGTCTTCTCTTTCACGATTGCTCTAAACTTTTGACAGCAGCGCCGCGTCGCGACCCCATTAGGATGAAGATGATTTCCAAAAAATTATAAAACATATTAGTTATTATTAAACGTTGCTGGTGCTTAATGCTTATTTATATTTTGTCTATATAATATATTGTTTTGTATACGAGTGAATACGACACAAGTCGGAGTCAGACTACTCTCTCGTGTTGCCTGTAGTAAACTTGGCTTGTTAAATGGATATTTTAGTAAAATCTTTGCCTCTTCCAAGGAGGTTAACTGAACTAATCCGCTATTCTCGGGCGGATAGTTAGTCCGTTGTCGGTAGAGGGGAATTATCCCTTAAGAGTACTTGTCTTTAGTACTAAATTTTAAATAATTCTTAACAAATAATTACAAATACTTCAGTATAAAAAACCTTACATAGCGATGAAAAGTCCGCGATTAAAACATTCTTAGCTATGGTAGAACAACAAAATATACATGTATTTATCACTTTTGTCATTATAATATTATTTGATGACAGTGAGTGATGGACAAACCGTGGGACGCAACCAGTATGCAACTTATTGCAACCGTTTAAGCAAGGGGGGAATATGAATAGCGTGCGCCTTTTATCTTAGAACGCTTCAATAATTGCCGTCGAATTCGTTGTATAGCTTTATTAATGGTCGCCACAATATAAATCTCCACGATGGTTAAACAACAATTATTGCATTACGCCCCGGCTGAAACGTATCTGCCCTGTATGGTCTAATATACATATATGTGTACACTGTACTGAAATTGAAAACCCTCTTGTCGAATAATACTTATACCGGCGATCCACCTGTTTAGAACGCCGTACTTCTTATGCTATGTACCGCATGTCCCGCGGTGACTATTGTTGTGGGAAATATTGTTTGTTGAAGTTATATGCTTTTTGGCGTTTTTAAGCCATAATATTTGTGTTCTGCTTAAATTCGAAAAAACTGAATAAAAAAAACCTGTGCTGTGATGTGTACCAGTGTTACACTCTTTCTGGGACATACTGTACATACATTCGCACATGAATGTCGTGTATTATCTATCTGCGGTGACGGCCGGTCGTTTAGTGACTGGCACACTGTGTGTGGTGTGTAAATCAATGGTCGTATCGAGTATGTAAAAGAGCAATACCAAAAACGCGGAGGAGTCGCCGGAAACGCAGATTTTTGACGTAGTTCAAGTCTAATAGTAAAACAATGATCTCAATACTATTTTCATTCTAAAATATATTTATAACATATATGTTGTTGCGTTATTAAGAAAACAAAAGATCTTTTAAAGCAAATTTAGTTATTTTAAAACCGTGATGGTAACGCCAAAAAAAAAGACCTTGACTTCTTTTGGAGTGTATTTTTAATCAATATCGTTGTTTTTCTATACATGAATTTAGTTTTTGTTTATAATAGTTTTTACATTCACTTAATGAAGATAGATGATGCCAATATTAGCACATTTAATATTTATTTACATTTTATATGTACATTTAAAAGGGTGTATTGCATTGATAAAAATATGGTAATTTAATAGAATTTAAACTACGATAAAGAAATTTTACTGTGTTTACAAGCGTAGTTTATACCAATCGTAAAAAAGCATTTAAACCAGCTAAACAAGTTTTTACATAATTATAACTCCGGGAATTAACTAATTTGGACTATGTTAAATCGGGTTCAACTACATGTTTAAACGTGTATTAATTGGACTGTTCTTACTCTGTTACTTACTCCGTGTTATGAAGTAAAAATTAGCACTATTTAGTATTTAATCACACGTCTTAAATAAATTATAAGTGTTTCAATATCAGAATATCTCGTTGTAGTTTGTTTATGCCCATTTACCAAAAATATCTATAGAAAATACTGAAGTCTTGACACGTATAACAGTAGTGTAGTAGCTAAACGGTTATTCTAATAAACCGACGATATATATATAATTGACTTAAATTAAAATGTCCGATACTAAACAGGGATGAAGGGGTGACGAGTACAGAGGCCTCCTTTATGTCGACTCGGGGACATAACATACTCTTAGGTCTTTATCACTAATCTGACCGTTATTAATATGTTCTATCAGCCGCTGACGATCACGTGTACAACACTTTTATGCGTGTTCACACGACCGCCGACGATGCCGCAAAAACGATTAAAATAGTTTTATGTGCGTTTAAACTTGTTGCCTGCCGCCCCATCCCTTTAACGCCCGACCGTATAGCTTCCTTGGTGCGTACAATACTCGTAGACACAACAGTAGTGTCTGGTATAATAATAATAATTATAAATACATAATGATAACCATAAGAAACTAAACTGGTCACAGCGGAATAAGACAGCGCCGGCTCGGCGGTTGCGTGCATAAAAACGGCGGGTAAACGTGGTGGTCGCCCGGCGCCAATATGTTTCACGTCATTGCGTTGCCGGCTGCCGTGCCCGTGATCTGATTTCTGAACAATAAGAAACAACGCCAACGATAATGATCATTTCATACGAGACGACCTGAAGATCGACCAAATGCAAAATAATAATAATAATAATAAACTCCGCACGAGTAAAAAGTGCTTTTTTTTTTTATATACAACATAGTTTTTTATACCTGGAAATCCCAATTATAAAAACCACACGTTCGTCCGCCTCGTTGCAATATTTTATGATAATAATAATAATGAAAAAAAAAATAAGCTTAATCCAAACTAGAATTTACATCATGCTAATGAGCTGCAGAATCGTTAGTATTTTTTTTTTTTTTGTTAGGCGTTCCAAGTCGGTTGTTGAACACAATTTACACGCATTCGGGTATACAATCGGATAGTTATAATTTATTATAGCCTATTCGTCAAGAAAGCGTATATTTGGTATTGTCAATCAGTAAATAAACCCTGATAATTTTTTTGAAAACAAGCGGCATTCTCGAATATTTGAACATAATTGATATTCTTTCTATAACTAGGTATTTGTTCCGTGATTGGTTGATTGCCAAAACTGTATTAATAATTAGATATATACAGATAATATTAATAATTAATGTTTTTGTACTCTAAACGAGTACATTATATTTGTTGTTAAACCTCTTCTATCTTTATTTTGCTTCTAGTTTTCAGTTTCAAAACGATAATCGCTACTATCTTATTTATGTATTTGGATATTACCAAACTAACTCACTTAAAATATTTGGCAATAATTCATTTTTTAAGTAATGTCTACCTCGGCAAACGAAATGTATTCATGACAAATGACAATATTTACAACGAATCTCTCTTCATTCGAGAATTCACCATTTTTTAGCTCTATTACTTTATATTGTTTAGGTGATGTATTTTTATATTAGATTCAACATCATAATATTATACTTGTGGATCTTATCTTTTATTAAAATTAATCTTTGAAAAAACATTGTTATAAAAATATAAAATATTCACTAGTCAGCTACAATAGCTAATCAATAATCATTTAGTGCTCCAAGAATATGTGTTCCATGTTTTATTCATTAATAAAACTGTAAATTACATTCGAAATTAATTTTTTAAACATCATACAAAAAATATATTACAGGCAATATACGGTTATTATATGTATATATAATATACTATGTATAACACATACTACTAAGACATTAGTTATGATCGTTATGGCAGGTAAAAATAGTAATTACCTAGGGGCTAGAACATTCCAAGGAAAGTAGAAACACATTTATATCATAAATAAAAAAATATTAAAATTTTAATGCTTTATGATGTAACCACTTAGTATAACCTAACCTAACCACTTAGTGGTAGTTGTAGCTTATTTTATACATTTGGCACGTTAGTTAGCTAATGGAAAAATTTTGGTTGGCAAAATAGACTGTCAAATTCAAGGTTTTTTTACGTTGTCATCAGGACAGTATGTACTAAATATATTACATATAGTATTCTGTGTTCATAATAACGTCAATCGAAGTGTAATAAACAATAGAAATGTACAATTTATACTGGAGCGAATAAAATATATTATTTTCGCGGTAAATAATATTATAGTACATAATGTATATATGTGTATTATACATAATGAACAATTATAATAATGTTATAAAAGTGCATCATTTTCATTAAACAGTATATTATTTTAATAATTTATTGCTACGGTAAAAATGTAATCAAAATCATTTATCATCTTTTACAAATTAATTAAAACATTTTATGTTGCCTAATGTTTTTTTTGTTTGTTTTAATGTTTGAAAAATATATTTATAGGAGAAAACAAATTGTTTTTCATTAAGCTTAAAATAGTATAGGAACAACTGTATCTAAACCTTGATATAATATTAAGAACCACGGCTTGCTCTGAGTAAAGTAGTTGTAATAGAGATCCTTATAGTGTTGATAGAATTCAGTAAGTATTAGCCCTACTTTATAAATAAATATAACACTCCACATCAACGCTTTAAGTCCAAAATCACGCTTTCTTTTTTGGTATCCCAATCGCAGTCAGCTCAGTCGGTTTTGGAAATACGCTTTAACCGATGATTTTTTTGTGTTTTATGTATTGCAGAATGCCAGTTCGGCAAGCAGCTCAAAGAGATTGGGTCGACGTGGTATGCCGATTTAGGGCCACCGTTCGGTGTCATGTACTGCATCAAGTGTGAATGCGTTCAGGCAAGTCAATATCAGTATTATAAAATATATTGTAATATTTCCCCCGTTCCGGCACTAAAAATCGCTTCAGTGTATTTTTCGAACAATACAAATGATGGGCACATGTAAAACTATAACAAAACAGTATGTTTTTGGAAAATCTTTTCTGTGACGTTTCAATAGCTGACCCATCGGTAATTACAAAGTTATTACTATAATAATATATTGTATTTCATGCATGTTTCTCGGTGTATAGGCAGATATCATAGTGCTGCCTATGCCGTGTGCAGGCCGACCGTGTCACGATATATCATTATACCTATAACCGATTTAAAGTGTATTATTGTTGTTATTATTGTCATCATGGCTGCGCGCGTCCGCATGGGTGTACTTAAAAGTGCATTGTTTTCGCGTGTGAAGGAATGAGGTTGGCCCGCGTGCAATTTTGACGGAAGAGACCGGCCGTGGACGTGCTCGGTCGCCGTGGAGGAGGGTGAGAAGCAGCTACTCGGGATGTCCGCTAGAATTCTTATGCGTACTTAAGTATGTGTGTGTGTGTGTATGTTCAATTGTGTCGCGTGTACTCAGTTGATCGAAACAATCGAGATCAGATTCACACATTCCATCGCACGGCCGGGGAACAATCGGTTGCCGCCGTTGTAAAGCCAGCCGCCACGCCGCGCTACTCATGAATAAAACTATAAGGCAGCTAAAAAAAAAAAAAAAAGGGCACGAGAAACAACGCCGTGGCCATAAATCCATACTATTATCGTACACATCCATCGTATAATAATATAAGCGACGAAATGATTGAAAAAAAAACCCCAACAGATCCGCAGAAAGAAAAAAAAATATCCGAACGCGTATATTATACTCGATACAGTAACACGGTATGGGTAATTTTTCATTTGTCAGACTATTTTTTTAAATATATATATATATATTTTTATTTTAATTAATTTCGTACAACGCGATTCGGAATAAAACAATAAGCGTACACCTTGAAATTAATAGGTAACACCCGATGGAATAATAATTAGTGTTTTGAGCACGAGATATGCTGTTTAACGTAACGCAATATTATGTTTTAATATATTCTTACCGGGATTTATTCGTTTCGGTCATACTTAAATGTTAGCACTACTCAGGTTTTTCCCTTGCGCCACTGACTTAAGTAGAATTTGATTTATGTAGAACTTAAATAGTACCACAAGATGGATGCATAACATCTCGCCAACTGAACCATCGTTGATAAAAAAGAAAAACTAAATTGTTTTGCCCTACACAAGTTACGACATAGTTTATTTCGAATGGCTGAGTAGTAGTTTAAGATACACAATATACATTTTAATTTATAGAAAAAATATGCAGATTTTACGTTTAGGAAACTTTAATATTAAATAATTTACCATGTTGAACGAACATCACTTTATAATTGCAAATCGTTGGCTAAAAAAAACATTCGACTTCCTCGTTTCTAGTGTTTATTGAATTTATTACACTGTACACGCTGCATAAGTTTTGACTTACCGGAAAACCGAATGAAACAAAACTGTTTTGAATTTTGATTACTCGCCCGAAACGATTCATGAACTAATCTGTATAACGTATATATTTTTAAACACTTGTCGTTTAGGTGCAAAAAAAGAGGCGAATAATTGGTCGGACGCAGTGTCGTAATATAAAAAACGATTGTCCGAAACCTAACTGCGAAGAACCTACTATATTGCCAGGAAAATGTTGTAAAACTTGTCCCGGAGAAGATGCCAGTAAGTCGCAATTCGTATTTGTATTACACTATTTGATTTTGCACATACTATTAACCTACTGTAATCTTCAACATGTTATTACTATAACACTACTATTAAGCTATTCGGGCTATTCGGAATGCTATATTATTATTTTATAAATTGTACGAAAATAGTTTCAATTACAAATCTTTATTAATATGCATGCTCGGTGTGCGTTTGAATTTGAATTATTTATGAAATTAACCAATTAACTGTTTTTTTTTTTAAATAAATTAATCTATATTTTTTATACAGACCTGAGCGAAATCTAAAAAACGAATTATTCCGAGGTTTATTCATGTTTTGAATTAATATATTTTATTCGCTTCAATAACTTGTAAGTTCATTAGTACCTAAAAAAACTTTATTGTAGGTGAACAACTACATTAAAGAAACCAAATATTATAATTTACAATGTCAATACTATATTTGCCATTGTCCATTACTATTTTTTTAACTTTAGCGGGTTTGAGTAAATTATTATCAATTATTTTCTGAAGATATTGTTTTAATTATTTACTCGGCCGCTAAATAGTAAAATACAAGATTACAAAGGCAGTGACACATCTACAGAACACGAGATTGTAAAATTACATATTATCAAAGTCTATTAAGTAGTCGTGGTCGATGGGTAGGTGGAACTTAAAATAGTGTATGTGCGTCACTTAGACTTTGTACAACAATAAATTATTATCTGAAAAATCGAATGTGTCAACTGCCTTCCTTAATATTTTAGGTATCGATTTTGTACAACGTGGATTTATGATTGATCTGTTTTACATTTGCAAATCGACTAGGGTCGTATCCGGTGTTTGATAAATAATCAATATTATTATTGTTATTATTATGTCTCTGGGTCAATGCAGTGAATATTGCAACAAAGCAAAAGAGAGTCAAAAGTTTTTATTATTGTTATCTACGACTTTGTTTTTTTTTTAACGCTTAATAATAACGTAGTTTTCTCTCTCAGGTTGCTTTGATTAACCCATTTCTAATGAATGACCTTCGCGCACTAACAAACAAGAACAGAATGGCACAATACTATTGAAGCATGTGACAATAATTATTATTATTATGACTATAATAATGTGGAAAATGCAATAATTCGCAAAACGTGAACTGCATTTATCATTATTTGTCGCTGACGGACAATAGGTCATGGATTGTAACGCCTTATTAGTAAAAACTAGATTTATAGGTACAACAGATGCATTACAGCTTTAATCTACAAAAGGCGGAATTAAATACTTGAAATACTTGATAAGCATGGTTTGTCATTATGCACGTGTATGCACTTCGTTTGGGTTTATAATTTGGCACGCTGGTGTTAATTATAATTCATAACTTATGCAATTAATAAAATATGAAAACTTATTCGATTGCTACAGTAAACAAATAATGGAATAAATTAACAATGCAATATTAACGTTAAATTAAGGTACAAATGCCATAATTAATTAATATTATTGATTTGTTGTATTAAATATTAATAAATAAACTAACTAAAAACACAAAATAACGTTAACAGCTTTTATCATTATTTTTTTTTTTTATAACAATGTTATAGATATAAGTGATAAAGTTATGTTGAAGTACATTTATGAATATAGTTTCTGATGTACATATTATTAGAAATTTAATTGCTTTTGGCCAATACGAAAATGTTTGTTTTTTTGCCCATTAAAAAAATAATTTTGTTATATTTTAGCTCGTTGACTATTTTATTAGCATCGCAATATTTTCTCAAAGTCTAAGTCTAGCTTATTAATTCAGACAGTTGTAAATCTTGTGAAGTACATCATTCTATAGGTCTTTCTATTTCTTAAAAAGCGAATATACCGATTTTAAATAAAAATATTTGGGTTTTCTAAAACGTCCAACTATGCGTTTATCAAATTAGTCACGACTATAAATTTATAACCGTTTTTTTGTTGTCTCGGGAGCTATATGAATATTTAATTAGTGTGTCTACTAGCTAGTTTTTTCTTTTAACTTAAATTTTGAAGTTAATAAAAATAAATAAACTCAAATATTGTTAGTTTGTCTTTTTCACTATTTGAGTTTGACAATTTTCTCGCGACATTTTTTTTCCATTTTGTCCACACTACACACGCCACGTACTATTACTCTCAGTGTGTGTATACACGCTTTTACTAGGTACCAAAACTTGTATAATCTATATACTCACTATATAACGTTCCAAATGACGACAAAAATAGTTTGGCGTGCGCAAATACTTTGGCAGTATAGACGGGTAGACGAGCCGACACCATCAAGGTTCAGTGCAGATTATATATACATGTTCATCCTATATAAAGTATATAAACACGTGTATAGTGCTTTTATAATAGTAACAATCAAATTTTAGGTACGCCGGGAACTTGAAACCTAACTTTTATACATACCAGCCCATTTCATTCATAATACTTTTTTATTTTTACTCATACATATAAGTTTAACAAAAAATATATTAATAATGTTAATTTGCAATGGGTTACAGATGAGTTTGTTCAAGATCCGCCAGATGAAGAGGAAAAGAGTCTAAAACGTAAGTAAACGCTTCCGCAAACTATAATTGAAATTTAAGAATAGTTAAACAATACTAAAACTGTAAGTCACACTTCACATAAATTAAAAGTAAAGTTGGTGCAAACGGACATTATTCATTTGGTTTTATCAAATGATTTATTTTTATGTTTCATTAATGTGAATCCATAGCAATCTATCAAATTCTCAATACTAGGTGTTGAAATATTTTTTTTATCAAAATTTGTTCTTTAACTTTTTTAAATGTATATTTACGCTAAAATTATTCAATTCTTCAGAAAAGTGCAATTTCCCTAGACTTATATCTCCTATACATTGCCTATACTTTACTCCTTAAAAAATATGCGTTGTGGTGTCCTCTTAAGGCGTTGTAAATAGGCATTGCATACGCTAGTATGTAAAAACTATAGTATACAATGTAGTATAATTAATGTATGGGCTCTTGCATTCGTTATTATGTAATGTTTACACGTACTTTAGGGATTTATGACTTGGCAAACAAGAATTATTAAAGTACGTGTAACTTGTAAAAGTATAAATCAATTAGACAATAATAAAATAATATTTAACCCTAATTTAAACATTTTTAACGTTTTAAAATAGTATTAGTATTTTTAAACAGGTTGTCTATCTCTGGTTTTATGATGATAATAATAATAATACTGTTATAACTGTATAACACTAAAAAATATATATATTTATATAAGAGCGAAGGTACTTATTTGTGTTTTAGTTTTTACGTATACATTTTTATAAATATTTATAGTATCGATCAACCTAATAGGAGTTATTGCGGAGCACTTTACTCATTATCTCGTTAAGCTTTATAAAAATGAGATAAAACATCATTAACGGCATTCTAGAATATTGCATAATGCATATTGTGATACTTGTAACAGGTAGCTTGTAATTATCTATACCATAGATTAAGTTTAACTATTACTACTTCTTATTATACAATTTGTAATCTATATATTTATAACTATAAAATTGGGTTACTAATAAGTACAAAGGAACTAGAAGTTGGTGACTCTACTCTCCAAGCCATAGTTTAATTTATAAATACAAAATATTATGATATAATAAAACCACAAAATAGATCTTCCCTATATGTAAGACTATATTATAAGACGAAGTACGATAGTTTGTTATTTGTTATACAAATATATAAAATACGGTTAAATCCACAGGGGTTACATATCTACAAGCGCAATAAATAATTTTTTTTATGATTTCTTTGTGTCATAGATTTCGCGGCCGTACTAACTGGTCAATCGAAGACTGGGGATTTTAAGAAAACAGATATCCCGACCGGCTCCACGCCGGAAACAGGGCTGGATCATGTGTCTACCGGGCGATTTACATTTTACAGAAAACACTTGTACTTTTCGTTTTACACCAACAAACCCGATAGGCCCAGGATGGTGCAATTTAACGACGCCAATGGAAACATAATTGAAGAAATTGTAAGTATAGGTATATTCTAAAACTTAGAATTTAGACTTATTTGGAATTTATCAATTAATGCTGTTAAAATTAAACTTAAAAACGTAACATGTATCAAGTGAATGCGATTTGTTGCAGACACTTTTGCCAGGTACGGTTTACCAAAATTCTACCGATAAAATTTGCGGGGTTTGGAGACGGGTGTCTAAAGACTACAAGCGGTTATTACGGGAAGAGAAAATATCGGTGTCCTTGGTCTGGGATACTGCCATTATTGGTGGACATTTGTTCAGGTATAAACACAACATGTTTAACTTTTTTATAGGTAAATTTTTAAATCGTATTAACGTAAGTCGTATTTGTGGTATTATACTGGCGGTGACTATGATTTGTTTTAAAAAATGACAATTTAAGAGGCACTTACAATTAAAATATATGTACATCCGGTCAGATCATTTCCTCGCCAAAAGGGAGTGTCTTGGTCCTTCTTCGTCGTGCCACTATGTTCTAATAAACATTTTTTTAACTTGCTTCTTGGAAGCCTTATTGTTGGATGATCTAACTGTTCGTCCATCGTTTCCATTGTGTAAATCATTTAACGTATACGGTTTACTTATTGCTGATTTGTACAGGTACAAGGCCTTGGACACTGAATCATTCAGCTCGCTGATGACCGGTCAAATTAGAGATACCGGAGGGACGGCCATAGTGTCAATTTCGACCATATCTCCGTCAATACACATGCAGATTGTGTTCAACGGAGGAGCGATCGCGGCGATCGGTCAAGACAGTGGATCGTTTTCGGTTAAATTGAAGTACACGACCGAAGACGAAAGGACGGTCATCGAAGAAGTGAGACCGGACATTTTGATCCTGGCGGTGGAAATTCGATGTTTATGATTATTTTCTAATTTGCTCATAGACGATCAGAGTGGAGAAACTGACCAACAAGTCGGTAACGGTTGAGGTACGATCGCCGGTCACGTTCTCCGACTTGAACGCCCTGTCCCGTAGAGACCTGATCGTGGTCCTCGAATCCAAACAGCAGCCGGGTTTCAAGTTGCAGGGCTTGATCGTGCCCAGGGTTTTTTGCGATCTTTACCAGTCAGTGGTTGTTACGAACGGTTATCAGACGGACCCGAAGAAAACGAGGTTAGTTATCGTTTGTGGTAGGTGTTCAATGAGAATAATGTCACATGAAAATGTCGTTGATTTTTGATTACGAAATATCGTAAAGTATAAAATATCCAATAAGATCTCCTCATTTGCCGACCTTTTTCTACCGTAAATGTTCATAAAAAAAATATATAGTAGGGTAGGTTAGGGAGGTTTTATGGTCGGTGATTATGGGCCCAAAAGATCTGACGCGCAAAACGAACGGTCAACGGCCTGTATTCGTTATAGTGCAATGTTCAAGAAACGCACAAATGCAATAATTACTATAGATATCGGATTAGTTCATTTTTTTTTTTTTTTATAGCTCGAGCCAAACTTGTTGGCTTCTAACGTCAACGAGGAAAATACACGAGCGTTACCCCGCGACGAAAGGGAAACCGTAGGGTTTTAATATTGTTGTAGCGGTTTTGGTCTGTCGCCATCCATAAATCTAATGTGCTCGACGAAAGCTATAAAGTCTCAGCTGTGTGATAATAATATGCGCGTGTGTGAACGACCTCAGTTCGTCACAACTCACACAATCAAACGACCGCACAAGTGTGTTTTTTAAAAGATTTTTACGCTCCGCGATTAAAACGCACAATCTTTGTACTTTGGGAGACAGTGGTTGGTGCCGTAAGCGGGGGGGGCAATGGACAATGAAATTATTACCTTTTAGATATTATGGATTTTGGCAATTATGCGTAAGAAGATATTATAGCATAAAATTCTAAAGATTTCGATGTTTTTCGCGCGTTATAAAAATATATTATTATGTGTATTAATAGTTGTATATTATGCATTTACAAACGGCGGCGCGTCCATATAAATGGATGCACATTAATTCGAACGGTCTCGGAGCGGCGTACGCTGCTACGTCTTATTAAACTAAAGTCTAAAATACATATATACATATATATATATTATAATTGTTATTATAATACTGTGTATGTGTTTCGGGTTGAGTTGTATATGTACAATATGCATGTTTAGCCGAATGTTTGGGCGATTACAGTCGGAAATAAATTATTCGCTTGGCGGTTGGAGCATTTTAACTATCTGGCGTGGTTCCGATCGTTTTGAATAATGCTCTTGTTTTTAATGCGTTTTGGCAGGACCAGCGGTGTGGCTTGGACGTTTATTAATAAGGACGGAGCGTTGGAGTATCACGTTAAATTTGACAATAACGCAGTCACCGAGTTGGCTATTGGTGAGATATTTTAAAAATAGATAAACATAATAATATAATAATAACGATATCGTGCATTTGATTAAACGCAGTTACCGCATTTTTTTTTTTTTTTACATTATTATTATTACAATAATATTATAATGTATTTACTCAAAAACGTTTTGCTTTAATCGGATTGCAGCGTCCGCCGAACCCCGCGTGTCCGCCATAGATTTGTCCGAGTCTGTAGTGCAGGACTGGAGTAACGGCACCGTCTCGACGATGGGACCGGTTCACTTGGAACAACTGTACGCCGAAGAACTCAGCCTGGTCAGCGGGTCGTCAGGTTTCAGAGGCAGGCTGTCGTGGAGGCCCGTGGCCGACGCTAGAGACTCAGCCGGCCCTATGTTACTCTCCAACCACGATGATCGGTCCACCTCAGTAGGGCTCCTCTGGGCGATCGTGGATTCGGATTGTACGCTCCAATACGAAGTGAGCGCCTAATGTATTTTTAAATGCTTTTTACTTACCAGCTGAATACAGTGGCGAATCCAGAACTGTGTTTTTTAGCGTGTGTAATACCGAAGATTGGAACCGCCACTGCGTTTCTAAATAGCCTTATGCATGATACTATACAAATAATAGGTTGACATACCATTAGCATTTGCTATTTAAACGATTCTCCTCACTCAGCTTTTTTAAAAACTCCCGATTTTATTAATTTTCTCTTAAACGTACTCGATTTGTAATATTTTATTGTTTTTCTATAATCGGCCTTCTTTTCTGTAAAAAAAAAAAAACATTTAGTATGAATTATAAACATATAATAAACGTATTCTATTGTAATGTAAAGCAATGCCAAAAAATGTTGGTAATATGTACTTGAAATTTGAAGGTCATTATTTAATTATATACTGATTCTGAATCGGTAGCCTATTTTTTTAGTGGCCATACCCATAGGAATAATTTGAGTTTGTAAATTGTAGTAATAGGGTGTACGTTGGTGGGCGAGAACTATGACGTTTTAAATAAAAATTATTACAAGTTATAACGTTAGGTTCTCTAAAACACTTAAAGCTTATTGCTAAAAAAAACTACTGTTTTACAAAGGCCTTCACCCTTTACAAGTCGGACAATTTTTTTATATGAAAAAAAAACTCCAGAAATCTTAAAAGCGCTCTGCCAAATGCCAATTGGTTGTAATGTACATTTTTATGAGTTTGATAGAAGTGTGTCACTCACTGATCAAACCACCCGATTGTCGCGCAGGTCGTTTTATCCGGTTCCAATGTTAAAAATCGAAAATTTGAACTGTACATCGAGGACTCGCCGTTATTGGTGCACGGAGCGCCGGTATTCAGAAGACTACTCGAAGAGTTCGAAGGTCCCACGTTCGAAGGATACGTCATCGGCCTGAGCCAAGAAGAACTACTACGGTTGAACGTCAATTTGGTGACCGTTGACTTATGGGACCCAAAGCTCGGTCAGTCTGTACTGAAAACCGAATGGAAACACGTTAGTTTTGTGGCTTAGCCTTTTTTTTATATTATTTTCTTATCTGTATACCTAAATATTTGTTATTCGTGTCTTGGACAGGTGCACGTGCCTACTGTGTGCTTCGCTCGGGAAGCAAGCGAAAACGACTCCAACAACATTTTGATGAACAACGACGAATCGGAACAACAGCACCCGTCGCTGTTGAGCTGTTTCCATGGCCAAAAATACTACCAACACGGAGCCCAGTGGACGTCTACCGTGGATGAATGTTACATGTGCAACTGTCATTATGGTAGGGTCACTTGCGACTTGATTATTTGTCCAATAGTCCAGTGTCCTGTGCCCTCGGCGAAACCGGGAACGTGTTGTCCGACTTGCGAAGGTATTGAAATGTTAAACTTACATTGCAGTATGCCCGAAAAAAACAGTAAGACGTGTGACGTTTTGATACTTTTCAGACAACGTGTTGGAAAACCAAAGGAATTCGACAAACTCGTGCTGGTTGGCCGGACAGCAGTTCCAAGGTGGCAGTAGTTGGCATCCTTATTTGCCACCCAATGGGTTCGATACTTGTACGCTGTGTCACTGCAATGTAAATAGCCGATTGCATCAAATTACTACTCAACTGTTTAATTATTATTGTATTTGAATCGAACATAATTTTATTTGATAGAGTACATCACTAAAAATTAAATGTCAACGTATGGATTGTCCACCACTGGAATGCGATCAGAGAGTAGCTATTAGGCCGACAAAACGTTCATGCTGCAAAGCGTGCCCGTCTACCTTGCAAACGACGTCTAAACCAGCTGGTCCATTAGTTCAACTTACTCAAGGCGACCAGCAGTCCAGCGGTGAAAGTGGCTTTTCGGATGTTGACGTTTTGAGCAATGGCGGATGCAGTTATCCTGTCGGTGGACCTTACGAAAACGGACAGGAGTGGCATCCGAAAATTTATTCTCATGGTGAAGTCAAATGCATTAACTGCAAGTGTAAAGTATGTATACATCTTATGTGTATTATATCAACTAAGAAATACAAATAATAGGATCTGGAAAGTAGTCCAATTATTATACATGTATGACCCATGTTGCAAGCAATCAACGAAATTTAGTTACATACATTTATATTGATAATTAATGGGTAAATCGCAAAATTTTATTAACGACATTTTGCTTTTTGTTTCAGGACGGCAAAGTGAGATGTGACCGTAAAAAGTGTCCTAAATGGTCATCATGCTCAGACCCATGTTGCACTGCGGTGTGCCGCAGGCATAAAAGACAACTTAACAAACCATAAACACATTACATTGTTCCTTTAACAAAATAAATAAATAAAAGAATAATAATAATGATAAACAACAATAATAACTATGAATATATGTATATTATATATTTATATTTAACGCAAAAGTATGATTACAGTAACAAATTTTTATATTACTCACAACTGATGAAAATCAGCAAATGAGCAATCCCTAGACTATGATAATGAATAATTTTATTATATACCGGAATCCATAGACTGATATACATAATATATATATTTTTTTTTCACTTAATGGGTAGCTGATATTATGTAATTTTCAGTATTAATCTAAGAAGTAATTAATATTGTTAAAAAAGTATATATATATATTAACTTTACTGTAATATTGTACATATGTAATTTCGTATTTTTTAATTTAAATTATTAAATTTGTTGGCTGTCATAATGTGTAATTTTTGTTCACTTTTTGAATTCTAGTAAATCAACAAACATATTAATATTTTATTAAAACTTGTTTTTGTTTTATGTGTGTACATGTAAAGAGTGTAGCACGATGATTTGACAGATTTAAATGTGTATAATTTTGTCGGCTCATTGTAATACACTTTGTATATATAACATTTATATGTCATAATAATTATTTGATTTATGTATACCCTTATTTTACCATTGATGGGGATTTTTAACAGATTAAGTGGTACAAATATAATATATACCTAAAATTATGTAAAGCAAATCGGATCAGGACGATTTTTTTCATAATACAAACATTATGTTACCATGACAAAATAATGTAATTAAAATAATATTGAATATAATACAATGGCAAATGCCATTTTTATTTATTAAGTATTTATTTTGAACTATGCCTTGAACAATAGTATCGTACACCTTCGAAAGTCGTTGCTCTAGTGTGTTTGGCTAACAAATTGTTGACATTGGTCTTTTCGGTCGCTAATCTCCTGGAAAAAAACAAAACATTTTTTCTAATAAATACTCATTTATTTCTTATTTTTTTTTTTTTTATTACTCAACAAATGGACGAATTTCATTGAATGTCCATTTTTCTCGAATTTGAAACAAGTATTGAATTCTTTCAACTATGTCATCTGGTAAGTCTTGCTCATTAAAATAGCAAATGGTCTGTGGGTGACTGGACTTATCAATGAGTACAGTACCTTCAAGTTGTTTTAAGTCTGTTGTCATACCTAAAAAACAAATTAAAGTGTTAGTATAAAAATCAAAAAACTTAATTTGTATTAAAACACGAAATGTTGTCATTTCAATAATCAAGTGTAAAAAATAGTATAGTTACCTTCCGGCACACTCCCTTGCCAGGCTCTTTGGAAGTCGAAAAAATTAAACTTTTCACACGGCCTTAAAAGGACTATGGCAAGAAATCGACATACTTTGTCTTCAATTAACGAGCGATGTGTTTCACCTATATAATAGATTAAAAAAAATTATATTTTTACATTTCTCTGTATACTCTACAATTTGTATATAAAATATAAAAAATGTGTAATAATCTTTAAGTTTAACTCGCTGAATTATAGTAAGTTTATACTACTACTTAATTTCCATAAAATATTTAAAAATATCCTTTACCACAAAAATGATTCCACTTTTCAAAATTAGAGTTAACGCATATTTTGGTAGAAACTCTTTCATGATCAGCGCTCACAATAGACTAAGCTAAATCAAGTGTTACTACATTTTTTGAAGGCATATATTTGAGCAAAAATACCTACCAACACCGAACACCATTTCTGCTTACTTAAATTTGTAGATAAACACCATGTACTATATTTGTCAATGATATGGTGCAATATTACTGAAGGTATTAAATCGCTGAGAATTTTTATTGTTTCATCCATTGGTACAGCATTGTATGGCCATGACTGTTCATCGATTAAATTTAATAAATACGATAGTACTCTAGCTTCATAGTCAAATTGGAGCACTCTCCAATATTCTAATTATATATATAAATTGTTATATTACAAACAAACAATAATATTTTTTTTTTGTATTTTAAGTAATACCGTTGATTTGAAATGCGCCTATTTCTTTCAAAGCTTCTTTCAGCTCGCCATCACTAGCTTGTACTACTGCTGACAACTTTTCATAGGTGTACATTTCACAAGTCTCCAATATTTCGCTTTCACACTCTGATCCTTTATAACTACACTTGCTTAACAAGTGTGTTAACTTTTTTAATCGTGGTTTACAAGGTCTAACTTCAAAGTAAGTGTGAAATATGCCAACGATCTGAAAAACACATTTTTACTACAATTATACACTTAATTTAAATCTTAAATCATTAATTAGATTTGAATTGCATATGTTTATGTAGTTACAGTTATGTATTTATTTTTATCAGTTATTTATACTGTATTGAAACTTTTTGGGAGTTGCTACACAAATAAAAAAAAAATAATCCTAACAGCATAAAAATAATGTAAGTTCCGGTAAAGATCTAAGGACAGGTCCAAATCTGTACATTAAGAAGCCTATCCAAACCACCTTGGGAACTCAGCAGGAATTACCATTATTGTTGTACAGTTGAGGAAATAGAACATATACAAATACTTGATGTTGAAAGTGTATTTTACCATACTTTTCTATTAATTAATTCATTTTCTTCAGATTGCTCATCTGGAAATGTCAAATTAGGTAATAATAAAATTGCATTAGAAGTCTCTGCCTCTTTAACATCATAGGTCTTGGTTTTCGTGCATAACACAGCCGTCTCATTTTTATCCCCTTTAAAAACTACACTAGAAAAGTGTTTATGAATAATTAGTTATTAGACAATTATTTTAGTAGTTTTCTCAAATAAAATAAAAATATGTAGAATTTAATCCAAAACCAACGTTTGACCGCATTTGAGATCCGATAAAATGTCATCATCGAGTTCTAATAATTTATAATTTTCAAATTGTTCCCCAAAATAAATTGGTTGGACATTCGGTTTTAGATCATCTTCCGAAAGTTTGGCATGTTCAATTACTTTCTTCACATCTTCAACTGTTCGTACATAATCATTCGTTCTTTAAAATAAAAAAAATCATAGGTAGAGTATGCATAAATATAGTTATTGTGTAACATTTAGTGTACTAGTGTACATTTCCCACCCATGATCACACATACCTGCTATCTTGAGACATCGCTGAGGAACTCCAAATTAAAGTCAATTATTAAAGTTTAATTAATTATATTATTTAACCATTCAATTTTATTATTTATTGAATAATAGAAAGCTACTTACTACTACAAAAAAATAGTTAAAAACTATAGGAAGTTATTTTGTGCTATTACTATGAATTAAAATTATGATAACAGCGACTAGAGTTGTAAAAAGAGCGGGAATATGATGTTCAATATTATGACCAGCATTTTATCTATGAAATTAACAATAGATAATATAGGTGTTATTAATAATGATTAAAGTCTTTTAATAATGGTTCATTATAAACTTAGGTATTTTAATAAAAGTTTTTCTGTTAAATATTTTTATTGACGAACTCGGAACTCAATTCTATAATATAAATAATTTTAAAAAGTACTTTACGATTCAGATCACGGCTTATCAATCCGTGATAACAAAATTTAGGTACTCATATCAATTATAGTTACCATCAACTACTGAGTGAATTATCTGTTGCACGATTAAAGATTGTCGTTATCTGTAGTAAAGCAAAATTTATTGGCTGCCAGAACAATTTAGTATCTAAAGCTTAAGTACATATAACTATATGAGTACACCACATTGACACTCAACTTGTTAAAGACGAATTTACACCAAAGTTCGTAGATAATATCTATATATTAGGTATAATATATTATAAATCTTTTTATAATATCAATATTCTATACTAAAAACCTTGGGTTTACTCGGTAAATTGGACTGCGCAAATTTGTCTATGCATTTCGTTTTGAGCATTTTTTTTTTAGGCGTTGCCTTACAAAAATGTTAAACTGCGCAGTTATTTGATTCAATTTACACGTCAAATGGTTTGTGCGGTCCGTTAACTGATCGTGTAGTCACTTTAAAGCTAAAAAAATATCAATGTTTCTAGAAAATAGAGACGGACGTCCGTGTTGATAATGCGTACACGGACGTTCGTTATTAATAATTATTTATTTTTATTTTTTAATTCGAAATAAACAATCTATGCCCTAGGCATAATAAGAATGTGTGCTACAAGTAAATTCACATGTATAGGGTGAGGGAAGAAACCATCCAGTGATCGCACTTCCTTTTAATTAATAATTATAAAACAAAAAATTGAGCTAACACGATATATTGTCAGCTGACAATATTAATTGGTATACACAGGCGATTTTGGAAATAATTATTATTTTTAAAATTATCGGTAGGTATTTGAATTTGCATAAAATTTGGCTTATTTTATAATAGGCAAATGTTGTTTTTTTTAAATACTTTTTTTCAAAAATAATCCACTAAAAAATGATCATCTTAAACTGACCGTTATCTCGCAAAAGTAATTAACTGACCCACAGTGTGTTGGCGCTATGACTTGTAGCTTGTGACCATCAAAGAAAAAACAATATTTTCTACGAATATTTTAAACTAAACTATTTTTTTCAGAAAAATGCATACCTTGTAATAACGTTATCACGCTCACGATGGCCTAATTTTGTTATTCTTAAACGTTATAAACTTCTAGAACACATTTATATTCTAAATGTTTTTAATCTAAAGAATGTATAATGTCGGAAATGTTCTGCTCGAGTTTTGGCCATTGTTCCTCCGTAAAATAAAATTGTGTTAATGTCAATTATTTTAAGCCATGAATTTCCTCAGCATATTTTTATCAATAACCACAGGGTATATTATAAAACTTTTTAGTTGGTGCAATTCCATAAATTGTGCACGGTTGTTTGGCCAAAAATATAATATCAAATATAATTTATCTTATTATAGAGACGTAGGTTTATGATATTTTCTTAGTTTTTGGCTAATTAATGATAGATTAATTATTTATATCTAAAAATATTCTTCGAACCGTTTGGAAGAGTTTCGGACTGTTTAACCCTTTCGTTACTGTCATCCTCGTGCGAGGATTTAACTTTAAAAATCGAGTAAAATATTAACAACGTACTATCATTATCAAAAATGTCTTTAAACACAAGTTCTAGTATAGATTTATGGTAAAAAAATTGACACAGCTATATTGATAATCAATATATCAGTCCGATACGTAAAGGGTTAAAGTAAAAAAATATGCCAATTTTTGGAATGTTTTACGACTATAATGAGAAAGGAGTAAACTCTATTTTGGCCTTCTTAGATTATCTTAAGCGTATCGGGAAAATCAATGCAAAAGCAGTCCCTCCCAGGAGTTAAGTATTATCCAAGAAAAAAGATTATCTTAAGCGCATAGTTATGTTGTAGTCTGTATTTATGAAGATATATCGGTCTAATAGTTAAAAGTTATCAAGGACACACAATTACGTTTTAAGTAATTTTATTTTTTAGCCAATACATTTTCAACTCTACGTTGATGTTGAAAATTATAAAAAAAAAATGTCATCTAAATTAATTACGGTCACCTGTGTACATTATTTATGAATTATGCATAACATACACGTGCATGGTATATTTGACATGTTTATTCAATTTAAACATTTAATAAAAATATTATGCCGCCCGGATGTCAAAAAATGCAAAAAAGTACATTTAACATTGTCAATTTAGACTATCTAATTTTGTAGATTAATGTATCCAAATTTGTATTTAAACTATTAAATCCGAAAATTTGGTTGAGTTATGGCCTTGATTAAACGTGTAATATGAAGTTGAGTAAGTCAAGTACGTATACTTACTTACCAAAAGCTTACAATGTAATATACTAATATGTATCATAATATGATAAAGGGGTCAAATATATTTATAAAAAAATAAATCGGCGTCATCTATTGAAAAAAAGTGATTACTTAATAAAACTTGAATTTTATTGATGATTCCTGAAAATTATTTTTATAACGAATTCTATTTTATATTATTATAAAAAAAAAGACTAAATCATATTTTATATCTAGTTCTAATTAGGCAAGATAATTGCTGACAACGAACTATTAATTTGTTCATTTATATAGTTGGTCAAATATCATAACATAATATTATAATGCATATAATGCATAATTATTATGTTTTAAATAATTTGTATTTCTATGTGTACATAAAGTTATATTAAATTTACAAGATAGTACCTTTATAATTTATTTTTGCTTGAAATTTTAATCGATTGTAGTATTTAATGGTTTCAAATGATAAATTAGCTTAAGCCTTAGCTCTTAGTTTATTTATTTAATATAAATCTAATTAAAAAGAAGTCATATACCATAAAATTAAAATTACTTTTAAATATGCGGTTAAACCATGAGATTTTTGAAACTATTTGCTGAAGAAAATTTTTTTTTAACCTGAAATTTATGGTAAAGATACAATGTTTTCAAATTACTTTCAAATTTTTTTTTAAAGATAAAAACAATGGTACAAGCAGCCAAGCTAAATTTGATTAGCTCTATTAGTTTCTATCAATAATTGATTTACATGGCGTGTATATACAAACTAAAACGATTTATTTTTTTGTAATTTTAGACCTGGGATAGCACATTAAAAAAATCGTATTTTTTAGGCTTATTATAATACATTTAAATTTAAATACCGAATGCAGCACCATGTTAAAATGTGCACGGAACATTTGAATAAAACAAAGGTAAAAACACATTTTGAAAAACAAATTATAAGTAGGCGAAAACAGCACAAAGCTATCATTTGGTGATTTTAACTGGTGAAGAGTGAGTGGGTCGGCTGATGGTCAGGGTGAAATTTTACAGGGCCCGTTCCGTCCTACTTAGGTTTATTTACGAACAGACGACAAAAAACCTAATGCATTGTTAGGTACCTATAGGCTACAACATAAGTGTAAGTTATAACTATAACTACAAAAACTAACTATACATTATCAGTTTCGCATCGAATCAAAAAGTGTTTTGGTAAATTATTATCAATAAATACAATTATTGAATAATAATATTTTGATTAACAAATGGTAATTGAAGAAAAAGCTGGGAGTTGTTTCTAAGTTATAATTTTAAAAATAAATATCATCGAGTTCAATGAACGCTGATTGCTAATTAATGATAAAAACATAAAAGGAAACAGACTTTTCAGAACATAAAAATAGTGTCAACATGTTTGTTGTCCACGTTGGAGGCCAATGTTTAAATTTATAAAAATGCCGCCACGGAGCACAGTCACTCACTGTCAAGCATGCATGGTCCCACACGCGGAGAAATGGCCTTGTCGTGGCCGCCATATTGCCCCGCTCTCCGCTCGTCATACTATGTTCGCCGTTTTTTCCTCATATTTTTATCATCCGATGCGATGTGTGTTCAGTGTGTTCCCCCACACATGCACCATACCACGTCTGGTATAGTAGCAGCCGTACACACCAATAACATAACACAACTATCATATGATATATAATATACGTAACGTAACTTGTATTTTACTCTAGGCTCATTATAGTAAATTATTTTTTTTAGTTTTACATAAATATATAATAATTTGTTTTGACAACTCCAAAACTGGATTTGGTCGATTCGACAACGTAGTTGGTCTTCTTGAAATTTACTGTTGCGTTTGTTGTTATTATTGTTTTGTTGCGAAAAATTAAAATGATAAACGACGGTAATCATACACACGGAACCCGTTGATAGTAACAGCAGCCGGAACAGCGATCAATCGTCCGACGTCCGGATACCTATTCCGACGATGAGTGGCCGACGACGGTATTTGCAGTGATAACATATTATTTTCCAGTCGTCGAATCTTCAAAATTGGGCTTGGATCGTCGTCATCGCTGATTCCGTTTATTCGTCGCCCGCGTACATGGCCCCCTCGTTTCGTGAGTCATTTTTCTGACATTGACTAGGGCCTACATTGTGTATTGTGACACACTACAAACACTCTTGTCGTCGACGCCGCGCCCTCACTTGGCTGACGATTTTCGCGGTAGATGAACAACCACCAGTTTTCGTCATCATAACTACAATCATCCGAATGTACAATCAAACGTCTTGAGTAGCTAATTGCTATCATGCCGTTCCCTCCGCCTCCACCACCGCCAGCTCCGTCTTCTGGTCCACCGCCACCACCGCCTCCAGGTCTTCCGATATTTGGTGGCGGAGGTAAGAAAGGCAGTAATGGAAATTCGGGTCAGGCTAGAGACCAGCTGTTGCAGTCCATTAGGCAGGGAAAACCTTTGAAAAAGACTGTCACCATCGACAAGAGTAAACCGCTTGTTAACAGTGAGTATTATACCTAGTACATGACGTTTTACTTCCATATGTTAAATGCAATTTAAAATTAATCCTTACGTTTTATACGGTGTTTATTGCTGTAATGTTAAACAATTATTAGTTTTATTACTTATAATAATCAGAACAAATAGATTAATGGAATATTTTATATAATAATTAAGACAAGTGCACCTTTTTGTATTTTCTTGTACTTATTTGTCATCTGTTAACAATTTAAAAATCCATTGAAATTTTAAGGTTCACCCAAAACACCTACATCTTGTAATGGTTCGGCAAAATTGGGAGAAATGACTTCTATAGCTGCGCGGACACCCAATGGATTAGCTGATTTGTTTGCAGGTGGCATGCCAAAACTTAAACCAACTGGACTAACCGGAACAGGTAAGCTCACTACAGGAGTTTATTTATTTTCAGTTTTCTTTCATTTAAAGTCAAATCATAATTATATATTTACTTAATCAATGTTGGCTCTCTTACCTCCAAGCAGTCACGCTTTTGAAAATCCTGGTGCTTACACCACTTCCTATCTTATCGTTTCGAAATTTTTTTTTCTTTCGCCTATTGAATTGATATTCTATTAACTAGAGAATAGTGAAAGTAACACCAGGTTGACTTCAGGCATTTAAATGTAGTGTGTTGTCTTTCAGTAAAGGTGGTTTAAACACTGCTGGCACAAATGCTTGGAGGTTTAAAAAAAAATTGTTAGAAATTCTAATTTTCTGAAAATATTGTTGAAGTAGTCTTTTGTAAAAGAAATTGTTAGTTCTTTTAAATGTAATGTTGTTTGAAATTATTGTAGACGAGCAAAGTATTTTGTATTGTAATTATGATACGGAATTATGTGAAGTAAGTAGAAAAACTGTGATGAATAAAGTAATTTGGAGAAATTTAGTTTTTGGTTAATGTTACTGGTTACTATGCTAATGTTTGACATTCTATCATGGATGGCTCTGTTTACTGATTTTAAAGACTCCTCTTGAAAAGAAGCCGCCATCCTCTTTTTCAGCAATAGACTAACCCATCACAGATTAGCAAATTTGTTAGGATACCTCCCCTCTTCTTTGACAGCGATGGTTCTAAATAGGCCACTTAAGCTGTACTTCAACATATAATCAATGTATCTAGTGTTACAACAACAACCTATTCTTTAATACTAATTAAAAAAAAAATTTTTTAGAAGCATTTTAGAATTAACTTAAATTACAATTTACTCTAAATGAGAAGTCAAACTATACCGAAATGTAGCCAAAATAATATTCTGGTGTATAAAGTAAAATATGACTGCAGACTGAACCATTTAATGATGTGTGTCTTTAGGTGGTCATATGGTATTAGTCATATTCAGTATCTAGCTTAATACTTGGGAAAATATGATATCCTTTTTTATCTGAATTATCTGAATTTAATATTGATTAGTCCACAGAATAATGTCTGACCATTGCTTTATGTCACTTTTGCGTACAAAAAGACAACAGTGCACTTAAAAGTATATGAGCACAGCTTGTTTTTATTAAATTTAATTCCATCGTTTTTAAAAATTGAATGAATGAAATAATAGATAAATAATTTTAGTAACTAATGTATTTTATTTGTCTTACAATTATAAAAAAAGATTACAATAGCATAAATTAAATAGAGCATTAAACATAAATTTATAGGCATTGGTTTTTGTTCGTTAACAAAATATATATAGTCAAAATATTGATATTTTCTACTTAAATTGTAAATAATATACTCTTTATACTTTAAGAAGAAACCTCTGCGACCAATTTGTATGTTGGGGGCGTGGCCACTGGAGGTTCCTTCTCAAAATGAGTAAACTATAGTTGGTAGTTACTTTAAAATAACTTATGTGTAGTATGTACATAATAATATTAGTATTATGCATGATATTAAAGATTGTTATGTGCACTATGCATAACATACATAATCTTGTGTAATATAAAATATAAAGGAAGAATAAAATATACAGTTGTTTATAATTTATAATAATTAAATTATGTAATCTTTGTTTTGTTATCAACTATTTAATAAATGACATTGGTACTTTTAATAGTAGTTAGCTGTTGAGAAAAATATGATTGAAAATAAAGTCATCAAACTTAAGATAACATAGTGTAGCTACCTCATTCCATAAAATTATTTATTTAATATGCGAGTTGTTCAGCAATTATATTAAAGATTACAGTTTTCTAATAGTTATAAATAAATGCACAATTATTTTTTTTAAGTTGTTAAATAAATAAATGTTTTCTCTGTATGGTTGTTTAAAACTAAAATCCTTATGTTTATTGTATATAAACAATTTTATTAATACAATAATACAAATTACAACACTGCTCAAACAATTGAGTTGCCTAAAGATTCAGTTTACCTGTCAACATGCAAGCCAGTGCCATGCTAACTGTCATTAACGCCCTAGAGCAATCATGTTTGGCGCCCCTAAAATTTGTGGCATCTTTGGCGCCCTAAGGCACTTGCCCCCGTTGCCACCCTCTTAGCCTTGACGCGAGCATACAGTAATTATTACATTAAGGCTGGATATAGATTTAAGTATAAATAATATGATATTATTTAGATTAAACAGAAAAAAAACTCAAACATAGTAATTTTTTTTAAAAATAAGTTGTTTAAAAAAAAAGATTTAAAAACCTAAATAAGAATACACAGTATAAAAAATATACAACTATTTTAAAAGAGGTTTTATTCTGGTTCATAAAACCAGATGGTTAATATAGCCTATGGGTTTTGATATAGGTAGTGTGCAGTATAAGACTAAAGATTATGAATTATTGCGAGCGGTTGAGGGGATATGTGTTAGGATATGTTATTTTGTTTTAATACATTTTTTTTATGTATTGTATTAATAAACTTTGTTTATACTAATAATTATACACTAGACATATTACATTTTGATGATAAGTAATAGTAGGTTTTACTTATTAAACAGTGACCCTGATAAATCTGACCTAATTTTAGCCTAGTCTTAAAAAGGCAATGTTGCTATCTTGTGCAAGTACCTATTATTGGTATGTCATTTTATTGGATTCTTTAATTGGATGCATTGGAATTCTTTATTTGCTTTATCATATTTGTGTTTAAATATAATGATAATAAAAATATGCTACTATTATAGTAATTATTAATATTTTCACATTTAATAATTGCTATCAGGATTTTTATTTGCTGTTTCATTGAATGTAATTTCGTGATTAAACTAAATTAATTCTAAAAAAAACTAAAAAATAATAAACCCATATTAATGTGCTGTTTATTGTTTGTATTTTTTTGCTTGGATGCATTGGACTATTTCTAAGAAAATGTTTGAATAAAATTGAATTTTATGATAAAGAGTTTAAGAACCCTCAAGTGCTTACCAAGTATTTTGTTTTTAAAATCTTCGTTTCATACTCTGCATTCATATTTACCTGAAGTGACTTACCATTTCATTATCAAGGCTTGTCTTAAATACCAGAAAACCGTATTTAACCCTCTACCATGTGATGGGCCAGAAATTTAGTATACTAGAATGAGAGAATAAGAGTAATGAGATAAAACTAGAAGAGAGAGATAACTTTTAAGAACACTTTTTTTTAGTACTTGTCATTGTGTCTAACTAATGTTTTATTACTTTTATAACTGGACAAATATTTTAATTGTGCATTAATAATTTTAGGGCAAACCAAAATACAGCCATCTTCATTGTCAAATCAAACCTCTGTAAATAAATCACCTTCAAACACAAATACACTCCCATTACAAAAGGTAAAAAGTGGTTTATCAAATTACTATACTATTTTCAAAAATGTAATTACACTTTATTTTTTAGAAACATGATGCTGGAAGAAATATACAAAACGATATTAAGACAAGAGGGCCACCTCCACAGCCGCCATCTTTTAATCAAAAACCTAATATCCCCTTTGTAATGATTTTAATAAATTTGTATTTTCATATTTTTTTTATTCATACTTACTATGTATTTTGCTTTCAGAGTACTTCTGAGCCTGTATCCATTATTCCTCCTGGTGTAGGCCACAATAGGACGGGTAGTGTTCCAAGTCTTGTATCAGAAAACGGTTCTGGAAGAGGTCCTCCACCAGGTGGTTATGGAAAACCAAACTTGGCGCCAAAACCACCACCAGTCAAACCAACTGTGCCTGTTAAGAAATCTACGCTAACAGTCAGTTCAAATAATTTGGCAAACGCCGATAGTCGGAATTTAGTTTCACGAGCACAAAGTATGAGGATCCCGCGAACTCCGCCAGTAGCTCCAAACAATCAACGTAATAAAAATATAAAATAAAACATTGTGTTAATAATAATCATTGAATTTTTATTTTTTACTTAAAGCGCCCCAATTTAACAATTTGGCTAATAGTAATAAAAACCAATTGCCTTCATTCCATCAGTCACAAGACAGTATTCTGAGGACAACAACCTCACCAGCAAATAATCAATGGGGATCACGAACATTAAGACCAATCAAACATCCAAACACGAGGCCTCCTCCTCCTCCCATTAAAGCGCCATTAAATCCTCCTCCATGTGCTCCACCACCACCTCCACATCGAAGTGTACCTCCTCCTCCAAATGTGCCTCCCCATAAAAGTATTCAAAATAATGTAAGTATTTTATTATCATTATGATTTTGCTTTAATCAAAAATACTTATTACTAATTTTTACTTTGTATAACTATTAAAAATAAATTAATTGTAATATTAATTTGTGTCAGGTAACTAACGGAACACCACCAACCCCTCCAACACGTCATTCTTCCATGCGAAATGGACCAACATCTGTTTTGAGCATGACACTTTTAGGTAATGTATTTCATACAAAACTACTAAATTAAATGATGATTATAATTTTTTTTTTTTATACAGAAGAAATGGAGGCAAGGTTTTCCACTTTGTTTAAGCCAATTAACAGAATACCTCCTCCTCCCATTTTTCGGAGAGTCGATAAAATCTATAACAGTAGACTAGTCGGTGTGTAAGATTATTTTTGATATTACTTTATATTAGTCAATTTAAGTAGTAAAAACAAATATTGTTTTAGTTGCAAAGCACCAAGCTCCTAAGCCACCAGGCTATTGAAAAGTGTGATTTTGATTTGCTCAAATATGAAGAGAAGGATTTGATTGTTTTTTTTATTGTTAAAGAACAATACAAAGCAGTCAACATCGGTTTGTGTGTTCTAATTTATTATTTTTTTGTTTTTGGAAGAAATTTTATTTTTTCATACATATATATTTATAAATAGAAGTACAATATTATTTCATTTAAACCAAAGGAATTGTGATAATTTGGAGTATCATTGATTGAGTCAATGACAAATAAAATTGAAAGAAAAAAATATATTTTTGTCCCGAAAATAATTAAACATAATTATTCTTACAATAACTATAATACAGTTATGTATGTTACTTTGTATAATTATTATAATATTATATAGAAATTTAAATTATTAATTTCGGAAAAGATATTTTTATCCAGTAAATGTTGTGATAATATTTTTGCACCTGTTATTATTCTATCGTGATTTGTGTTATAAGAACATGATTTTTTTTTTCTATTTTAAATGTAATTTTTTTTTGTCCTATTTGGTTGGTTGATAACATTTTTAATTAATTGATACCCAATTTCAAGTATATTTGAACATGTGCATGGGTACGAATTTTTCTTTATGAGAAAATGAGTAAATGGACTCAAGTTGTGAAAGTAGTATGTAATTTATATTATTCCGTTTTGGATAATATGTTGCAAAATGTCTCGTCAATTATGATATTTAGGGTCTTGAGCCTACCAAGGTTACACCAATAGCTGGGTGAGTGATTAATCCTAGATTAGGTCTAATGACTAATTCTGTTTGATTACTTGCGTTTGTTTTAAAAATGTAAAAGCTGTCTGATTTACAACAAAAATCCTCAACATTTTGTAGGGTTCAAAGATATTTACAATCCAATGCTACAAATGTATGTAATTTTGCTTGACGCTTACATGAATCAGTGTAAGAGGGGGGTGGGGTTAATTATTTAATTATTATTGTTTCAATAAAATAGATTGTTAACATTTTTATTTTACTTAATCTCGCCTAGTCATTAATTAGATAGTGAATTGTACATTTGTTTAAAGATGAGGGAAAGGGTTAATGGAAAGTTATGTTATTTCAATGAAATTGAAAAAGCTAATATTATAATCAAAAAGGAATATAATCTCTAACAAATTTTGTACGGCATTAGAAATTTCATATTCAATTTTCTTTCTTCTCTTTCTATTTATTTATCATTTTGACGTGTAGTTATTATTTCATCAACGAATCATAACAACTTGTAATTTTGTGTTTATATTTAAATATAATATCTATTTTTTTAATGAAAATTTGTAATTATTATGTTTTTTAATTTTGATGTTATTATTATTATATATATTTTTTAACTTGATTATGCGTTTATATTAATTTCTATTGTGCATCATAATTTTGAGTGAACATATATGATATTGTAAGACTTGATATCACAATATTGGCAACCAGCCTTTGTTATAATGACAGTGTATGTCAAATAATAAAATATTGTCTTTTATTTAAAACTAATTATGTACTTATCAATTTATTTATTATAAAAACTATATTCCCCTGAGTTTTCAAATTGTATTATGAGTACGTGTTATGCATTATAATGTCGTAATATTTTGTTATTACATTATGTTTGATGTAATGTACAGAGGTGTGCATTTTATTAGACTAGTAGGGAAAAATCACAATTTCTTAAGTGACTTTCAGCCAAAAAATTCATCAAAGATCGAACTTTGTGATACGGCGCATCTTCTACATGATGACAGTCATTTTCAGCCTGTTTGACTCCCTTTAATATTCGTTATGGACTAATAAAGTTGTTTCATTCTGTTAATTGCTCAGAGACATTATTGGAGATGGGATTCAAATAGGCACTAACTTTGTATCCTTAGTTTAAATGTATTGATAACAGTGAGGCGTTACAGTTAAAATAATAAAATTAAAATCATAATGTAAAATAAACAGACATACAAATAGCAAATATTAATACTTAAATATGCTAAAAAAATGGAATATTGTTTCATATAAATTAGGTGATAAATAACATATTTTGGTATGTTATCTGCTATACCAAGTACAAACACTGAAATTAAAAAAATAAACAGTGACCTAGAAATTTACATTGGTTAAAGTGTAATTTTTTTCTTAATAAAAAAAGGGTTTGACTACAAATTTTTAAGAAAATTGTAAGTGTTATAGGTCCTCTGTGCACCAGAAAATGAAATAAAGTGGTTTTCCGTTTTAGAAAATAAAAGGGGTTATGATACTTTTTTGGTTTCTTAATGTGTATTGATAATATTTTTATCTAATAAAATTTGTATATTAAATATATATTAATATATATTTAATATTACATACCAATTTGAAACTAATTCCAAACTTTATGTAAAATTCGCCGTTATTTTAATGTTGAAAAATATGTACTTTTAGTACAAAACCAAAATTGGAAAATTAACATTTAAAACAATAAAAATCGATTGTAAATCTAAATTTAAATTAAAAATTATATAATGGTAGCATAAATGAAAATTAAATATAAAATGGCATCGTAAATTAAAATTGAATGAAATGTATGACGGGGTATTGTATTTATTAAAATCAAACACGATAAAAAAGTTCTGATATTGTTGATCGAAATCTAAACCGAAAAAGTTACAACTGTTTTGAAATAATTATAATTTTTATCATTCACAGCAATTAATACTTTAATAATTTACACATTATATATAGTTGATAAAAACTTTTTGACATACCTCATAATATAATAACCTATATACATATAATATCATGTCTTATCCCGGATTCCTGATTTTACGTCAAATTGAAGAAATATTATTAAGAGATTTTCTTATGCTATTACTTTATAATTTGTTTAAGAGGGCGTCGCACCGCCCATTTTTAAGGAGCAAAGTATAGGCAATTTTTTTACAAAATCTTAATTTAAAGGTTAAACTGTGATGTATAATTATTAGTTCAATAACTAGGACTCTATTTTGGTAGTTAATTTATTTATTGGACTATCACAGCATCCTTGAAAGCGATTTAAAAATGTTTTTTCATCTCTACATGTTTAAGCAGACTGAAAATAACTCGCTTTATTTTGGATTTAGAGTAAAAGCACCCATTATAAAATTAAAAGAGAACAATATTTCGGAGGGCAAGAGCGTTTTTTTCATTTTTCTAAGTATAACGCTTAATACATAGTTTAGAAATAACGACTATTTTAACATTTTTAAATGACTAACTTTCCAAAAAATTATTTTTTTTTTAAAAAACGCACCGTCTAGCCCTCTGGAATATTGTTTTCTTTTAATTTTATAATGGATGCTTTTACTCTAAAACCAAAATTAAGCGAGTTATTTTCAGTCTGTTTAAACATGTTTTTACCACTGAAAATCACCGGTGCGACGCCCTCTTAATTGTTACAATAAGTTATAAACGATAATTTAAATTTCATTTTGATGGTTTTACTTGACAGTTGAAGTTGTCAGTGTCAGAAAGTATGAAAAAACGTCTGGGCAGACATTTTATTTTTACAATAATTATTTTGTATTAAACGTTAGACAATATGAAAGTATAATTTATATAATAATATTATAAACATTGCGTATATTGGTACCTCATTAATTCTCCAATTAAACAATTTAATATTAAAATTATTAACTGAACATTTTTTGATAAAAATTGAATTTGATATTGTTGGTAAAATTGTTTGGACAAAATCAAAGCAGAAAAAAATTATCATAGCAATTTGTATTTATACATTTTAACACAATAAATTATTAATATATTATGTTTATAAGATATTTTTTTTTATGTACCCAAATTTTTCATTGTAATTTGTATTTATAATTTAATAAATTATTAATATATTATTAAATATATTTATTTTTATGTACCCTAATTATTACACATGTTTAATAAGTTGTTACGATTATAGGGCCTCCAAGACAACTGTATCCACGTGCCTCAACAAGAAATGTAGTTCTGCCACTGCTCTTTCTAGTTAAGCAATTAATTTTTTTGCGTAACTGAAATATAAATAACATTTTTTTATATGTTATTATTTTAACAATATGAATGGCAAGTATTACCTTTATAAGCATATTCTAGTGTGGTAGTAATATTGCGCATGTCATTTTCTATAGTACGTGTCCAGTTTTCAACATCTCCTAATTCTTTAAGGGCACTGTTGAAGTTGTCAATTAGAGATAACCATTGAGAAGTTTGTTTGGAAAATACGATGGCACTTTGATGTAATTGTTTTGCTTCAGCATCCAATTTTTTTTGATTAAGATATGCTTGTGCAACACTGAAATAATTAAGATTATTAATTTGTCTAAGTTTTAATTGGTTATTGACATGTAATTTGAGTACATTTTATTTATAATGTAAAATTATTTAATTGTCATTATTTCATACCCAACATTAAGGTGTTCGACGAGCGCATTAGTCAATTCTTTAGATGCGTTCACTGCTTCTTTTCTTTTGATTTCTAATATAAAATTAGTAATACAGTCTACTGAATTTTAATTGTATACAAATTATAATAGTAAAAAATAATAAAATACCTTGACTTTCTTTTCGTGCCGCTTGTTTAGATTGGTGCTCTTTAACTATTGCAGATAACATCTTGGCATACACCTCAAAAGTAAATCCGGCACAATTTTTAGAAACTGATTTATAACTTACTTATAAAAGTTTATATAATAAAGGAAATTTTTTAAAACATGTACTTATGGCGCAATAGTGTTATTTTAATAACGTATAATTTACGTTTGCATCACAAAAAAGTAACTTCATTCAAACAAGTGCTGTAAAAGTTTTAAACAACCAGCTACAATTAACTCTATTTATTATATTGTATACTTGTATGTAAATATTTATATTATCATAGAATATTCTGTACTTGTATACCTGATAACGAATATTATCTTTACAGGAGAATTTTGGAAGCCATTTTTACAAATTGATAACACAAGTCTTATCACATTATTTGAAACAGAAATTTAAAATGTTGTTCCAAAAAAATAGTAAATACATATTTACTTGTACATTTTTATAAATTTTTTTTTTTTGACTAAGCTTGTTGAACGAATTAATTATTAATTTATTGTGGCTTTCTTTTAATTCAAACTTAAGTAAACATGAGTAGATACAAATCTCCATTAACTTTTAAACAAAAGCCATCGGTTATAGAAGGTATTACACAAATCAAAGTTAAAGAAGATGAGTTGTCTCAAATAGAAAGTAATACAACAGCCAATAGTCCGAACATTAGTTGGACAAGTGATACTACGAGTCAAGCATTAGCATCACCCGTAAATCAACAATGGCGAGGACGTGGTTTTAGTTCTCCAAGATTTAATGGTCCTCGACCAAGAGGTTCGCCATACCATTGGAGTCCTAATAATCAGAATAACAGTTGGATTTCAGATGTAAGCACACTCTTAGAGTTTTATATGCAAATTATTTTGATATTAACATAATTTTTGTCCAACAGCATAATAATTCAGATTTGAACTTGTCATCTGGACAAAATAACTTTAGTCCATATAACTCGCAGTATAACCGACATCAAAATCAAATGACAGAAGTAAGCAATTATATAGTTATAGGTTCAGTTTACTTACATCGCTAAATATTATGTTATGAATAATATTTTGACTGACGAAAAGTAAACCATTTTATTTGTCTTACGAAAAAAAGTATCTTGTGACAAAAATTAGTATGTTATGCTTATATCAACTAGTAAATCAGTAACCATCATTTTTGATCTTTTTCATACAATTTATATTAACTCTAATAGCAAAACTATTTTTTTTTATGTATGAAATTACTTAAATTTCCTCATTATAGCAAAATATAAAAACAGATAAAAAAATAAATATTCAAATTTAAATAATTCAATTATCATATTTATAAATAATTGATTGTAGAATTTTTATATTAAGTACACTTACGTGTACTCTAGCTAAGTGTTCTTATTGACAATCTACTAGAGGTGTAGGGGCATAACTAGTGCCTAACACCATCTGGAAATACTCCTAGCTGTAATAGACTACATTTAAATGACTTATTTAGTGCTTTTTAAAGGTTAAACTTAAATTTTGTTTTTGACTAGACAATTCGTGCAAGTGTGACCTTTGGTTTTATGAATTTTAAATTTTATAATCTTAGTGCAAATAGCCAAATGATGCCATGTCAAAGAATTACATTTTTTATTATTTATTTTTTTACATTTATATGATAGCATATTCGTGTACGAAAAATAGAAAGAGTAAAAACATAATAGTAGATCAAGAGGTTAAGAGATGTATAATTAAATACATTCATCATCTCTTTTGGCTATTACAAACATTTACTCGATTTTATTGGATTAGTCTTATTGTAAGATTGTTGTATTTTAAAATATTGAAGAAGTTATTTTTTATTTTTTCAGAGATTTTCAAATCATGGTAATGAAAATGAAGATGACAGTTATTACGATCCGTCTATGATAGAAGATCCTTGGGAACCGGAATTAAATGACTTAAGAAATAATAGTTATGTAAATAATAATCAAATTAACAATGACTAATATATACTTAATATAAATATTAAGTTTGGGATTTTACATTTTTATATAACAAACATAATTTTGGTTCCTAATTCTATACATTTTAATCTTTATTTATTTCAATTTCCCATTATAGGCTGATATTTTTGCTAATTGGCTAATCCAGGTTTTTACTTGTGTATTTTTTTTTTAACACATGTATTCTATATATTTGTGTAAAAAAACAGGTGTCAGTATAATTCATTTGTAAAAATATTTACTATGTTAAAATAATGTAAGTAAGAGGAAATGTGTATGGTTCAATGGGGGATTTCCAACTAAATTTTTATTCCTGGGTCCTTTATAACAATTATTATAATATAAAACACATTTTTTTATTGCACAAAACTATCATATTCAAATAAATATAATATAATCATTTTAAAATACTATATAAATATAGTTTTGATTGACCTTCAAATTGTATTCTATAATTATAGTTATATTTTACGAGTGTGTTTGAGCCATACTTGCCTGGGTTATAATGATCAAGTTTATCGCTTGTTGTTAAACTTAACACCATTAATCTAACCGTTCTGATGCACATGATAGATCATATTTTGTGTGAGTGACAAGTCCTAATGAGAATCATAGTATTGTTGTCGCTGTTAAAAAGAACCAAAACTGTCGCGAGTACAGGAAGAAAAGGGTTAGGAAAGATTTAACATAACAAAATATATAAATATATTATTGAGGAACTATTATTAAAGGTACACCCTAATATTATTTAATACAGGAATAATTATTAATTTTACAAGTTTACAGTAATCGTATTTACAACTTAAGGGGAAAGAGTATATACTTATATAAGTAAATACATTATATATTTGTATGTAATGTCTATAATAAATATAAGTAGATGAACAAATAACAATAAATAATACCAAACAGATGACCTGCTATTATCAATAGCAGTTGGTCGTTGGGTTGTCCAGGCGAACAGACGAGACGTCAATGTAGAATAGCGAATCCACGGTGAACTACCAGGTCTTCTGCAGATAAACAGTTATGCAATGCTATTCACGAATGTGGGTGGACCGGTAGAAGGCTGGCAGCCAAAAGTCGTTAAGGCACGACCCAGTATTGTATATACCCAGCGTGTATGCCCTGCGGCTGCTTGAGGGAGCTGATATTAATTGCTCAAAAAGTGCAAGTATAATAAACAACATAAATGACTATGGTCGTCATTTAAAAATATGAAAACTGTGTTGGGGCTCGGGATCGACGAGAGCCACAAAAATAAACCAAACGACAATGTGACAAAAAGTATATTGAATTAACACTTACAGAATTAACGACCGTTGATGGTAATGGTAATCACTATTACCATTACAGTTTTTTAGTATTAGTGCTTACCTTGGTAAGTTTGGGATTAATTCCTGGATTTAAAAGATAACTGAAAAAACAAAATTTAAAAATAAGCATACGTATAACAGAAAATAGGTATAATATTGTAAGTAGTTTTATTTTTATTGAGAATTAAAAATTATTAGAATTCTAACCAACATATACAATATTTATTACTTTATAATAATAATACTTATAAGTTATAGTATAATAATTAATAATATTATATTAACTTAGCTATACATGTATAATATGTATTAAACTAACAAGTACAGTAATCAAATTCTTATTGTTGTCTTTAATGAGATATCTATACAACGAACATTAAAATTTAAAAGCTAAAACATCTAATATATTATATAAAGAAAAAATATGTCCGTTAATAAAAACTACGAAAAAAAGATAATGTATTAATCATCCATAACTTATAATTAAACTACATACTGAAATTAATACAACTAAAATGAACCGTTACAAGTACATCCGAAACAAAAAAAGTTCAAAATATCAGCAAGATATATTGAACAATATGATAATATTTTTGATTAACATTAACCAATATTATTATCATGCGACTTGTCTTGGCTGAAAAGGGTTATGTTCGATGGCCTCAGAGAATTCTCTAGATAATTGCTTTGGTTTGTCCTATCCCAGAAAAATTAATAAACAGTACGAATAAGTACATCATTTATTAAACAAAACCACTAAATAGTCTTTAAAACAAAACTACTATTATTCAAAAAATTAACAAGGATTTTAAGAATATTAATCAATAGGTATGTAACGCCTTTTTAAATATTTCTTTGTACTAATATTCTATTGTATATTTTATTTGACGGGGTCTTAATAATATTAGTTAAATATATTTGAATTAACTGTTTGAGAGGTCTTTCAAGGATGGGGGAGATTTCCCAAAACTTAAATTAGGATGGAATAATGAATATACTAATATATCACACTAAGTATAACTGTGTGAGCATAAATTTACCCAATTACAGAGATAATTTTTTAATTAATAATAATAATATTTGATACGTTATTTTATTGTACTAATATCGCAAAAGAATGTTGTTTGCCTATAAAACAAAATATTTTACATATTATTTTTGCTACATTAGCTTTGTTTTGATAAATTGCATGTGTTCAATGTAAATTATTTACATATCCGTAGCCGACTCATGTGGGTTGTTACCGAATAATATTTATACAATTCCTGGCTGTATTTTTTAAAATTATTAATATGCGGGGAATTATAATTATTAATTTAAACAATTTATTTGCAAATACGAGAAAAAACAAGAAATAAATTCCATATTTGTTTTCACAGGTGACATGTATATTAGCTTAAGTAATTTATTGTATTAGTCATATAAAATTCTGAACATGTACTCCTTCAAAATGCATATTTTCGTGACATGTTTTTTGTTGTTGTGTTGTTTTACCTTATGTAGATGTACATATTTTAAACAGATTATGAATACATTTTTTTCAAAACACATTGACTTTAAATTAATCAATATTCTCTACAAATGTGTTCAAGCCGGTTTTGTTTTTAACCAAATATATACAAACGTATAATTACATTACTAGAAAGATTCTATTAAACCAAACCTGCACAATTTATTATAGTTAAAAATATATATAATAATTAATAATAAATAGTTAAGTATGTGATATTTAAATAATTAGAAATAACATATTATATAATACATGAAGATCTAAAAAAAAATACACATTTACAATTTGTGGTCCCGGGTCTCGTGATCGATATTCGACGTTCCTATTATATTAGACATACAATTTAGTTTTCTTATTTAAAATTACAAATTACTGTCTCGGGTTTAAACATAAGGTTTTAATAATTTTTAACACTCACTCAGTATTGTTCAATCAAACTTTTTATGATTCTTTACGTTGTAACAAATATTTTGTTGATGCCATTGATTCGTTAAACTATCATTATTGCAGATGATTAATTTTATATAATTGTGTTAAAACGGAGATGGATAAGGTGAGATAGAGTAACCGATCAGGTCCCCTATGTGTTCCGGGAAAAATCAGATTTCACTTGTTTACTAAAAAAAAACGTTATTCCGAACAAAGTATTTTTTTAGAATCGAATAACCATTTTACACATTTATAAAAATATTTAATCTAAAAGTTAAAACATTTTTTTTTTACTTTTCTATCTATAAAACGAATTTGATTATTAAAATTAATTTGATAGGTACCACTGCACTGAGTAAGTCTAATACGTTTCAAGAAGTAGTTGCTCGTTATTTTTATGGCAAGTATATTTGATTAATTGTTGAAACATTGTAGTTAGGAATTTCCATGAATGCAATTGTTATTTTTTTTTTATTAATTAATGAAGTTCGTAGCAATACGGTTTGGCTTTAGAGCGTTGACGTCATAATATATTGCAATAATATTTAAGAGGGCGTCGCACCGCCTATTTTTAAGGAGTAAAGTATAAGCGATTTTTCACAAAATCCTAATTTAGAGGTTAAACCGTGATGTGTAATTATTAGTTCAATAACTAGGACTCTATTTTGGTAGTTAATTTATTTTTCGGACTATCACAGCATCCTTGAAAGCGATTTAAAAATGTTTTTTCATCTCTACATGTTTAAGCAGACTGAAAATAACTCGCTTAATTTTGGTTTTAGTGTAAAAGCACCCATTATAAAATTAAAAGAGAATAATATTCCGGAGGGCAAGAAGGTGCGTTTTTTTCATTATTCCAAGTATAACGCTCAATACATAGTTTAGAAATAACGGCTATTTTAACATTTTTAAATGACTGTAACTTTCTAAAAAATTAATTTTTTTTAAAAAACGCACCGTCTTGTCCTCCGAAATATTGTTTTCTTTTAATTTTATAACGGATGCTTTTACTCTAAAACCAAAATTAAGCGAGTTATTTTCAGTCTGCTTAAACATGTTTTTACCACTGAAAATCACCGGTGCGACGCCCTCTTAATATATGGTCAAATGATCTAAGCATTGAGTTGGTCGATCAGACACGGGCTTGAACGGGTTGGGCATAGAAGGGGGGGGAATGGACACCGACCGCCGTTTAGATGAGCAGTTCGTTAAGCGCCTTGTCGGAATCGGACGCTATCGATATGGACACGGTGGGCAACTGGAACCGCTTGATGTGCTTTTGGTGTATAGTGCCGCCGTCGTTGGTGACGGCGACGGCTGCGGTGGCACCGACGACGCCGCCGCCGCCGCCGCAGCCGGACAGCGGAAACGACAGCTGTTGGCCGGTGGCCCATCCGCTGTAGTCGTACTGCGGCAAGTAGTCGGCGCTCCGGGCCTTCCTGATGGGCCGCACCGATATGCCGTTCCTGATGTGCGCGTCCTGGTAAATGGGACTGATGTAAATGGCCGAGTTGATCCGGGACCGGGACCGCAACAGGTTCCGGACGCGCCAGTCAAACGGGTCGGTCAGGCCACAGCGCATCAAGTGTCTCTGTAAAAACAGACCCCAGTCGCGCGATTAGCCAACAAAGAGTACCGAGCGTAAGCGTTGTGCAACGTTTACCGCCAAGACTTAAAAAGCGTCTGGCCTTTGTCGCGATAATAATGTGTTTTGTGCGACCACCTCCGACTGGCTGATGTAGCACGGCCGTCGGTATGCGTTTGCTTATAACGTGACTAGCATGTGGTTAGTATAAAACGTGTCGCCGTACATTTTTTTCTTTTTTTTATACATACTTGATCAGTTAAAACGCACAACAGCATCGACATTGCCGTGTAAACACCAGGCTTTAGTGTTCGAAACATTGTACATAAAAAACACAAAGCTATAAGGTATTGTACGCGTGCAATGTGTTCTTTATGGCGGCACCGAACGCGTGCTTTCGCAGAAACAACAAAACGATAAAAGTAGTAATCATTCGTCGCGCGATGCGGCTCAAAGTAGAAGCAAGCAAAAGCTGTTTTAAATGTTTATACCAACGCCAATTACATGGTAACAACCCAGCTATGTTGTGTTTTAAATTGTCGGTATGTTATATTATTAACTATTGGTCGGAGCAGTGTGTCGACGTATGTTAATTTTGACAACGAAATTTTCATCCTACCGCCGATGAAGATAACGAGGTTTTTTTTTCTACATTTTTCATGTGCTTTTTTTTTCTGTTGTGCATCTCTCGGTGAGTATATGATGTAACCGATTTCAGAAGAAGCATTGAAAGATTGAAAGCTCTATAAAATGTAATGGTACAAACAATGGCGGATTTACGGGCAGACCACATAGGCAGTTGCCTTGGGCAGCAATATTTATGAGGCGGAAAATTTTGATGACTTTCTATAAATATATTTTTTACCGTCTTTGATACAAATGAAAAGTCGTTTATGGGGTGACAGGACAGCCAATATTATTCGCCCTAGGGGGGGGGGCGGGCAATCTACAATTCCGCCTTTGGGCACAGTATTTTTATATAATATGAATTGTTGCGCTAAACTTAGGTATCGGTTAGATTTTTAAAATGTTCGTGTCTTAACATATATCTAGTCGTACGTCATTAAATGGATACTCGGATGGTAAGTCTTTAGAAAGAAATCAATTTCAAATTAACACTTCTTTATCTTTGTTCATATCTCACGTTGTATCAGTTTCAGAATAATAAGAGATTTTTGCTATGTTATCGTTGTAAGTTTTCGAATTATCTGTGAAACTAATTTGACAGGTCCCCATATTGGATGTTAGTATTTATAATGTATCTTACTCACAGTGCCTACACAAACGTTAATAACTAGTAATAGTGTTAAAGGGAAACGTTATTATTAAATAAATACAATTAGATGATGTACTTATTAATTATTTCGTTTAGTGTGTAGTAGTACACTTGTGATATATTTTGTACGAAGTTAAGAGCGTTGATCATGTTTAAGTTCGCTCGAACAACTAACTAATGGTTATACCTTAGTCGAGTTATAACTGTTACAGTGAATTCAGGTACATCAGGTGCTTGTTGGTTTGGATATAGGTTTCTAATTTCTTTAGCGTTCGAACGGGTAAAGTTTACAAATTTACTGAACACCCTGTATGTTGCCGTACATGTTTACACATATACGGACAATTTTATCTCCAATTTTTTTTTTTTTTTAGCATTACCTAATCAAATAAAACCCGTTGAATGTATAACATAAAATATGCGTGTACGTTTTAAAATAACAACTTATATCAACCATTTGTGGTTGTTCGACGAAACCATAGCGACCTGACACTTGTTACTCACATTTACATAATATTATATTATAATAATGGATGTAGGTACCTTTGCGTCATGTATTCAAAATCGAACTTCGATATACTTATGTAATTACACGCCATGAAACGTGGTTGATATTTTTTAGTAGGTTTACGTTATGGGGCAGCACTCGGTGGGTTGATAATAATTATAGGTTAAGTACAATGTTATTAACATGGACGTTATGATATTATGTAGAGTATGAAAAATGCTTTTGGCCCTTTTTTTTTCTATTAACGAACAGTTTTAGCATGTCGTCTGTGTCGGGCTTAGCTTAACAAAACCTTTTATACATTTTATTTTCCACTTGTTAAACATTTTATTATGCAACTGTATAATTGAATTTATTTAAAAGCATTTAAAAATGGTTAGCTTATAAACGTATCACGACAGCGGTTAAAATCGTAAACAATAATTATCTAAGTACAAAATTACATGAAGATTAATGATTCGATTAAAAGGGTAAAGTTTTTCAGGACTTTCGGAGTTTTATGACGACGCCAAATTTGGCAAAGCTGCTTTGTTTGAGCCGAGTACAAGAAATTATAAGATCAAAGTAAGCATAAGTATAGGATAAGTGAGAATTTTAAGCGGATTCTGTGGTCTTAGGAAAAGGATAACATTTGAGTAATGTACATATTATAATATGAGTTGACTCATAAATGTGGTTCCAGTAGGAGCGAAAATAGCATTGACAGAAAGGGGAGGGGGCTTACGTGAAACTGTGTAAGTTTAAATTAGACTTATTAAATTGGCTATCATTTATAAATCTCTCGCTAAAAGTAAAATCTATAAATGTCGGTATTTTGAACAGCACTAACTTTAAGCTATAAGGTATTGGTATCGCCCAACCCCCCGCCAAATTTCCGCCGACAGGAAAGATGACCGGAACTAATTGAAATCTGTACAGGGAGAGCTGGTGCAAGTGAACAGGTTAGGGATCTTTTAGAGTGGATGTCGCCCCCATTAAATGGGGGAGGGGCGGTGGTCTTTATAAGTTAGGAAGAAGAATGAGCTTAACCGATTGTCAGGCGACAAGCGAGTTGAATGGCACGGCATGATTGCCCGACTTCGTTTAACTTGTTTGCATGCGGATTTCGTCTTTTGGTTAAACCAAGCGTTTGCATTCCGAGTGAACGGTTTAAGTTTATGGGGGGGGGGGGGATCGGGTCGTCCAAAGTAGCAATCACGACGAATGACATTTGAATTATTGGATCATTGGTATTAGTATTGTGTATTTATTTAGCAGAGCTGAACGTGTTCATCCGGTAATGTCTGAGAAAATCATGTTGTTTACTGTAACGAGCAGCGTCTCGTGTTGTGTTGACATTGTCATCACGGTGACTTGTCGGATTTGCACGATAAAAATGTAAACGTGTCAGACCAAAGCGATGCACCCTGTACTTGTAGAAATTGTGTACGAATCCGCCAGACCGTCGCGATAAACTATTTACATATGTATATAATATTGTGTTGTAGGGCTGAACAGAAAGAAATAAAAACGGATAAACGGTAAAACGCTACAAAAAAAGGCAAGGTTTGTTTGTTTTAAAAGAAAAATCCGCTTTGAGTCGCGGGCACCTTCAACAATTTTATCATGGTTCCCGTAAACAAGTATTGTAATTTATTTTATTGCATAAACCACCAAATCAGTCATGTCGAATTTCTTGTACGTTATTTACTTTTGATAAGCCGATGGGTTTATTAATATTTATGGTATTAAAAAATTGTATATTTCGTTATGGTTATATTGTTGCAGATGCGAGTTGGACAGGCCCTGGCCCAACGAGCAAATCTTAAGACGGCCCACGACACTTAATTAAATAACTAAACTTCCATAAGCTAAAATGGAAATTGCCTAGCGGGTACTCGGCCACCTGAGCTAGGAGAAATGTTCTGTTTTCCCAAACGTTACAAATCATGACGTTATGGTGAAAGTTTTGTAAGCTTCGTCATGAACCACCATGACCCTTATTGCATCTGAAAAATATCTGTTGTTCAGCTGAAATATTCCGACGCCCCCAAAGTATGATGGATTTATTTCGCATGTCATTATTCTACAATAGAACACAATAACAACTGCGTTGAACCGTCACGTTTAATTATGCAGATGTCTACCTGTTTTGTGCACGCAACAGGTACATTTACGGCCTCCGAAGAGGAATTAACTTTTAATTATGATTAATTACACAATGTACGACTGACGATATTTTTGCTTGTGCGGCCCAAGCATAGTAGTATTACAATATTATGCTTGGGCCACATTGAAATGCACCGTCGGGTATAGTATTGTCGCCATCAACGTTGTTACGTACATACAATCAAAGGTCTCGGTAAATAAGTAAATAAAGTCTATTTCAAAACAATAAATAGGATCGTTGTTTTGGTGTGCGGATGAAAACATATAAAATCTGTGCCACTACAAAACGCGTGATGCAATGCAGCTGTGCCTACCTAGTGTGTACAGCATAATAACAACAGACTATTTTGTAAGGTATAACATTATCGTTCAACCCTCAAAGGTGATCGGGTGTTGTCGGAGTGAAACACAATATTACCGTAAAGCGAAAACCGATGAAATACGTGCAAATAGGTTGGATAAAAGAAGCAGCGACACACTCATGTCGTGTCACGCGGTACTTGAGAGTTGGTCAGCTCAGGTTTTGCATGTATACTTAACGGTTATTCGGACGACGGCGCTCTGTGCAGCAAAGCGAACCGACACGTGCAGTCCCTGGGATGTACGTCCGGTGACGAAGGCGTATTGTATTTGAAACAATGGTCCAAGATGCAGCAACTGCCCTGCTGTTGTTTGGTTTGTAATAAAACAGAAAAAAAAAAAACACAGGGGAAAATAAGCACACATGTCCCAAACACCGTCATGCCCGACGAATCCGCGGTCGTCGTATGAAGAGGTAAATGTCATGCACATTCGACTTAATCAAGTATTCAAGTTAGTACTTAGTGGTAATAGAATTATTGTTAATACAACTAGTCGAACGAAGTATAAATTATCATGTACATATCGCCGGTATCACATATGGCTGGCGCATATCTAATGTATGTAGTTTGTCCAAAACCGACACAACATTTACACCCAACCAAACCAAGTCACCAGATAGACCCCGGGTATACGTATATTTCCAACAACATTTTATTTAGATGTAATATTTTTAAAATATTTCATTTGCATTAATTTAAATAATACATTATTTGTATTATTTTAAACTTTGTTTTCATCTATTTCATATCTAGATGGCAAAAATCCACACGCACTTTTTACTATATTTTAGAAATATTAATATGATTATTTGCTATTATGGGTTTTGCATTGGAAGGATTATTCTAAAATGTTATTTTACAACAGTTTAAATATTATAAATACATTTAGTGTTCTTATAAATGACATTCCATTATTTAGAACGACTTCTGGCAATGAAATTTATTGTTCACATTTTTGTGGCTCTATCATTACTCAAAGTGTCAATAACAGCTTACAATCGGTTTAACTTAATTTATTGTGCAATAAATATGAACTTATTAAATGAAATGAAAAAATGATATTTTATTGATAAAGAAGAACGGATTAAATACATTAATCTTAGATAGTTAAATAAAAAAATCCAGTACACATCTGGGCATAGTCGGGTCAGAAACATATTGGGATCGGGGATGTCACAAGTTTTTAGAATTTATTTTAACTGATAGTGATAAAATAACTTTCATATAAACGCTTCATTACGAATCTAAAGCCTGGGTATTATTATTATCAATTATAAATGTGGTCCAGTTATTGGGTTTACCTTGCTTGGGTTTCCAGTTTGCTAATGAGAACATTTATAGGTTCCAGGTAGAGATGCAGCCACTTCGTGTATTATTTTTGCTTAATTCAATAAACTTCTACAATTTTCTGTAGCACACTTGAGAGTTTAACGTTCGAAGGGGACGATTTCTAGTTAGCCATTCGAGCGGAATAGAAGTATAAACGAGGACTTCTGGGAAACTTTGAAGTATAGTTGATACAGACTAGCCACGCATCGTTAGGGCCCTTCATAGTTTTGCATATTAACGGTTATTTGAGTTCAGCTTATCCGACTAATTGCCAAATCGACATACCTAGTGTTTACGGTAAACAACTTTACTCGTTCTATCGTATTCAAACGCCTCAGCCTATTTCAGTTAAGGTATAATTATTTTAAATGGAAGTTTCTAATGATTGGAAACTTTCATTAAATAATTATTATTTGCGGCTTACAACTAGTTGTATCAAATAAGGGGAGAAAGCAACACTAAACATTTTAACCTGTGCGTCTTTTTCGGTTGGCGTTTTTTGTTTCAGAAGTTACAATACTACAAAGTTTAATTTAAGCCAATCGTATGTTTTTTTTTTTCATATATTATAATTTTGTGGACGAAATTAAAAGGTGAATGATAATATCATAACATTTTATCTTAAATGAATACATTAATAGAATAGCAAATTATTGAATTAATTTAATAATTAAGTATTACAAAAAGATATTTTTTTCAATAATATTTATTATTGTCTATTTATTGCACAATAATAGTTTTATTATATATTTGTAATTAAAATCACGTTTAAAAATGCATGTGATTCGTTGAATACTTGGAAATACGTGCTCTGATAACGGTAAAACATAAGTAGTGAGTACTCTTGCAAGACGAAGAGTAGTTTTAAATTTTATTCTTTTACGTGTTTACGTCATGTAGTAGGTATTATGTGTAGTTCATTTTTGATATAATATTTTACGAGGCGTTCTTGCTAATGATACTTCATATTTTCAATGTTCGTGCCATTTACCACCAGAAAAATGTTCGGAAAATCATGTACATTTCAAGTTTCAGCGTGTAAACGTATTGTGCCCTAAAATATTGCGGCCCCCGGTTTCTCTGGTGACTAATGATATCCGGAGAATATGCATTATATTATGTGTGCGACACTATACACAAGGCGCGCTCGAACTTCGCTGGATTTCGGGCGCGCTCTTAGGTTGACAAAATATATGATTTAAAGAAAAAAGAAAAAAATTGAAGAAACTGGTAAATTCAAAAAATACGTTTTCACGTGCATCACACAATCTAGACAATTTTAAAAATTGTATTCCCACGGTTATGGTAGAGAAGGAGGAGGAGGAGGAACGTTATGCAAACCGCCACTGACCTGCGAACAGCAAAAACCGGCACCGGTTTGATTTTGACAGGAACTTGTCGTGTTGCACGCTCCAGTTCCGGGTACTTTGAGTTGTGTGTCCTTATAGTCGGGTTGGTACGGTATGAGCATCCTGATTTTACCCCACCGGTTGAAAAACATAATAATTGCGCCGACCCAGACCATGAGGACCAGCACCACAATGGTTATTTCGATTCCTCGTACCTGAAACGACGTCGACGTTCAGTTAAAGGTAGTTAGAAAATATGCTTGTTGTTTTTTTTTAATATTAAAAAGTCGGCTAGTGTAGTGCAAGTCGTCGAAATTAAGTACAATTCAAAATTATCATTTCTTAGCCAGAGCACCATAGAATATTTTAACTAACTAAACCTATATGGCCATATTACTATTAAACTACTAGCCACTGATGTTGTTGCAATATTCTAGAATTGTACGGACTTATTTCTCTTGTGTATACTGAATTATTGTTAGATTAGAGGTAAGAAACGCTTATGTAAAAAGTTTCTTAGTTGCTGAAGCCTTATAAGTATTTTGTAATTTCAAACTAATAAATTTACATAAAATCCTCTGCCTCGAAGAGAATTATTTTATAAACAAATTTTTAAATACAAATTTAGGTAGGTTTTAATTTCACATGAATAACTTTCGGATAGGTTTTAATTTACATGTAATTATATTAGTTATTATGCAGCTTATTGTAGTTTATTAATTATTGATAAAAATGAAATTATTTTTTAAGTTCAACGAAAAAAACCTGTTAAAATAAACTATTAAAATGACGAATTCGTCAAAAGATCAGATGATCAGATGATCTCATGTTGGCAGAATTGGATTTTCAAGACCGGTTAAGCTATATATGGTGATGGTAATTAGAAAAGTGAAAAGTAATAATGAAAAAGCGATCATTCATTTCCTCCGACATGTTCTATAACTGTCTTACTGTACCATAAACATATTATATTTAAGACCAACTTAATTGAATTGCAAGTTGATTCGATAGCATAATATATATATATATATATATACATAATCTTGTGAGTATTTTTTCTTTTTAACTGTCTATTACTTGAACATAAGGAGAAGACGTAGAATCTTCTGGCGGTATTGTATGAGCAGAGCCACCGACAACGTCTGGTGGAGAAATGCCAACGTCACCGCTTGTGTTCATCGTGGAATGCCGTATATCTGGCCAAGACACACCTTTATCTGAAAAAATAAAACGTACTTAAAATATTTCTGTTAAATAAAAAAACAATCTCGACGTTACGTCGTTACCGGATAATTCAATCGAATCAGAAGATTTATCTGAGGTTTATGTGGTTCAATAGCGATATCTAAATACACACCTACAATAACCATAACAAGACCAACAGTTGTGACGGGTTTATAGTTTATACGTTTTGATGATTGGACGCTTTTTAATTTTTATACTCAATATTGAATTTACAAAATAAAAACCACTAGCAATACATTTACGGTGAGGCCAAAGCGACATTTTATATTAATCCTACAATGTAACATCGTAACACGCGTCACAAAAACATAAAATAAAGCAACCGATAAAATACAGTTTTCTTAAAGTAAATGGCAGTAATAAGCAAAGGCGGTTAAAATATAAAACACTCAAAGGCTTATACTATATAATATGTTCTTGTTCGAGACTGAAGTAGTTTTGCGACGATACAAATCTTTGTCACAATACCGCTTTATTATTTTTTATTCGTTAACGTTTTTTTTTTCATACGGCGCTTTAACGATAGTTTCTTCTGAGAGTTTGACATTTTAACATAGGATTTACATTAAACCAGGTAATATGTTGTGTTGTAATGAGTGTTTTTTGTGTTACACTATATCATGAGATAGCTGTTTGGTTTAGACTTGATTATACTTGACCAAATAACGTTTTCAGGTTATGTCTCATAGTTTTCAAGCTATTCAAATTTGTAGGTTTAACTGATTAACTGTTTATCAGCTCTACAATGACCATTGACACAAGTAAATATAATGTAATGTTATAAAGTATAATGCAATGTCATACTAAGTAAATATAAATTGTTTGATGTTGATGGCTTTTACTGAAATACTAAAAATCAATATATTATCTAGCTGTTTTAGCTAATGCACGAATAATTGGAACAATCATTGGCATGGAAACGTGATACATACCAATTATAATTAGTTGCATAATAATAATTTGGAATGTGTTGCGGTAGGCATACAATTGTGGATTATAAATACCATTATATTTAACAACAATAAACCTTACACCAAAAAACCGACACGATCCGAAGATTTATGTAAAGACCAAAAAAAAAAAAAAAAAATAACCGGCAAATTTTATTCAGTTTTTTCAGATTAAGAAGCAAGTAGCGGACTTTTTCAGCTTTTGACTTTCTTAAGTATCGACGACATACGATTTCTGATCGAAAGATATGCTAAGCGAGTAGTTAATTATAAACTATTCATTTACCGTTGCTGATAATTAATATCTCAATTTGTCATAAAATATAATATTATTACATTTTTTAAAAAAAATAACAACAAGACACAACGGTTAAATCTTATGATCGTTTTTTTTTTTTTTTATATTGCAATGTGTTTTTTTTTTTTACATAATTAACGCAATGATACGACAAATGGAATTCAGATTATACTGTTGTATCGTTAAGACTCAAAAGTGAATCACGTTTTCGTTATTGTCTGTATTGTGCGTGCGATAGAAATAAATGAATTATTTTACTAAAAGCGGCCGCTCTTGAGCGATAATTACGTTATTGTTAGACGGCGTTCTGTGTAGGCAATTTAGCTACTGGAATGAATATATCTCTACGGGCTTGGTAAATAGTTACAACGGAAACTTCTGACCGCCAATTCATACGACTCGAGTCAAGTGAGAAAAGTCAGTGGTACGAGTGTGTTGTCTTTGTTACAAGACGTTGAAAACTTGTTAAAATCTAATTATTTTGATATTATATTTCACATACGTACAAAACAATTAAACTCTAATATCATTTTGTAATTATTACGAATTCATTTTAGACTGACAACCGTTGAAGGGGTTTGACCGAGACAAGACGAAAGGTAAATATTCGGTCACACTTATCCTCTAAGTGCACAAGAGGAACGACGATTTGGCTTGGTTTTGGTGACTTACCCGCGGCACAATTATTGCCACTCTTTGTGACCTTCTGTGGAATACACGTATAAGTGGTACGCTACGGTGCATGGTCACATTTATTACACATATTGTAACATCATAATTGTTTGGTGTACTTACTCAGAGTTTTGAATACCACTGGTCTGCTCCTGAACCGTCGGCCTGCTTTGAACGCTGTAACGGTTACTTGATACTGCGTGTTGGGCATCAAGTTGCCGAGTGTTACGGAATCGGAGTTCACTGCTATCTCCGCCACTACCCTATAACTGACCAATGACAGAGAAACGCACTTAAATTTCAAAACCGTTGCATATTTAATTGGCAATGGCGCGGCGCCGATTGGCCAGTCGGTTGCCTATGTACATACATATAATATAAGTATAATAACCGACTAGTCCAACGACTAGTGAAGGAATATCGTGACCAGGCCAGACAAGTGTATATTGATAAAATCGTATAGACTGGGGAATTGCATGTCCGTCAGTCGAGGACATCAACAACGTAACTCATCATAATATTAAATTATTTTTTGTTGTGTTATTACTATTATTATTATTATATTTTTTTTTTTTTGCAAAAGCTATAGGTTTAAAAAGTTGTGTTTTGTATTTTAATAATCTAAAAACGATTGCGAAACGAGCGGAATCCGATTATTACATGACTACTAGACAATAAATGATTAAAAAACTCAATTGGATGTTAAAAATAGAGTGTAAAAATTGTAGGCGCTCGTGTGGTTCTAAACGGTTATAGTCTGCACTTTTCCCCTTTTAGATTGGCGCATTTGTCAAAACCAAAAAACGTTTTATCTTTTTTTGGCCAAAATAAATGAGATTCCCAGCACGGGATGTGATATTTTTATGCGACCTCGTTTTCTATTAGGGATTAGCAGTGGCTCTTCGGATGAACATTCTAATAAAATATTTCTTCAAGGATTTAAATAAATGTTGTATAAATTGCCCTATTTAACTAGATCGGATTTGAGTAAAATTGAGCTTTAAGCGAATTACACTAATACATGTTACAGCTGTCAGATAAACAAGGAGTTTAAAAATCATCGTTTTAATATGACTAAATGTAATTTTTTTAAGTACTTTTGGGTTTTGACAATTTGATGTTTGATACGATCTAACTTTCGAGTATAAATTTTTATAAGAAAGTTTTGTTTATTTACAATTATAACAATTAGGTCAAATTCGATTTGTTAATCAGGATAAATATACACTTATACCATCAGGGTTGCTATTTTAATATAATTTAAAATATATAAATATTTAAATGGCGTACTGTCATACCTGGCGTTAGTGGGTTTGTACATGACGTCATATTTTTCAATACCTCTCAAAGTTATTTTCCAAGATACTTTGACAGTAGTTGGACTAATAAACATGACTGTGATGTCATCAGGTGCTTGACCGACGGATGAGCACCCTGTTGAAGTTAAAACAAACTTTAATTATTGAAATTCATTATAGGTACAACTCTTTTGAAAAATAAGAACATAATTGATTATTAAGCTTTTATTCTGGACAATAGCTTTAATTTTTTCTGTTTTCTGTATTAGTTTTTAAATAAAAATTTTCTTTTTAAAATTTCAATTTTGTTACACTATAATTAAATATATTAACCGTGTATCGTAATTATGACTGGGCGATTATCGATTAATCGTTTTGAAATATTTAAACAAACGATTGATTGATTGATTATAATTATTCTTATTTATAAAATAATTACCAATAGTCGAATACTTAATAACATGATCGAATTGTTGTCAATAATCTAATTTCTGTTTACCCATCCCTTATTGTAATAATGAATACAACAACTTAAAAAAAAAAAATGTGATTTTGTTGTCAAATGTTTGTATATTTCCTACAATCTAATATATTTGTGATTTAAAATTTAAATAATAATTTAATTTATGTACTTCTAACGCATACAATATTACATTATAATTTATGATCATGATATACATTGTACAGAGAAAATGGTGTTGTAAATTTAGATACTCATAATAAAATGTACGATATAAATACCATCATTGTATTAATGATACACGAGCTTAAGTCAGAATTAAAAGAGAAGTATATTAAGCATATGTGTTATTATCAGTTTATTACACGCTATTTAATGAAGACGCGTTTTGCTTTTGTCACCACGAACGCATTATCTCGGCACTAGAGAAAACAGACTGGTAAATATTATGCACAGCACGCAAGTATACATCAGAACAATAACAGTTATATTATACAACAAGGGTTTGAACGTTAGTTTTTATTATACTTTTCAGAACCCTTTTTTTATTAGGTTTTGTTCAGCAAAAAAAAAAAATATATATAAAATTATAGCGTTAAATTAGATTGTACTTTTTATCATTGCGCTATGAAAACGGTTTCGATTTCGAAAATCCAAAAATAATTTATTTGATTTTAATCACCGTTAGATATCTAATGTTTATAATCAAATTAACTATATGAAGCCAACACATAGACACATTAAAGTTGTTTTTATTGATGCGATTTTTTGTTCATTTATCAGAAATCCTTTTGATATGTTACGGTACTGGTATACTGGATTAGCAAAACCCCCCTCCCCTCTTCAAAATATTAATGTTGTGCAATCGAATGTTTAATTAAATTTCACGCGAGTCGGTCTTTATCGGGATCGAGTAGGCCAAGGAATAAAGTAGACGAAACCTTTAGCGGACGGAACAGAAACCATTCAAACGGAAATTGAACGAACGAATGAAAAAAAAAAAAAAATACCGAGTCTGTCTCTTCTAATTGAAAAAAACGATACTGACGACGGTGTATACCACCAGAGGAAGAGGTATATATTGTGTAGGTGATTTCCGAATAGATATAATGAATATTAAGGCGAATTCTGGATCGATAGCCGAATGACACGACGAATGAGCATGGGTACGGTAAATTGTTTCAATAGAAGTTCGTCGTTTGCGCGACGATGCGATTTTTCATTGTACTTACAAACTGAATGAAATCCATGTAGTATGAAAAAAATCTCCCACAGTTTCATACTAAACTACGCATATTGACGTTTAGTCGATTTGGCGTTGACAACAATTCATCACTGCAAATTGTTTATGTTCATCGACGATGCACTAATTCAAGTCCTCCCCTCCTACTGTCACGATTCCTCAGTGCTTTGAATCTGAAACAATGTTTGGAAAAAATCATAAGACATATTCGAATACAATAGAATTTTTTAAAAGGGTTAATGCGTTAATTTTGTTGTTTAATCGGCTACATAGGGTTTTCAGGATTGGTTGGTTTTTGAACGCATTCCACCAATGTATGTTATCATTTTTCGGATCCGCTCTGTTTATTGATGTTATTTTTTCAAAATAAAGGTTCAAGACCAATAATATTTATTTGTGTATTTCTAAGACACGTTGTACACAAGTTTAGTTTTTAATTATTTTGTGTGTCCTAATTTAAAATGAAATAATGCTATTCGTATTTTTTTTTCAAACTCTTTCGTATCAAGTTTATAATAATGAAAATGTATTACAAATGTATCATTGTTGTTGTTAATAGACCATTACTTATAAATAAAATATCGTCTTTCTACGTATCCCATTTAATGTTGTTCCCGTGGTTACAGAGAAAAAATACTTTTGCAGCATTAAGCGGATTTAGTAAATTAAAAAGCTGGAAGTGCGTTTCTCCATTTTTCTTTTCAAACTGTACTCATTTGTAAATGAGTAATGTAACACACAATGATTCTACAAAATACTCCTGGTATCGCAAGGAAGTTTGGAAACATAAACAATGTGGTTTAAAGTAAATGGCACTATCATATAGTTTCCTGAAACATATTATCGCCAAGTATAAATTACATTTTGTTTTCTCTCTTGTATTTCGTTCTTTAGCTAGTTCTGCAGAAACCATATTTTATCGTATAAGCATTTTTTCATTTTTATTTATTCGCATTGTTAATAAGGCAGTGGTAACTACCGAAATGATAAAATTAATCAAATGTAATCTGTTATATAATAAGTCCAAAACATTATGAGCTCATTTTTAAAATTTTTAAAAATAAGTCCAGTTATAAGTTGTAGTGCATCTATTAAACAAATTGCAACTGAACAAATAAATACTTAAATTAAGGTCATGAAAAATGCATTGTTTTGCTTTCTTGTGACTTTATCATATAATATGATATTATTATTATATCTCACCAATTAGTGACCGCTTTCATTTTATTATGGCAATTTTTTCAATATATGATTTTTCATTATTAAAATACGTTTTTAGTTTTTATAAAATATGTGTGGCATATTCCTGTTTCAATTAGTTTAAGCTCAAAAACCCTTACATAATTATACCTATAGCCATTAGACAATCTACGTACTACATATGTTGAGTATATTGTATAACCGTTATACAATTCACAGATAAGTTAATTGTTTTTTTGTCTATTCAATATTCAAGTTAGATCCCTAAAAGAGAAAATAATACCTACATAAATTATAACACAACAGTATAAAGGGAAGGTAAAGTAATGGTTTGTCCATTAGGATTAATACAATTTCATTTTTCTATACACTAAGTTTATAATTTAGCCACTATATTGGCTGTAGCCTTGAAAATAGAACTACACGTGCTCCTTTAGCCTATTAAAAGGTCGATAGCCATAGCTTATTTTTTCATAATACACTTTGTCTAAAATATTGACATGTCTAGACTACATAATAGTATATGTAAAAACGATTTATTTTCTGAAATGCCACTTGTGTTGAATTATTATTTATATTCTCAGAAAGACAATAATCCAAAAAAAAAGGCCAAAAGTTTTAGCTAACACTATTAAATCTTTTTTTTTTTAGCGTTTTTATTTTCATATTCAAACTGGTTTTTTAATTGGAATATTGGAATCAAAACCTTTCTACTATTTACACTATTTACACGCCTTGCGGTTACTCTCATTTGGATATCTTGACTGGTTCGCCAACGTTTCGAAACACTTGCATGTTCTATCTTCAGGGCTCTGGTTCGATGTCGCTCGTACCGTGTTTTCCCGTAGATATCCAAATGGGAGTAACCGCAAGGCGTGTAAATATAATACCCCTTTTCTACTATATTTATGTACATTACATAGTAAACTATACATTTTTAATAATATACATTTTTTTTTCTCTAAAACTTTGAACGTTGAATTGGGTCGTCGTCTCGGTAAAATGTATCTGGATATTATGTTTGTAAGGTGTTCTTAATTTTATTTAAGTAAACACTTTCCCCCTCAATGATTTCGAAGTGTGTAAATAAAGAGTTTATTAGCCAAAGGTATTTAGTTTTCAGATTCTTCTCTTTATGTTTGTTTTATTAATTGACTTTTAATAATCGTCTGTCAACCAATAATGCCCGACAAGAAAATTCTATTGAACTATATTTTATGTTATTATTATTATTTTTTTTTTTATAAAAGTTTATTTTTAAAGTTATACTGATACATATTTAATGTCTATCGCGAACCTTAACATTTCATAACAGGAAATCGATAACAGTAAATTTATAATTAAATAATTTTGTAGTTTAGAACTTATGTGTACAAATTTCTCCAAGGAAATGTTGCTAGTTTTATAAATAGTAATTACGACCATGTGGAATTTAGATCTAGAATAGTACCGGGTATTTACTTAAGTATTTTTTTTTATCTCAGTAGTACTATTAAACCAGCTTTGTACTTTCTTTTTGAAGCTAACGGTAGGATCTAAAATGTTATCTCACTGTAATCTTAGTAGTATATTCTTAAACCAGCTTTATAATTGTTTTTGGTTTTTAACGGTAGGATATAAAATTTCCCTTCCGGCATTATTTCCACAAAAACGTAAGCAACACTTGTGGATATATAGTATAAAATCATTAAATATTTAAATAAACCCTTAACCACAAAATTAATACTCTTTATATAGCGTATACGTATTCCGGCAGCAATGTTCCAACATCAGCGCATACAACGGACTGAACCCTTTGCCATGTTATTACTTTACATTATCTTGCAATGTGTACAATTTGCTAAACAAAACTGAGTAAATAAAAAATATAAAACCACCGTGTTATTTTATGAATTCAGAAATGTTCTCTACCAATGTAATCAAATTTTTTTATCATGAATTTTTACTAGCTCATCGCTGAAATACATTATTTATATATCGCTATAAACAACGAATAGAACAGTCATTACGATTTATTCAAATATGTATAGTTCGTTCAGTGATCATTTAAATTACATAATTTCATAAATAATCGGATCAATAAATACAAGTGGCTTCATATTTTTAACGTCCCTAAAGACAATTATCAACTCTCCGCCACGCCATTGATAGTATACATTTTAACTATGAGGTCAATACCACGAGGTAGAAGGACACGCCAAATGTAAATATTTAATCTTAAAATAACCTTAGTTTATTGTTTGATCCAGAAACATTTTTAATTTCTTTGGGTTACTCGCTACAGCCTGTTTTTAATAATATAGTCTATAATCTTTATTTTTATACATTATAAATTATAAGGTTATTGAAATTAGGTCGAATATGGCACGCTATCGGATATAGACTTACTACAACGCGTTTCTTAAACTATATCTTTAATCATACTGAATTTAATAAAATGTATATGTGAACATGTAATCAATTTGAAAATAATATTTGTTAAGTTACAATGTGTACGATATCTATATAGGTATTTATGAAAATATACCGTACAATAAAATTACTATACAACCAAACATAAAATTGACATAGTACTGTTATACGATATTAGGTCATCGTTAACATATTTCCTACTCAGCTGGGTCAAGATCCCAAAAAAATAAAATTTATTGCCCATTTAAAAAATCAAAATATTGTTTTAATGCGCGCCAATACATTAAATAGTTTTTAATTATTATCAATTTAACGTTATACATAGTATTTGATCGTCATACACATGTATAATATTATTTTATATGATCAAAAACAACGATCGTTTAGAATATTGTAATTCAATTTTTGGAACCTCAAAGTGGAGGCGATATTATGTTGTATTTTGTTTTACGGAGAAGTCAATTGCCGGCTTTTGTATGATTTACGTCACTAATTTATGTTTCTTCCATAATACCCATTTGAAAATGGCGGTCTGACATTTAGGGTTTAATTAATTTAAGCAATTACACTACAGGAAATTCTTATTTAATTTATCATGTAATTGCTTGTGCCATATATTCTGCCAAACAGTTGTATCAAGTATGTTATTCGAGGGACGTTAAAATACGTCTATGTTATTATAATATGTCTATTATCTAACTTCTACTGAAAGCCGATATTATATAATTTCTAGAAAATAAATGATCTATCATGGATAACAATTTATCAAGTGAAGAAGGGTTATCTGCAATCTCCTTAGATTTTAACTTTGATGATGTGCTGAAAATCGAAGAGTCTAGTTTTAATTTTAAAACAAATTTAAATAGAGATAAAATTATCTCTAATCATGTGTAAACACACAGAATTTATTCAATTAATGATGATAATAATAGAAATACATTTTCATTTCGATAGCTAATCTCTTTTCAATATCCGAGATTATTTTTCTTAAAATACCTACATTGCAAAACGGGTTTATATTTACTTTACTTCAAAATGTTTGCTTCGTTTTAACCTTTATAACGGTTGTATATATATCTTGATTTCTTAAAAGACGGACTTTTGATTTGACGGGTTAAGATTACCACCAACGTTGACCAAACAAGTTTGGAGCCCCGGGGGAGAAGAGTGTCGGTTTGTTTCTCTAGTCATTCGCCTGTCTAGAGAAATATATTGCGAATGACTAAGAGTGACACCAGAGAGCGAACTTGTTGACTTAAATAGCTTAAGATAACTAATTACTTGTTATAGGGTTCCATTTTTGGATATTTTGTTGTCATTTTTAAAAATGTATTTTAGCATAATCAATCGTTGTGTTACTGATGCCGTTTAGATTGATATAATCAATTGTATACAACGAGATTTATTGTTAAAACCTAAATACTCTTGTTTTATTTAATGTGTATATAATGGATTTTTTTTAACATAGAATGGAGAGAAGATTAAAACAAGGATTGACCAAATTTCTTCGGAAATACATAAATCATTATTGCTCATGAAACACATTTTTGACATATTAGTGATAGGTATTAAGAGGACGTCATAAGTTATAAGACATGTTTCAATATCGAGATATTAAAATGTAACTATGTGCACAGTTCTTCCAAGGTTCTTAGATATAATATTTATAGATGATAGGTACAATCTTAGGAGTCTAATTATCCGTTAAATAGACGAAAAATGGTCGTACACCAAAGGAGTGATTTGGACGTCGAGACTAGTTTTAGTTTTATAGGGAATACGAAACAGTATAATGTTCAAAACGAATAAAAAGATCTATGAGATCAATTATGTTTATAGAATTAAAATCTGATCATTCTAAGTAGGCGTTATTTTATCCAGTTTTTAGGTCTAAATTGGTTTCCTGTACCGCCAAATTGGCTTCAACTCATAGGCAAAATCGTATTGGCTAAACATAATTATAATTTAACGGCCTTAGTTATAACAATATATTTTGCTCGTCGTGCACGATTGAGATGGCGTCGCACCGGTGATTTTCAGTGGTAAAAACTTGGACTAGGACTTGGTCGCCTCCGCCGAATCAATCCAAGATCCTAACGCCACCATGGTATCTCAAGATGCTAGCAATCAAACAGACTTGTTGGGTGAAGACGAATTGTGTCATTCCGTGGTGGAAGACGCCATCAAAACGATTATCGAGTACATAGAGACGGCGCAGTACTGCAACGAGGACGGACGTCTCATGAACACTGGCACCACTCAGACCGGCTCGGTGCTGTTGTGTGTAAATGTTAAGACGACAAGGGACAACTCAGTAAAAGAAGTCAGTAAGAGAAAGTTGTCCGATTCTAATGTGGCCACGGCGAGATATGTTAAACGAAGTCCAAAAAACATACACAAAGAAGACGAGACCAATGTCAATGATGCCGTGAAGTCATCCGACGATGACAAGTCTGTTGGCAGAAAACGGTCTACGTCTTCGACTTTGGTACATATATCCCCGTCGCAATCGCATTGCAAACTATAAAAGCCAATATTAATTTTTATTCTGTTATTTCAGACAAGCGAAGAAGACTTTAGGCCTCCTTCGAAGAAACGTCAACTGGAACGTCCACCGAAAAACGCCGTTAATCCATTTGAAGAAGTCATCAAGCAACTTTTGACAAACAATCGAAAAAATAAGGAAAAGCACGTTCCTCTGGCATCTGGTTTATTGAGCAATGTTGTCGCAACCAAAGCTAATAAAGCAGAAACGTCGATTACAGGTTATGGGTTTTTAATGTTATTTTATTTTAAGATAAATATTGTTTTTGCCTTTAAGTTCTTTTCTAATTGTTTTCCTTATTATGGTAATTTATTTTTTATCGAATAACCTTATTTAAATTGTTAAGAGTAATCTTAGAGTAAATTGTTAAGAGTTCTATCCGTTAAAACTTATTTTAATACTCGTTATATTATTATTATTTATATTATTATATTATTTATTATATATAGATTATTTATTATTATTTATATAATAGTATTTAATTAGATATTAAATAACATTTGTTGATTTTTATCGTTTAATACCGTTTGATTTACGTTGATTTTATTTAAATAACACAGATAAGTTATCATTTGTATTTAAAAATAATAATTCACATAACCTTATACAACACAAATTATTAAAACATACATTTTTTTAATGCTTTGAAAATAAATGTGTACATTATTACTATAGAATTATTAACAAAATTTCGATTTTGATAAACTGTCATTATTTAGTATAGTTTAAACAAAGTGGACAAAGCATTTGGGTTCTATGGGTTAGTTTTCCTGACAGTTTTAAAAATTCGTCGTTTTATATGCAAATCAACTAGCTGTTTACAGGGTGAAGAGTTTATAATTTTAGATCAAGTCACTGACCAATATTATTCACGTTTGTATGCATATTAATTGAAATGATTAATCGCAACCGGCTTGGTAAGATCAAAATATTTTATGAGATTGCAATAAGGTTAATTTTTTTGTGTTAATGTAATTCCGTAATTATTTTAAGGGAATACTCGCGAAAGTTGAAGTCCAGTCTTTTAAGCGTTCATAATTTGTTGGTAGAAAGAACAGTGACTTGCGGATAAGTATTGTTTGCCAACGCATATTGTAGTAAAATAATTCAACATTGGTGTTTGTTTTTGCACTAGAAATGAAAATCGGATAAAAAAAAACGAAGCAAACGCATTTGGTGGATCAAATCACACAATGCAGTTTTGGAATTATATTGTGCTCATGATGAAAACGTGATATTCGGCATGTATTCGGTTTGACAAAAATGATTTAAATAAAAATTAAAAATTTGTTCAGTAGGGAAAATATTCCAAGGTGAAAATATGTGATATATCAATACATATTATGTTTACACGTAAAGGTATACAAAGGGACATAACACATCGACCGAAAATGCAGGACAAGAGAGGTCACCGTTTTGTATACACAAAGGGCGTGGTGTCCTACTAGATGGTGCGGCGTTGTTCATTAATCAAGTTCCGACTGTTAAACTTAACCTATCACCCTGCTTGTCCACACTGGTTGCTCATACATATGTCATACATTGACATTTATACATATGCATCAATTTAAGATAAACTCAAACTTAACCGAAACGGCTATTAAAGCAATCGCACATTGAAATTAATTTCAACTGTTTTATTGTGTCATATTCGACTTTTCGATATTTTATTCAATGGTGTAATAATAAAGTCATCCAATTCCAGAAACTAAATAAAAAACACATTAGTCGTAAATTAACTAGTTATATTAAGTAGTTATTTCTCCATCGGGCATTAAAAAAAATGTTAAACTGGTCCTAAATGTAACACTATAATCAAATGTGTACTATCTTATTATATTTGTTCCATTATAACTTTGTTTTGGAGTCATTATGTAATACATAATTAATTGTAAACAATTACCGGTAGCACAATACGCCATGTTTTCATAATGGTCGAATAATATTAAAGTTTCAATTAATATTTTCGTTTATTTTGTTACTGAAAAATTGAATTCGTATATAAATGTTAAAAGCAATTTCATAACAGTTTTGTAGACATAGTCAATAAAATATAGCTGAATAATATTATGGTCTCGTTTTGGTTGTTATGGAGCGTTTTATTTATGACACTGATTGTGAAGTATATCAGCTGATGATGGGAAAAAGTATTTAAAAATATATGGAAAAGGGTCAAGTAAAGGTAAAATATTTTCTAGTTGTTATTTTATGGTATAAGGTATGAAATCTCGCCAAAGTTCAATAATACCTCACCAAAATAAAACCATTCAGTGTGTCATGGATAAGCATTTTACACTGTAGTTAAAGTCTCCAAAATTAGCAAGGGTAATCTTCAGATAAGAGTGGTATAAAATTGGCTGACTATTGTACAACAACTTATTTTTTTTATTATATTGGTCATTTAAATAAACATGATATGATATATTAAAATCACAGTGAAATCGTAATTAATTTAATATAAATGTTAAATGAAAGCAGAAATATCATATCATAGTAAGTCAATGCAGTTTTAATATTTTAAAAATTATGGTATTTTTATAAAAATAATTAGTTACATTATTATATTTCTAAGTAACATAATATTAATTAAACTGATTTCCTTTTTGTTTCCACGCGTAGTTTAATTTGAGTATTATAATTTAATAACTGTGCGAAGCGAGTCAGTGAACTGGTAATCGATAATTAATTTTTTTAAGAAAAATATAATTACAATAATAATGCTGAAAACTTAATGATGTCTGCATATTTAATTCATTTATTTTCTTTTGATTGCGCATATTTTATTTCGATTAAAATCAGTTTGACTAAAATAATATGAAATTACTGTTCAGTTGCTTTGAATAAATCATTTATCATTTTTTTAAACTATCCTTATTATTATTCTATATTAGTTACAGCAAAACCTAAAGGATTCAGACATTTTTTCTTTGTAAGCGGTTTTATCAGAATAAAACTTTATTACTGAAAAAAAAACATAATAATTATTATACCGACGGAAACTTAATATTAAAAATACTGCACTGTTGTTAGGTCACAAAAAACGACTAAAAAAATACTAATATTCGATCGGTTTAAAAATCGTTTTGGAAATACGCTATTTTTCTTTAACATAGCTAATTATACCATTATACAGTGTTGTTGAATCTAAGTAATACTAGATAGGTTAGACACCATTGTGTTTTACAATTTTTTTTAAAGGAAATAAAAATGGAAAGCTGTATTCTATGTTCGTATAATTAATACACAATAACTAGTTTCAAATTATTATTTAAACTAAAACTAAATTTTTTTTTTTTACAAAATTATATTTACTTTTGCAGATTTGATATTTTAATTTTGTTCTTATAATATATAATGACAGCCGAAGTTTAAACATAATAAGATTATGACAAAGTGAAAATATTTTAAAGTAAAATTAGTATGAAATACTGACAGAGTCGATTAATATTGGTTTAAAGCGTTGATGTCATTAATTTTTTTTCAACCTGGGTCCTATTTTTCATGGTACTTTTTCTTTTCCAATAGTTTAAGTGTAGATTTATTAAAGGATTGCTGGGAAGCCTTTAAATGACGGCTGCCTCTGTAAAAACTATACTCAAACTACACGGCGTTCGAAGTAGATCAATTTTTCAAAAATTCTCCTCTGTTACACCCAATTTGTTAGTGTCTCCCCCACTACTTAGAGCTTGTGTCACAGCAACCGTTAATGGCTAAACAAGGCCGAGGCCATTATGTCCGACATTGATAGGTTCGGTGCAATAATTTCGAATTCGCCAACTGTTCAGGGAAGTGAGAAACAAATGATCGGATTCAGGATTTGCCAACTCGGTAAAACAAACAATTTTTTACCATATAAAATGTATTATACAGGCCACACGAGAAACCTATAAAAAATAAATTAAACACACGCGGGTAACGCAGTATCCAGTATATTATGCCAGTGTACTCTTAAATGGTTTTTTGCACGGGTTATGCGAACGGTATTTTACGGGTACAAAAAGTAAAAACTAAAGTTGTTTCCACGCTTAATAGAAACTTTTTATTATATATATATATAACATATACACAATAGATATTTTTATGGTAAAAAAGTTCAGTTGTTTTTTGGTAGTTATAAAATAAACAATTTATGAAAGTTTTGTTTCTTGTACAGGACATTGTTTTTTGTTTGTTTAATTATTTATATTAATTAAACAATACGTGTTAGTTTATTTCGTGGCATCATATTGTAATTATTATTTACTAGAATTAATCGTTATTATACTTATTATTAGGATTTATTATGACTTAGTCTTTTTTTAAACAATGTTAATTAATTAACGAATAGTATATTATCAAGAGTTAAGCCGATACAAGGAAAACAAGACACGTGTTGAAATAAAACGGTGAAATTTATAATTGGAAAATTTATGATAATGCCAATCATGACAAAGGGCGGCAAGAGGGAGACAATTATTAATATTATTAATTATTACTTTAAATGGTTAATTAATTTAAATTAGCCATTTGACTAAGTGTCAACGCACAATTGTTTTCAAAGTGACACTAGAAATGTTGAAACAATAGTGTATCCATTTTGAAAAATGGGTTTATAAAATCATATGGTCACTCAATAATAAATTTTAATGTTTGTTTAGTGTTATTGCTCTTTGTAAAATTGAGGTAAAGAAAATTAATACACCGGAATACATAATAAACTTTTTTCCGGGCATGTGAAACATTTACAGAATATTTTGACCTGTGTAATGGCTAACTGAAAATATGATCATTAAAGCTTCTTCGACTGATTTCGAGTTATTCAACTGTTATAAGTTTGCTCTTGTCAACGCGATGATTAACAAACTTAAGTTTTGACATGTGTCACGGGAACCGAAAAGACAAATTAAAAAAAAAGTATTCGTATTATAATCCTAAAAAAACTTTCCCGATCACTAGGGCTTACACATTCGATACGCAATGATGCATTATTCAAACTTCTAGCTTAAGTTTACCTGAACAAATTCAAAACTATACACAACGCGTTACTTGGGTTTGCACTTAAGCAGAGTAAGGTAAAGTTTTGTACATTTTTTTTTATCGTGCATTATTCCTTTGTTAAGGACCACTTTAAAAGAATGCAAACTTGAATTTTAACATTAATTCCATAGTTATACAAAAGTTTTGTTCATTGTATTGCCAGTGAATACTTCATGAATTTAATTAGAACATTTAGTGTTCATAAATAGTAAATATTATTAGTGAATTCGTTGAAATATAATGTGATTAAGCCTACACCTATTACTATCATATTCTAATTTTATATTTAGACGATTATTCCTATTATTTAACAAGTTGTTGGAACACATGATGATTATTCATCCAGGAACAAGTAGTGCATATAACAATTTAAAACAATCGATTTTATAGATTTAAAACTCAATAAATAACACTAAATGTGACGGAATTTTTTTAAGAAAAGCGCTTTCATGAGAATTTGTGGTTATAGTGTTAAAAAATCGTTTACTTGCCAATTTGTAAAAATCGTTTTTGTACTACACTCCCGAATGAGCTTATTTATATGTACATGTATTTCAAAATATCGAGTGTAACATTTTTTAATTAATAGCTTGTTACCGTCCTCCCGTGAAATGTAAATATCACTAAAAATGTATTATACATTTTTGAATCATAATAATATATTAGTTGGTGTTAGTAATATTCATACAAAATATTTTTTTTACAAAACGTTTTGGATAAAATTTAAATTTACATTTGTAAAGTTTTTTTGTAATTGATAGTTTCAATCATTTTTCTTAAAATCGGCCATATAAGTCGATGACAAATGTTAAAACTTTTATTTTTTGTAACATGATAAATTGTTGTGCATCGGCCTGTTACCTCCTAATAGGAATACTTTCAAGGTATATGGTTGTGGTATGCTCTTCCAGAGAAAGACTGAATATGTATTTTATGTAACGTGCTCTTAGAGTTAAAAAAAAAAAAAGTTAAAATTTGAAAAATGTGTTATGTTTGTTTTCACGGGGGTTTTATCGATTTGGAACATATTTTATTATTTCAGCTACTGAACTTGAGCCGAGAAGGTATTAATATCGCAACGATGTGTTCTCTTATCTATACTTTTTCAACAAGGAAGGAATATTTCGCCGAGAAAAATAAAAACGTTTATTGACGTGTTTAAAACGTAGGTATACATTGAATATTATGTGGAACACTGGCTTAAGCACTGTATGCCGTTAATCCCGTGTTTTTTGATTGTTTTTTCGTTTTGCCCGTGTGTCGTAAAAACATTATGAAGCGGTCGTTAAAGTTGAGTTTTTATTGACGTTATAGTGTTACCCATCCGTAAGATTGATTGAATTGCATATTGGACCGTGGCTCAGAGGAAAACCGAATAGCGGAATTTTTCGTACCACTTTATTCTATTGCAAGGTGGCCGACACCGAAGCCAGGCGTGGACTCTTGTGCGTTCGATATGTGACACTTTGGGCACGTTTCGGTAATTTCACAAATTATATTATGGTTTTACGACAAGTTTTTGCGCACACTATAAATATAACACTCGACGAGTGACTTTATGACTAGTTTTTTTTTTTTTTTTTTGTAATCTTGATTTTATAACCGGGGCAGTCGTAAATCATAAATATATTATTTACACGGTGACGTTATAATGGGCAGCGAAAATAATTATTTTTATTTACATACAACTCGAAACTGGGCGCCCACTCGGAAACGGCATAACAGTATTGTATACACTATACATATATGTATATATACACTTACTAAATATAGATAGAGAGAGAGAGAGAGAGAGAGAGTATAGGTACCAATGTTTTGCAGTCTTTCAAATTATTAATTTAAGTTTTTACATTGTCAATAAGATGGGCTATTTGCATATCGTAAGCGTTGTTTTAATTATTTAATACTTGTAAGGATATGCAGCTCCATTAGAAACGAACCATTGTAGTTTATTAAAGTATTAGAAGTAATTGTACAATATGTATTATGTATATAGTCGCCGAGTCTTTAAATTAAATAAATCAAAATTAAGTTTTAATGCGATTTTTTTTTTCTAAAGGCAAGTCATGATTAAGGTAAAATATTTATAACGGCTGTTCACCAAGTGGTTTTTATAGACTATCATTTTTTAAATGTATCTTCTGGGTTTTTGTAATCGTTCTTGGTGTTTTTATTACACGTAATTTGAAATGCAAGTCATTCCATTAAGTACTAAAAAAATGTTTTTTTTTTGGCTTGAAAAATGGTCTTGTAAAATATTTTCAGGAATATTAATGAAGTCATTGTGTGTTTAACCAATTTTTTTTTGTAAACGACCGCGGTTTGGCCAAGTTTTGTACAGTTATTATTGTTTAGATTGAAATGAGACGGGAACAAAATATGATTGGTAAAACTTGCAATTTCTTTTATTACATAAATATGTTTCTCTTGATTTTTGCCTTTTGGGTCAACAGAGGTTACGTTGGGTGAGATGTAATTACACGTCGATAAATTATAAGTCATTTTATTTGGACAGATAGGTAAACAAATAAATCAATACACTTCAAACAATTGTATTATCATCGTATTCTCGTCGACAGTGCGAATAAACAATTAAAATAAAAAAATTAACATAACGGTCGGACTAGTGGCATAATAATATTATTTATCTGCGACAAACGTCAGTGTCACCGTGAGTTTATTTCAACCTTAGAACTTCATCCTTCATACGTCTTAATACACAACTAATATGCCTTTTAAATGGAATTCAGGACGTGTCTGGTTTATGATAAACGTCAACAATAGTTAGTTAGTACTTTCTGTACGCGTGTAATCGACAACACTATTTGGAAATTCAATTAAAACTTTTTGGGTTTTCCACTAAATACCATAAAACTATATTACCGCACGTGCGCCGCTGAACCTCAATAGATCATACTCTTGCGTGTTAGGTTAGGTTAATAGTACACATTTTGAAACACATTTCGTGGTATGTTAAACTATTACAAATTACAATAAATAATAGTAACAACCACGATAAACGATTACCGGAGCTTAATTTTGTGTGGTAAACTAAGAAGTAAGTTTTGTGACCAAGTTATTCTAGAGATTTTAAATTAACGATACTTACTAATCGTTACAATTATAGTGTTATCAAGACTATATGTATCACTGGTTGTTTGGTAAATTCATTTGTTTTTTTGTTCAAGTAAACCTTTGCCTACATTAACACTGAATAATTTCATCATTTTTATTACATAGCTAAAAAGTATAGAGGACAAAATAATAAAAATAAAAATCTTAGCTCAAACTTTGGTCCGAATTTTTCAGGTAACACATTTGGGAGAAATTGTCAACGGGGGAAAATTATAAACTACACAAGTTAATACAAAGGTTAATACAGCATTTTGTTGGTTTTTTTAAACATGTTCATAATTTAATGTTTTCGGCTCTAATTATTTTATTAAGTACAGTTAATTTTGACAAAGTGAAGAAAATTTTGTCGTGTGTTTGCATTTTATGCTTTTCCCACGGGTATTTAATATAATATTTTTTTCTGAATAATTTTTAGTTTTCATCTTTGTCGTTTATTTTCACATATTAAAATGAAAAACTCTTCCAACGTAATTCACGGGCAGTGTTTCGAAAATGTGGTCGCATCGAAGTATGAAAATACTTATTTTTCCATATACCACATTTTAACCGGCTGGTTTCGTTTGAAATTTGCATTTAATATATTATAATTTACGCGTTTCCCTAGTGCGTCGGAGCGTTAAAAAATAATGATCGTTAATACGATAATTACCTACTGTCGATCCATTTTACCCAACGGAACGGATTGTGTGTGTTCATGTGTCAACAAGAAGGATTCTCATTAAAATAATTATAAGAACCAAAGAAGATTATTATTTTCAAAGTTAAGGCGTGTGCAGTGCATGAGACGTGGTGTGAAGTATTTACTATATGATTATATATATATGCTGGGTTTTAAACAAACAATAAACAACTATACTATCACGACAACGTTGTTTCGCGTTAACGGTAGTTATTTAGCGCCTAACGAAATTGGCGCATAGTTTGTACAGTATTTTATCCCGTTTAATATTAAAATATACTTAATAATATATATTTTACTAAAGATTTCCGTAAAAGGGGAGCACTCAAATGAGACTAGATATATTGTCAGGCCAAACGCGGCCGTGGCAACAGCTGGACGGCTGGCGGTATTTCATTGGCCTGTTAAAAACTGAAAATTTAAGTCTGCATACGTCAAAGACGGTATAATATTTACGTTTATTATGATGTTTGTTGAAAAACGATCAAACACAAATTTCAATTAAGTTTACTATGTTTGTCGAATGTTGATGCAACGTGGTTTCTGGGTTTGGAAATAATACAATTTAAGGAAATCTCAAGGTCAGAAACAGAGGTGTAAAACGCGCGGTTTTTATGCTAAAATATTTATATGAGAAATTAATTTAGTACACCGTGTTAAATCATGTGTACACTACATTATAATACGTATTCACGAGAAAATTGTAGAAAACGTCATTCCGCGGTTTATGTATTACCTGCACAAATAATAGCATATTAATTTGCTTTACTGTCATGCTGGGTCGAGTTCTTGTTTTTTACGAGCACGAAATACAATTTCGGTACTCCGCCGGAATGACAGACAGTTTGTGGTATTATTATTGTTATGCATACCCTTTTTTAGCTATAAAAAATCTGCTAAATGTAGAGAATTGTGTGTACAGAAGTGCAGTTCAATGCAATATCCATCGTCACGACCAACGACGATCAGTATTCGGTTAGTTTATCCAATAATAATATAAGAATTACCAACAGAGTTGTCATTATTAATAGCCTCGACGTTTATTGTTTCAATTTACGACTCGTTTCAACCATGTTTCGTGTGTGTAATTTGTATTTCCGCTTAGTCGTCTGTCGGAATTTGTAGGTATTAGATTTCTCACATCATTCCCGTCTGGGGTTTGCTTGTCAAAACGGCTTACCATGATGCCATTAAACAGAGCCGTGGATGCACACATTAACAAAGACTTAGATACTCCCATACGATATAGATACACCAGGGATTGACGACAGCATTACTCAATTACAAATAACCTATTGTGGAATCAGATTAGTCTATCGATTAGCCAAACTCTTAAACGTGTTTTTTGGTAAGATCTAAAATTAAATAATTAAGTAGACACCAATGTAGAGCAATCGCAATACCGCTATTACATAAATAATTATTAACAAACATATTTTTCTAATATACTATTTCGATTCACCAATATAAAGTATAAACATTAGACGATACCAAGAATATCATATGGACATTTTGTAAGGCATATTTTATACATTTACTATAGTCACAATAAAAACCGTAATTCGATATGCTGGTTGTATATTATTTTTTAATAACGTTCTGTGCACTAGTATTAAACAGTTATTATTGTAGCTTCAACAAACCCAGAGAAATTTTATATTTGTTCGTTACAAAAATACGTTTTATATGTGTTAGCTCGCATATAGCTAGTATCCGTCAAAACATTATGCAAATATTAAAACATATAATATAATATCAAAATACCATTATTACTTTACAATTGCACCGTAAACACGTACATGACGTATGACAGCAAAGTAATGATTATGATGTCAAGTTTAGTATTATTGTAATTTGTAGGTATATTGTTTTCTTACAATATGATAAAATACTCGAATATAGTTAACATTTTTTTTTATTTGGTGTAATAAAAAAATATAATAGATTGGGTTTTTATACTGAATGATTTTTAAAAATAATACCATACATATTGGTTTTTATATTAATATTTGCAGATTTTGTGGTTTTTTTGATACCATTTTAATACTATGTGTTTCGTATCGTGAGTTAATGACAAATTTGAATTATAAAGAATATTATAACATAGACTTTTTATACATAAGACATACTATTTTATACGTCGCACTTTTTGGTAGTCTAAAATACATAATAATATACGTTAAATGTTAACTACTGGTTGGTAGCGAAACCATAATGAACTTTGTTATTTGACACTTAAAGATTCCCGTAGGACGGTTTTACTGCTAATTATTTACTTACCTGTACCTCCCTGAATTAATTTCTAAATCGAATTATATACATATGTATGATAAATTATAAATTATACATTTATTTTTATTGATTTTCGTGCTTTTAATAATCTTACTTTACACAAAAATGTGCTGTATGAATCATAATTAGGTACACTCATTACACAATATTTAGTATGGGACTTTGCATTATGACATTATTTAGGGTCAATAATCATTTATGTTTGACATTAGTCGAGATGCGTCTTACGTAGAAAAAAATATATAGCTGGACCAACTAAAATTGTGATTAATATAGAAACACACCACATTTACAGTAGGAATAACTAACTAAATAGTTGGGCTAACTAAATGTTTAATTTCAACTATGTATTTTATTCTGTGTAGAATACTGTGTAGAACGTCAATAACCTGCCGATAACATTTTAGAAATAGCATAGCATGTGGATTTTTCATCTTCGATTAAACAGGAATATTACTGAAATAAAAAATAGACAATACAAATAAAAATTTTACAAACAGTAATTGAAAAAATAGTCAAATTTCTAACTGAATTAGAAAACAAATTTAGATTTAAAGTACGAATTATTGTTTACAAATTAAATCTTATTAACTATGACAAAATATTTGTAAACTGTTGTTTAATATTTATTATTACTTTCAAGTTTTTTTAATTGAATTTATAAAATGTAATAAATTAATTTCTACCCTTAAATCCCTGATTTAATTGAGATAGTAAAAATATCCCTAAAAAGAGGGACGCATATTATTATGTAATTTATCAGATGGTCAACTTAGTTTTATAAAAAAAACAAATATAAAGATTTAAAAAAAATGAAATGAATGATCTATAAATCAAGCATATATTAATAAAGTTTAATTATTTTTGATTATATCAAATTGAAAAATATAAATCAATTTTAGATTAAATTGTTTTATTTTTATGTGTGTCGTACAGAGCGTAGATGTGTCTGGTATACGTTTCTCGTCTTACATGCATAACGTACAGATAATAACATAAGAGCTAAGAAATTTCAGTAGGGAAAACTAGTATTTATAGTGATGGTGCTTCTTTTGCCTTTTCGGTGCAAAGACGTGCACCGTAGAACAAAGGCTTAAAATTAATTTTAGCCAGCGGTTGTGGTAGGAACAGCCATATTCCCTTACCGCCTTTTCTAAATTCGATTCATCCATAACTTCAGGCGCGTCGTTTGCCCTGACAAGACATTTGAGTTTTTAATGTTCCCGGGAGAGATAAAGGCTTTTATAACACTTAAGTGGTTGTACTTTTAATAATGTATGTGTTGGAAACGGAAAGAAATAATGTATTAGACACACTATGTACGATACTACCCTTGGGTGTTGGCGAATGAACGGTAGTTATATTGAGTTTAAACTTGAGAATTTGGACCGAAATGTTTCCTAGCAATATGTACATGTACTCGCACTACCTACTATTTACTTGATTGAAACGACTTTAAACGGTGTTGCTATGTTAGTTAACAAATTGAGTAACGAAACAATCCAGCATATTTAACTTGCTCTTGGAAATGAGTGATGCAAGTTGAATTAACAAATGTCTGTCGTGTCCCGAGTTCTGAATAACAGAAGTTAAGCACTTGAAGGAAATTAAAAATACATCTTTTATCTGTCTGTTCTTTTCTCTATTACATTTAAAATGGGTCGGGCAGTCAGAACCTCTATTTCCGGTAATCTGACGTTTGTAGCTGTGATAAGACCATCACTGTTAAAATAAAAAATATTACAATATTGCTTTAAAAAAATGTCGTTGGAGTGAATTTAGTATATTATAATTTTAAGCTCATCAGCAATATGATAATAATAATTGAGAAAATATTGAATCCACGTACCTACATTGCCAAATAAAATGTATGCAAATCTCGGAAGATCACCACTGGTAATCATTTTTATTCAACTCGATTTATGTATTATATTGAGTTTTTTGAACAATGCAACGGAGCTTTGATTTGAAAGTAAAAAAAAAATTATTCTCTTGAAAACTACAAATATGAAAAACGGTTAAAATGTATTTGTAACGAGAACAACGGCTTTTGTCGAAATTGCTTTTGCTAACAATTTTAAATAAAAAGTGCGTAGATTTATGGCCGTAGAACTAAAATTGCAAAATGCCAACTAACGGTTGTTGCGGATAATATACGGCCGAAAGGCACTGTCAAATAAACCGTCACTGTTCGAACCGAATGGGGTCAATATATCTGTTTAATACAGCACATAGGCTTACATTCACGTGACAGTGTGAACAGAACACGTCAAATATATAATATTAATGTCAACACACCTATAATATATTATTATTCCGTTCAGTTTTAAATTTGTAAAATAATTTCAACGTTTACAGAAGTCGGTATTACCTGAATAAATACAATAAATCCAACATATTAAATATGCTGTGAGGCGTTTTTAAGTGTATAACAAATTTTGAAAAATATAAATTATTATTAGGCTCGATGTGGTACTAAGGTCTTATGTTATATTTTTATTTGCTTATAGACATCGAATGATTCATCGCCTAAAATAATAATAATAGATTAGATAATTTATATCATATTGAAAATGTAAGTGATGTGATGTGAGTTTTCGCAAATTACCCTCGCGGAAAACGTCCAACACATGATGTATCATGTGGTTGTTACGTTAAAGTAATATAAATTCATCAAATTACGATGATGGGTTTCACTTATTATACGATAGCAATAATTGAATTTCCGGCATAATAGCTGGGAAGGGTGAAAACATCATGCCATACCGTTCGTTAAAATCCATAACACTTCAGCTGACAAATTAAAAATACATTTTTAGTTTTCGATCGCAAATATTTGTTTAAAACTCAGCGAGATATGTTTATTTAATTGTTTTGATTTTTAATAAAACCGTATACCCAATTGTCGTAGAACAACTGCTCAATTGTACAATTTATTGTTCTCGAATAAAATCAAAAAAGAACAAATAAATTATTCTTAATTAAATTGAAAACGTCGGTTGATTTAAAGAAAAGAAAAAAAAAGTACATTTCAATTAAATATCAAGTGGTTAGTAAAATCAGAAAACTTGATTTATTTGAAATTCTCGAATTGGCTTGAACTTGAATGGAACTTGTAATGTAAAAACAATATAGAAATCGGTTTAAATTTATTGTACGTGGGTGACATATTGTTTGGCTCTACTCTATTTATTGCCAAGAAGAATAAATCAAGGCGACAAAGACAAAACGGTAGTGTATTCAAAGCTTTATGTATTTCAGACGTAAAAGAAAAAAAAATGGAACTCATAAAAAAAATAACTTTTGCATAAAAGTGACAGGTTCGCCGCGTTTTCTCAAAACGAGTAATAATCAAATAAAAGTATGAAATATTACTATATTTTCATATGCAGCGTCTTCGATATTCGACGGAACTGTATTTCTTTTAAATGATATATTATAGATATTATTACTCGGCTAGAAGATAATGACTGGTAGATATTTAAACGAATACTTTTTAAGTTTTTTTTAGTATTTTACAGCATTCAAAATGAAGAGAGCGCCAAGTGAAAGTCATTTTATAAATTATTTTTCTCTTAGGACACTATATACATCATTCAACGATAGCTTCTCTTTTCGACTTGATTTTTTTTTTTATAATAATAAATCAAAAAAGCGTTTATTCAAAACTCATTATTATCGACCAGTTATTTTAGTTTTTTTTATTAAGTCGTTGGTTTCGTCGTGGTGGCTGGTCTAGATAGACCGCGTTAATCGCTCACAAACATAAATTGTCGTTTAGCAGTCTATCTGCGAGTGGACTATCGATCTATTCAGAGAATATTAATACTATAATATTATAATGCGATAGGTCACGGGATACCATCGAGCTATATCATACCTTATCCAGGACACATATTGTTTTGTCGTATACCAACTAAAGTTGTAAACTGACCATACGGTTTGTTAATTGGTAAAAAAAAAAAAATGAAGACATGTATTATAATTTTTGCATAATAGAATATAATTAAAAATACACTTTTAAATCTAAAGCCAAGATTTGAAAATTTAAAAAAAAATCAAGCAAAATCCATGAACTTAATTTAAAGTTATAAATATTTAATTTTCTATTGGAGAAATATTGAATACCAGTTCTTATGAATCTCATTTGCAGATTATTTTTTTTAATATTTAAAAAGAAAACTTAATATTATTCACGATGAAATAATCATTGTTTTGCTCGAGATGCGCATCGACGTTTTAAGCAAATCTTTAGCAAACATTTGATATACATTTAGTACAACTCAGTATTTTTTTTTTTTTAACTGTTTAGTTTAAATACGTTTGTGACGTGTGTCGAGAAAATCATTTATTTATAATACAAAAAAATAACGGCGACCTAAAAACGTACAAACCGTACCTTTGTCAAACGCGTGGGATTTTTTTGTTTTTTTTTGGCTGATGGAAGTACTGATGTTAGGCACGGCACAAAAGTGGAAGAGGAAAAAGCTAACACAAACGGCCAATATATTATTTAAACTACGAAGACAAATTGAGAGTATTGATTTTACCTCGTGACCATCGTCGTATGGTTGTCGTTGTTTTACGATTTATTGAAAATGCATGCAGTATGTAGTTTCTCCACAACATTAAAAAAAAAAAAAAAAATAGAAGCAATAAAACGGTATTCTTAAATCTTTTCAGCTGATGTTTGTATTATGATATTACATAATATTCGGTCATGTCCCATTGGTATCTAATATTTATAATATTTTATGCGTTAAATTCCAAATCGATAGCACATATATAGGAAATAATGTGTGGGCCCCGTTGGTTAGTGTAGAACTACATTTAATGCTTGAAAAAAAATATAAAATAAAATAATGTATACATCGATACCCAGAATTTTGTGCGTTGGTGTGACGAACAGGTAATATCACTTTGTTTTTATTCCATTATAAATATAATACATGGTTTCATCGTTGATACCGATTGATGATAAAATAATTAGATAAAACGCATTTGGTCGGTATGCAATTAAATTCCACCTGTGCGATCAAAATATCTATTGTTGGCTGCAAAATATTATCGTGATGTAGCTGGGAATAATAAGCGGCCCAACGGTAATTTTCACAACAATAATGAAAATAGACTAAACACGAGCGAATTTTGTTGAGAGATCCAGTTAATTTTCTCTATTCACCAAGAAGCTAAACAAATATTTTTTATCTTAGTTTTTGGTAAAGTTGTTTGGGAAAACCGACACTCTTTTTCGAGAAAAACGTTTGTAATGCTTGTGATAATCGAATGAAAAAAAAAATATACAAAGAATCATTTTTTAATAAAATATAATATACACTATAGTTTTAACTTGAAATTAATTTTTCATAAAAAAGTGCCTATAAACGTAAACTCTTAACTCTACGAGTCGCACATAAAATGTTTTTTTCAAAAAATTATTTTGACGGTGGTTTCAATGAGATACCACATTTAAAAATCGCAGACAAAATATTAAAAAAGTGGTGGTGTCTTTTTTTAGCTTTTAGTATAATAAATGGATGATTAATAATAATAATGTAATTTAGATACTATGTATTGAAGTTAACACCATAAATATTAATGTGGCTAAACAAAAAAAAATATATTTTGTACCTTTTTAAATACGGTATTAATTATAAAACAACTATTTGGTGGGCTTCACATTGAGGATTTTCTGGCTGTTGTTGCAGAGGCAGGCCTTTGACCGCATTAAGCTCTCAACCGGTGCTTGTCATTTGGGCGCTTATCTTACGGGTAAACACTAAACTGTGTTGTACAAACACACTTTTGAAAATATTTAAAAAAAATTAAATACGTTTTTTTTAGATGCTACTCGAATATTTTACAAAAATATTTATTTAAAATGTTTTCTCAGATATGCATATAAGTAAAACTTAAAAGTAAGTATATATTTTTTTAGAATTTTTAATTCTTTTGTTTTCATAAAGTATAAATTAGAATTGAGCAGTCCTATTTTAATGGATAATATTTATACTTTAAAATATTAAAATAAATATCGTGTGATTCGTAAATATTGGATTTTTTATATTTTCGCCGATTGCGGAAAAACGAGGGTAAGAATATTGTGTTTATTTATAATTTGAAACAATGCGGATTTTGGAGTTTTATGCTTTTGCCTTTTATTTTTATAATATAAAAATAATATTGTATAAGCCTCTTCCACTTAACCGTATATAATTATTCTTTGTTTATTAAGTCGAGAGAATTTATCCAAAATGGCGATTTTAAAAGCAAATAGGTTAATCACAATTATAGTCGAATCCGAAAGTTATATTTAGTTAGTAAATGTTACTGTGTTTGGGCAAAGTAAATAGTTTTCTTATATTTGATTACATAATATTGATGCCATGTAAATACTACTGTGTATATTTTTCTGACTAAGGCGCAATTATATCGGGTAGAAATGCATTGGCTTTGCTTTTAAGACCAACACTTTAGTGTGTATCTTGTAGAAAATGTTAGAATACAAATCATTATAATATAATAATGTTAAAATATAAAGCTAGTCATTATTAGTACATTAATAACCGCAGATTCCCATCGGGTTTGACCTGATCAATTATAATGCATTTATTATTATGTACTTTTAATGTTACGCCAATAGTTCTTGTAGATCCACAGCTTTGTTTTTTTTTATATAAAGTATAATAAGCTCAAAAGCAAACTTTTAGTATTCGCCAAGGAAGCTCTCGTTGTGGAAAGAGCGTTATATTATTTTATTGTAAATAAAACATTTAAAACGGCTAATGACTAATGTTAAAGCCAAATCCTGAATAAAAAAATATATATTTAAAAAAGATACATTTTGTGTGAAAATCATCGCCTGCATAAAATAAAAAAATTATGGTAAAAATAAGTTTAAAATTGATCTGCAATTAATTTTGTATCGTGCAATTTCGGTATCGTGATGGGAACTAATTGAACCAAATATATTGAACTACAACAGAAATAAAGAATTCTGTTAGAGTAATATAAACGTTTGCATATTAACTATAAACAAAATTATGATTATCATACAGAGTGAAACAAATAACATCATATATTACTGACGAATTTATGTAAATACCATCAGTTATTAGGGTAAAAATATTTTAATAAAAATTGAAATCGATCTCAGGAGATCAAAATTTATGTAGAAAATGCCAGAACAATCGAATGAAGAGTATGCTTTATGGTAAGTATATGCCATATTAACATAATTTTTCATTTTCAAATCACGCGATCAAATACTTTTGTACGAGATTGAAAATCTGAACCCTAACCGATATTATAATAAAAAAATGCCTAGAGGATTTTGAGACTTGGTGTAACAATTCCTTTACTTTGACTCGTATAACAAATATATCAGTATAAGCCAGTGTGAGCCGATTAAAGCAAGGAAAACATTTAAATTTGTCAACTAGAGAAAAATTAATATGTATACTTATGTGTATACAATATATTATGCGTAGTCATCACAGTTAAAAATTCAATAACATAAAATGCATAGCACAACTTAAAGTAAAACGACACCGCAGGTAGACAACGGGTTATTTTTGGATACATTCCCGGGTTAAATTTAAGGATGTAAAAAGGGATGTCATTCATTAATCGAACCCTTTGGAACTGCGGTTGATTAATATTTAAGCTTAAGTGGTCAGCAGCGTACACAAAGGACATAAGCACACAGAGGCAGTAATTTTTTTTATTCCCACCACTACTGTGTCACATCTAAAAAAGGCATAATCCACTCGAATTAATGATAAATCTGATTTATTGATAATGTTGTCATTTTGTATTGCGGTAACGTTTTGGCTAATGTAGCGAAACGCTGAATTTTTTTTTAGTAATGTATACATTGTAGTGTAAAATAATTAGTCAAAAAAGAAAAATAACAGTTATCAACAAACGACGAACACAGTTATAACCTTATATTGTTATTTTATCGGTTTTGGTTATGATTTCTGTTCTAGTTATTTTTGAAAATGCATTTTTTCGGTAAACTTAGTAGCGTGTATTTATATAAGTATTATTACAATATTATGTTTTTCACACGAAGTCCTAAAGGATATTAACTTAAATACAAGTTTATATTACAAGTTATTTCATGTTATAGAGTTATATTATAGGTATACGTATAACTTTTAAACAATATATAAATCTTTCCTCGTAACATTATATAACATTACATTTGTGTACAATAAAAACTGCATAGCATGTTTACTGGCACTTAAACACAGATAGTAAGATAAAACAATACAAATTCACCCCTTTTGACATTTCAATGGCTTTGTACCCGCCAAAACATAAAATTTCAATCGCCAAGCTTTATTAAGTAGGACCAATGGGACTATGTTTATTAGAGTGAGGGCAACTGGAAAGCACTCGGGTTAGTATAAAAAGGGCAATTAAACCACTGTTTTTTCTAATTGTTAGTAATTATTTTCAGACTCTTCGTGTAGCCTATCATTGTAGTACCACTAGAGTGTATACGCACAATGACTTCTCGACTCAACTTCCAACTTTTTCTATTTTTGCTTTTATACATTGTTTTTTTTTTTAGTAAGTTCAAGTTCCCAATATTGTGTGTGAAATTTAATGTATGAAGCATAAAAATCGTTATCTTTATTTAAATCAATATTTCCTAGGAAATGATCATTTGATTATGGGTTATACTTATGATAAGTACATTAATCTATGAATCTTGGCGTTATATATGGTTCAAAAAAGGTTTTGTAAGATTGTCTATGTCATAATAATATAATATCAATGAACTTCATAAACGCGCTCGAATATAATATAATACACTTCATACACCATAGCCCTTAAGTAGAACATTAAATCTTTTGAGTGTAAAATAAATCATAAAGTAATTTTAATATTACCATAATTCAAGGAGCGAGCATAAATAATAAATAATATTCACGTAAAAGCTTTGTAAATGATAAAAACCTGTTGAAAATCATAGTTTATAACGGAAAATACGGTCTGTGCAAACTTAGGTTTAAGAAAGTTCTTACAAACCATTAATGTGTTTATAAATAATAAAACATTTAGAAGTCCAACAATTTGTTTTTGTTATTATGTTTTTCAATAGAAGAAAACATTCAATTATATTAATTATTATTGATGATCTATTATACCATTCACCGTGTCGATAAGTTTGCTGTAAGAGGGGTATCTATCTTATATAGCACCAAACTCATCCCCTGAGATACTAAACACAGACCCACAGATTGAACAAGAAACTTTATCCAAGTGAATTAATTAATAAGTTTATGATAGATAATTGAAAATTAATGTGATTGCCAACTAATGGTCTAAACATTTACTACCTACTAAAGAAAAACTGCTTATGTCAATATTGAATTAATTGAATTTGATTGCCTACACTGGAATAAAAGACAACACAATTTTGTAATTGAATCTACTGAATAATTTATCATTTTTTATGAAAAATGTAATCAGTGAACTTTTTATTATTTAATTTAACTTCATGTTCATTTGTGTTAACTATAAAATATTTTGTTGTTATTTAGTCAAACAATTTTTTGAAGTATATTTTCTTCGTGTACAGGTAAATTTTACATAAATTTATCATATTATAACATGTTAATATTGAATATTAATTTACATGGGTTGTTTTTTAAATAATCATTATCTAAAATTTAAATTAACTATGTGTTTGTAAAATTTTAAATGATTGTTTCTCGTTTAATTTTTAAATTTATTAGTTTTTTTTTATTTCTTGGAAAGTATAATGGGCCTCACTAAGAAACCACGTGCGGAAGCCCACTTGACTTAATTGAAACTATAATTTGTTTTCTGTTATTGTGGAAAACAATTATTTTATGTAATTTGGGAGTAGGTGAATGATTTTAGTTTCATAAAATGATAAATTGTTTGACTTTTGATTACATTATCAAAGTTAAGTATGGAGGTGCTATTATGGTGGTATCGAGGTTGTCTTGATTTTGAAATTGAAGAAGTGAATTTTTTTTTTTACCTTTCATAATTATATAGGCGTGGTTTGTAAAATCTAAGGTTTTTATTTATAACCATATTAACTATTCCTTCCATAGCGGTTCCGAGTGATATCCAAATCAGAGAATACCGCTGTTAATTTAAAAGTAATATTAAAACAAAAAAGGATTATCGACTTTGCGAAGTTTATTTTTTTTGAGATTTCCGCATTTATACATCTGGACAATGCATTAAGGCTCAATTATGTTGGAAAACATTACGGTCACCCATCCGAGAACGGTCAACGTAGCCTAACACCGGTTCGTGTAAAGTTGGAAAACTTATATTACTTTTTAAACAGTTTTAGTTACGGTTTATGGTCGGGTTAATTTTGCGAAATAAGATACTATTTTTTTTCAGTTTGGCGAACTCCTTTATTCTAGCGGACAAGGCCACACGTTCTTTCAAGTGCAAATAATATTGTTGCGAACTTTGTGCGCAAAGTGTTTTCAGATAAATAAATACTAATAAGCGCGTATACCGTGTTGTCGATTTTCCGGTATTATTATTATTTATTTTACACGCGCATCTTGTTCGAGACATATAAATTGGATTGAACGTGAATTTCCCTTCGCACAAGACTTGCGGATGTCGACGATTCCCATAAAATTGTATAGTTCCTCCGATAAAGTCCAATGCAGTTTTTTTGGTGGTTACCCCGTGTTTACAAGAATTCAATTCCAATTGACCGTCCGGTATGTGCACATTTCACTTTTGAACTACGGGCCGGGCGGCGGTTGAGGTTGCGTACAACGACAAACCGAACCGTAAAAAGATACACCTATCTGTCTCATATATAGTGCCCGTATGTTTTATAGGTAAAAAAAAAAAAAATAAAATAACGGAACGCGTCTGGTAAAAAACACCCGAAACCTTTCAATTACCCAAGAGAGGCTAGAAAATATTATGCTCAGGTTAATAAATCGGTCGAACCTACTCGTGTGTACTTTCTGTGCGGAACACGTTGTCTGGTCTTTTTTTTTTTTTTATAACATGTTATACGTCTTATTTTATAATATTTTTAAATAATTTCGTTTAGTTTTGAATTCTAGGCCGTCACTAGGGCGAGTACATCACACACATCTATCGTTGTCTATTTTCATCATTAGTGCCGTGCTAACTGTCATTTAATGCTCTAGGGAAATCATATTTTGGCATACCTAAAATTTGTGGAGCCTTTTGGCGCACATCCCCTTAGCGCGGCCCCGATCGTCATCGAAATATTCTAAAAAAAAATTTTCTCGCCTATGGATAAAAAACAAACAAATAAAATCGTCGTCACTTACCTACCCACGGATGGTACGAATTTATCAATGCCTTTTTTTTCAACGATGATAGTTTTTTTTTTTTTTTTTGGCCAAAACCAAAAACCACGCGTAAGTACGGAAGTCAAGCGAAACTTGAACGACGACCGTTCAGCGACGAACGCGTGGTGTTACACTGTAGTCGAAAGCCGCAAGTGCACTACGCCGTCGACTCCGTGTCGTCCACAGTATGGCCAAACGCGACGGAATGGAATTATCATACACGGTTCGCCCGCAGCGGTCAAAAAATAAAAAAAAAACACCAATCGTTCACTAGGTAAAAAAATATAAAACATAAAATAATCGATTTTGTTACGAATAAATTTGTTATTATAAAGAAAGAAAAAAAAAGTTAAAAAGAGAGCGGTTATCTTTATCTAAAGACGGTCACGATCAATCGGAAATAATAATCACATTGTCTACAGTCGAGTGCACGCTTTATTATATTATGTAAAAGAGTATAATATTTGAATTACAAAATACAAACGCAAAACGGGCGTAGTTAATCACCACCAGGTAATGATTAATGAACGGTTTGAGCATTAATTATTTTCGTCCGGTATTAAAACAAAAACAAAACCGAGATACTCAATGTGTACGACAAGAAATGTATAATAGGATGGTTTTTGTAATTATCGAGACCGCGTTATATCCATAATACCTTAAGTAAGGTATTCCGGAAATGCAATTTTTCGAAAATATTTTTTTGCTTACTAAAACTACTGTGTATAGTAATAAATTATGATTTTTTAATGTTTGGTAAATATTTTATCAACGACTTTACAGCTTTGTTGATATACTTTTTACTTTTCACCATTTTTTTTTATCCAATCATATAGCTATGCAAAACGCGTTTTACAACGTCCGTGATGTTTTTAAAGTAAAAATCAGAAACCTCTAAACAAAATTGGAAGATTTTCGAAAGGAAAGTTCTTTATTTGATATTTTAGTATTTGATGTTGAAAATAGACATTATTTATTCATAAAGCACAACTTTTTTTGTTGAAAATATTTAAAAAAAAAAATGAATACAATAACTTTTTCTTCTCAATAACGTTCTTTTCGATTCTATAGTAAAGTCGAGATTTCTTTAAACTCCATCGTGGAACGGTTAAAACGCATTCTGTGTAATCAACATTTTACGTTTGAATATTTGGGGTACAACCAGGGGTAGATACAGGAGGGATGGGGCTACAGTGGCTGAAACCCTTACCTCATGTACTTAAATTGTATGCATTAAAAGTGTATTTGTATGTTTTTTTTTTTTTAATATATTTTTTCTACAACGTCCTTTTTAAGCGGTTTGACTTAATTTTCCATAGAATCCTAGTTTTGTACGAATTTGTTAAGTCCAACAATAGTTTGTCGTTCCGCTTCTTTACGATATTCTCACTTTGAACAATAAAGCGTTGACAGGCGCCGAAAACTATAAGTACCCACAGATGTACAATCAGACAAGCTAGCGCTCAAAAGTTAAACTATAAACAACACAGATACGATAAATACCTTGTCAACTCTGTATACATACATTTTAATGACATTGGTCTGTCATTCAAACTTTATGTGTAATATAACTTGTAATGCAGTTGATTTCGACTAAAGGAACGTTATTCGCTTTAATGGCTTCAACAGCAATTATTATATAGGTACACCAAGATTAATAGGGCTTGATATTGAAATGAGAATTTCAAACATAAACAGATGATTCATTAGTTTGTTCGGGTTCATGTGCTATAGACTGCTTATAATGTATCGAAATGAGAAAGGAAATCTTACAAATAAGATTCATTTGAAAGCGAGTTCACATTTTGATATTGAACTGAGACAGTAATTTTAATTTTTTAAAATAACTAGACAAAAAAGTGGACTGTAATAAATATATACTTGTATGTGATGGAATCTATTATAAATTAGTTTGGATACATTACTTTTTTAATTATATAGAGAAATATAACTTTGTGAAATTAAAATGTTAGGATTTTTGTATTTCGTTGTGGATAAAACAACTGATTATTTAGATCTAATAATAATTTCATTTTTTGTGAAATTATACAAAATCTAAACATATTTGGATGCTGTTAACTTAACTTACAGTAAATGTTTGGACTAAAAACGTTTCTATGGTCTTTAGAATCTAGCTTTTTATGGTTTGTCATATATTTGGAAGTAATAGAAATACATTTTTAAAACTTATGTGTTTCTATTGTTGTGTAGATGATTAAACTTTAAAGTTTAAACATATATCAATAATTTAATAGATTTTGATTTTCTGTTTTTAGTTTCTCCCAATTCTTCTTGAATAGCCTATTTTTAATTAGAAATTATTATTATTAACTATTAGTTTAGATTAGATATTACAAAGAAAGCATTATTCGAGTTATTTTGTTTTTAATTATAATTATATTGTTTATGTTGTTTAAGGTTGTTGAACGATTTATTATAAACATTTTATTGATATTTATTTTTAATTTATTTACGTTATTTCGAGTTATTTTAAAAAATTATACAAATGTAAAGTTGAAAAACAGTGTTTTCTCTTGTACGTTTTTCAAAATTATAAAATAAACATTAAGCGCTGTGAAATAGGTTTCCATGTTGAATAGAACGTAATTTTGTGCAACCCAAAACATTAAATTAAAGTCAAAATTCTGATCGACGGCGGTAGTTAGAAAAGTAAATAGGATTAATTTTATTAGATAACATCAAAATGCACTTATTTGGTGAACTTTAATAAACCATTCAAGTAGGTAAGTGTGTCAATACAAAGTTCGCATTCAAAATATTAATTTAATAATTTATATTGATGACACGGTGACATAAAATAATATTTGTGTGCAATGATAATGATGTTAAAAATGTACATTTAACTTGAATTGTAATATTTTGATCTATTTGAACGGAGTGTCTTATATCATAAATGTTTTAAATTTGTATACGTTTTTTTTTTTGTTTTAATTTTAGTTCTTCACTCTTTCGTTTAAGTACAGTTGTGTCATTGCTTTTCGGCACATTCATATTATCATTATTTTTCATTTACTCCTAAAGAAGACTGTATTTCAACGTTTAAGCTAGTAAAACTCGTGTATGTGTATATACTTTACTGATAATGTTCTAATAATACCTTTTATATTACGTAGGATAAAGAAAACACAGGAAATTAGGATATTTCGATGTGAATCCTACTCAACGCCGTTTAAAATAAAAGTGTATAAAAATCGAGCTTCTCTAATCAATATTGAAACCTCGTTTTTTGTAAAGTGTATCTAAACGTAGAATTTAAACTAAAACAAGTTTTCAAATAATAACATAAGGCATTGGGGGGTCTTTGGCGAGATCTGAAATTTTAATTAACTTATAACAAGATATTAAAGTATTTTGTCGAGTTATCTTAAAATATATTTATCATAATATAAGCTAAAGTTTTTTTTATTGAAACAACACAATTTAAGTACTGGCTGTGAGATGGAAATAAGCGCAAGGAAATATAGTTTGCAAAACAATATACGCATTGAATAAATAGGATTTAGTGAATTATCAGATGAATTCAGTTTTCCTACCAGGAAACAAAGTAATATTTTATTCTTTGGCCGTGTATTCCGTTGGGGCTAGACTATGCAGTTGGAATAGAGCTTACCGGGATTTTCTTAGATTCCAGTGGCCAAAGCGGCGTGTCTTCTACTTATATTTCAGATTTCACAAGAAAAAAAATAACAAATCCTTGTTTTGTTTGCGATTTTTTTGAATAATAATAATGTTTTTTTCTTTTGTAATTGTTATGCTTCTGAGATAAAAAGTTGTACAAGATGATTGTTTTTTTTTTGCCTGGGCTGACGATAAATGTTTAACCGATTTGTACGTATCTTCAATGTACTTTATTAAAATTCTAAAAATGAAGATTAAAATCAGCATTATAAAACGTAATCAACAAATGAACTAATTATAATCTACTTTAAAAAACTAAAAAGAAAAAAATATGCATATATAATCAATAAATTCCCATGAACTTATTATAATGTGGTCAAGTGGTCAAAATCACATATATAGGCTTATGAGGTCACGAGGTCATGATGTCGACTTTCGGTTAAAACAATAACATTTATTTAAACAACTTGTCAACAAGTACATAAAAATAACAAGTGGGTATAATTTTGTGTTAAGTCTCCAATACATAAACCAGCCCTCTCATTGGTCTACTATAGTTTGTTTGTTTTAGTTATAAAAAAAATAACTGCGACCCTTGACAAGTGATGTACTAGCCAGATAACGTGGTAAAAAAGAGGTTAAGATGATGTAAAACTATTTCTTTTAACACCGCAAACTTATAACAATTAAATTATTATTAATTTTTTTAAATCATAAAGATATAATGTATTTTTTCAATCCTAGCCTGTTTAACGCTTGTTTGTTAGTGTTGCGTCTATCGAAGTAGTTTATTATTTAAAATTTTTTTTTTTAGGTGTTAAAGTATAAAAGAAATACGGTTATATAAAAATGTTATTTCGTTTCGTTTAGTTAAATCTATTAGTTATTATAAGTGTTTATTTTGTAAATTTCCAGAGTTTTTTAGATGTTATATGATGTGATGTGATTTTTAATTAATTTTTACATCCGTGAGTTGTATACAAGAACTTTCGTAAGACACAATTATCTGAAATCGTTGAAAAAATTGTTTTTGAAGGTATTTAACTTTTCGCAGGGATACATTATTACCACTGTCAATTTCTACACTTGAAGTTGCTTCAATCTCTGAGTGCTGCTATTTTACTATACTATTGGAGCTATTGTTAAGCGAGGGAATCTCATCAGTATACAAGAAAGGATTTAGTTTAAAATATCGTTGTCAACATTAAAAGTAAAAAATAAATGTATTTACTCGTTATTGTAATATCAAAATACTTTCTCAGCTTCGAGTGAAAAAAAAAATTCAACGTTCTTGAGTTGTTCGCAATATTTGGTGTAAAATAAAAGTCATTAGTTTACATTGAGTTGTTTAAACAATTTAGGGTTATCCATTGTGTTTTGCTGCAAGCTGACCTCTTTGTGATTACAATAAACGGAATTTCCGATTTCCAGCTCAGAGTGTTGTCTCTTGTATGATTTATTACATTTGTATTATGTACGGTTATATTTTAAGGGCAGAAGAATGTTTAATCTCAAAATTCATACACATGTGTACGTGCCGTGTAATTTTCGAGTCGCCCTGCTATACGGCTGAATTTATGATGACACTCTTTAGCCTCCAGGTATTTCAAAAACATGCACGCTCACAATGTATTTAATTCCGTGTAAACGTGGCATGACAAAATGTCGATATTTTAATGTATGTATCTTAAAGTTCGTTTTATGAGTCCACAATACATGTAAATGGAGAGAAATCTAGAAAGTATAAAACAAACATTAAAAGCGAACTCGAATCAAGCGTTTTGGAAAATATATGTGTTTGTATTGCAAAAAAAAAAAAAAAATGTCACGTAGTAGTTTTGTTTTTTTTATACACGAGTCACTAAAAATAATGTCGACATTGTTTTTTTTTCTCCAATATTTACTTACGGTTGCCTAAGTGTTTGTCCGGTTTTTTTTTTGTTGAAAATAAACATCGATCGTTAGCCGTCGGACATCATGTTTACCTAAACGAGTAACATTCATATTACGTGCACGAAATGGGTCGACATTAAGGGATAATAATTTAGGATGTTACCCGAAATGCCCTTTATCGAAAGTACGGCGGCTCTAATACATTTTATTTTTTATTTTCATTCGTCTTATTTCCTAATGCGTTGTAGACCCTATTGATGTATGTTTTTTTTTTTTTTAAATAAAATATTTAACGTGAAATCATTTATGGAGGAATCGTTGCTACGTTTTGTTTTTTTAACAGAAACTAAATAATTTTGCACGGAACGGAACACTTCGTTCTGCGATAAAACGTTAACTTTATTCCTTTTAAAACGCTTCCTTGGAAGTAATAAGCCGTACTTATGAAACAATTATTTGTACCAAGTAGTTTGCGCGCTTTTGGAATTTTTAGAATTTGTCATAACCGACGTTGGAGTTTCGATCTTGTTCTATTGACTGGTACAGCGTTCAGAACTAGATAAAAAGAGAGCTTAAAAAACAATTCGGCTGTCTATACATGATTCTAGATGATTATTTTTCGAATGGTCGATTCGTGTAGAAAACCACTATTGCAGCAGTTGATTAGATAGACAAGATGACTAGAACCGGAATGTACAAAACAAATTACAGGACTGCGTTTAATAGTATATTTAACGATGGTCAATGGTCAGTAACTGTTGTACACAAAATACAACCACGGTGCTATCCATAAGTCAACAAGATTTACGGTATGCTGTCCGTGGTACTGAAGTACCTCGAGTAAAATGTGAATAGGTCAGGTAGGGTAATATATTTATGTACAAACGTAAAAAATATGTTTATTGGGGAGAAATCGTCGATGAAAAACTTTCTGATCGATGTGATTAATGTTCGGGTTTTTTTGGATAAATTGTAAACGACGACGTTCACGTTATTAGAAAAATGTCCAAAAAAAATAAAAAAGAGACTTACCCAACGTTGTTAAAATATTCAGAACTAATATTATAATTTAAACGTGTAGACGAGATCTACAAATATTCATTCATAGTATGCAATGCGGATTTTCGTTAAGTTGTTTGTGCATCTTTTTATTCTGGCCGTATTTTGACAAATTTGGTCATTTTCTGTAATTGTAAACATTTTAAACTGTTACATTTTAGTTAAATTCAACTATTTGGAAACATTTGGAAATTCAGTCGAGTATAGAATGAAATCGATATCATTATCTAGGTCGATTTTGCCATTTATCCTCGTCTTTATTTCTTATATTATTGTGACATACGTCTGAACTATTTAAACCATATTTATGAAGGGAAAATAATTATCTCTTTTTCGTTGCACATGTTTATTTACATAATATTGAAAAAAAATATATTAAAACAATTAAATTAGAAGTATAAGTTCCGTTCTTCAAGCCTGAGATCAACATGCTCTTGATTTATTTAGTTGGCGAATTACTCGCATCTTTGCATCGACAATCACAAACAATCACTGTTTCTTGACAGACCACTGACTAGACTACTTCAGGCTATGACGAGATGGAGACGGCGTCTGAAAGCATTTCGCGTTACTCTTAACCCTTGTCTCCGGCATATCCGGGTCGACGGACCCTCGGTCTCGAGTATTCGATGATGACATTACAGGTAATTGTGTATTATACAAAGGGACTTCCAGTTTAACCAACGACGGTACTACTGACGGTGTCGCAGAATACTAATGCATACGAATAGTAATTGTAGTGTTGCCAATAAGAAGTCACTCAAATATAAATTATATCGTTTGGTTGAAGACGGTGAAGTATAATAGATATTCTATTGTCTACCAAACTTTACTGTAATAAACTTTAAGTAATAATTTTACCAACATTAAGTGATGTCTTCACCTAACCTAACACAGGAGAATTAAAAAATTGAATAGGAAAAAAGTGTAAAAATCGTATGATAATTTAATTATTGTTTGTAAAAACATTAAAACAGTTGTTTGAAAACTTTTGTATTCGACTATTCCGGTTTTAAATTGACCTAAGTCGCGAATGGTTAAAATAAAGGAATAATAATTTTGATAGACGATTTTATTTGTATAACATTTCAATTTTTATGCATATGCGTTGCACAAAGATAACACTTTTACTGCGAAGTGTTTTTACTATTACAACAGGAGTTTCTCATCGAGTTAATTATTCATACAAATGTAATTGGATTGCTTAGACGTGAAATGGTACAAACGTAGTACTCAATTATGTACGGAGCTCAAACTTAACGTTTGTGTAGGTTTACTCGTATGTCACAAACATATTATAGTGATTTTATTTAAAAAAATGAATACACGTGCGCTGGCGAAATATGAATAATTGCACAATGGCTTATGTAGTCACGTTACGAGCTACTTGTAGAGAACAAGTGGTTAATCCTAGAAAACTACGAGTTCCTTAAGAAAGCACCGTTTCAACTACAACGCGCTATTTAACTATTTTCGCTTACATGCCACTTGACAGCCGTTGTTGTTTTTGGTATGATATCGTTAACAAAAGTTACGGTCTAACAATAACGGTTGGGGTATAATTGAAAACCCTTGTTTTAAATGAACAATCGTATCTTCAACTAAGATGGCATAACAGCGAGTTCATCCTATTTTCTATTTTTTTTTTTTTTGTATTCCCAAGTAGTATTTTATAGTTGGCGTTCCCTGTACAGAAACGTAATGAAATTGCCTATATAAAACGCCGTCGCTGGTGTTTTTTTGTACAATACAATAAAACTTATCAAATGTCTTGGAGATAACAGTAACTAGTTTTATAGAGACCGCAAGACCAGTGTACGGATAAAAATAAATTCTAGTTCATTTTGTATTACAAAAACAAATTCTCCACAGTCGTTTTAAAAAAAAAAAACAAAAGAGTTCGCAAATAATAGCACCAAAGTATAATCAGAATTACGATACTTGAGATTTTTTTCTTGTTTATTAGAATAATAAAAGCAATCCTGGAACACGAAATAAATTTAATACATCTTAAGAAAAATTATAAAGTAAAATAGTCCGTAATGTTGATTAAAGGTTTTATTTCCATGTTACAATCAGTTATAGCTAGGTCATAATACAAAAACTCATTTTACATGCTTATTAAGTTTAAAATTAAATTGTTTTGTTGTCATTGAACGTGTGTATACAGGCCTATAAACATGTCTTTGTGGCAGAATTTACAATTGGGTTTTACGAATCGTTGGTTATTTTTTTTCTTTCTAAAGCCAATTAAAGTTTTTCACTGGGGGGTAATAACCATAGTTAGCGTATGCCATTCAAAGGTTAATTTATTATTTTATCGAATGAAATCCGGTCGGACGACTCAAATAAAAACTGCATCTATGTGATTACTTTTTACCGAATTAAGAAATAAGAATGTTAAATTCTATGTTATTTGATGTTTGAAAACAGTGACCTCGTTTTGAGATTCAGACGATCAATATAATTATTTGAATTGTTAACGCTTTATTTTCTAGATTCTAAGAAATCAGTAACAGTATAAAAAGACAGTACCTACGGTAAGAAATTAGCCATCCACAGTTGCTCAACTCTGCGTTAAAGTTAAAAGTTTTTATATTATTCAACGTCTGTAACCAGAGTTAACAATTTATATAGAGTAACTCTAAAGGGTCTCTTAGGTTTTATTCTTTTTACTTATTTAACAACTAATAATCTTGTGTTGATAAGATAAAATATTAAATTCAAACAAAGGAAGTAAGGTGCATTTTATAGAGTTTTCTACTGCATAGAATAGTAATTCAGACTGATCATTTGCATAGTTCTCTCGTTTAAATTAATATGAAACTTAAGTTTACATTTAATAGTCATTATCATTTAATTTTTAAATAAAAATAGTAGTATGTAATAATTTTATATTATATTAGCCAAAAATTTAATTTTTCGTTTCTGTTGTTCTTTTTTGAACATTATGTTCTATTAAAAAAAATTCCTAATTGGTTTAGATTTTTAAAAGTAAGTAGTAGCGCTTTTAAGTAAAAATGTAATTCATATAAGTTTTTATTTTTTTTTCAGAGATTAAATACTCTAGAAAAAGGTGATCCACATGGAGATTATCAGCATAAAAAATAAGACACATAGTTATTCTTTATATTATATTATTATTACTAATTATATGAACTTGAGGTTAATTTGAAAAAAAAATTGATACTAACGGAGATTCAAAAGATATCATTTTTAAAATTACTAGTCGAGATATAGAATTGTTTATCAGTATTTTTTTTTAAACCTGGTCATAATTTTTTATTTTTATTTTATGCTGGTAATTTCCATGCTAATCACTTTTTCTCTGAGTATTTTGTTCTCGACAAAATTAAGAACTTGAATGAATTAAACTATTACAATATTTTCATAATTTTCTTACGCTTATGACAAGTTGGCTATGTTTTTATTTTACATGGGTCGTCCTTTACTAATATTTTATTTGTTATTATTACTACACGTGACAACCGATAACGAATAACGATTTTTTTCTTTTAGGCACATATCGTGCGGTCGCGAAAGTCTGGTTTGCGTGTGCAATTATGTTTTATAATAATATGATACGATATAAGGTAGAACTAATATTTGTCTGTACATGGAACATCTATAATACTTGTAGGCAATATTCCACAGTCGTTAAATAATTCAAAAATGTCATACCTATATCATTACCACAACTTACAAGGCATTCGAAACACGCAAATCGTAACAGGGAAAAGTCGATTGTGCCTAAATAATTAAATTGTAGGCTGTTTATAATATATTTTTGTGCAGCTAAGTCAAGCGATATCGTGTGCTTAGAACTTAAAGTAGTAGTGCCGGCGCCCATCAAAAGATATCGCTGTAGAACAGTTTTCTACTAATTAATCAGATAACACAACAATATTCTAAGCACTGAGTCAATTAAATAAAAGGTTTACCATACATTTTTTCAGTAAATCAATTAAATGTATTAGGACGTATATAATGTAATTTGTTTTTCATTATGAAAATGAAATTAATATCGATTTGCAGAAAATGTGTTAATGCACGCCGATGATTCCAATTTGGTATAAAAATGTTATAGTTAATGTTTTAAAAATGAAAGCTTAAGAGGTTAAAAAGTTTGATTGTGTTTATCTCTTAATGATGTAACAAAAAAAATGCTCAGGTTACGTTATACAGTTTTAAATAAGCAATGAAATTCAAGCCATATGATTTTCTTGACGGGGATTTTTTTTAGATACAAAAGCATACAAAGGGTATCATGTTCATAAGTATATATAAAAAGTTAATCTACATGAACTATTTTTTATAGAAAAAAAAATGTTTACTTTTTTTTAGTAGTCTTACGATTGTTTAACAAGTAGCAACTGACCAGTACAGTTTAAAGTGTAGGGTGTTAAAATAATGCACATATTATATTATAATATATACACATGTTATCTCTATAATTTGTAATGATTTTCTCAGTTATTGCTATGTATCATGTATAATATACATATAGTATAGTATAGACTATAGTGTATAGTGTACAAAGTATGTATTATATTTTATGTGTTGATTCGTACCTAGTGATTATATCTTTTACTTTGTTGTAACTTTTAATAGGTTATAAACTGCATGTACAAATACGGTTTTATAGTCTGTATTCGTACCAATTATATTTAAAAGAAATATTGTTTTTGTTAGAGAGTATTGCTTACTTTTGTTTTAAACGATGAAAATTGACGAATTGATATGCTATGTGTTTTATTGTATTTTTTTTTTTTGTTAGAACAAACATATTATGTGACAGATATTTTAAGAGATAATTTTAACAGCTGTTACATCATTTAAAATAACTGTATAAGTATTTTACTTGCCGACAATTAGTGTGAGTTGTGTTTCAAATTATAACTTTTAAGAAACACTGATAATCAGGCCTGGATAAACAATGAAATAGGCTTAAAATAATAATAAAAACAATAATAATAAGACAAATATTTACCAACAAAAAAATGTGTATTTTTTAATAATTGTTAAACAAATATTAAAATAATAGAATGAAAACAAAAAACTACTGTAAACACATTTTTTAAATTAATACATTTTTTTAAAATAAAAATATAACAGCAGTGTAGGTCGAAGACTTCAGGATGTTTACTTTATAGATTATTCTGGCCCCAAAAAAATAGGTTTATAGTAATTTATAAACCTCCGAAAAAACGGGACGCACATCAGATTTATGTAAAAAATCATAACACCTGACACAATACAACAATGACTAAAATCAATAAAGTATAAACGTGAAGGTTATAAAATCTGCACCATGTCATCAGCAAGTATCAAAATACTAACAATGGTAGACAGAAACTACTACATTTCCTAATATTTAGATGGACTTAACACTACTATTGAGGAAATCTATATGAATGCAGTTAGAATGTAAAGACATAATTGGTCTGTTCAATGCAAATACTAAAAAGCACATTATTTAAAATCAATAAAAATATAATTGTTTAGTAATAAACTCAAAATAAACAATAACATTGACAGGTTTTTTAGTTTACTAGGAATTGTTCAAATTGCAAGTATTGCACCAAAGCTACTATCTTCAGACAATTATGAAAATAGGGCGGCAAAACAGTATTATTACAACAATAGCACAAGAATTAATTCTGATATGTGTCCAAGTTTCTCAAGATAACCTTGCTCAGAAATTACTTTTTGTAAACACTACTTATATATTATTTAAAGAATATGATAATATCTAGTTTAAAAAAAGTAAATCGATATAAGACATTATAAAACATTAATTGCTAAACAGTACGAATAAAAAAAAATACAAGTAGCTTAATTTTAAATGTTACCTAATTTACAGAAAATTGTAACTAACAGAATTGTCAAACAGTCAATGTCCGTTTTTATCGATTAGAATTTATTTTGTTTAAAGTACATGATGTCCTTGTGAATTTTAATACAGGGTCACCTACGCCATTACTAAGTAAAACAAAGATGTGTGATTTTCCCTAATTGTATCTCCAACTTGAGTATTACATTTAACTCTTTAATTTAATGTGGCAACTATGAGTATATTTAGGGCACCATCGACCCAGTTATGAGTCAAATAAACACTATTCGGATGTTTGGACTATGTTATTTCAGTGCTTTTTCGGACCGTTACGATGCTGCTAAGTAATTGATTGCAGAATAAATCAGAGCCATATGATGATGTTCTCAACGTTAGCAACCTAACTTGTGCATGCTCGTTTAGAGATTTGAAACTCTCTAGTTTTCATATTTTGGTGTTAACAATGGCATTCTGGTGTTCCACGTTTAAACCATGTCAACACAGAAACCAACGTCTCAGTTGGATTTGATTCAGGACATTGTTTTCGTATAGTATTTTTTGAGAGTACTTAAGTATTTCGTTGTTTTTTTCTTTTTTGTTTTTGTCCAAAATATATTTCCAATGTTATTCTATCAAGTTATCGGCGTATCTTAGTTTTCATAATTTTGTTTTATTTAAACACAAAATAATACACAAGTGAGAATAGTACGTTCTGGCGTTTCGTGTTTTGAAATATTGCTTTAAAAAAATAAGTAACATTAGTTAGGTATTAAAAAAGCTTTACCGTTTTTAATTAAAAACAACACAGCTTTGTTTCGAAGGTAAAACGTCATATTTATTTTAACGATATTGATATTGCTGAATAAATCAACAAGTAAAAAAAAAGAACTTTAAAAATTGATTTCTATTCTACTATTTTTATAACTATTAATTAATATTAGCTTATTCTAATCTGAGATTATAATAGTGATGTAATTAATATTGTAGTAGTGACATTTGTGACTGCGTGACTTATTCAGTTGCAAGTGGCTAGTTAAAGTCACGATCATATTTAATAGATCATACACGGTCATAGTACAAACGACGTATTTCTCTATTTTCAACAATATTGTTACACTATTGCCTATTGTGTTTTGTATGATAATGTCGTCGGGATGCACGAAAGTGTATTAAAGGTATAATATAAACCATTTACAATTATTATTGGTTCCTCGATTATCGTTTAGCGACCCGTGAACGGCAGTATGCAATTTTATCGGCACAGCGAGTGCAACCCGGTAAAAGTGTGTTGTATTATTTTTGTGCGGCGTGTAGATTTATACACAATATATTATTATAATTGTTATTTATCTAGCGTTACCGTTTATTTGTTATATTTTTTTATTATTTTTTAAGTTTAAGACGCGTTGTGTGATATATTGCCCGAAATCTCGTGTCGTTTTCCAGCGCGTCAACAGCATGCATATGTGTCATTTTAAATGTCCGTGCTCTCCGGCTCTGCCGTATGTTTGTACAGATTAAAAAACAACTCGGGTCGGAGAAAAAAAAAACATCAACGGTATCGCGTTTGTTTCCAATCGGCTGCCATCACTGTATATTATACACAGTCGCCTTAACCGCGTGAGCGCTGAAAGCAGCTGACGTTTGCCGCGTGTACGCCACCGACATTCAGTGCCGTTCAAAATGCCTTGGGGAGTGCAGTGTAGCTCCGCCGGCAACTGCTGCAACCCGTAAAAAAACATATTACATCCCTTTCGCACTTATTCACTTTGACCATATTTGACGGGATCCAAACAACGTTCAAATAACAAAACGGGGCTTTCCGTCGACAACGCGCTTTACACACGTCCACGATTGCCGAACGGAGACGATGCACAACACATAGGTAAGATACGCACACAAGTATTTACTAAAACAATCTGGATAAAGCATACGTACAATACCCTATCTCCTCCGGCCACGCTTAATCCGACTAGGCTTGTAGCAGCTCTATACAACGAACCGTTTTGTGTAGATGATTAGATGATTAGAAAAACGTACACCCAGTCTTCTATAATACAATATGTATACTATAATAAATCCGGACTTGTGTATAGTGATGATTAATAATTCTAATATTCGAGTAAGTAAGTATATCAAATATAAATGTATTACTAATGCAAATGTACAGAGTTACAGTTATAAACAGCGACAAATGAGTTTGGCTGTGGTTTGGGTTACTATAAATTTGTGTTTTCTAATTCTTTAATTACTTCAATCAAGACGTCACGGAATTGTTTAGATGAAAAAATTATAATAAAACTTGAAAGTGTCGGTCTAGTCTAACACACTTATTAATATTACAGCTTTCAAATAATTTATTTGATAAAAATTCATTCTGGTAGGACGGTTAATAGTTGTTATCGTAAAAGCTAGTTACGGAGACTACCAGATTGGTATAGCAGAATATGTGCACAACATGTTTGAATAGAGTTGAAAGTATAGTAATCTCCCCTTATATATATAATAACAAGCTAACATTTATAGATATAAAATGATTTGGACCTACGAAACGTTTTTAAACGGTCTTAATAATATATAAAGGTTGAGTTGTAAATGATTTGAAAATATTTTTGAGTTATTATAAATATTTATTCTGGGTTTTAAATAATAAATACTATAAACTCTGGTTTTATCGATTCTTCATTGTTTAAATAAAAATGAGCTTGAAAGTTTTGTTGAAGAACGGGATGTATTTTATCAACATAGTCATACAAAAGTAATTAGTTGTCTGTTTTAGTATTGTGGTATTTTAAACGCCCAATTTAAAGTTCACAAACGGTTCTTGGTACGTTTACTGTTCTTTGAATATTCGATTTTCATTTGATTTTTTCAGCAGAAATATACACGTAACGTGTGTAAAATAATAACTAAAGTAAAATGTAACTTGTAAGTTTCTAGCGTTTGTTCGAGAGGATAGAGAGTAAAATTTATATTTGTCAACAAGTTTTAACCGACAATGAATCGTTGCAAAAACTAGTCGTATGTTATAATTTATATGGGTAGGGTTTTTACGTTAAAAAAAACACATCAACAAAACGGATATGACATTAAGTACATACTAAAAAAAAAAAAAAAACAACTTTAATAAAATGTAATATTAAAATATACGACCGTTTTTTCAATATTTTCAGAACAAAGTTTTGGCTTGTAGTGAAATATAAATCGGGTTGTTAGTCTTCTGGAAACTTTGTATTTGTTACAATATGGTCCTCTTGGCTGCTTTACATTTTGTCGTTGACTGGTAAAATCTCTAATGATATCATTGAACGTTGATACAGTATATTATATTTTTCATGCTTAACGATCTTTGTAGTATCTTGACAAGTTTAGGTAACTCATCTTTTGATTGTAGTTTTGCGGTGTTTCGTTAACTCTTAACATGGTTAGCCATGTATTGACGATGGCAGATTCATACAAATTCAACGCCGTTAATAAGAGTAAAAGTAAACGTATAAGGGTTGTCCTCTTGTAAATCTTGTTAGTGCATAATATCTTCTGAAAATTTAAACATATTTCGCACAAGTGTCAGCCAAGATCTCTTGAACAACAAAAATAGCGAGATACCTTTCTTAAATTATTTCTCGTTGCTCGTTAATGCTAATTAAGTGAAATATAGTATTCATTGATAGGTTTTTCGAAATAAATCATTGACAAGGATTATTATAGGCTCTGTTGGCCAATCGGTCATTAATATTGCCGTTGGACTAATTTTGGAGGTTTGGTCAAATTGAATTCAATATTAAAGGTTCAATGACCGACAACACATTATTATTATTATTCAGGTCGATATAAAAGGCTTATTACCTAATAAACATTTACCTCATAATGATATATATATATATAAATTATAGCGTGTAAAACTATCATAATAATAACTAATAGATTAATAATACATTTAATATTGAATCGTAGTGTCAAAAATTACAGCTAGTTACGATTTTGTTGCATATGTATGCGATAAGTTTATTACTTACAATTTTACTTTTTTGCAGATCGCTTACACTTATAATGTTATTTGGTTGCTTGAAATCTGACGTTAATAATATGTTTTTTAATAAACATAAATTATTACATTTTTCAAATTGAATATTTCGTTGCTTTTTGTAATATTTACAAAAAACAAGATAGTTGTATGAAAATAATAATTATTCTGAAGTGATCTTGGTTTTTAAGAACGCTGTCATCTACATACACGTCGCGTCGTTAAGTGTATTTTCATAAAATGTCAAGGTTCACTATTATAAACGCTCTTCAGTTTAAATACATGTATTAAAATGTGCACTCTTTCAAACGATTATCTTGACCTATAAAACTACAATTGTTTTTAAGGGTGGATGTTTTTCTTCGTATCTGATATAAAGTTAAAAATTGCTTTGAAAAGTTCCCGTTCAAAATGTATAAATGAGTAGCTGAAAAAATTCCATAAATATATTCTTTTACATTATACACAATAAAAAATGTATAATGTCTACTTTATGTGACTACAATTCAATCTGTAAATGGGTACCTACCTACATACTTTTGATTTAATACTATATGTAACTGTTGCCATCATGAAAATTAAACTAATATAAATTTTCTGTTTAATAAATTGTTAAAACAAAGTCAAACCATCATTTTTTAGTTTTACTGGATGAACATATTTATAAACCTAGTAATAAAAATACATAATTAAAATAGTTTCTCTTAATTTATCAGCTTCTGAGAAATATTATTAGATTTTAGATAAAAACCAATGAACCTTTAATATATGGTGGAATGGTTTTTATTTAAGTTTTTCAGCATTTTGTCAACTTTTATAATAGGTAAAAATGAAACCCGTTTTATACCTACTTAAAACTTTAAATCATATTATTGTTGCAGCACGATAAATAGAAAGTTAAGAATATCGGATCTCTAAAATCCAGTTATAAATATTTTACAGTTTCAAGTAACATCTTAGTTACCTAATAATTATAACTAGTATTGCAATTCAAATTATTGTTTTACATTATACATGCTAAAAATGTACGATGCGTATGAATTATAACCAGTTTTCATTAAATACATTATTAGGTGTATGTACGTGTTGTATTGTTATGGTAAAACTTTAGGTTATCTTGATCGTGCGTAAACCGAGAAAAGGCAATTTAGCCGATGTTTTTGTCTTAAAATGTTAATTTTGTTGTGAAAGTAAACCTATGCTGATGGAAAATCAATTTGTTTTCGCCATGCCCATGATAGCCGTTAATAGGTTTTATGTGTTATTCTTATCTCGCGACGAAATTCGGATGAAACCGAGAACTTTTGGCGGTTCTGTAAGTTGGTAAGCAATTAGTTTAGGCCCTATTACGCTGCTTGCCTATCACGCTGAATTGTTATTTGGATATTTTAAATGCCGTTTCTTATCTCAGGATTTCGAGTTTACAACACTGAGCATTCCACGGAAAATTATACCGCACAGCTGAAGAGGTTTTGTTTAAAAGATAAGGAGACATAAACGAGTGCAGTAATGGACAAGATGACGTTTCGATGTAAAACCGTTTTCCACAGTAAACGAGTGTGGAGCATCACTTTTCAGTACTGACCTAAATACAACGACAGCTATTAGCTAATTATCTGTATTAACTTTAATTGAGGGATCTTAGAAATTCGCGATGTTTGTAATGTACAAACAAACACTTTTTGTGCATCTAAAAAATAACGATGTCGGTTAAAATTCTACAAAGACCAACAGTTAATGCTATTTTAACTAATCTCTTTTAAGTGTCATCAATTAAAAAACTATCTCTAAAGTAGAGAAAAATGTATGAAGTAATTTTATTTTTTAACTAGCTTTTTTGATTTTATAACGACACAACTTGAAAATGACTCAATAAATAAGTTCGGCATTATTTTAATTGTTTTTCTTGTGTACATTAGTATCGAAATAACTGTTAAATAACCAAAAAAAGGGGGGCAACATTTTAAGTTTTTTTTTATCAATAATGTTACAAAATATTTGTTTTGTGATATTATCATGTGAAACTATATTCGTTTTGTTGGTAAAAAATATGTAAAATACCAGATAAAACAAATTTAGTTGCAATCATAATTCATTATATTATGATATAATTAATTTAATTATATTTCTTGTTTCGGTTTTTTATTTTGTAGAAATTCACTTTCATAAGACCAAATTGGTTTATTATTATTTTTCATATTTTTTTTTAAGATAATCAAAAGGAATAAGTTCTATTTTGAGTATTTTTTTTACTTACTTAGTTAATAACTAGAATGATTAATGGACGTTTTCCAATAAATATAAAATATAATTTATAATTATTGTTTATCTAGATATGTAATACTATATAACAACGATCAGCTCCAGCTTGAAATCCGTACAAAAGTTATCGTGCGAAAGCTTTCATAAATTGATATGTACTTTTTTTTCTTTTCTTTACTTTGATCCATACAAATAAAGAAGATGAGATATGAGAAAGAAGAAACATGCGATTTAGTTGGGTATCATATATTCTTAGATGGAACTAAAAACCCATAGTTTTCAGTTTTATTTATTTGTAACATTTTTTTAAACATTTTATTAGAGATAAAATAAAACAAACTAAATTACAACTTTTTTTTTTAATTCAACAATAGATATTGAACGTAGACATAATATCACACAATTTAGTTGAAGATAGTTCCTCTTTATAGTTAGTTTGTCTATTTTAGAAGCGAAATTGCTGGATTTGCTACTAATCACATGTTATTGATGTGTTTATTAATTAATATATGATACTCTAGGGTATAGGATTATCAATTTCTAATTAAGAATTGTGTAACGTTTATACTGCATAAATGACTAATGCAATTAAGGAAGCGCGTAGCTCTTGTACAATATGTTTATCAATAATTATTATGATACTAGGTACATTATTATAATATGAGCCGATGACAACTAAATATAACTTCCTAACAATAATTCTACCAAGTTTCAACTTTAACACACTATAATACTTTTTAAAAACAACTTCTACCTGATGTGTATTTATCAAATTTACACATTCAAAACAAATCCTATCTTATACATCATTGTTATGTATTCATCGTTTTGATTTATTATTATTGTTTATAATGTTGTATTATATACGATAGAAGTTATAGCATTTGAATTGAAAAAATAAGAAATTACCTTATAGTTATAACTTCAAACGGGTTCTACTGTAATTTCCAATTGCTTAAACAAAAATAATATTCGTAGACATATTGATTAAATACATCTATTTAATTTATTCTACTTTCATGACGAAAATTGATTTGTTACTATCCTTTACTGCAGGTATAAAACTTTTAAATAAATAATAAACGCGTAAAAAAAAAATAGATAGGTGGTCAAGGCCAACAAAAACAACTAACCCCACTTTATACAAAATGATTTAGATAATAATTTATTAAAATTTTGTCCTTAAAGAATTTCGTTTATACCTGATAACTGTACAAATCTGGTGGGAATAGCGCCAGCATGTTAGCCATTGTTTGTAAAATTATAACTTTATTTACTTAGATATATAATAATAATATTAAATATGATATAAAATAATTTCAAAAAATGTTCAAGGTACCTTTGTCTTAAATAAGAAAACACATAAAAAACTTGAGTTAATGCAATGTGTCTGTATAAATATTTATAAAGCGTAATAATGATAATTTAATCAATCGTCAAAACTCTATAAATGCTTGTTGAGAGTAAAGAAAATGAAAGTGGGGTATGTTTTACAGTCGAGTATTTGTGTAGTATTCCCTATCGGACAAAACAAATAACAATCATAGACCATTGTGGTCGTAATTATATAGTAAATAATAGTAGGTGTATTCTTAGAATGAATTTTAGAGATAGAACATAAGGGTAAAATCAAGACAAAAGGCGTACTATTGATGCATAGTTAGTAAAGCAAACCATATAATTTAAAAAACTCATAAGTTATCCAAAAACGTACATCTAATTAAGCATTTTGGGTCAAACTGACCATTTCTTTTACCAAACCGGTTTTATGTACTCAATTTTAATTCTCTCTCGATTAGAATATAACTCGACTAGTAAATTAAACTATTTAAAAACTACTAAATTATTTTGATTTTTTTACCAGCGTATTAACCTAGTGTAGTACTTTGATATCGTTAATTCAAAATGGTCTACCCTTGACCGAATTATTCGCATTTTGATTTAGGATTCGACAAATAACATGCTGATTATTTAGCCCCGACAGAAACGAGGAATATCCATTAAAACAGTGCTTTGATCTTCGACGTATTACTATCACTTGCCAGCAAATAACTCAAAATGCGCGGGCGTTGGAATGGCTTATAAACGATAATCGGTGTTGCCTTATTATATTGTGTTCATATTAGAACAATCTAAATAGTATACATACGTGTGTGTGTGTGTGTGTGTGCATCTGTTTTATGAATAGTTTAAATCCTTGCTTTGCAATGATGCTTAGTAGTATAATAGTGTTGATCTTGAAAACAATCAAAGCGAATAAACAACAACAAAAAAAACTCATCGCGCGCTTTAATGTGCTTAAAGCTATTTATAATGGTGTAAATAAATGGTCCGTTATGTTTTTTTGGGGTACAGGTGATTTACCGGTAATCGTTCATGTACGCAGTACAAGGTAAGGTAAAGGGTCGACACGAAAATGCTTGTAAAGGTGTAAAAAAATAGCATAAAAACTAAAGGGAAACGATCTAAAGGGTCTATTTAGCTAACACGTTCACTGTACAGTTATACAAGCAAAAACAAAAAGGGTAATTGTTTAAACTTACAACATAATACCTACGGTGTAAAATATACTCGGTGATTGTACAATGTACTTACATTATATAGTACCTAGTGCGTATTGTGTTTAAAGAAGATTTAATGCATAAATTCATAATGCTCTAAAATTCGTTTTTTTACTTTGTAGTCATCAATTTAAACGAGAAATACGGCTTGGACAAATTCTGTTTTATTGTATTAAAAAACTATTGAGATCACACTGAGATATTAAAACACTTTACATTTGTTGCCACTTCTGTTACATTGAAGTTGGCTGTTTCAAATTTTAAATTCTGTCGAACATTTTTTATTTAAACCGGCATGGGTCACATGGAATTGACAATTTGCATAAAAATGTCATACATATCTGACAATTCCTAGGTGCTCACAAGTCATACTGTATAGATTAATATATTTTTAGGCTGTAAAGAGGAAGCGAAGCAACGCACTTAAACGTGTATACTCAAATCGCGAAGTAATAACTTCATTGCAGATGGATTGGTAAAAATTATATTAATTATATTAGAACAGACATGAAATGCCGACAAATTTTAATTGTGCGGTTATAGGTGAACTAAACTATGGGTATAATGATCAAATTAAAAAACTGTTGACTTTATACCTACATCATTATAATAATTGTGTGTACACAGCGGACGCAATTTGTCTATGTCCATAATAAAATTAATGCAATTGTGGACACAACAGGGCTACAAAAAACTAGTATTGACAGGACGAATAGGGTTTTAACATTTATAATAATTTTAAACATAAATGATAAAAATCATAGTACAACTGCTACAACATATGATTTTGATTTTATTATCACGTTGACCTATCATAGTTCATAAACACGAAAGCGGTTAGTACAAATAGTTACAATTTTTAAACTATTCGAAACATATTTTAACGTACATATTAAAAACATTTCACTACTAATAAAACAAAATCGTGTAGTCTAAAACCATGTAGCTACAGCTTTAACCGTAGTTGTATTACACATGAATTCCATTAACGGTTAAAGTTGTGTTCCTAATGTATTTTAAGAGAAATATATTAAAAACATATTTTTATGTCAACTATTTAAAATCAATAAAAAAAAGTGTGTTTTTACAACAATTAATTGTACTAAAAGTATTGACTATTTGACTATTCGTGTAGGGTTTTAATTGGAATCGAACAATAATATATTGCTTCACTATTTTATAAACATGTTTTTTTTTCTAAGTTAGCGTTTAAATTGAACGTATGACTTGCTCGAATCAATCATTTTTAGGCGTGAATATAGGTAGATAATAAAAGATATTATAATTATTATAATATAATAATACGTGGTAGTCTGAGGAAAAAACTTTTTAATAATTCAATCTATTATGCTCGGTTTGATGAATTAGTAATCGGCGTTGTCCTGGCATTGTACATTTTTTAATTGCACAGTAAGGTCTACAAGTTTAGCTTATCGCATTTATGCGAACCAGCCGTGTACAATAGCCGGTTAATTTATAATGTTTTGCCATTTAAATGAATAAATTATATTTTCATATTTATTATAAAACGGGCAAACAGACGGTGGAGAGTAGCAAGTAGGGTTTACTCAACTAGTTAAAACTTTTAACCCGCTACGGTAAGCGGTACTTCATCACTAATTTTGTAGTCATTGGTGTTAGTGGAATTTTTTTTTTTTTTTTATAAAATTGCAAGCTTAAAGCCTTTAGGTAGAAAGTTTTTGCGTTGACATCATCGAATGGTATGTTTGCATTTTTTCGTCGTTACCTGATTTTCGATTACTGCTTAGTCGATGCTGTCATACGGTCTGATCGATTGGTATTTCTTTTACTTAAACATTGAAAAGTATAATTTAACTTTACCTACGTGTTGACAGTACACATTATCCTGTGCTACTTTTCGCTATTCAGTGAAAAATCAAATCACAGTTTTTTTTTTTATTCAACATTTTAGTATAGAAAGTTCACAGGGGTATTAAAACCCAATCTTTTTTAACATCTTTTTCGTCGGCACGTGACTTTTCTTGTTGAGTACATGTTTCTGGGATATGTTCGCATGAGTGACGTTATGGTAATAAGTAATTACTTATGTATCTCCTTTCTAAATTGCACGGTAAATTCGATATTGTTTTTTAAATATACGTTACTATTTATTCTGGTATTAAGTATACTTGCTTGTAGGTATGCTACGATTTGACTGTAATAATAAAAATATATATAAATGAAAACTTTTGTTTTAAATTCCCACGTAATTTAATAATAAAACTTTCCGTCTGCAATGATACCGTTCTTTTGGTAACTATACCATTAAGTTTGTATACTTTAAATAGTAGCAGTCCGTAGAGTTATTATGTATACGGATAAAAACTCAAAAATAAAATATCTTTAGCCGAGTGTTTTCTAACGAATAAGTAGATAATCCTGGAAGTGCGTCACTTTTTCACTCGCCCACAGCTAAGGGACGCAAAGAATTTCAAAACTACTTAATGCCACTTCTTTGTATTTCACACGTTTGGAGTTGAAAAACAAACGCACTTCGGAGAAAAGCTCTTTGGATGTTTTATTACCGAATCGGATATACATTTATTTTTTTAATATAATGTATACAGAGAAAGAAAAAAAAACCGAGAAAATATTATGAGTGATTAAAATTATACTTTATGTCGGCTTTTTTCGATCGACAGCCGTTATGTTAGTGCGATAAACGTGCTCGTTAAATAATTGCTGACAATACCATATAGTGGTTTATTGCTTTTATAAAATTCAAAAATCCTCACTACCGCTGCATAGAAATAAAAACCGTACCATTTTTGACAAATAATCAATATTTTACTGAATATAGTTCAAAAAGCGGAAAACATCGAATAACCTCGGAAACCGTGGCCATAGTTTTAATATGTATGTGTGTGATAAAACCCATTCCCTGGGTTTATATCCGTTCTGCGCAGTATAATATCAAATAATTTTTTTTTCAACAAAAAAAGTTCACCGGGTTTTGGTTTTATTAATTATTCTGAATGCCACAACAAAGAAACCGTGTTCCGATTCACTATGATAAATATTTTTCGGTATCCGAATTGTATGCGGTTTCAAATCATTGGTGTTTTGTGAAAATGCAAATAATATAACATTCATTATAACGATGGTCGAATAATACAATTATATGTATGTCTATTTTACTTACAACTAGTTTTTTAGCCTACACGGGTTCGCTTACTAGGTAATACTGGGTAATAATACTAGGCACCGTTCAAGACTAAAAGAAAACGCATTTCACGATAAATCGATAATGACCGTTTTTGTTATTTTTTAATAATATTCTACTAATGGCCGTGTGCTGTCACACATGGCTGTATACTTGAACTTGAAGTATAGTCGTTGTGAACGGCCATTAGCCGTATGGATTCAATTACAACAGCGTTGATTATCGTTCTTGTTTATTTCATTTACGTTGTGATATTCTAACAGTTCGGATTGTTCGTCTGGCTTTGTAACTTTGTGACTTTAAAGAACACGTCAAACACGTTTTGGTATAATTTTTTTATCCTCTGAAGCGTGTTTGTCTTTCACCGCGTTCTATTGCCGCCGTCGACGTTTGTTGTTTTCGCCTGATAATTTGGCGGGTCGAGAAGGTAAACCGAGGTCGTGTGTCCAATGCAAACATGTGACCATCGCTTGTGCGTTTACATAATAGTTTGACACGCCAATTAGACATTGTGGTGTCTATTTACATTACGACGTAGTTACCGTGGTGCAGTTATAGTAGCCGGTGTGTGGTGGATACAAAGGGAGTGATAGCACAAAGGTTTATTATACGATTATAATAACACGTTACGGGTCGACGGAAGCGCCGCTCGAACGAAGCTCGCAAAGGTAAAACGAACGAGAGGAAATGGCGGCAGCGGGAGAGAGTGAGATGCGATGCAATACTGTGGCCGACATGATTTTACAAGGGACGCTGTTGCAACGACGAACGCAATAAATTCAACGTTTCGTCTCCTTCCCCTGGTCTGTATGGATTTCCTCCCCCCTGTGTCACCGATTTTACCCACACTCGCTACGTCTGAGTCATGTGCAGGCGACCACTGACGTTAACAGCCTCCCGCCCCCCCCCCCCCCCACTTGGAGCTTATACGTTTTACGGCGATCGTCCCCCTTCAACGCATACTTCCGAGTTACTCACTTGGCAGATATGACGATCATTATGATAATAACAATAAAAACGTTCAGCTATGTGCACCGTGACGTTTGAAAATTCATTAGGTAAATTAAAACGAAAAAAAAATGGTACGCGCTGACTAGCCGAATAACTGTTGGCCGCTGTTTACGTTTCATAGGATTATGATCATGTTCTAATATTGTCCGTAGAGTGAATCTGATATGAATGCTCGATAACTGGCAGAAAACCAGAATAAGAAAAGCGCCAACTATTTGGATAGTACATTAGTACATGATTCTATAGAAAAAATGTACTAGCTACTGTAATGGAAGTTGTTACTCGTTTGATATTGTGTTTCAAAAGTAAATGTAATGTAAGTTGTACGCATTATACAAAACATTGTTGGTGTAGGTCCATCCAATAGAATCCAGATAAATATTTATTTGGGACTTTTTTGATCAATTATAGCTAAATAAACAATGAAAAAGTTCATTTTCGTTGTTGTTTTTCCAGTTTCACAAAATGTATTTCATAGGAAAAAAACGTACTTGTTAAGATCTCTGATTTACAATAAATAAATATCATTATTTTAGCCGTGTTTACAAAAAATCCGATTTCAAATATGCTCTACAATAAAAGCTTTAGGAAAAAAAAATACTCTTTTTATTCTCATTTTTATGAACTCGTAATAATATGAAAAATTGTTTTGATTGTTTTCTTTTAACAGTATATTAATTTCATACGCTACTGAACTAATTCGCTTTTGTTAATATATTTTCCATTGTTATAATGAAAAACATCAAAACTATTTTTCAAAAACAGTCTGTTGCTTATTAAATATATATATAGAACCTGAATATTATATGAGAAATAAAATGTTTAATTACTTTTAGAACGCAAGTAATAATAGTTGAAACTTTTTGTCAGACCAGCTAAATGTTGTAGGAAATTACAAACTCTTTGACTTTAAATTCCGGACAGCGACTTGAGGAAGAGCGCCTAACAGACAGTTTGTTTGACCTCGACCATATTATATTCAAGAAGGGGCAATAATACAATCTTTTTCAAGCATCTTGGCTTTTGATAATAATAATATTATGATTAGGAGTAGCATGTTGCAGTAAATAGGGCTTTACCATTTTCAGATAAACTATAATTAGAACTTGAGTGGCTTCTTTGAAAATACGAAGCTACTAATTCTTTACTTGTCTTTGTGTATAAGAGCCGCTCCGGAAAGTTCTATATCGACTGCCTACAGGCCTACTATACACAATTTCTGGTAGTATGCGTTCTGTATTATACTTTCATCGTAGCTCTTCAAACTGAGTTTGTTGTGTTAACAAAGTTTATACTCAAAGTTAGCGAGGCGTACGCTAATGAACAAGGAAATATTATGTTACCGGCGATAGTGAATATTATGAGAAATATTTTTAAATCATTGCTTGTCTAGAACGTATAAGAATAGTTGAACAGTCAACGCACGCGAATGAATGGATAGGTACCTCTTTTGGCAGTATGAGAACAATTTACATAAACAGCTGATAGTATTACTAGAAACTTTGAAAAGCTCGAAAGTTGTATGGAATTTTAATTTAAAGAGTAGAGTATAATTGGATGTATCTATATTGAAACCATCATCTCATGATGGCAGCGTTAGACCTGTTAAGCTAATGAAAAAAAAAATCTATATTGCAATACACGTGTCACTCATGTTATACTGGATGTCCCAAGAGGGTTTACACGTTACACTAGACAACAAATATTTAATAATTCAGTTTGTTTGGAATTATTTCTATACTAATGCTTTTTCAATAATTAAGTTGTTTCATAATTTTCAAAACTTGGAATCAAGTTTGGAAAAAGTATAAAAATATCTTAACGCAATAATATTGGCCAGTTACAACATTAGCCTAACAGAATTTCAAAATATGTTAACGCTATCTGTGTAACATGCATATAGAAGTCTACATGTATTTAAAATATTTATACACTAAGCTGTGAAGGAATTGGGACCGGGTTACAATAATGTTTATGTATATTTTTAGTACATTATACAGTACACTTTTTTATGGGTTCCTGTTGTCCGATTTCCTCGACCAGACCAAACTATATAAATCCAGACGGTTACTCTTGAACAAATAAAACAACATTATACGAATACCTAAACGAACAACAAACCCATGTGCATTATCATTTCTTTTTGACCGATATAATTAATTTAAGCGTTTTTAGTAAGTCTCTGCAATCATATAGATAATATACCAAGAATGCATATACATCACTAATATAATACATACCTTAAGACATCAGTAGTATTTTTCATTTTTTCAACTCTCGTTATTATTGTAGTTTAAAATAAAGTAATTATTTAAATTATTACTTGGGCAAATTCATTCGTCTTACCTACTCTCTTAAATCCCTTTCAAAGTTCCTGACCGTTTTTCCTGACACACGCTTCTCTTTTCGTTTCCTACCTGCTTAACAAATTATGGTCTAAATGAACCATTACGCCGCTGTTTGTCTGTTAGATAATTCCGATGCTTCCTTCTCGTTTGTTAATTATTTTCATTACCTATAAATATATACTACATGACTCTAATAGCGGACGGATATAACCGGTATGGAATATGTAGGTATCATTCAACTGTGAAACACAGCCATAGATATAGCTGCGTTGAAAACAGAACAAGCAATGTTTGGCGCACTGCCACTAGGATGTTCTCTTACGTTGGGTAGGTTATATACATCTTGTGTAGATATTATAGTGTTTTATACTGTTATATTACTGTTTATTGTGTGGTATTACAAAATTGTATCATACCACAAAGGAAAAAAAACTTTGATTGGTGAGGATTAAGTTACTAGTTTAAATTTATTTACTCATTAATCTATTGGCTTTTTACAATATAAAAAAATAGTGTAATGTTAACATTATAATATAACATATTTTGTTTATTGCTATGAAAAATAAAAAACTTAATCAAGATATCTGGTATTTTTTAATTTTAAATAATTAGACTGCAAAAAAACTAAAATATATAAAAGTGAAAAAAATGAGAACGTTTGTGTTGCAATCTCTATTTATCATGAAATAACGTCCCTAAGATTATGTTTGGTCTTAATGTAGTCTTTTGTAGACTTGTAGTCATTTTTTAATTCTGCTCAAAGCGTTAAAGTATTGTTATAAAAGTTTATAAGCATTTTTTATGTTCATAATTCTGCTTTAAATGAATTTAAAAACGTAATATTAAAACAGAATAAATTAAATTTAAAAATGATTTAATAATAAAATAATAAAGTTGTGCCTTTCATTTTGAACTCCATTGAGTACAAAAAGAAAATTAAACTCCGCCCTATTTAAACTTTTTTATATTGTTAAATTGGCACTTCCTCGCAGTTGTTTTTAAGTAATTTAATATGCATTTAGAGTTTTATTAGGTTTTAGCAAAGAAATGATTTAAATTTTAAATTTTGTGTTTGGAGAATTTTTACACGGCACGTATACCCTCGAGACTATAAGGTTATTTATTATATTAGGAGACTAAATACATTTTTAATTAAAGTTATTTTTAGTATCTATACATAATTGTATTGAAAGTTATTTAATATTCTCATTTTAAAAATCTATTTTTTTAGTGAAACTATGTTAGTTGTTATTTTTTTTAATTAAAATAAGAACTTTAAGGTTTTAATTATAATTAAAACACATAGCCCATAGGCCGATGGACAAGTACATTGTGATAATTTTTTGTACCACTACGTTTTACTTAATTACTTTTTTATTCAATTTCTGATTTAAAAATGTTATTAATTTTTAAAACAGTAGCTATAAATTTAGGATTACTTAGATTATGTTCGTCGGCCAGTGACTAAAGTTTTTTTTTTTTTTAGTTTATCTTATGTCATACACCTTTATTACAATTACTATTATACTTCATAATTAGAAAAAAAAATGTATTGCGGGTATAGAAAAAAAACTACACATTATCATTAAATCAAGACGTTCTCAGATTTCCATTAAAGCTAAAATATATAGAACAATTTAAATTAATAACCTCCTACCATCTATCTTGCCCCAAAGAGAAAATAAATTTGAAACATGAGAATCAACACATTATTTAATGCTTTGAAGAAGTTATGTATTGGAATTCCTATCGGTATATTTATATAATATAAAAAAAAATGCATTAATGATCAAGTTGTACATATTTAATTTTTCCTTTTTATATATTAATACATAGATCCGATGCAATAATTAGTTGCTTAGCTTTGTTAAAGAAAACTTAAATAATTAATAAATGTTTTAATTTTAATATTGTGTAGAACTAGTTGATATATTTTTTTTAACCGAGACATCGTAAAACTTTCGCGTTTAAAAGTAGTTAAATATTGTACATCTAAGTTGTGTTACCACAGATTACTTCGAAGATCTCTGGAGTTTTAATGGATTTCAACATGGAAACACGTGACGACTTTGTCTTGCTTAGACTTTCCAGAAATTCGTTAAAGTAATTTCTTTTTGAAAAGTTGTGGCTGCGTTATAATTACATTACGTTCTCAATACTCGGAAGCGGAAGCTCTTGAAAAATTGAGGTAGTATTTTAAATGATGGTCTCTATAAAAAAAAAACCATTGCACTCGTTTTGTTTGGAAGTACTAAAAAGTTTGCCCATTGATAAATGGTAATATGATTTGTTTTATGCTACTAATAATGCATTGTATAATAGTTATTATTTATGAGAACGCCTCGCTTGCTTAACGATTGTGATTAGGCAATTTTGGTTAATCTCACCGTTAACCAAACCAATCCCACGTTATATGTTATTCGCAAATTATTGTTTTAAAAACGGTAAAATTATATCATATACGGTGACTATGGTAAAGATGAGGCTGGTGTTGTAAACGAAATGTAAATGCAATTTGTTTATACAGAACAAACCGACAGTGTTGTACATCAAAATTTTATCGGTTTATAGCATTCGAATGAAATGAAAAACAGCCATTTATTTTAGCGAAACAACAATTTCATATTAAACACCGTCCGTTTACAAACGGGGTAACTTGACTCTATAATAATTATTAGACTAATATTGTGTTGAATTTAGCCCAATGCTTGTAATTATTTTCGCTTTGCGCTTCGGAACGAGATAAACCGTTTTGCGGTCGTTCAGGTTGGGCAAGGTGTCTTTAAGTCGGGCCGTAAAGCGTTTTGAGACGAACGGCCCACAATCATTTCAACCACCGCATTCGATTAAAGGCGGCAAACGCGTGGGTCTTGTGTTTTTCTCGTTCGCGAAACGCTATTGGCGATGAGAAATGGGCCAGAAGTGGAGTGGGTGTGCCGGGCAAAAGGAAGAAGAGCAAAAGACACGGTGCAGAAAGGGCGGCGGTCGCCAGACATGTCTTGAGATTTTCAGCTCTTCCCTTTTCATTTTGAGAGGTCGTTTGCCCCTGACGGAAAAGAACATTCGCTTCCGCCGGTCCCGTTGACGGCCCATCATTGCGCACCAGTGTATTCCATATAATAACCGGCAAGTTTCCAGGCAAAACTTCGGCAACATATATATTTTATATACATTTAGCGACATGCTTAACGAAACGTCGGCAGCGATTAATTTCGAGTGCTGTTTTTATTGCCGAAAACATGACGAGCTTCAAACCAGAAAAAACACAATTATCCAAACGATAGTTAAATTGCGTTTGCATTTAATTAAGAACATGACTATAGAGTCTGAGCCTTGGTCTTATTTTCCCCCACTTCCCGTATTGTACATACACTGATATCATTATTCGCGTGAAACACACTTTTGCATTGATATTATAACGTTATCGTTAGTTTATGTGTATAACGCTCACCGTGCACGCATGGACTAACGCGTAACTGAATGTATTTATTTGGATAATTTTATTTTTTAATTAAAAAATAATACTAGTTGACATTAAACCTTAAGCAATACGATCAGTGGCAGTTTGAGTCTCATTGTTAATTAGGTAAACGGGTAAACAGCGTAGTATTCAACATAGTATATTCTTAAAAGATAATCAGTGTCTGACATCTGACAGTACAGTCATTTTGATACGACGGTGATTTAAAATGGTTTCCATTTTTGTATTACTCAAAGGACTGCTTATAAAAAAAAAAAATACTAGAAACGTCCGTTTTGATGTATAATATAACAACGAAAAAAGACACAGATGGCAACTCTTGATTTGTGTTGTATTCTGTAGTTTATGTCAACTTTGTAAATTTAATTAATTAAGAATCTCTCACGCTATGCTGGCTCTTAGGACTTGGTAATATTTTTTGTTTGAAAGAGAAGACTTCCCATAGGAAACTTTAGCCACTAATTTTCAAAAAGTACATTTATTTGTACTGTAACATAAGGATTTGAGTATTTTAATATTAATTTGTTAACAATATTAGAAGCTAAATAACAATATGGATGTCAATGCGCTATAAGTTAAAGATAATAAAAAAACTAAAGATGTATGTTAGCAGAAGATTAAATAAATAATATAATAATATAAGGGGACTTTTGTGGAACATGGCTAAGAAGTTATTAAAATAGTACTTGATATACTAAGAAATAATGATTTAAGACATCTTAAATTAAACTTTTAATACTTTATACACATTTAGCTTACGGAGGTTTAATATCGTATATCAGCGCGTCCTCCATCATAATACATATATAAATATATGTGTGTGTGTGAGAAAGCTTTGTTATTTATTCGATAGAATTAATGGAAATACAATATTCAACTTCTTTATAACGAGTTTTTTTATCTTTGTAAAAACAGCGTAGAACATTAATTCATTTTTGTAATACATGATTACATCAATAAGGTAAAGTTAAAAAAAAAAAACTATACAAATCCATTACATCAATATACCGGGTTATGTTTTATTTCAAAGCAATGTCTGTTTCTTTGTTTTATTTTTACATAACTTTAACCGAGACCAATGTGAATTGTACTCCACTTGGTATTTTTATATAAACAAGATACCACAGCTTATTCGACATCGTGTTGGACTTATATACGACTGCATGACAAACACCTACTTACAATTCCTTTAAGTACAATAGAAACGGGGACGAAGAAGAAAACTGACGCAGTAAAACCCATCAAACGTTGAAAACAACGAGTACGATTGCTCGTACACGGCCATTGGGTTGGGGACATTTTGGTCCTACACAACGTGATTTTTATGTGTTATTCTATACGTGTTAATATGTATTCAGTATTTATGTATGTTTGTCTTAGCTAGTAGTTATCTTGTACGGTTTTATTGGTACACAATATTCCCTGAACCGTTTTCGATTGAGATCTTCTTACTTCCATGTACTTGCACGTAACGTACATACACTTGTTATTTGTATTTGAACCATAACGTTTATCGTGAGAGTAGGTTACACTTTATTGTAACACTAGTAAGACAATTTGTTTTAGTTATAATACTGTCTTGTCTTGGAACGGGGGAAAAACTTTACAACTGTCCAATGTCTTAAGAAATATACACAATGTTGTCAGTGATCATTGATTATTATTAATTAGATACGTTAAGATTATTTATCTATTCATTTTATAAAAAAAATGCATTTTTCGACCTAATCTATACTTAAAATAGCTATTTTTTTAGAACTTTATGTGGTTTGTCCTTTGTTTTTTAAATACGTTATAATAAAAGGTGGGAAATTTTAGTGCTTTAATTTTTTAAATCACTCTCCTCAAGGCGTGCTGCATTTAAGAAAGTGATTTTTGGTACTTAACCGAGCTAGTCAAATAACTATAATTTATAATATGATAAAACAGTTCTTGTTTTGGTACTGTAATAAATCACGATCACATATTATTAATTTATTATTTACTTATTTGCATTAATTTATAAAAATTTTATAAAAAAAAACAAAACGGCTTTTTTCCAAAAATATTGTTACTCTTATATTTTATGTTGTTTATAATCACAATAATTGTACATGGCAATAACGTAATAATAACAGTAGAACTCTAATTCCTGTACATTCTATAATATTAGATGGCTTTAAGACCTTTCGCATCCTACTGCTTCCTATCGGCGTTTCCGTGTAGATAATATTATTACTTATATTAAAACTATATGGTGGCAGTTGGTGACTATGTTTTTTCTGCACCGTGTGCAATACCGTTATATAACTGTAATAAACACACTGTCGACGATAAGCATAGCTCCGGCCTATTTCCACTTACTGTTTTCGTTATTTTACACTATTTTATACTACATGGTATGTAACTCAATACAACATAAGAACGGTTTCTGTTTTATGGTGGTCGGCAGTCCTTTTTGGCTTATAAACATTATTCTCTCATATGCTATTCACGTTCAGAACTCCGCACGAATATATTTAGTACTTGAACGTTTTGATGGCACCGAAGAGAACAGCAAAAATGAATAGTCATAACGTTTAATTGTTAAATGATATAATATTTCCTAGAAATTAAAAATTATTCCGTCAAAGCGACGGCCAAGTTTCATCAGATTAGCATATCATCAAGGCTCGAATTATATTTTATACGAGTAGAGCATAACGATGACACACTAATTAAAACATAAGATTAATTAAAACAGCGAACGGCCTAAAAACTCGTACAAAATTTATTATACACATAGAACCAGTATAACATAGTTATTTTGCTTCTTGATTTCATAGCCAGAAAATGAAAACCAAATTTTAACACCATAATAAATAATACATATTTGCCTGCTGCACTAAGTACTAGGCTTGTTATTTAAAACTCTAAAAAAAAAAATAACAAACTCACTTTGGTAACATTCCAACTTTATACTTAAACTAAAAAAAAAATTAATAGAGATTATATTAAAATTTAAGTCTAGCCTGTATAAACATTAAAACAAGAGGTAAAATAAAATATGGAATCTAAAATCATGCATCTCGATATTATCCCCACAAATGTTGTTAAATTATTTTTCGTTAAAATAAATAACACAATAGCATTTGAAGAAAAAAAATTGTAGCTGCTTGTAGCATGTAAACTTATTATTATTGTTAAAACTAAATTACTAATATTCGATATGGGCTCTAACCAAAACATGTTGTCAGTGTTGGGCAAAATTTTAATTTTACCATAAATAACAATATCCTTTCTTTCCCAGATAATCTGCTTTTTACACAAAACCTACTGCTTCAGTTAACTTGAAATGTATTTAAAATACATTTTCATAAATAATAGATAATTTTTATTTTACTTATGAATAAAACATTTATCGTAGATATTTATTTGGATACTCGAATTTACTGAAGCTGCGTCAACGCCGTTAGCTAGGTCGGAAATTTGATAATTTATGTAAGTTTACAAAGCATAAAAGATATTCCACCTATATCTACAATAAGTAGTAGCTTACATAATTTTCTGTGTAGTTCACTTAAGCGCTGACGGAATTAAATAATGTATTACGTTTTTTATGGTACCGATAATAAAATAGCCAATAAAATAAAACAATTCAGTAGCGGACACGTAATACTTTTATTGCTTTTAGAGTTATAACGTTGTTGATAATTATAAATAGAAGCATGCTACTAAATGTAAATGATAATGCGCATCAATCAGTATAAGAACTGCGTGTTTTTATAACTTAAGTAAAGAAGACCATTAATATGGTAATGTGTCGCTTACTTGTACACTTTATTACGACTTGAAATAAAAACACGAGGTTTATTGATAGCGTTGTAGTTATTACAAAAGTAAATTACCATTGCTAAGGTATTTTTTTTTATTTAATAAGAAAGGTACATTATACAATTATGAGGTTTGCCGAGACAAGTTAAAATGTCTACCTAGCAAAATTAATTAATGGGTTTTAAAATCCAGTAAATGCAGTCTGTGAATTCTGTGAGTCATTAAATGAAATCTTATTGGACTTAAAATCAATTAATTCCTAAAGGCGATTTACATATAATTACAAAAATTATGTACCTATACGTTATTTGATTATACAATTAAAGTACCTATTATTGTCAGATTAATACAATTTATTCAACTTAACGTTGTAAATATTATTAAAAGACAAAACATAACCATCAAATTATTATAGGAATCGACCAAAAAATTATTTTACATTGCTTTATTTTAATTCTCAGTCCGTCCACCGCATAAAAAAAAATTATTTGTCAAAATAGACCTTTTAAATAAATGATTTTCAGCAAGTCATAATGATGGGAAAATATTAATTTATAGTTTTGTGATAGCTTTTTTATAATACAAAGCATGACTTTAAATGTGTATCGTACTGTACGGTTATAAATTATAGAGCAATAAGAGTGTGCATTTTGGTTTCCGCTTCACATGATTTGCTATTAATTATAATATATTGTTGTCACAGTTCAAAAAATATGGTATTTTCATGTTTATTGTGGTATTTCATTCGAATAAATAAATATTTTTAACACAAACCGATTTGACAGGGTAATAATTTCTACCAACCAGTATAAACCACAAAAGTACAAGTATATTATATTTAACGGTCCGATGGTCCATTTTAGGTCAATTTTGACACAATGAGTTTATGTATGGAAAACGTATAGTAAACAATGTTTCTCCGTAAATATTTTTTTAATTAATAAAAAAATAGATGTTGATAACATTAAAATTGACTGATCGGTTACAATTATAATTTCTATTATTTTAATTGATTAACAAGAAAACGATTTGGAATTTAATATTATTGCATTGTATAGTCCTGTTTTAATAAAACAGTATCATATATTATTGATAATTCATAAATGATACTAAATAAATGTTTATTTTTGAATTTGTTAATTTGTTATTTATTATAACTAATTTTTTTGTTTATTTTTTTAGGACCAACAAAATGTTTCACGAGAATGAAATGGATTGATACTGTAGCTGTTATAATTTGATGATAATACCAGGTAGCAACAATCACGTCTGTTTAATATTAAATTGGTATCTGTGACGACTAGCATGGCAGTCATAATTATCCAAACTAACCATCGTTTGACTTACTAGTTTTTGTGTCCTATAAGAACATTATTTGATATCTTTAACATGTCAAATATCACGGGAAGAAGATGATGAAAACTGTTCTTTTATTTCTAATATTGAAATGACTTATGAAAATGTATTTTTTTCCATACAGATTGATTCATACCTTTAACATTGATACCTTGATACCTTTAACATTTAAGCATTCATCGTTATAGTAATTTTATAAACGGTAATCTAGATTGGATTTTTGCTTTTATCTTCTTCTTTTCTCGTACTTCTTATTTTTATTAAATTTTGAACGTTATTCAATTTGAGAATGTCCGCCGAACTCTTGTGCAATGATTGGATCTATGCTCGGAATTCCATTAAAAAAAAAATGCCTTTATATTTTGGTCAATACATTTCTGTCAACAACAATATATACACGCTGGCCGTCTGATGGCATAATATATTATACACAGGTACAAGAGCAAAAAATGGTACAAGTTATAAATTGTATAATTTTACTACCGGGTACGGTGTTGTGTTGTATTGTAGGTCCTAAGTCACTTGCACGATGTAATATAATAAATATATATATATATATATATATGATATTATAATAGGTTACAAAAAGGTTTTGCATAGAACGTTCGAACCCTGGAAAAAAACATCCATATTATTATTATTATTACATACCCCTGCCGGTTGTGTTGAGACTTTTGTAGGCGGTAACATGCATATAATGTATTTTATTTTTACTACAGGGTAATGCGTACATCTAGTTTTGGATAAAAGTCGGATATTTCTTTACGACTTCATATCGAAATAAATATCTTACAATGCACTTTGTATGGTGTAACGCAGTATTTTTTATTAAAGCCTATAAAAATATAACGAAAAATTATAAGAATATTTTATGCGCGGTTGAATTTAAAATATAATATATATTTTGTGGCGGTTCGTACTATGAGAAAATTGTCTAATTTACATTCTAGGCGATGGCTATGATGCGATGATGCGTTCCATTTTCGCGACGTTCACTTCCTCTAATTTATTCATTAAGATACACGACACATAGTATATAGTAAATTATGTATTTATTATACATAGTATGTAGAGGCTACAACGATCAGGCAATAATAATTATTATACCTAGGTATAATAAATGCGTGCAGATACCAAAAACGCACGCGCTCAAGACCCAATTTTTTGTCATTTCAGTCCCTATCTTCCTGAAATAAGATTAAGTTTTAAGACTCGCGAGTTTAAAAACAAAACCCTCTTTGATGTCTTGATTTTGTTTGAAAACATAATCAGATGAACGTTCAAGCCGTGGTTGTTCAGCATAACCACGCCTTGCACGTGCATTATTATTGTGATTATTTATTGTTTTTTAGTAAGCATATTTCGTTCAATGTCAGCCGCCAACGCGAACTTAGAAAATGTAGACTTATAACATGGCCAATACGTTTACTGTGACACCACCGTTAAATGACCGAAATGTTGTTTACCGAATGACAATATATCCAAAACAGTTACCTTTCGTGAAAACGTATCCATATTTTTTTTTTTTATATCAACTAATTCGTGCAATTCACGGGCTGCGGTGTATTATTATTTAGTATAATAATATAGCTACAATAAAGGGTCGTTTGTCGATGTTTATCTTGCAATTATTAGTGTAAAATATCATAACGGTTCCAACAGAATATCTTTTATTTTTAACAACCGCGTTTTTATACCGAATTTTTATTTTATTTTCGGTGAAATAGGTTCAGCAAGTATAGGTAGATACAAAGGGTCAATTATCCGATACATATTTCATCAGGATCGTCTTTGTCCGGTGCGCGGTCTTTGCCCTTCTGACCTTGCAGCCAAACATTTTGCCACATGTAAAATTCATCATAGCTTTCGGCACGGGTGGGTTTTGTGCGGTTGTGCTTTCCGAAAATGTACACGTCCACCGCGAATTTGCAAACTCATAAATATACGTTTACATTTCATTATTTAAAGGGTTTTCAAACGCGGCCACGTACCTAAGACGTATTATTCGTTGTTTCTGTCTGTACTGTACAGTTTTCAATATTTTATTTGTATATTGTACGTTATACAGTAAACACATACATACTATTTGCAGTGTAAATAGTACATATAAACGACAACAAAAGTAAAGACTTTTGAGATTTATCATGTTAAGACGGTCGATAATTGAGAAGTAAGAAAAATCAATAAGAATGGTTGAAAAAATAATAAACGTTTTCATAAGACGATATAATATAATGTTCTGTACTTGTATTGTGCATTTTCGGTTCGTTAACACGGAGAAAACTTTTAATAATATCGACTTGAGAATTTTTTTTTGTCCTGAAAAAAATCAACCACAGACATTAAAGAAAAAATAAAACCGAAACCAGAATAAATAACGAGGTAGCTTATGAAATTCTAAAGAGAAAAGAAGAGAAAGACAAAATTGTTACTACAAAAAGTGGCTGTACTGAAAAAAATATCAAAAAAATAAATGAAAAACTTAATAGACTGTTGTACATTACAAATATTGAAGTCAGAGTTGTAGTGTAAAATATAAAATATACAAAGTAGTGATTTCGATCATTTGATTTACAGATAGCATCATATGTATGCACTAAATGGGCTAATGGCAAAAGTAGTAGCTGAAAAATGGGATGTTGACGAATTTAAAGGAGGATGATTTTAAAATGATTTAGGTTACAATTTTTTTTTGTGGCGTTTTGTTTTGGTCGTCGGAATCGGTCGGGAACGTTATTTCGTTTCAAACGTTAACAGCGTTATGTTTTGAAAGAAAAACGAATGGGGTTTCATTAACCGTGCAATTGTTTCGAAAGCACTTAGTTGTACGATTTCGATTCAGCTCACAACTGTTCGGAAAAATATAACGGCTCACGCACACACGCCTTACACTTCAAAAACAAGCAGTATTTTTTTTTTTTTTCTTGTGCATCATCTCATCTGACCTGTTTGACAAACCGATTGTGTTGATAAATAAGCAACATCGAGCCCAGAAACCAACCCTAACACGAGCGCCTGTGGCCACGACACACATGTAATTTTGATCTGCCAACAATTTCACTGCTATGTCGCATGATTATCCTCCGGCTAGCGTTTTAACCGTTTTTTTGATTTATAAGCAACGACAATAAACGCCGGGAATTCAAGATGAAATATTATATTGCATTTTTTCCCCCCTATGATATTTTTGTTTTTGTTACAAGCAAAAACAGACACGTACAACCCTTTCGATTAATCTTCATTAAGTATGAAAATACATAATATGCATGTATACTTTTTAAATCACGTCGTACATCAACAGCCCCCACGCAGTAGTTACTTATACGAATTTGATGTACTGTTATTTTTTTTTTTTTATACTCATATTATCAATATTATGTGATAAATGGTCCATGAGATGAGCGCGAAATTAGAAGCTCCGGTAGCTCAATTAATTTGTTTCTATATAATATATTTCGAAAAGTAAATATTTAAGTGGCGAAAAATATTGACTGTTAAATTTTGTTGTTTATGCTCTTAGACACATTATGTTATCAGTAGATTTTTTCGGAATTAATAATGTCGGATAATATTAAGAACGAGTTCTCAACCACTGATTACCTACAATAATTAACCAAAATAAACAATCTTCATTGAAACGATAATTTTTTAAAGTTTTCTTTTCTTTTCACCATTATTTAAACCGAATTTGGATGAAGTTAATTTAGTATTATACATTTGCTGTTTACTTCAGTAATTCGCATCACAACCAATAAAAACGCTTTTACTTAACGAAATTACGCAATCGGTACGTTTATAAATATAGTATCAACTATCAAGTAAATAATCCTACGACTGGAACATCTACTATTATATAATACATTATCGTGTACTGCTCACATTTTAACAATGGCGTGACATTTTATTTTAGTCATTAGGCACGTGGAGTCCCGCTGATAGTGTCCGCCGAGATCGACAGGTTGGGTTGGTAGCGAAAGAGGGCAATTATTTTAAACAATGGTACTAATTGTAATTACAACAAAAAAACATTTTGATTATCTAGTAAAACTTAGACGCATTTTTCATATTTAGTGTAATTGATAACGTGTAATGTTCTTATAAAAACTTTATAATACATATATTTTTACATACATATTGTTTTCTAGCAAAAAGTTAAAAAAATTCTAGTCTGTCGGCTGTAATAATAAGTGTTTTATGAATATGTTTCACAATTTAAAATTAATGCTGAGTATTTAACGGGTCTATTAATAATGACTATTTCCCGGAAACTTTTTTGGTGCAACAGAGCTGTTGTTTTCTTACTTTACAATAATTTTGAAAATTATTACTATGTAATCATATTATTTACTAATCCACTTATAACTTAACGGTTCGGATAAAAAATCAATTAATTATTATTATTTTATAATTAACGTGTACTTAAGCTTTTATTTTATGCAAAGTAATCGCAACGATTTTAAATTGTTTGTTATTAATGTAAAAACATGTAACTTTTAATTATTTAACAATATTATTACAATTATACAGATAATAATTGTATAAGCATATTAATCGGCACTATTTTTATGAACCTCGAAACTTCAAGTATAATAAAAACACTAGATGTATTGCAATTTTTGATAACTATAAGTATTGTGAAAGAAGGGCCTAATTTGTCGAATCTATTATTAGCTTGGATAAGGCTGTATATAAGGAGGATTTCATGTAATTACACTTTGTGCCTATATAGATCATAACGAGCCCTTTTCGTAGTACTGGTACATAATTAATTTCAATCTTAGTACATATTAAAATAATAGAGAATTAGTATTTATTTTTTTTAAAAATCCTAAATATAATGGTTAAAATTAGGTAAATTTACCATTAATTATTAAATATCATGTATATGTTGTAATTATATATATGTAAAATTGTAAAAATTACCCATTCGTTTACTTTGATTCATCTTGGTAGAGATAAATAATTTGTCTGAGCCGAGAAAGATCCATTTAAACTGAGGTAAAGTAATAATTTCGTTGTTCAACGATCGTTTTTAAAAATTTATGATAGTCACTTAAAAAGTTGAAAGCTAGAGTGATTGATTTGTAAAATTAATAAAAAAAAAACCTAAAAAATGTCATGATGGCTAGAATGTAGTATAAAAAAAACACCGGCCTAATCGCTCGAAGTACAAAGTCGACCAGAGTAATTTTTTGTTTCTATACACATCCCTTAAAATGTATATTCTATTCATGGTATATTATTAAAAGGATACGTGATAAAAACGGCATTATTTTTTTTAAATCTATATAAGTTGACGGCGATTAATGTAAATTATGTAAAAACCATCTACAGCCTACACATTGATATCATTATCTCGTTTATAATAAAATACGGTTTGTTCCTAAAATGAATGATGGGATGCAAAAAAAAAAAAAATACCCTATTGTAATAACGGGATTTTTTATCAGCATTCACTATTAGGTAAATACAAAGAAAACAAAAATTATAAGTAATTTTTTACACTCCTTAAAATACAAGCGACGTTCTTAAAACGCATATCCATACACTGGTAATCTATCAACGTCGGACCGTCGTTTACGATATTGCGCGAGAGAACTGCGCCATTTGTCTTGAAGAGATTTTTAGAAGTTTTTCTCGTGCCTATGTAATTCACTTTGGTTTTTCGCGAAAGCCACAAGACCGATCGCATTAATTCGTATTAGACCCGTGTGAAAATCGACGACGGTCAAAAACCACAACCGGGTTGTTCGCAAAATGTGGGTACATTTTTCAACACAACGTATAACGATAACAAAAATATTATCTCGCTCCGAGCAGAGATCGTATCGCGGCGACGATGGCGAAACGGCCGACATTTTTGGACTGTTAAAAAGAAGAAAAAAAAATCACACTTGGCTTAGACCATAATAAAGTACACTCGGCACACCTCGAAGGCGTTTATTTGCGCATAAAACGTCTCGGTTGATTATTTTTTCCACTCCGAACCATCGTTTCGGGGTCGATCCGCCTAGTCCGCGTTCGCGTGTGTATCCGACACATTTGTTCGCATTTCTCCTTATTACCCTTTCGGGCGAAGCAACCGCACACACACACCGGTGGTCAATGGCCGCGTACAGTTCTATATTATATTGTGTGTGAATCGCTTTTGCGTCACGTATTGTGTTAATCCGGAGCTCGTGTAAGATATGTATGGCTGATGGCACGTAATATTAATAAATAAATAAACACACACACACACCGGACGAAATTCTCAAACGACTGTACCGACGACAAAATTTGGTCGCCTGGAATTTGAACATGGATATATATATATATATGTATTTTGTGTCAAAAAACTAAACATCTAAAAATACATTTAGATATAAGAGATTGTAGATAGGAAATATGAGATAAGAGATAATTGACAACAGATATACCACAATAACATATCCGCGATTCAATGTTTTTCCGCGAAGCGGAGCAAGTAAGGTCTTTTTTGTTTGGTCGAAACTTCTTTGGAGTTTTAAGTTTTAACCGTTGAGTATATACAACGTAGGTATATTTAATGATTTTGACTGTTAATTTCACTTAAATGACAACAACATTTTCATAGTGTTCAATAGCAGGCGGTTAATTATATATTTGTTTAAATTTACATATTATTATGGTGGACGAGATGATCTTTAATATATTCTGTTTAAAATTAACGAGAAATATCCATTAAGATGTTTTAGCGGTCACAGGCAACTAATAGTTGACGATCAATAACTCGGGTACTTAAAAATAAATCAATCAACTTCGAGAAAAGGATGAAAATGTAAATACATCACTAGCTCCCAAACACATTATTAGTGTACTGTATTAAACTTTCAACTGCCAATTGCCTGCTATCGCACGCACGAAAACTTTTCAAAATAAATTTGTTATACAGACAAAACTTAAATTTGTTGTAAGTATATGTACACAAAATATTATTTTCGTTAATAAATTTGAATGTTTGTTCGTAAATCTGTTTTTTCATATGTGTAAACTTACTCACTATAATTTTTTCGACATTTACAAAAGTTTTATAATGCGATTTTAACAGTGATCCTTTCAACGTAAATGACTCCCACGTGGTCAGTGTTTTTTTATACAGATTTTTTTCGACGGTAAACTTACGTCACTAGCTTCAATTAATACTTCATTCTACTCGGCTGCAATTTTCATTGAAACTATTTACACGCCTAGCGGTAGCTTTTAAGTATCTGCCAATAAGTAACCAAAACGTTAAAAAGTCGACCAGCTCTATCGAGTTGTTGTTAATAAATGTTTAACAGGTGATTCAATGTTTAATAGGACTTAAGCTGAACAAATAATAGATTAATAGAATATTTTTAGCTCTTAAAACGTGTCAAAATTAATAAATAATTTATATTTAAATATTTAATTAATTATCATTGATTTGCTTGTAGACGTGTATCACACATACTGCGTTTTTATCACTACAAAATTGTTTTTTTTTAAATACACTTTTAAAATACAATTACTTATTATTTTATTTTTATTTCTTCATAAACACAATACGTATACTTGATTTATTTGTATCATTTGCAATATAAATGTAGGGTTATTTATAGTAGGTAGGTAATAGGTATTTTAGTAGGCAAGGAAAAATAATGTAAAACTTAAATTAATGGCGTAGGAATATTAAAACTTAGAAGTTTAAGCTCACAATTGAGATAAGAAAAAACAATGTTATTTCAATATTTAGTTGGATAAAAGGTACCTGAATTCTGACTGTGTAAACATTTTTACTATAAACTTGCAATGTATAAACAATATATGTATAATCACATATTCCACCATTTAAAAAGCACAATTATTTAAATTGTAAACAAAGTATTTATTAAGAAACCTTTGTTAATAATTAGAAATAATTTAATTTCGGCGTAAGTCGATGTAAATGGTAAAATAATATAAATGCTTCCGGAAAAACTAAACGGCACAAGACTTATTTCATTTCATTTTAAGTGGCTCGTTGCAATAAAATGAAAATAATTAAAATAGCGAGGTTATTTGAGACAAAAAAAAAATTAACACATTTGCCGGAGTTGCTTTTTTAATTTATTGTTATTAATAATTCATGAGAGTATGATTTTGTTTACCTTTTTAAAAATGTATACTTCTATATATAAAACAGGCCGTTTGTTTATTACGATTTTTTGGGCGTGTACAATGTTTGGCCGACGCTTCGGTATAAATTATAATTATCGAGTTGTCAATCGCCAAAAAGCAAAACAATTTAATAAACTTTATATTTTTCTTTTTGCAAATCTCGAAATAAAATAAAATTTCAACGAACAAAACGTGCTATCTACGCATCATTATTTTATGCGTAAGAGGGTTCTCGCCCCTTTGTAATTGTATTTGCATTTAAAATACAAGCAAGTTACAAGTAAACTGTAAGCTACTATGCATGTACATATCGTACCGTTCCACCAACGAGGTTTTGATTAAAAATTATACTGGTGAAATAAAAGTGAGCCCGAGGCAATAATTATCATAACGGTGATATCATAAAACGGTTTCCATTACAGAGGTACAACTTAATGCGTTTCACACTGCGAATGGAAATAACAAATTTAATCTAGGCCCTTATTCTCGTTTTGACCCGTCACATATTATTATTAAGTACATACAGATATATTACAGAGGCAAAATGACAATAAATGCCCATGATATTGGGGTTATGCGAGTGTCTGCAAACTCGACCAACTGTAAACGCAAATGTTGGCCCCCGCAGAATAATGTACAAACACAGAGTGGATGAAAAAATACAATACACATAGTATAGTTGACAGAAAACAATTTTCTGCTCGGGTGGTTCATTACATTTTTAAATTACACGTTAGATGCGTCACTGCGAGGTTATTATTAAAATTCCAGAAATAATCATATTCGATAATAGTCGTTGTATAACATTAACTCACATTTGTATTGTATTATAAAGCTGTCAGTTATTATTGAAGCCCCATTAAAAAAAAAAAGAGAGAATCTTTGCGGAGTTACATAATATATTTTATGCTGTCATAAATTGTTATAATACATTTACAATATTACAAATCATTGCGTACACTGTAACAGTTGTTTTTGATAGGCACAATGTAATAGAAAAAAAAACAATGTGTTTTAATGTCGATGACGGTTCCTAAGTTAAATTAATAAAAATGATAATACTAAAAAATATTATTATTTTCGTTACAGAGAAATGATTTAAACATAAGATGGTCGACAATGTCAACCACACTGAACTTATCTATGGCGACCTGCCATATCCAGACGATAGCACGCACTGGGTGGATAAGCCTAAGTCCAACCAAGTGGTGGCTCTTGAAGAAACTGACGAAACAACAGCTCTGCCTTCCGAAATGATTCCTACGGGAACGGGAGGTAAGCTTTCATGATATTTTTTTTAATATTAAGTATGTGCACACTCGTATATTATATCCTAACCAACTAGTTTCAGTTTAGAGGTTGCCATGAACTATACAAATTTAATTAGATAATACATAATTATAATTAAATTACATTTACGGACACAACTATAATTTTGCATTTTGAACTAGCCCAATATTTATAATCTTCATTGGTTGTCAAATTACAGTGTCAAATGGCCATTAATAATATGATTATGTGATTATTTGCGTGTAAGTGGCTTCCATTAAATTGTAACATGATCTAATTTGTGCGTAGAAAAGCCATATTTTATTTGACGTCTTTTGAGGGTTAAGTATGGGGATTATTGTAAAACGTCTGATTTCATTTTGATATTCAACACATGCCATTTTGTCTTAATTTCGAATGTTATACGCATAAAATGAGTACCTAAATCATTTGATACATTTTACTAAAGGAAATTGTTTGTACTAAATAAAAAAACCTAAGATGTAATGATGAGTTCTGAATTTTATTTACACATTTAATCCAATCGAAAATCAAATAAAATCTTTAAAGTAACAATTTTTATAAATTATATATATATATATATATATATTTATTTATTTAAAACGATACAAATAAATTAATACAAAAATATAACAAATTTAATACATCACATCGAATTCTTGTACGAGAATATATGATATGTGTTATTCTTTCTTTCAGCCGATTATCTGAAATTAATTTCATCAAGTTTACTTGACATTACTACAGTTGTGATCGAATGTCAATTGATGTATATACTCATTATAATTTACGAATTTTTTGTTAGATAACCGTGTAAAGTATTAATTTTATTTGTAAAGGGTTTTACAATCCAATAGTCCTAACACTGAATACAATGTAATTTGTTACGTTGTGAGATTTATTAATGATAACATTACTGTAACCTCACTCACAAACTAGTAAATAATTGTCTTTTTTTATCTGATAACGTATTTAATATTTGTTAGGTTTTTTTCTTATTGAACATTTATTTTTCATTTAGCGGTAGTTATTTTATTTAAAAATTATCATTCAAATACATTTCCACTGACTTTGTTTGGCTTCATCATAAAATATCTAATTCAATTATAATGAGCGATGAAAATTGCTAGAGCAAGTGTTTATTAAATGAAATGGGCGGTTAAAAAAAAAAAAATGTTAAAAATGAAGATTGAAAAAAACAATTTTTAAAGATGAAATTGTTTTACTGAACAGCATTTTAGCATATCTACATAGAATAAATTAAATTAGTAGAAACACAATTACAGTGTAATCAAAAGTGTGACGCCATCTTTTCATTTACCAAGATTCACACTGAGTGTAAATACAACATTTCAGTGACAAACTTCACGCCCATAATAATATATATATATAATTTATTTGTTAACATTTTCCCATGATTAATATATCTGGTTAGCATGCTTAAGATACTTAGTACATCTCATTTAGTTTCCGTAAAATCAATGAGGCACCTTGTATGTTTCCTCGAAATAATTTGTGAAACTTAAAATATGTGTTTATACTTATATAGATAGGATGTTTGGATTATCAATATAACGGTAATTGGTGGTATAAATCATAAGTACACACTCGCGCTTTATCAATTTATATTTAACAATTTAATAAAAGATTTATTAAAAGTGATGACACCTCAAAATAACAACTAATAAGGTAGACATTGTGCTGGAACAGTATTAAACTTTGTGACATTTGAATCATTTACAGTTCTATTTAACAATATTAAACTTTCCACAGGACTATATCATAACACTCTGTTTCTGATTTCAGGTTAAAATTTAGTTTTATGTCACGCAGTGAACATAATAAAGTATCATTCCACAAGCCTTCTCTTCTTACAGCATTTCTCCCCGTAGGCTACTTATTCGAGAAGAGTTACCTTAGCACCCTTTACTTATGTATTTTCCTTGTTATGTTCACTATATAAACTCTTGCTGTGACGATATTTATGCGAACCCTAAGCATGGCGTCGCATATTTCCATCTTTGCCTCTAATCTTATGTAAATTTATAAGGTATATTATATAGATGTTTTCGTGGAAATCCTATAATCCTTAAGCCAGTGGTGAAATATGTATTTATCAGACAAATATGACACATTGATCATAACGTGTAAGATAGAAAGCTTAGATATTTGATGAAAATACTATGGTTTTAGTTTATAGTTAGTGACATTTGACAATATTAAAAGGCTTGGCCGTTATCTCCTTTAGACTCTTCAGCATTTTACACATAATGCGGCTATGGCCATTATACCTTCTGAAAATTATAGACTTTTATAAAAAACAATATTCCTCGTTGACGTTTTGCAACTTTGAGTTATTTAAAATAAAAAATTGTGTTATGTTATTTCATAATCGTCAAATTGTTGATATATTGAATATCTATAAACACAGTACTCTTAATCAGGGCTTGCGTAGTTTTATTTTGGAAGAACATTTTGAATAAACTCATTTAACTGAACCGTGTAAGTATTAAAATCATGCAAATAATAAACATCCAGAGTGAACTGTGTAAACCCAGCTTTATATTCTCCGATCAATGATAATTAATACTTAATAACCTACCTAAAGCACAATTCATTTAATTTGGTTTATTAATCTAAAATGTGCGGATTAAGGGCTGTATACCCTTTATCATCATCATGTAGATTGTAGAACTTAGAGAATCTTGCTGAGCCATTACCACCATCGTAATATTCCTATATCTATCTATCTCATACTTTGTAATTAAATTAAATTTATATTAAGATTATTAAATTTAAATTTGTTGCTACCTAGTATATTGTAAACATAAACGTAGTAGTACATAATCACCAAGATGTTCGAATCTTTAGTTCAAATCCTAATTTAAAAAAGTAATAAATAGTGTTTCTTTTTTTTTACCTGAAAATTATAATTACCTATAAAACTGTTATAATACAAATTTCTAATTATTTTATCATTATGGTATTTGAGATTTGTTAGTTATTTTAGTAGCGGATATGTTTTCAAGTATGTGTAGGTCTTTACAGAATACATATTTTTTATTACAAGTTTCTCGGTTGGGGTTTGCTTAATACCGTCTATATTTTGACAAAATAATTGTAACACTTACATTAGTAACAATTGTTTTTTTAACGAGTCACCAAGTTTGAAATCCTGGTATAGATTAAAGAGTTCAGAAAAAAATACAAAAATTAAATAAGAATTAGTAGAAACAGCTCAGTAGTCGGAGAACTAGACTGACAGGTGAAGTCCCTTGGTCGAATCCAGGTCGAATATTTTCAACGTTTTTTCCCCTCTATGTTTACTTCCAAATAGAAAATAATAACGCTCACGGCCAGACTTAGCTGTTTGTTTATTTAGAATTAAATATTAAACCATTTCTTTTGTAAAAGTTTCTACACTAAAGTTTAACTAAGCAAAACTTACTGAAAACTCAAAATTATACACAGTGTATAAAATAAAGTATCCATTATAATCGAACCATTTTCGAAGGTATATATTACATTAGTATAAGTTTACCATTTAAGTAAATATTTTCATAATACAATGATAATATCCACGAAGCTCATACTTCATAGATCCCGTAATTTTGTACTACAAAGAGTCTAATTGTATATGCAAATTGTACCCTTATCCATATTATTACCATAGGCCAATTGGTAGTTGGCATCTGGCTCATAAAATATAGAGAGCGGGTAGATTTGTAAGGAAATTAATCAATATAGTTGTACTATTCACATGTAATACTCACACACATTATTAATTCACTATAGTTTTTGCATTAGTAAATGGGCATTAAATACATAGTGAATTAATATAGTATATAATATAATATTTGTATTTATAATTATATAATACTTATATAAACATTGACTGAATGCAAAATTATGTTTAACTATAACTTACATTTATTCAACATTATACTCTTAAAATTAAGAAAAAAAACCTATATAGTCATAAATTTCCTTTTATTGGTAATAGTTATATTACTAAGTATTATTAGCTTTACTAGCATTTATACTAAGAACAAAAAATTAAAACGAAGTAAATTATAAAACGATAAATAACAATGAGTTACTAGTAATATTAATTAACTAAATAACTGTCGTCAATTGTTTAGGTCCAATTGTCATACGGACTGAAGAGGCGTTTATTGTCATATGCGTAATGATATTGTGGGTAGCGGCCATTGCATTGTTCTTCAACAGATGGGGCAAAATTCGTATGCTGGAACCTTACCAGCCAAAATTTCACGAAGAAGAACATCGACCTAGTTGCCCAATGGTCGAACTATCCAGTGCTTCAGCCTTAGGTCATAGTATAACAGGAGGGGTAAGTTATTTAACAGACCATATCGACCAAACAATGAAATTATTTATATAACAATAAGGTATAATTATGCAGAATATTACCAAAAAGGAATGATCAGAAGTTCTAAAATATAATTATTGTACACAAAATAAATTAATAACAATAGCAATTTTAAGGATACTAAATAATACATTTATTTTAGAAATCATTCGGTTAAGTGTTAGTATTTTTATTATTAAAACCTTAATAATGTTTATTCGACAAAAACAAAATTATAAAATATCAATAATATGATTTATATTAAATATACATATACCAACAAGTTATTATAGAATGATAGTTTGAAAAAAAAATTGTAGGTTTTATAATACATTACTGTGTTATAAAAATTCGAATTTTCGTCAAGGATCAGAATGTAATTGGTTTCAGAATGTAGTCCATACTATTGGTACAGTTCAGAGATAGTTAACAATTTAAATTTGACGTGTAATGAGAAACGAGAAAAAGTAAAGCGAAGCTATATGCAAAAATCAATACGATCCTATAGTTTCTACATGTTTTATGAATGGACGTGTGGTTTCCCTTAGGTAGTAAAATGCATTTTATAGAAAAAAGGTAATAACCATTACATCCCATTTTGTAATGGCATATAGACTTGAGTTTTAAATAAATTATCAAGATAAAATATCGGGTAATAGACAAGAAAAATAAACATCTTAAAACGTTACCATTTCTTTTATGTTTCCAAGTGGATTCAACTTGGCTAGATAAATAATTTTTACTCTATTATACTTAACATTATGTTTTCAGTACACATTTAACGAGGGACTGAAATTGTTTAAATATACAAAATGCAAACATTTCTTTCTTTTTAGTATTCAATGCTACTCTTGGGCATAAATAGTGACATTGGTGCTGTTTCAATAGTATAAGTAAATTCCTGTTGAGCTACTTCTAAGTTATAAGGTTGAATGGTAATATTATATTTCTGTCTCATAGGTAAAATCTATGTAAACAAGAAAGCAATTAAAAAAAAAAATGTTAGAACCTTAAATTGCCCACTGAGCTAAGGCCTAGTCCCTGACGGTTTTTGCATGTATTTAAATTTTCTTATAGCCCGGCTAATATCAGTTCAATGAATGTTTGAAAATATTAGTATGGCAATACATTAACTTCAATAAGATACACATCACCGATTTGAATTGTTTCTATTTATTTATTTTTTTTTAGATTTCCTATTAGATGTATGTTTATTTTTCTGTTTAGTGTACAATAGTTTTGTGTTACTAGAGATTGAGGTAAATTATAAAAGCGACCTAGCCGTAAAAAGTTTTAATAGTAAAGATAATTCAAGCCCCTTATAAACTGTGCAGGAACGTACCACTTGGTATTTTATAAACACGCATTTAAAATTATATTTTAAATTGCGAGTACACGTGCGAAACAGTGGTAATTGCACACAAGTTAATAACTATAATATTTTACAGACCCACTAACATTACATTTTGTATATTCAAACAACTATAGTATAGTTAGAGTATCAAGTCCAAGTATAGTTATAATTAATATGTAGCTTAATAGTTTAGCAAATATCGACCTGTGTTTTCTTAGCACACAATAATTAAATGCTATTTAAGTAGAGTTATCTTGTCGAAATCGTATGACCTATCCCTCGGGACTTAGATAATATAATTTTAAATAACTCTCCAGCCATACTATAGAGTCAACCGATTTGAATTTTGTTATTTTTTTAATGAAAAAATAAAATGCTATTTCGCCAAAGCCTCGAGTATAATCTATGACGCGTTAAGTTGGTTAATTAAATATTTGATTCATGTTTTTTCCATAGTTTTTTTGCTATGGTCATGAATCCGGTTAATTGAAAGGTGGTGTTTGTATCTTAATAGAATCCTGGCACGATAAATGCATAAGAACAGTGGACCATGTGTTGGATGTAAAGGCGTAAAATAATATAAGGTACGGTAATGGATAGGCGTATTTAATGGCAATAACATAGTCATTTGATTGATGTGCACTGTTTTCTTTGTCAGGGCTTGTGTCAGGACTCGAAAAATTCCATTATAAGATTAAATATGATAAACCTAACCGAATTTTCTTTACTGTTTTAAAGTGTTTAAAAAAAATTAATCTACACGAATCAAGCAATTTTGTAGTAATGCATTTGTGTGAAATCACTTTAAACAAAGTGTTCTATTAGGGTAACTAATATATACTTATCTACGCAATTTCTAAAATAATATAATCCAATACTTCAAATGTCTTATAATAAAATGCGTACGTATATTTTTAAAGTAAACTCTTCGAATTCAGTAAATCAAGGGCTTTTCAATTTTAAAAATGTCGTAATAACTTTTTTTTTTTTTTTTTATTACATAAGAATATTATATCATACGAGTCTATAAATAAATCTAATTATATTATTTTTCTCTCTCGTTACCCTATTTTCCAACCTATAACTCCTAAATCACTATGTACCTTATGGGTCAATCAGGTTTTTTTTTCGTTAACGTTTATCAACCCGTGAAGACTTAAGACACCTCAAGACCACCCCCCCCCCCTTGTATATATTGTAGTTACTCATAAAACAATACAGTAAGAATTTATCCAAGTCGGTTCTTGGGTATTGGTTTCGTGTAGAGAATATCTATTTATATAATATATCTAAGATTTTTTTTTTCTGTTAAACAAATTCATAATATTCGATTGCTTAGCGGAAAATAAGTTTTTGAAATAAAACAATGTTTTCTTTCACCCTACCAATAAACTTGAACAAACTATTATTAAACTACAGACGAATATCAATATTCTCAAATACATGTCGTATAGACGTATATATAATGTTCTAACTAAAAGCACGTAATCATTAAATTGAGGTTAGCCACATTAAACGAAAAAGTTCTACAGCAAAATATCGTTCTAGAGTATTTTATGACTTCAATGACTATTATGTGACAATATTGTGCTTTCAACTCTAATACAAGTACCTACCTTATAAATAAACAAACCCGTTATTAAATAGCACTGTTGTTGAAGTATACAGTTCCACGCCATTGTTTGGAAACTATTAAAAACTGATTTCCATTTAGCTTAGTAAAAACCACACCAGACCGTATAAAACATAATATAATCACAAAAATAATTAAATTACAAAAGTTTACTTTAAGTACGTTTACATTTGTTTGGCGGGCTAGTAAATTAGTCAGAATGTAGATTCGATCTTGTGTAATTTTGGCGCTTGTATTATATACTTTCTTTGTTGTGAAAATTATGTCATAATGCTTTATTATAATGGTGTGATGTAATGTTTTTTATTTACAATCTACTTGTGCTCAAAGTCTTACTAGAAAGTCAAGCAATAACGATATTATACACAAATTGATTTAAAGAGTTTATAAAATATAATTTATTTATAAAAAAAAATTAATAACGCATACACTGTACTTTTGTACCATATCTATATTAATGTATTTTTTTGAATTTACCTAATCAATAAATTACATGGATAAAATCTTACTGTTATTTGTCATTTTGCATGAAAACTAAGAACATTGTTAGTAAATATTCAAACCCATAGAAATACGTATGTTGGCCACTGCATTGGTATTTTAAATAAATTAAATGTCTAGTCACCCGCCACGCCAGTCTCATAGTGGCCTTGTGAATATTATATTTTTTATTTTTACAGTCAATGTAAAATATTACCCTAATATGATGATGATAAAAATTCAGTTGAATTTTTTTAATTTGTTATTTATTCTCTTTTATTACAATAATAATTTGATGACATTGACACACAAACATTTTATTGTGAAGAATGTAAATATACTACAGGCCTTATAAGAATTCCAAAACTACCTCATGTATATATATGTTTATGATATACATAAACATTGAAACAATAACAATGTTTAATAAATTGACTGGCTTGAGTATCATATCCAACTCTCAAAAACCCAAAGGTCTCCTTATAATATAGCTTGCCAGTCAACTTGTTAAATGGGAATATATTAGACTATAACTAGATGTAGGGGCTGTGTTTGGTGTGCAATTATAATTGTACATTTTATTGATCGAATGTGAGCGATGAATTTTTAGCCGTGCCAATGAAATTGAGCCACTCCAAAGAACAAGTTAGGTCTATTTTGTACGGACAAGCAAGGCAAAACGAAACCACTGTTTTTGTATCGTCTGTAAGATTCATTATTATTCTCCGGACAAATGATACCGAATTAATGGTAATAAATGAGGTACGTTTATATTTGATCGTTATGAAATGCGGTCAATGTAATTTGCAATAACGCTATAATAGAGTATTATATTTAAATTAGTGATGATCAATCCTTGGGTAACCCGGATTAAAATATAATCTTCGCGGTCATACGACCTACCTAGTTATCGTTTAGCGGGATTTCAAGTATACACATTCAGAATTTCGAATTATATTATCATGTTTCAGATTGTTGACAGCAATAACAAGAGAAATATTTCGATATATGTGATAAATGTAATACCATTAATATTGTATACCAATATATTATTGCATAACCTATAATAGGTATCTAATAATAATTGTATTGTTTTTTATTTCATTAACAATTTTTATTTTATTATAAAAATGACAAACGGGTCATCAAATCTTTTTAAATTTCTAGTTATTCTCAAAAACGTTTTTAGTGTGTAGGAAAAAACGTATATCCTGTCTCGGATTAGTCTCAATAATTTGGATTGACTTGACAGTCCGGGTCGTAGTAATCCAGGTTAAATGATCTACTAAAGCCTCGTTTCAATTAGTATTAATCCGGGTTAGTCTATCGAACACAAATTCATACAGGAGAATCGCACTAGTCATAGTTAATCTTATTAATACTATGGACTTTTTCTATAATAAGTACTCTCAATAAATCTGTCTAAACTCAAACACAGACTGTCACGTTGTACAGCTGTTGTACAGTGAGCTTACGATATGACATTACATTTAATGGACTTTATGTAAAGTATGTTATTTTACTAAAAGCGTTTTAGTTAAACAAACTTACTATTAAAAAAAAATCTGTGAAATTTGTTTAACAATGAGTAAACGAGATTTTTATGTTTCACGAACTGGTTAGTTAAAACAAGATGAAATATTATTAAAAGTCAATTGGGTAAAATGTATCTCAAAACAAACATCAGCACTAACATATATCTCTAAACAAAATTGAAGTATAGTCATAGTATAATATATTCAGACCTGTAATAATATACTTGTTAAAAGTAGTTTTATTGAATTAAATTACATTTTTTTTTTATATTAGATGTTTTTTTATTATGATATTGATTTGACTACTTATGTAATTTTTGAAAATCGCCCCCATTCAAGTTTTCATGTACTATGACGTCATTCAGGAAACCTTTAAGGCTCTAATTTGGCTGTATCCCAATGTTATTTTACTCTCAATTAACATCGCCCATTAAATATAAATTACTAGGTTTAATTATAGACTATAATACAAAAATATAGACATGTAAACTAAAAATAAATGTTGCGGGTAAATGTCACTAACGATCAATAATTCTCATAATGCATTGGGTAGATGTATGTATTATAAAAGTCATCCTTAATTAAGAGCACGACCTTTTTTAAAATACAATATAGGATCAATACTGTCTAAACGGACGAACGTTGTACCTTGGGGTTTGTGTATGATCGCATTACCAAATGAAATGACTAGGTTACGTCAAAAGTTATACATCTCATTAGAACAAAAGCTATACGATTTTATTTAGTTTGGAAGATATACTTGATCAAACAAGATAAGAACCGAATAAATACAAATATAACATCAGCGTTTCAATTTTCTGCATTTTTACATCCCCTTTCCTCCCGCCTCGTCGAAATCTCTCTCTTTCACCCTTCGAAATAATCAAATTTGACGTGATTCGACTATTTTTTTTTTTATATAAAGTATTCGAATTTGTTTTCTATAAAATGTAAATTCAGAAATTCAACTGCGAAACTCATATTTATTGTGCGCATTGTATTGTATGCATTTTTGAGTTTACTGATGTCAAATAAAGGTTTATCTCTGCGCTAAACATCATAATATAGCTCTCACAATATTATATAGTATAATATTTTACAAGACATGTACATAAAAAGTAAAATTTTATACACCGTTTGTTCGTTGTTCGTATGAGAACAAACAGAAAAGTAGAAATAGTAAATAGAACGTAATACCCTAAAAATAATAATAAACAACAATAACTCGGGAAATACCTTTATGTAATATAATATATTTGTATGAACAAAATGTTCATTCAATGTAGTTTTTACAGTCATTGGTTTTACGTTGGTATGTGTTCGTATAAAACCAATTATTGTTGAGCTCTTAAAATTCTTCAATAACATCGTAGGGGAGTGAGCTGCAATTTATGTTAAAATAAAATAATTAATTTTAAAATGAAATGTAGCAGTTTACTAATGTGTGGTACCAGTGCGCGGGGAATGAAAATATAAAATGACATTTTATTTGACATCTGACGGCATGGAAACAGTATTAAGTCTTGATCCTGATCGACAATTTTATTTCCCAACACCATCTCTGCGTTATTTCGGCCTCGTGTTCATCCGCCTACCATAATTCTATCTGATAATAATGATATGTAATCGCTGATTCGGGCGCTTTAGAATGTCCATTTTATTAAACAGTCTCGTCCATCTCTCATTTCTCCAAACACTTTATTTAATGTTTTCCAAGACAACGTGGAAACAATTGTTTTGTGAGTATGCGGCACCGTTATTGCAGCCGAAATCAACGATATTTCCAGTTGTCAAATTAAATTCTCCAGTTATACTTCTCAGTATTTCTTTAAAACTATTAAAGTGCAGTAGTAAAGTGCATATTTCCCGGAAGAAATATATTTTCGTTCAAATTTTAATTGCTTGTAAAGCTTACATAATAGAAGTTCCTATATTTTGCATAATTTGGCAAGGAAGTTACAACAAAAACATTGATATAAAATTTATGTTCAAGACATTATTAAAATGTTTAGACATTCTCTACATTGCTTTTGAAAATTGTACTCAGTTTAATTTAGTGTATGTAACTATTTTGTTGTACAAACAAAAGTTTAGGCTTTAAACCGCTGTAATCATTTTAATAAAATCATGAAATCCATTTTACAAATAAACGTAGCAAAAAATATCACGACTTGGAGAGACTTGACAGTAAAGTAAGGACAATTTTTGATTAAAAACTTGACGAAATTCTAAAATTTGTGTACCATAATAATTATTCACGAGGGCAAAGTATGTTCTATATACTAAAAAAGCAAATATAAATGTCTATTGAGATTTAATATATTTTGTTTCCAACTCTTTCAATGCAGTCGTTTAGCTACTTTATTTTTATTTTTTACAAAAACTCGTCCGGGAATTGTTTTGTGTAACTTCCCGTCAAAACCGGATATCCATGTGTTTTGTTGTAGTATATTAAACGTAGGCGTTTCTTTCGACTTCACTATATAGCAGCTGTTGAGGTGGTACTCGACAAAGTCGGAAGAGCCTGATGTTTCCTTAGGACGTCCAAACGAAAGTTTCCAAACGGAGAGCGAATCATTGCGGCAGCCGACCGCGGTACCGGTCAAATGTTAAACAGCGGCTGTAACGTTTCCGATTCAAGCGTAAATGGTTTATATTATTCTTGTTGGCGTGAACTCGGCCGAAACTACGTGAAACGTTAATTATCAAGAGCCCGCGGCTTCTGTAAGTTTTACTTGTCAAATTCATATACACCCATATCGATTACTAGAGAACCCGCGGTATGGCCCCGGTTTAATTAACACAGACACCTCGAACACTACATTACAGTCGGTTTGTAACGGCGCCGGGCCAAACGCAATCAAACCCCGCCGCGGGTCCACGGCCATTGGACAGAGCGCAAACGGTCTTTTTCTGATTCATTTTCCACCTTCCCTCGAGTGGAAAAGTTGCCGTTTTCGTGTCGTTTCGCCGGAAACAGCACACCCGTCAAACGGATTGCACGGTCTCCACCGCGGGGGGGTTTGATGGGTTTTTTTTTTTCAGTCGGTGGTAGACGTCACACCGCACCGCAGTTGTTCGGTTCATTTGCCGATGGTTTTACTTTTATCCCCTGCATCCTCCCCGGCCCCAAGTCTGTTTTTCCGTCTCGCCGAGAAAACAGTTACAGTATCGACGTGTACTACACTGTACACACACACACACACATTAATCTCGACGAGGCTATTTTTTTCAAATTACAAACTCCGCAATTGCACCAAACGACACAAACGTACGCCGCCGACGTTGACTAAACGGCGCCCTTCGTGTCTCGCTAATAACTATACGTGCATACATAACGAATTCGACGGATTATTCTGTACAGGCACAGAATAAACTACAGGAGAATGGGGCGTTATAGTCGTTGAGCATTTAGTCAACGAGAACCTAGCCATAAATAAACCGTTGTTACAAATTATTCATTGCGGCCGGAACTGATTTCACACATTTTTCGGTAAACAAAATGGACAGCGTCACCCGAAATGAGAGAAAAACATCGAAATCATCTTCATACTTCCTGCCCCGATTCCCCCACAGATGTAGCATAGCTATCACCCATAAGAACCCAATGCAATTCTGATTGACGTTTTGGCTTCGCCGCTAAACTCACAACCGGCCCGCAGTATAATATGTTCGAGTACGGTTTTGTTTAAATCGCAAAAAATTAACGAAGAACGTTGTAATTCGGTTGTGCATAATATTATGCACCATTTAATTCCGCGACAGGATTTAATTCGCATTAAAAACGGGTTTGTACGCACCTAATTTCCGGATTAACTTGATTCGCATTAATTTTACTACTTTGCTCTATATACCACGTTTACCGCCGAGACTTATTAATTCAGTTGGAGGGATCGAATTTGATGTTTAATTCGCAATCAATCAATGCGCGTTATAATAATGCGTTTGTATACATCAGCGCTATATGTAATATTGTTACCATTTCAGAATTAAATTTTTGTCGCCATCCACGTTAACTGTAATAAATTATGTACGGAATTGCACGGCTCGCACGTAAATTGTGCAATTTAAACCGCAATAACGCGTCGTGTAATGATAACATTAATTTTCACGCGGGTGCGACGCCGCCGGTGCACGGTGCACATTTACCGCAGTGCGTTTTGTAAAATATATGAACCCAATATAATGACGGTAACGTTTAAAAGGGACTTACCTAGAATGAAAATAAATAAATATTATGTCTCGTTAACAAAACCAATATAGAAGCAAAAACATACACAGCAAATAAACATTGTATTCAAACGGTTGTTGGGACTGAATTAGATGTACGCACACATTTGTGTTGTAGAAAATCATCGTCTAACTGCGACGTAGTGCACTGTGTATGTTTGTCGACAATATATGACGGCGCAAAATTCACTGGAGCGAATATCAGACAAACATATTTTTTTTTTTTTTTTTTGTGTTTTGCCAGTCCTGTATTATATATATCCTCGCATTTTGCTTCTAGGCCCCAAACCGGCGTTGAATAATTCGATTTCCTAGTGGGGTAAACACTATGTAACAGTATTTCCATGCAATATAGCTTGCACGTGGTTCCGCCGTGAATTCTTTGTAATCGAATTCCACACCCGAACGTCAACTACCCACCCCACCCCCCCCCCCCAAAAAAAATAGTCTAAACTTTTAGCGCTTATTTGGCCCGTACGCCGGTTAGATTATGCAACATTAAACCATATATTTTCCATAGCCATTGGTCAATCTTACACTCCTGTACACAGCTACTTAAATAATGTGCATAACGACATCTTTGGCTTTGCCATATTAGGGTACACCTCGCGTAAATGAACGAGAAGTGATTTTATAATTTATAAGCACTTTAATTGATGAATCTTGATCCATTTTTTAAATGCAAAAGTATTTTAAAATACACTAGGAAAACAAGGCGTGTGTTTTTAAATAAAATAAATGTCCAATTCGGGTGATTTCGAGTATAATCTAGTAATAGTATGATGTTACAATGGGAACATTGTGTTATTATAATTAGGTTACATTGTATAGACTGTATATTTATATTATATAGTCTTTCCTATCTATTTACTATGTATTTATACATAGATTATATTTGAATATTTATTTTTACATAATAAAACATAAGTGTGATAATATTTATTAACTTACTAATTAAAATGCATACAGCGTCGATGCTCGCCTGAAGTGTCTTAATTAATGCATAGCTACGCTGTATAAGTATTTTTCATACTTTTATTTTCTTCAGTTTTAACTGACGACGTAGCTTATCCTGGAGTGTGTAATTAAAAATAATCGTATCGTTATGTTTCCCATAGACAATTGCAAAGTATAGTTAACGGTTGATTATATTATGAATTGAATATTAAAATATTGTAAAACCATCTTGTTTTTTGTAAAATTAATTTTTCACAATAATTTTATCGTTAATTAAAAAAATATTTTATTTTTTTAACTAGCCATTAGCAACACGTAATAAGGATAACATTTTTTCAATAAAAAAATTACTCAATATAATATTATTTTAATAATAAGGACAACATAATATTTATATTGGATTTGTATACTATTCTTTATTTTATTTTTTTTAATTGTTTACCCATAATATAATGAACGTTAAACGTTTTTGTATAAATTAACCATATGTAACCATATAATATTTGGTGTGCAGCAAGGCTTAAAAGACCCACGACACTATCCGTATTTTTCTCTTAGAGTTTCATTCTTTTTTTTTTTCATTTCTTTTCCATCCTCTCTCAACCTTTCTAAACCGTCACATATCAAGCGATTCTGCCTTATTACATCCACGCTATTGATTCTCCGAATTCGGTTACTTTTATACAGTATATTATGTGCCGAAAACCCGGTCAGAGTACACAAAGGTGGTACATAGATCATTGTCCTTATGATAAACGCTACAGTATCCTGCGTAGAATAGCGCTACCGTTCTTTTGTGTGTACAATATAAATAAATATATGTACGCCGAACTCATCAAAATGTGTATGTATTCTGGGCGCCTTTACGGGAACGGAGGGCTAGGAAGACATCCGACGTTGTCTTCTTGAACCGTATGAAAACACCTCTTTCATCTTTAAACATACAATACAGAAATGTATTCCCCGTCCTGAGCAGTTTAATGTACCGTATGAGTACATTCGCGCGGTCGACACACGTTTTGCCAATCTTTATACATGCGATCGAAACTTTTAGAGGGGGCGACAAAAAAAACCCGCTTTTTGCAGCACAATATAATGTTCGATTCAATACCTTTTCCAGCGTTTTCTCATCTCCGGGACAGATAATAATATCGTATTATATTCCAACCGCGTAACGCATCGCATGTGTATCGCCGCCACACAATACCACCTTGTCACGCATAAAACGATCTTCGTTGAATAGCACTCGTTTCATTATTTTCGCATTAAAACCGCCTTGGCGAACTCACACATAACTTTCCAAAAAAATCGTTACTTCGACTAGGAGAAACGCTACTTCTGAAGGACCTCACAATGTCTTGTGCTTCGCCTCGAGTCACACGAGAAATATGATATTATTGTGCGCAACAATACGGCGGTCTGGTCGTTAAAATTAGGTAAAGTAATGCCGGTTAGAAGTAAAGAGTATCTAAGTATAAAGTCCATGTACGTTATCAAACACCGATACCTATTACCGCTTGGTTAGTAAATGAAAGTGGACCCGGTCTGTTTGTAATAACAACGTGTTTAGGCCACGGTGCATGAATGGACTAATGATACTTAACGGTGTACCCAATAATAGTATATGTATCTCAATGGACCCGAGCACAAAAACATATGACGTATAGCCGAAAAGCTACTGGAGAAGATCATATACAAATTAGTCTAACCCTAACTGCCGAGTAATTAAATTAATAATACTCGAGTATTATAATTGCAAAAGCAGAATTGTCAAACCAATATAGTTACATGGCCTTTTTTTTTAACAGCAAATTAATAATGTTTTTCAAATTTCTAATGTACGTAGTAAAAACTTTAGCTAAGACTATCATATAATAAATTGAGTTATACCTATAAGTAATATCGTATTTGTATTTATCATAAAAAATAAAAAATTTGAATTATGATCATTTTTCAAAAATATACAAGCCAAACATTGTTGACGGTTAACAATTATGTGTTTTTGATGGGTCGTTTATGGGCTTTTTGAATTGTACCTTTAGCACGTTTATAAAGTATTTGGTTCATTTATTGTCTTGCATTTCTTGATAGTTTACTACACAATTTTCTATACTTTAATAACCTTTTCCCCGTTTACACGTAATCGTTCATTCACATTAATTTCGGATAACGCGCTTCGGTAATATTGGTTTTACAAGCATTTTTCAATCTTGTTGTGAACATTTTTTCGATTGAAGCGTTCAATACATAACCATTGTGTTAATGTGCTGTAAAAAAAATATGCACGCGATAAATGCCGAATCAACGGTTGCGTGTAAACGTTCGTAATTGTATTAAGGCCCCTGGATACCGACCATTTTTAAAGAGTTTTGTATAGGCAATATTTAAGAAAAAAGTGGTTTTAATAAATTTCGACCATGTTAATTAATTTATATAAGCTTCATGATATTATTTTTAATTTAAATAATTTTCTCTATGAGTGTAGAAGTCATTTTAGTTAAAATAATAGTACATTTTTTGTCCATCGCACAGGCTGAACCGATCAGTGATCAGATAAGTAATCTGAAAACAGATTTGAATTCACCATGAAGTTTACTTGAGATCGGCCAGCGTATTTTTTCGGTATCTTATTCCTACTGCGCATAAAACACGTTTGAGTATTTTATAAAAATTTGAATTTTAAAATCTAATTTGGAAAAGAGATTAAAATTACAAATTGAAAAAAGTGCTCTGACCGATCTCAAGTAAACTTTGTTTGGCCTGTGCGATGGACAAAAAATGATGTATTTTGGCTGAATAAAACGGTCGGTATCCAGGGGCCATAATGAATAAATATATTTCACTTTTCAGCATCGAACTTCGTTCTCGAAATTCAACGTGAACAGCTGCATCGAACCGTCGGCGATATTTCAGACCATTCAGCCGACGCACCGGGCGCTGCAGATCCGGCCTAGGCAGAATTCGATGTTTGCTGGCGGCGGGGCCCTGCCGGGCTCTTGCGGCGCACCGATTGGCCACTGCACGCTGATGTCGGACCGGCCCAGGAAAGCCAAGTCGGCCGCCGACATCAAGTCGCTGATGCAACACGAGTGCGGCCCGGCCCGGACCAGCCGGTCCATGTTGCCCATGACGGTGTCGGAGCGGCGGGTGTCTTGCGCGGCGTCCGGCTCGCTGATGGTGTCGGCCGTCAAGGAGCGTCGGTCGTGCAGCCTGTTCCCGTCCGCGTCGGACAAGCGTTTCGTGCCGCCCCCGCTGTCGTCGTCCGCGTTCCAGAGCCAACCGGCGCCGTGTTTGTGCGACGCGCCCTCGTCCGCGTGGGCCCAGGCCAAACGCGAGTTCCTGATGATGCCGTCGACGTCCCTCGGCGGCAGCCGCCGGACGTCGTGCGGCATGGACCATCTGTGCCCGACGTCCATAACGTTGAAGGACAGGCGACCGTCGTTCAACAACGTCATCGCTCAGGTAACGGCAGAACGGCGACCGTCGTCCAGCATGCTCAGGATCAGCAACGTCTAACGATCATTTTTTTTTTTTCTTTTTCAATTTTCCACGTTGTATTGTAGTCACAGTGGATGTGCTTAGTTTTACTTTCGCTTAGTACAATTATTATTATTATTATTATCTGACCACAACGCTGAAATTTAATCGATTTAGTTATGGTCGAAATTTGTACCGTGTAACTTTTGCCGTTAGTTCGTGTGAATTGTATCATCAATTTTGATTTAGGACGGTCAAAACCGTACGTGTTATCGTTTGGGACATTGTATACTATTCCAAGTTTGGATTCTCTATTGTACGATTTCACATTGCCTTTGATTCAAAGGGTTAACCATAATAAGTCCGTTCACAGCTGTTCAGGATAATAACCATAACAGTCGTATTAGGTTTAAATTTCCAACAGCGCGTTTGATTCCCAAGTATAATTTGTACACGGATTGTCTTATCTCGACATCTTTTTTCGCTGACATTAGCATTTTACCGCAGTCGATATCCCCACAAAACCAACACGATCATCAAAATTAACACTCGGCGTTTTTATTTAATTTGAACATTTCTGACGTTTGATTTGTAGTTTTAACGGCCAAAAGGTGCTTACGCATAGTGTGTTGTGTTGTCCTTGCCAAATAAAAGACCGCCGATACGCCGCAGAATCCTATACGATACAGATAAAGATAAAAAAAAAACTATAAATATATTTATTTAATTTCTCCTGTGGGCAGCAAATACTATCGAAAATTCCGGTTTTTTCCCTTCTGTTTAACAAGTTACCGCCGCCTTGGGATAAATTATCGTTAGTGGTTGTATTAAAATGGACGGGGTATAGCCCATACGGTTTTAGATCACAACACGGGAGTCGTTTTAAACTAGAGAGCAAGAGTATGGACTATGGGAGTGAATGTAGAGCGGGAGGAGGGTTTTGTTCAAGTGTCCGACAGGATCGTTTTGAACACACTCGAACCGGAAACCCATAGGGTTATAACGCGGCGACTTCATCGCTCGGCCCACACGGCCTATGCTTGTGTTATACCCGACAAGTATTGGTGTTTGACCTCGGTCGTATTCTCAGGACACGTGTCTGTGTATCATTCTATGTTATTATGGATCATAAATATCTCCATGGAAGTACACACAAAGAGGTCGCGCTGTCGTTAACGCCACACTAGCCAAAACGATTCGGATCGCATCTAAATGGTTTTTATCGTTTGTATACCGTCTTAACGAGGCCGAATGCCTAAGACAGTCGTTCGATCCCTTTGCTTTTGTCGTTTTTATTGCCACGGCGATCCCACTCGGATTCAGATGAAGCCGTTCGACATTGTCTGTTGTCATGGCGTGTGTATATTATTATCATCTCCCTCGGTTAGGCCACTTCGGGTTGGTCCACAAACATCCCTTGTCCACTGCAATCCAACGGTTATTACCCTAACCCGGTCGGTGTGATCGTTTTTAAAAATTTTTTCATTACACTTTAACATTACATAATGTGTACCTACCGCCAAAGTGAACGGAGCACGCCAAAAATCGCCCTTACCGTAGCCCAACATTGTAATTGCGATTTCGCATCAGCTATGAGTTATTATAATTATTATTTTGTTTTCGAATAAGCCGAATTTTCTGAAGCACCAATGAAATAATAATAATTATTATTGATTCTGTTTGATCGCCGGGAACGGCCGAATCGGATATTGTATTTTTATAACTTCTCGTACGAACGTTCTTTAATATACATTTTAGTATTATAATAATATATTGTTGTATGTCTCATTAGGTAGTAGTTGTAAAAAAAAAAAATTAACAGGTTACAAACGTATGTAGGTTATAAGGTATTGCTTTTACATTATTCTGTAAGTATAGAATATAATAATATATGATAGCAAAATAGTTTTTATTTAAAGTTAGGTTAAAATTTATAATAAAAGAGTAGCACGTAGATATATACAATATATGTATACAATTTACTTATGCAGAAGTAATAGGCGTTTTTTTAACTTAAGATATTTTAACTATGAATACCATGTTGTTTATCTAAAAGCGTGCAAGAATTGTAAACGCAGAGATATAACCAACGATTTTTTTCACTATAACAATTTACCAGAATAATATTTAATTTTTAAAAACGCTTTAACGTTTTCACCTCTCTGTTTAATTTTAATAGAATTCACTACTGTCACTACTGGTCTTATCAGAATGACATATGCCAATGTTTTTGCTATCTTAAATAGTATTGTCAAGTGCCAAAATATTGAGCACAATTATAATGAATATTTAATATTTACCGAAATAATGATAATTATAAAATATAATTGAATAGAAGAACGACCAATTACATATATATTTTACCTTTTAAATCTATATTATAATATAAATACATTATTGAAATAATTGTTAGTATAATTTTATTCATATCTATATTTTATACAGTAGATTGTTTGTTATTTTGTTTTTGTATTTTAATTATAATTTAATTCTGTATTGATGACTCATCTACAGTTCATTTTTAAAAGATGAAAAGCGGTTGCTGGACCACAATTAAAGTAGGCAATTATACACTCTGTTACATCCACAACAGAGTGTATAAATAAGTAATTTATTTAATTAATATAGTTCATAACTATATGTAAGACTTTTAACTTTTATCTTCGGATAAAAATAACAATTTAGAATAAATAGAAGTATAAACTAATAGAATTAGAGTGACTAAGATTTATATTATCCACTGAAAAAATATACATAGTTGTTATTATAAAATAACTTCTAAATAGTACATAGAATACGATTTATACATGTATAAAAAGAGTTATTTTATTGTATTCGTCTCTTATGTTTGTTTATTTTTAATCTATATATTTTATGTATAAATATATTCTATATACATTATGATTGAGTGTTTTATTCTTCAAAATTATAAACATATTATATTATTCATGATGTATTATTTATTTGATTGTCTACAAAATATACACAGAACATATACGTTCCCAATGTCAATATTGCTTTTTCACAGCGACTTCAAAGTTGATGGCTTTTGTAACCGTTCAAAAATATGATTTTCTATATTTTAAAAAGTAAGTTTATAAAACAGAAAAAAAAAATATTGATTTATTTGGTAATTAATTACATTTTGTGGCCGGTGAGTTTTACAGTCTATTAACCTTTAAAACGACCGGTGAAAGCACTGGTGTTAATGAAACTACTTCGCTTTTGTGTTGAGTATGTACACATGTGTTTTAGTTCTCAATAATTATTAATCAATTATGCTGATTTTAATTCATCGAGTATTCAAATGGGTTTAGAGTGCATGTTATATATTATGTAACTAAGCTTTTGTTTAAAGACGTCTCTGCGTGCTCTTACACTAAAATATTATCCTTTTAGTTTTAATAATGTAGTCTATTTACGTCCACCTTTTAATAAGTTAAACATTATGGAATTTATCGTAATAGTTTAATGACCTAATTTTATATTGTACGTTTCGATCGAGCCCATATTTCCCACAAGCTCCTATAATATTATTGTTGTGGCTCTCGTTGGAACTGCTCCGAAACTAATTATACAGGGTCTCCGGAGTCCTATACACAGGCCCTAAATAATAGACATCAAAATTAATACACAACTCAAAATATATGTTATTTTCAAATCTAATTATAATTACTACATTAATTTCTGCACCTGGAACGAAATTATAACAAACAGTGATTTGGTTATAACTCAATAAATGATTTACCTAATTATTTATATTTATAATTACTTTAGATCATTGATGATCGTTACAAGTGTTCTTTATTTTATACGGTTAACATTTTATTCTGAATCATCTCACATGGCCCATCAACAATACAAGCAGAGACGTATTCAGAAATTTGGCGCCCGGGTGCTAATGCTTTTCCACCCCCCCCCCCCCAAAAAAAAAATATTATTTGACTTTTTCCACCTACCGCGTGCGTCGGATCTTACTTTCCGGCGACCACCCGTTATCGTTATCTTTTTTGGCGCTTTCAAACATATTTGTTTTTAATGTATTCACCTTTTGTAATCCCTGGTGGAAAATTGACTATCTAATCAAAAATTTTCATTAAACAATTTTTAGTCGTTAGATAAAATTACTCTTCTATTTTGGAATCTGTAATATAAGAGTGACTAAAGAACTAAATGATTTATTTATGGTTATATATCAACGAAAAAGTGAATTATCTCAGTTTGTTTGTCTACATTCACTGATTTCATACTTAACATAATGCAATACATTTCAATTGTAATTACACTTAGGGCTTAGGCCCCCGCCCTAAATACGTTACTGAATACAAGTTACTAATTTACAGTATATTATACAAGAATAATTATTGATTCAGTAATCGCTATTTCTTTTTTACATTTAGAAAATAATTTTCAAACAGTAATCTATTACATATTTGATGATTAGAAGAAGACCTTGGTACTTTTATTGAAAAATGATAATTACTAGCTACTACATTTTAATTAGTTTGTTAACTGCAAAATGGCCTTTAGCGGTTTAAAATGAAATTAGAGTAGCAGACCGTTACCGTTGTATGGCACGCAGAGATAAAAATATACTATTGTATTATACCACGGACACTTAATTAAACTTTCAAAAGTTGTTATCATTTATTGTTTGAAATTGGATGGAAAGTATCAACCCGGTGACTTCATATAAAGTTTAAAGGTATATTAATTTTATTTTTATTGTAGTTTTAAAATTAGTATATATTAGTAATTGGTGTAGTGATTTTTTTTAAAATGCAAAACAACAATTCGGCTATAGCATTAAAATTGATACACAAAGAATTTAATAGCATAATTGAATTTTTTTTTTAAATTTCAACATATTAGGTCAACCGACTTTTTTGTGCATTACCGGAATAATTCACTAGCGTGGACGTGCTGTATTAAATTATTCAGTACTATTAATTTCCACTTAAAACATAGATTTGATTGTCATGTAGGATAAAAAAAATATTGAACCGACAATTTGCTATGTACAATGTAACATCTACTATGTCTGCAACATATATTATATTTTAAACTGTAATAATAATCAGTTTGATCGCATTTCAGTATAATTATGCTGGATTGGGTTAAACATATAAACATAATAATAATAACAATAATAATATAATAAATAGTAATATACCATTGTTATTATTATTATTTGTTTTATAAGATAAATATGTAGTTTTTCAGAACTTTTAAAATTTTAAACAATAATTATTTTCAACACTCTCATAATAAATAACATTAATTAACATTGATTATTACATAATATAGAAGATTTTTTGTTTATTGAGATCACACATCCTACATCCCATATATTACCATAACAATATGAGCATCTACACTGTATTATTATGCTGTTGATTGTAAATAATCAATTTTAGAAAATAAGGCCTCAAAGAACCAATATAATTTTTCTGTGATAAAACCAAAGAAACTGTAGGAAATCAAAGCATACATTATTCGATTACTGCAATTTGAGGAGCAATAAATGTGCAATTTAAAAACGTTGTCTTACAAGAGTATTACACATAAAATATGTTTTTAACTATTCAGCAATATTTATTGATATGATGTTAAACGATTCCATGCAGCTTAATACGTTTTACCGCGGCAATTGCGGCAATAAATTAACGGACATTACCAACTATATTTGTATGAAATTTTTAATTCCCGATATGGGTTCGATTCGCATAAAAACTGTATTTTACGTACAGTAATTTCGGATTAACGACTTCGCACGAATGCGTTAGTTGCAAGTGAAAACGTGTGAAGTTCTCTGGACTTACAATACGCGTGTATTGTACACCCGTTTCACCGACGTAGTGAAATTGCCTATACAGCGCGCCGGTTTATTTTTTCGGGAGGGCATAACATTGTTGTTGGCGCAAAAAAACGTTGCTGTTGCCCCCGTTGTAAACTGGGCAATATAATTTATGTAAACAAAGCTATGTAAAAGAAACGTCTGCCGGACAGGATACCCTCGCTCTCTATATATGCGTCGGTCGGCGCGTTGGCTGTTGAGAATAAGAAAAACGTCTTGACGGCAAACGAACGGCAGCGGAATAACATAACAACAATGCGGCCTCCGGCAAGATTGATGGCGCATTAACCGGCTTGACAGAACGTTCCGAGCCGCAGTCGTCTGTGGGCGGGAAAAAAATTTGTGCGCCACCCCATAAGATTTATCTCGTTTCCCCGGCAGAGACCGGGGCAGGACGGGCGGCCGGCATAAGCGACCGCGAGGGCTGGCGGGTTTCGGCGGGAGCTGTGGGCGCAAAGGCCGCTTATGATACCGTCATAACGGAAGAAGAGAAAGAAAAAACAAGACCGGAAGTTGAACATAGATAACACTGTAGCAGCAGCGCAGGTACCACGGCCGTGTGTTGTTCGGCCGATACCGTTGTAGCGCTTGGCTGTGAAAAATGATCTGTATAAATAATAATAATAATAATAATAATAATAATTTATCGATCGTCGGCCTAACCGGAGAAGACAAAGGTCTGAGCCGCGATAATGTTATAAAACGCACTTGCCTGGACTTGCCTCGGCGGGGGAAATGATTTATAAACGGCCGGTCGACGGTTTTAATTGATGGCGATTATTGTTGTGTGTTCGGCACCTTTGTCCGGTCGGCTTTTCTACCGCACGTGTACTTGATAAAAACGGCAAATAAGTCCACCGGCAAAATTTTCCAAATAAAACGCCGCCTCGAGCAATACTGATTCTGGTAGCTTCGTTATAAGTCTCACTCGGGTCGACCAACGTAAACACCCCGGGCGCGCACCCTTTGTAATTCCGTATAATATTGTAGCACAGAATCTAATATATATATATATATATATAGTTGTTTTTACAACTCGTCCACTGTGCACGGCCGTGTATACAATACATAAACGATATTGCGATTACATCAGAAACGAGTCGTTTGGAAAATGTTATTTCAGACCCGGATAATTGTAAGCTACGACGCCTCGAAGGGACTATATTAAGTAGAACTAGGAGGCTATGTTGTTTGTCCTTCGTAGTTTCGGTATACGGGTATTATGTTTTGACCACCGTGCACAATACACATCACAACAAAACGGTTTGTGAACTAAATTAATTTATCGTTCGGTTCTAGAACCCGGATTTTAGATAAGCGTGCGCCCGCGTTCTCTACTAGTATAGATGTGCATTAAACGTGTAATTAAATGAGTACATTTTAATTGTTTTAACTGTAAAAACAATGTCACCGAAACGAAAACCATACGAGCCACAAGGTACGCTTTAAACTCTATGAACTCAATAGGTTCGCAAAACTGGTTATCGGCTGGCCGTTATTTGTATTAGTATTATTGTTTAAATAAGCGAAACATACATAACGTAGGTAGGTAACTATTTACTTTTAAAAGATACTCTCCAAAGCTAGACGTTTAAACAAAACATTTTCAACTTGAACAATACAAATTATTTTTGATCATTTAACATAATAATCATTTTGTATGAAACTATTTATTCAACAGCTATCTATTTGAATATGTTTGCATTAATGTCCGTATGGTAATATTGTAAGTTTTTGTTTCAAACAGCACAGACAAAGTGCCGTGGTTGCTTACTGCTAAAGTGATGTATGTATAGAGGTTATTATTACATCCTTTTGTATAGAGATGTGAGAAATTACATAAAGTATAACAGCATTTTTTTATTAAATATTTTAGAAATGTGTTTTTATTAAAATTCTAAGCTATTATACTTGCCGATTGAAATAAGTATATTATACATATTTTGACAATGCTTCGAATTTAACACAAGGAAAACAAATTTTAAATAAAAAAATCTAGAAATGTGAATGGGCTCAAAGTAATTTTAACTAAAACGGTTCACGGTTTCATGACATTTAAAAATAGCTCAGCATAAAATAGAGTGGTGAGAGTATTTTTTAAAGGCTAAAGCTATAAAATATTAAGCTTAAACCGCCGACGGGATGTATTGAAAAATAATTAACAGTACAAGTAAAACGGGTCAATGTCAATGTTTATGTTAAATGGTTCTGCTCCCTGTTTTCGACGCGACTGTCCTCATTTGATAACACTGTGTATTATATTATCGCGAAATAATAATTATTGTGCACAAGATTAATGCATGCCGAAATAATTGCAAATTCGCTATCTGAATATAATACACGGTCGACCGACTCCATTAATACGATCGGCCACGATTGTCATATTCGGGTCTTTGTAGTCATCAATCATTCGGTTCGCCCCGTTCAAGTTCGTCCATCATCTCTCCTTGTGTTTATTCTCGTGAGATTCTAAGAACAAACTTCCTGTAGAAAATGCAACCAGGTGTAATCTCGAATGTATGTTGTATTTTTCATATTTTCATTGTATTTCCGGTGTTTGCTCGGGATAGTCCGGTAGTATGGCCGCGTTGTATTGTTATTGTTATTATCATTTTTTGGTATAAATCCACGCCGCCGAAATGGCCAAGACTTACAAAGTCTAACAATACATTATAGGGTTTGCGCGGTAAAGTACACGAAGGGTCGACGTTGATAATGAGAACGTCGCCACCGCCAGCAACATAATCCTATACTGTTGATGATTTTGTGGACAGTATAGTACATGTAACTTAAGAAAGTAAGAAACTCGAGAACACGGAATGTTTCTAGTTAAATTTGTAGAGTATTTTTTTAATGATACCCTTCTTGGAAATACACGAAATATAACAAGGTAAGCAAACGGTATTATCCTAAAGTCTTTTATCGGTTAGGTAAAACTTTTCTCTTGAAAATTTCCTGTAAAATGACCAGCTACATACCTTTCCACTTCAGTCATCACGTTTTTGTATTTCAACTATATCCAACTACCCACACTTCAACAAATGTTTATACAAACATTGAACTCGCTTATTTTCCATTTGTAATTATTACATGGTATCGAATAAAATTCAATAAAACTTTACTTTAAAACTCTACTTAACCCAATCAATATAATATTATCTGTGTGATCGTAATTTTTTTTTTCAATTCAACTTTCATTTAAATTAAAGTTAAGCAATTTTAATGTACATACAGAATGATCAGTATTTATATATGTTAATATATATCATAACTGGCGAATGCTACATATGTTTTAAAGAACAGTAGGGAATTGTAATGCTCCAGTAATTAGTTGCAATAACTGATCTTACAAAATTATGGTTTTAAATAAAATTTATTTATGTTCAAAATTGAACAAAGCAATAAAGTTGATATAATAATACAATGTAGAATGCATATATCATTACATAACTATGAATTGTAATAATGATTGTATAACAAATATTTATAATTTATAAAAATACAAATCATATTATTTTAATAAAAACAAATAAAACTTAATGTATAGTCGTTTTTTACAAATGTATATATTTAATTATTCCAAATGGGTCTGGCCTTTTAGTTATACTCCTGAAGGTAAATTCTACCTGCAATAATAATTTCTCTCAAAAGGAACCTCAGTCGTTAGTGAGTCTAATGAAGGATTAACATTAAATAACATACAACGATACCAGCTGATGAGTAATAAGTTTATAAACTATATATTGACTTTGAATTAATATACATGTAGATATTATACTTATAGATACGCATTTATTAATTGCTGAGTTAGTAGCGATGCCAAAATACAACTATCTATATGTATGTTGACAGCAAAGATATATTTAACTAAAAAATATCATAATTTGTTGCAAACGCCACTATTGTTCTTATTATTATTAATTTAACTATTACTAACGTTTATAAACGTTTACTGTTTTGAATAGCTTCAACAGAGTGAAAAAATACCCGTATAATTCATTAAGATTTATCTAACGCTAAAACTACGAAGCTAATATAAAACAAGTTTTTTTTTTAACTATAGATAAAGTCTGTATGGGTAATTTGTTTTATCCTACTTCATTTACCACTACTATGGTATTACCTTTTTTATGGTTAGCTTTTTAATACGCTGAGAGTTAATGTTACACAGAAAGGATTTTGTTGCAGCGTAATCCAAAAAGGCTTCACAGAAACCGAAAAATAATGTGTTTGTGTGTTTTTATTATGTCTTGACCATAAATAAAATTCCCTTAAGCCTTTATATAAAAATAAAAGTAAGAAGGAATTGTCAGTATTTGTTATCTTTATGTTTGCGGCGTTCAATTAGATTTGATGCGAAGCTTATAGAAAGACGAAAGTACTTAATAATAAACTATAAACCTTGATTTTCGGCATTATATAATTGAAAACTGATTTTCAATATTTTGTTTATTAAAATATAATTGCACACTAATTTAGTTTAATATTTAGTTGGGATAAGTTGAGTAACTATTAACGAATTATTATTAGATATATTTGAAAAAAAAAATTGTATTTTTAAAATTTTTACTGTAAGCTTTTATTAGTAAAATTAATTGATCTGATGATAAAAAATCAAACATTTAAATAAAACATTAAAATTATTGACTACCACTAGGAAAACAAATTTTATTTCAATTTGCCCCAGTTACCATTACTTCACTGAAGTCAGCCTTGACCCTTTGATTTTTTTTTTGTACCCACAAAGTTGTAAGGAAAGGTTTTCTCATTTAATGCTTACAAAATATATCGACAAAATTTTGTAATCATACTGAAACCCCGGAGTACTTAGAATTAATTGCCCAAGCGACAAAATAAACTTTAGTACAGGTTAGTTTGATTTCTGATTAAAGTTTGTCGATCTTATCAGAGACAAAATTCGGAAATTTATACGAGTGGTCTCAATGGGCCTTAGTATACTATTTACACGAAAGAAAAAGTGAAAAAACCATTAATAATTCAATTAAGTTCAAATAAGATTTTCCAGTATAACTTATAGAAATACCCATAGGCATAGCTATAGGTATATCCTATTACAGCTGTTTTAAACCGTATTTCTCTTTAGAACCAATCCACTTAGATTTGTGAAAGGAATATAACCGCAAAAAATATAGCTTTTTTTTTACTTTCGACACACCGCCAGTGCGTGGAAAAGGGATTTTAATCAAGCAACGAAGTCTATCAAACGAATTGGTGGATTTACTGTCGCATCACCGAATAAGACTGGCATTTTAATTTGCATTTCAAAACAGTTCTACTAGTTATGCGACCCCATAAAAGTCATTCCGTGCCGTTTAATCGCTATCAGTCGCGACCATCGACCGAGATCCTGAAATAATACTACTCGGAAAATAAAATATATACAAAATATATACATCTCTCTATATATATATATCTATACGTGTGTGCAATCGCCTAGCGATCTGCGCATAACGGTAGGCGACTAATGCAAATATGCATATTATATTGTTAAACGTTATTATGGGGACGTGTAAGCCCAGGGATTCGGGCGGTTGCTTAAATTCAAATTTCAACCAAGGAACCCCACGGTGTCGTCTGTTCGGGCATCTCCATAACCGTTTCTTTCGGGATATATTTTTCCGGATTAAATTTGCCTAAACTAGTCGTCCAAAAGGGTTTTGGCTGCCATTTATATTCGGAGCGGTTTTGCGGCGCGTATTCACCCGAGCTTTCCATCACTATACAAGTCCTGCGACACGGCCTAGAACATAAATAAAAGATGAAATATATTAGGTCGGAAAATATATATAATATAAAAGCATATTTTTCAAACCTCAGACGTGCGCGAGACTGCCAAAAATCTTCCGAAACACACACAAACACATGGTCGCGCGTGGTCTGCTGGGTTTTTGTATTTATATATATATATATACATTTACATGGTTTATACATAATAATAATAATAAACTTTATGTATTTTTATGACGTCCAACACATCGCAAATTCGTTTTGAAATATGTGCATGTGCGAAACGAGTGGGAAAAATTGCTCGTGGAATGATAAAAGCGTCGGCCGGATTCTTCTTCGATTTTTATTACCTATTCGACTTCTTTTATACGAAAAGTCCAAATTCGTTTTTATTATTTTTTTTCATTGGACTTCAGTAAGAAGCTGAAACATTTTACACCTCAAACGGTATAACGTACGCCATTTTCTTTTCCAATATCTCACTTACACACAAAGCTTTAATGTATGATACGCGTTTGTCTTCGAATCCGATTTTAGTCTCATTACTTTTGATGTATTTGAACAATTTGTTTTTTTTCCGTCCCTATTGCCGGAATGGTGTGACATTAAAATGTTTTGGTGTCATCCTAAGGGAAAATATAGGGAAAATATGCAAAACAAAAAAAAACACAAGCTCTACAGTGTCACGATTCGTTACTCTACGTGAACGGCATATTCTCAAAGGCCCGTTATTAAAGATAAAATGCAAATTCTTACGGCCGACGATAAAAACATTTAAGGAAATTCATATACGTGATCGTAATAATTAGCCAGTTGTGATAAGACTCATCATCTAACGATAAATATAGTTTTGGCCAAAGACAATTAATAATAATAAGACAATTAAAATATACATAATATACGGATATTATGCATATTTTAGTTGTAATAACAAAAGTAATTGCCAATTCGGTTGACAATCCGTTTCTAAATACACATATTTACTTATATAATGTACCTATTTACATTTGATTTAATGCAAAATTAAACAATTAAGAAATTAAACTTACAAACTAGATGAAATATACCCAGACTCCAAATTTTAAATAGCTTTTGAGTGCTACAAATTTATTGCAAGTATATGTGAACATTTTGTATTAGAGAAAATATATTATTATTATTGTATGTAACATTTTTTTTTCATAGCCTTTATTGGGTAAATATATAACACTACAATCATTAAATGCATTGCTATCCTATTAGTTTACTCCAAACCGTTGGCTTACGATTTGTAAATGTTTTTTCTATGTGTCTAATCAAAGTCAGCCCCCATACAATAAGCTGTTATGATCTACACTAGAATTAGATGTCTATTTTTCACAGAACGACTACTAATCTTTAGTGCGAAACCCGCATTTTAGGTGTTTAATGACGACTACGGCGCAAAGTAAGTATATTGTGATAAATAATTGAGGTTTTTGGTAAGGTTCGATTAGAATATTCCTTCATAACGATTTCAACATACCGGTATTCTCACGTGGATTTATCAAATGTTTTATGTTTTGTTTTAGTATACTTTTACCGTGTTTGAGTTAATAACTGCTCGATCGTATTATGCTTCGTCCTTACCGTGCTGGGGCATTATATTGTTTAGGTAAGTATTGTGTGTAAATATAGTAATAATTAATAATAGTATTTCACCCTTGGTCTCTTGCCTTCTTTTCTCTCACTAAAAAAGTGATAAAATAATAATTTAATTAACCAGAGTATTATGTAAAAAAACTGCATACATTGTAAGCTTTTATTGATTCGACGGGAGAGACTCTTTACAGTGTATTTGATGTCACAAAAGTGGAAACAACATAATCCATGTACTTTGGAAAATCATAACAGGATTTTATTTATTTAAAAACTTGTCCGTTGTGTTCATATTCGTTATCCTGTTTAGGTCAGCACGTGGGACGTCAGTGAACACGAGTAAAAAGGTGTTTTGGCTCCAATGGGATTCGAAGTCTTTGGAAATAATGCGAGGGTCATAGTAACTATAGACAAAAAGGGGTCTCCCGTCACTACCCGTTCGGACAAAACGACAAATCGAATACATCCAAATGGCTTTTTCTATATTAGTATGTAAACGATTAATCTTATTCCTGGGCTACGTCTTTTTTTTTTTTTTGTATTTGACGCCCGGTCGAGCATAGTCCGACCTTTGGCCGTGCGGTGTTGTCGGCAATATAGGACCGGAAATCGTTTGGAAAAGAGAAAATAACAATATTATTACGGTTTTGCCTATTGGGGAAAATGTATTATTCGCGGCCGGTGGTCATCTAAAGGAAACCCGCAAAGAGGTGTACGTCCGAAACGACATAATGCACGTGTTGGCACCTAACCAATCTGAGGACGTTAACCTACTATTTATTAAGGTGTAACGTGTACAGACAACTTTACCTGAAATCTACGTACACTAAATTTGTAGCTAAGTTAGAAAAAAATAGCACAATATGTTAGTATGTTGTGTCACACTTGTGTGTGTGTACTATTTAAAAATTAACCTTTAATTGTTTAAATCACTATCTTTCCAAGGCCAATGTGTACCTTATAGTCATTAGATGATTTTCCGGCACTGGTCCAATGCACCACCTAACCTAACCTAATGGCAATGACCTTATAATATTGCGCAACCTACCATTATTTTCCATTAAAATTCGAAATTAATATTTTTGTTTTGTTTTTATACATGAAAAATTCATAAGAAGTAATTGATCGTTGATCGAAATAATGGAATTTTCCTATAATTTACACTTTCACCTTATGGTCATACTCCTATTAAAAAATCAATGGATATTTGCAATACATACTTGATATTTACCATGAATCATGATGTATACGTTAAACCGTTAATAAAAAAAAAAAATCCTTGATCGTAAATCTCATTTTACTACTACAATTCCTTTTATCCCAATTATTTACATTAAAATATAAGTTATATAGTATAATATTATACAGCTATTATAATAATACAACTGGACATTAAAAAACACCTACAAGAAATAATCAAAAACAAAATACAGCTTATAATAATGTTTAAACAGACGTGTCTTGAAAAATGAGAGTCGTGAGTCACTGAAATGGACATAGTGGTTATACCGCCGAAATATCTAAAGCTAACATCATACCAGAGCTTATAAAAAAAAAAGCAACAAATTCACCGGAGTAAAAAAAAAACCTCCTAAAATGATAAATTACCCCGAAATTGGTCTCCCGGGCATAGTGTGACATCAGTGCTTTATTTTTTATTTTTTACAAGCACCGACTTTCCCCCACCAAACGAAGATGGAAATCGTCATGGAACGTTCCCAGTTGACCGCGCTAGTGTATTAAAGTGTCTCCGAAACGGTCAAAATCTTTTGAACGCCGGCGACGTTTCCGGAAAACGTCGTTTCACTTTTATTCGATTAAATGTTGTTTCCTATTTTGAGCGCGACTCAATTATTTTTCCTGTAGCGAAACTGTTACACAACTTGATTCCGGAACTCGAGTCTCGTCAACTATTTCCCTTAAACGTCAGAAAACAACGAGCAGCAAGCAACTGCATTCGCAGTTGTCGTGATCGCGGGTTGTTGATACTAAAATCGTAGTCTTTTTTTAATCAATACCTTCTCAGCTTGACATTTGAAGCTAAAATGGAATTCGAATTTTAGTTAATGGGGGGTTAATACAACGAAAACACTAGTTCTTATACGAGATGTCTCACAAGGACAAGCTATTCGTGGCAATTATTGCTGTACAAATATAAGCGAAGAGAGGTGTATAGATTTGTATGATTTTTAATTTTATTTTGTTAATTAATAATAGCTTGCCACGTTGAAAATAAATATTTGTACAAAATGTATTTATTAACAATAATTACTCGATCGACATTAACTGTTTCTAAACATTCGAATAGCCTGATTTGTTCTAAGAGGTGCAGTTATTTGTATAAGTATTTAAATTCAAAAGGAAAACCCAGTTTAACCAATTTTGTCTACTCGTTTCTACAAACAGTTATAAAACGTCAACTATAAATCGTATTGGTTTGTACCCTAAAGTTATTGGGAAATATTATTTTATCAATTGTTTGGCATTATTTAAGCTAGTTAAAACACTAAATAATTAATTAACATGACTAAACTGAAATTTGATTAAAATAATCTAATGAATATGTTGTAGACTATAGCCACTGCTCAAAAGAAAGATATTGCGTTTGGATGTAAAATCGAAAATGATGTTTGAAGTGTATATCAAAAGATTCAAAACCAATATAAATTATATAATGTATGTCTTATTAAATTAAAATATTTAATTAACAAAAAGCATTGCAGCAGAATTTTTAAATACAGACATTACCTACAGGAAAATTTATGTTTAAAAATGTTATTTATCCTAAATAATTTGTCAAAGTATAAACTACAATTAATACAATATTTTTTTGGAGAAAGAAAAATTTCATAGTAAACATGTTTAAAAATATCTTCTTAGCTTCGCATCGGAACTAAAGCGGATTTATTTTTATTTTTTATATTTTTACTAAATATTTGTATACAATCCGACAAAAATTATTCTTGTAGTCTATTCTCTTACGTATAATTTGAAGAAAAAAAACAGCAATTTCTCAGAGAGGTCAAATCCTTTTCATGTACCCCGTTATAGTTAACACTAATAATTTTGTTATCAATGTACAGTCATTGTACTACAATGTATAATGTACAGCTTGAAATGAAGAAACCCAGATAAGGCACGGTACGCAATGTAGTTTCTTACAGCACATGACATTTTCATCCTCTTTTATTCTCTTAAAAAAAAAATAGTCCTTTTGAATCCTCTTTTGATATATTGCGTTACGTGAACGACATTTTTTAAGAAAATATTTATTTTCTACTATTTATCTTGTCTTATATATAAGTATGTATGGGTATTTCCATCAAACTGAAAAATCAACAATGCATTTACCATTCAAATTAAAACGAAAAATTACCGATTTTTTTTCTTCCTTTTTTAATTTGCTGGAAAAAGCTAAAAATAAATACCATCTGTAATATGCTCGCATAATAAACTTTTGCCACGGCACCGGTTACTAATTATTTATTAGTTCAATGGTTTTCAAAAGAACTTTATCACTTACAACATGAAACATTTTTTTTACGGATGCCTTGAATGAGATTTAACAGCTATTCAATCCACGCAACATTTAGGGGCTAAAGTCTGATGTAGAGTGTCCCTATGCTTAGGTGAAATAAAAGTGGAGCGTTGAATAAAATTGAATAGAAAATACGAGAAAGAATAGGTTTACAAGGCAAATAATTGATGGTGTGACAAATAAAATAATTATAACATTATATTATAATTACTAAAATGTTATTCAAACTCTGTTTTCAATTTTTTTTTTAAATATTTGCATATAAATGAAAAATATAGGGATTTTGTAATATTTTATAGTCAAGTACAACGAGACGCAATTTTGTGTTATTCATAGATTTTCTTTTTCAATTATTCATACGGTATTATTTAACTTGCATAAGGATCTTGTTGTCATGTTTTGTTGTCTTGCAATATCGAAATTGATAAAATAATGTATTTTCAACAAAACCATATTCATTTATTTTCACAGAATGTCATTGACTATTATAATGTAACACCACTTGTGCACATTTTAAAAATAAGTTATTTTAAAATGTAATATCTTTTTAGCATCTTCTATTTAATACTTTAAAACTTAGAAATCGCACGAAGTCGATTTATTTCTTTGTAAGCTTTTGCATACACTGTGTGTTTGTATCATTACAAAAAATACTTACTCAATGTTTTCCGAGTCGGTAATTCAGTGGAAAAAAATAAGCAAAATTAAATTGAGAGATTTCGGCCGCAGCAAACGAAACAGACGGTTTATTGGATTTTGGGAGTAAGGTATTAGAAAATCAAGACAACTATATGAAACTGCCTATTGTTTATTTTATATAAGGAGAGAAAGAAAGATACCAATGTCAACAATTTACTTTATATAAACCCATTCAGACTTTTTTCTGTTTCTTTTAAGACATTCGAAGTCGTTTTCTTATTCTTAATCAGCGTTATCAGAAAAAGCTAAATATCAATTTTAGAGCAATTGGAAGTCACTTTAAAAATTAATCAAAGAATAAATTATTGATACAAAAAACAAAATTGTTTGTACAGTTTTTTTTAATTTGAAATAGTATCATTGTTACCAAAATCACGGACTATTTTATCATAATACTTAAAATGTGCTCTATATACTAACATTTTACCAAGGGTCCAAAAGGAACGCTTCTGAAAGAAGACCAAATTAATGTGACATCTTTATTGATATATATTGGGCCTAAGAAATAAAAACCTAAGTTAAGTGCCGGCACCATGTTTACGGTCAGCATGATGTGCATAAAATTCATATATTAAACATTTCATTGCCCTGTTAATATTAAAATTACCTACTGCGTGTATACTATACACTACGCAGAATATCAAAAACATGCGTTTACTAATCGTACAATAAAATAACCAACGTTTAATTTTATTCGTCCAATATAGAGTTATTAAACCGAAGCTTGAAGGCTGCTGTGCAGTAAATAACACAAGGACCGTGGTGGTTATAGTTTTGAAACGTTTCCAAGCTGATATTTTGTCACTCCCACTATAATCAATCTATATTTTAGTACGGACCTAGTACAAAAGTTTTCAACAATAGTTTAGACACGAACTTGCACAGATCGCGTTTTCACAAAGACCGGCGGAGTAGTACTTATATATATATATATATATAACCTTTTTGGTACGTACAGAAGTTTCCAAGTTGCAGATCCACCGCGCCACACAATAGGTCAGAGTCATCCATCAACGATGAACTTAATTTCAAAACTATAACTTGTTTGATTGTGCGGGGTCAACATTTTTCGACCTTGTCATGTTCCCCGGGAGACACATCAACTAGTGCGGCTCCGTCAAACGTTTACACCGACAATGTTGATACCCGGTAGTGTACCGGACGATAATCGACGGTGTCTTGAAAACGATACCGTGCGTGTAAGTACGGTAATATTCCGCACACGATTGCCATACAGCATATAGCAATATTGTTTTCGTTTGACATTTAACGGATTTAATGTCGGAGAGCTGGAGCCCGCCCGGATGCCATTTTTTTTTTTTTTTTTTTTTTGTCGACCTTCTAACGGGGTGGATGCGTTTCCAAACGCTACATAATTAATGTATATACACCAGCCGCCTTTCACCTCGAGTCCGTTTTTGGTTAGTTGATTAATAGCTTCGTCATTGTCTACCGCCTCCTGTTGTTGTTTAATAATAATCCGGCCGAGCCGCGTGAATTTCCTCCTCCGCCGTCAGCTGTGCGCGGAAACGATTTATTTTACTTATATATATATATATATATATACACACGGACCGCCGCGGTGGCTGTATAATAATATTGTACAAAATATTAAATATGTATATATGTGTATAATACTGAAGCAGCGATCAGTCGCTGTTGCTTTTCCAACGAGTACACACCGGACGGCGAAAGTAGTAACGACAACAACAACGACGACGACGGAAAAAAAAAATAAAAGCTGTCGCCAAAGTGTACCTCATAATATAAGTGGCGCGTACAATATGTCAAAAGATACTCCTCCGAGCCACGTTGGCTATAAATAAAACGGTATTATTTGATAAAAAAAAACCTCTTTGAAAAAACAAAAAAAAGGATTCGCGGTTCGACGTAACAAATTATCTTGTTTTCGCGCGCCGACGTTGCTTTATCGACATCAAGTTTTTCTACGCGTTTCCGGTCGTTTGACTTGAAAGGCCGTCGCTGCACTAATGGCGGGGCGTGTGCGACCCGTTTGTTAATAAACCAGATCGCACATTTTCGTTGTATGGATCATAATAATGTACAATATGTATATATATATATATATATATTATTATAAAATAGTACAGCATAAATATTATAGATTTTTAAATAAATCTCAAATTCTGGATGTCGGGGTGGCCGAGCGGTCTAAGGTTGCTAGATAATAGATATCAAATTCTGTATTTATTATACCAAGTTAGAGCGCTTACTGCTGTTTTTCGTTTAGTATTCTGAAATCTGTGTGTGTTACTCTGAGAATTAATCCTGCAATCAAATGACGCCAACATGGGCAAAAAATACCAAAATATTTTACAGAACAATAACTGGTTTGTGACTTTTTGACAAGTATAATAAAATATATTTTTTGATGAGTATCAATGTTTTAGCGAGTTGAGCTATATTTTCCGCAATTTAAGTGTTGATATTTATAACCAACCGCAGATAAAACATAATTATTCATTTAAGCAAAACGTGGTCGGCGATCAACCAAACTTAGAATGAAAAAAAAGTTTTAATTTGTAAATTATATATGTAAGGAAAACCAATTTAATCTCGGTGATAAATTCCACGAGGTCCGGTAAAAAGTTTTGCCATTTAGATGGGGAAAAAAATAACAATCAAAAGATCACCGTTTAGTTTTTTTTTTTTAAAATAGCTCTTGTGCTCATAATTCATACCACATAATATTATTTTGGACAAATTAGTGTACTGTTACATTTAAGAATGTCGTGAGTTATTAAGGAGTAAAACGTTTGACATCAGAATTTTTACATACTTTATTTTAACAGCATCCAGCAAACTTTTTCAAGATAGTAACAATTCTTAAAGTAACTATGATTTTTGTTAGTCAGTTATGCGTATGCCCTAGTACTTAATTAGTATTTGGAACATACCTCTTTTAAAAGAACAAAAGTTCTTAAGTAGTAGCCTCACCGTTCTATAGCTGTACAAATATGTCGATTTTCAATAAGTCAAGTGGGTTAATTGTTAAAAAATGAGGTAAATGTAAATTGTTTGTTTAAAACAACCCAATAATGTCTGTGTTTAATCTAATGATGTAAAGTGTTAACATATTATTATTAACAACATTCAATTAAAATTGTCAATTGTTAGGTATGAACAAGTATTGAGTTTATATATTTGCCTTATTTGACCCTTACTCGTTAATATTTATGATTTTTTTCAAGGAATGGTAAAAAAGAAAAACAATCAAGAAAAATCTGACGACGAAGAATAACTAAAATATTACATTTTTTATGCCACGCTTACAATCGACAAAGTAAAAAAAGGTGATAGCTACGAAACTCTAAAAAAGATAGGAAACGAGGTATGCTTTTTTTTAATACAATATCTTTTATTGCTCGACCTTTTTAGTTTTTATTGTTCCCCAGAAGAACATATAATCCATAACTCAGTAAAAGGGGTACATATCCAACGGTCCGAAAACATCATATGCTGGCAAAAACAATTTAGAGGCGTTTTTCCGGCAATGGCGCAGATATATATATATATATATACATACACATTCCAGCGTAATGTGCTTAACTAGTCAAATATTAAATTCCGCGGTTAGGTTGTGTTCCAGTACGTTCCCATTGAATATTCTAGACACGTTTACATACCATCATAAAGGCGCCACTGCGACATAGTAAGGACATTGCATTGAATAAACTAAAGAAAAACCATATTTTACTCATTAAAATTATTAACCGTATCGCAAACTTCCACGTTTGATGACCATCCAATCGTATTTTTGGTTTGCTTATAGTTTTTTTTTTAAAAAATGTATAAGCAAATAGCATTAAAGTTAATAACCAGTCAATAGTCAATAAGGTGGTCCTATTTTTTTACTTTAAATTATCGAATCAGGATTATTTCTAGCACGACTATACGAACAAAGAGGATAGTAAGTATATTCATTATTTTTTTAATCGAATCAAACATAAAAACGTATAGGAACTTTTTTGAATGATGTTTATGTTATTGCATCTTTATATAACATATACAGTAGTCAAACGCATTTTTTATTACATACAATTGTGCATTTGTATTGTGTATTATAGCCAAGGCTGTCTTTGGGAATGTGAGTCCGCCTAGAACCCATACAATAAACCATGTATATAGGCTTTTTGAAAAGAAAAAAGAAATTATGACTCGACAATCCTATTTTCAATAATAAAATAAATGCAATAAAAATGTATGTTAACTAATCATTGGGTTTTAATACATAGAGTAAAGAATTAACTAGAAAAAATCAATAAATCAAAAGTACTCTACAAAAAAAAAAGTCTAGTTTTTTTTCTATACTGGTATATTGAAGTCATGTTAAAATATATAACGTAGATTGATGTTACATTAGTGATGGGAACATCTGGATTTTACAAATCCGGATTATCTGAATTATCGGCTTAGATTGGCCTTAACTTAATACAACGTATTGGAAAAGGATTATACAGTCTGTAGTATTATATTTGAAAGGGCATAATTACAATTTTATATTTGCACAGCTTAAAATACTAAAACTATTGTGATTCATAAAATCATTTTTTTTTAATTAAAAGTAAGAAATACAACTTGCATAAGATACAATAAATACTTAGTATAAAATAATAATATATATATATATATTACTTGAAAAAAATAACCTGCGAAGAAACCACCCAGTGGCGGGACTCCTACTGACTTTAGTATCATAAAATAATAAGAAATAAATGAAGCCTCTTAACGACTCATCTGGTAAATTTATTTTCGCATTAACTTAAATCATATTTCATTGTAATATTTCATTTTCCAAACAAAGTTCTCTTTTTAAAATATTTTAATGGACCAACTCTTTATTTAAAATGTATTTACAATAGAACAAGTTTTCCCCTTTCATTGCCAAATAAATTGAGTAACGTGATTATATAAGTAATAAATACGTGTAATATTTATGTATACAATTACTTAGAAACATCAAAACCAAGCGCATACAACTGTTATGCACTTTAAACAAAAAAACATTCGTACATAGGTATGATATATACGAGTAAAATGTGTAAATGCGTGGTTTATCATTTAAGTCCTAAGCCTAAATCGTTCCTATGGGCATATAAATATAAATTAATTTGGTGTGACCAATTCAGTATACAAATTGCAAACATAGTACCGAGCACACAACATAGTAATTTCCTATGTAATAAAAGTATGTCGTATGGAGAGTAAATAATGCAACGATAAACTTTCGACGCTGAAGTATTATTATTGTGCACTCTTTGTTCTCTACACGTGCTTCTATATAATATAATAAAACTAGTCTCACTCTATTGTTGCACTTTTGGCGGTAGTTCGTATAAAGTTAGAAATCACATTTTATTAAGTATACAACCACAATTTATCTCTTATTACTATTCTGTTTCAGAAAATAACAATACAATTTTATTTTTTAGAAAACGCAATGAAATGGCATATCTTGAAAATCTAACTACAATACATTGTTTATAAAATTATAACTGAACACATGAAGGTCAAATATATTTGTTTCATGTTTGAAGAATTTAATACTAACAGAAAAACAACAGAGCAACTGCACAGACTTATAGTAATTTCTTCTGTTATCTTATAGATGATGTGTTTTTTTAGTTCCTTAAGAATATGCACCGTCGAAAAAAACCATAGTTCCTAATTAAAAGCTATTATAAATTTAGTGTAATTTTATTAGATCAGTAATGAGAACCCCTTTGTGGTTAGTTGATTTTTTTTAATCAGTTTAGTGTATATTTTTTAAGTTGTTTACTATTTTTCTTAATTATTTTATTAGTCAGCTAAACAAACCATCCTATTTTACTTTTGGGGTCGTTGAATCATAAAAAAAAAGTTACATAGGACGTACATCGTCGGTATTTTTGGATACTGTTATTGAAAACAGAAAAATGTGAATTTTCAACAACTATTAAAATAAAGTTATTCGAGGTATTAACAAAACCCGATAACACTAGTGTGTAATATTGTTTTCTATATATGTACTTCCAAAGTTTTAAAAACTTTGTTTTAAACCTTTACGACTACTACTACAAAAAAAAAGCAAAACGGTTTATGAAATAGTTATACTTACACGTATAACTAATAGCACTTGTGAGGCATTTTCTTAAATGGTTTTTTGAAAACAAGTTGCCGTTTTATTTTCTTTACTCCATTGATATTGGCGGGAAAATAAAAAAATACCAAAATTATTTAAATCGCTTATCATTTTGATTTGTAGATTAAATGTAAAGTTTTTAATTTTGGGTAGACTAATTTTGTTATGTGTTTTGACAAATATAACAGTACCGTTGAATTGAAATGCACGCCTAATTATTATCTGCGGACAATTTATTGCGCATTATTATTATTTATTATTAAAATTATGCCACTCGAAAACAACATTTCGGTAACTTCCGAAAAACTTTGGATGTTTTCCAAAACAGTGGCGGATCGAGTTTATATGAAAACGCGCATTGCTTGTAATGAAAAATAGAACTTTATTATCATTTATTTCCATCTGGCCGTAGAAGAGTTGGAACGTTTCCAGGGTGTCACGGATGGGCTTTTGGCAATCATTTTTATTGAATAAAATCCCCGATCAGGTGGCTTCCTAAGTATAAAAGTCGAGTTCAATAGTAACAGCTGCGCAGTAGGATCACGGTTAAACCAAATACTGCGTTAGTATAATTAGTGTTATTAAATTCAACGGTCGCAGCACACAATTTACATAAATACGAACAATCGGTATAATAACATTTGCGTAAGGCTGTAATAAAAAAACAAAAAAAAACGGTATCATGTGATTGTTTTTTTATGTGTTTATGAAAAAAATCACGTACCCCGTATTCCATACACAACATCCTGTTGTAGCTTGAAAATATATATGAATCCTAAAAATGGTTAAATTATAACTACCAACAGATATTAGATAATATCAATCGTTAATAATTATATTATGGCGCTGAAGAAAATGTTGTAATAAAGGAATATTTGAGAATATTAAATTTGTACTTGACTGAATCATATGAAATACGATATTTTTCATTGATAGTAAAAATCTTAAATGGTTAGTAAATAGGAAATTTTATCAAATACTGGGCCTTGTTCGGTCGTCCACTTGGCAGAATTTGTAATTTGCACATTTGGTTTTTTGCATTGCTGAATGAGTACAACAAATATCTACTGCATGTTACCAGTTGTAAAAAACTTCGTCGTGTACAAAAACACATACGGTTAACAGTTCTTATTGTGTTTAAATTTTTTTTTTTTAATAGATGGTTCTTCAATAAAGAATATTTCTTATTTGAATGCAAGCAATCGATAATGATAGCTGTTTATTTAACAATAAACTTTTATCAGTTATCCAGGATTCATCCTTTGTACCATCCTTACTCAGTAAACAAAACAGTGAGCGCAAACACACTGCTGTATTATGCCACTCACTCGCCTCCTGGAATATTTGACGTCACAGACATAATAATAAAGTATCAAAATGTAGATAAGCAAATAATTTCGTATTGTTTTTACTTTATTTGTAAGAGGAAATAATTGGTTGTATTTTTTAACTTGTACGAAAAACCAAAAAAAAAAACTACCAGAGACTAATTAAAATGTGAATTGAAAAAAATTGTTGAAAAACTATATCATTTATATAGTACCAGTGACAATAAAAATAACTTTTTTTTATAGCCTATAGGTATTTCAGAGCAAAAGCACAGAATTGAGAAGAGGATTTGTGCTAAGTTTTAAAACTCTTAAGTATCCCAAAGGAATAAAAACTGACTTGAAAAAAAAACAATGCAAATAATGAAGCGAAAGAAAATGTTATTAACTTGAAATACTTAAATAATTTCAGATAGAATAAAAAAAAAACCGTACACAAATATGCATTTATATATGACTTAACTGTGACATTATAATATGCTTGTTCAGTTGGTTTAAAATTGTAGTTTCAAAAACTTGAAATTTTTTTTTTTTTAATTTAACAATATCAACAATTGTCGCTTTTTTACTCGACCAAATATTTTACATTATACTGACAGTATGTACATTGAGTGGATAAGGCAAACTTTTGGTTTGCACATTTTAGCATTTATAATTTTCCATCTAAAAGCTACAACCGAATTAAGGACATTTATTTTCATTTTTTAAGAACTATTTCTTGCGATTTTTCAACTTGTCTCAATACTAATTTCACTAATGTATACAAATGTTGTATAACGTTAATGTTGACATGTACGAGATCGAAAGGTTTCCAATGAAAATCAATTATGGCTTAGAGTAATTGTTTAGAATGACACTTTTATAGCTAGTTTAATTGTAGCTAATATTAGGAAAAACTAAAAAAAACAATATTTACCGAGATACTTGTCATAATGTTTAGCATAAATTTATTGTACGAAAACATTTAACAACTTTTCAATATGAAATTACGAATTAAAAATAAACCATTTTTTATGTTTTAGTAACAGCGTAAATAAATTTATTAAAAAAACCTTTGGAATAAATATCGAAATCATTACAATATTAATATTGTTGATCACTGATTAGTAGGCGCTTATGATACCAACGGCATAGCATAAGTGTACATAAGATAGACTATTTATGTTTTATTAACGATTACATTTTTTAGTGATTATTTGTACAGCAACGATAAATATCAGACTTTTTAAATTATATATTACCGTTTTCTTTGTTTTTAGTCATTATCGTTACTTAAGTGACTATTTTATTTATAGAACTTTTTTTTTTAATAGTTTAAAAAAAACCTAAAATAAACGTATAATTAAAGAATATACAACGATTTTAGTATAATATTATAAACTTGATAACAATTTTAATTGATTAATGTGTACTTAAGTTAAATAATAACCTGACGTTTTATGATAGGCGCATGGCTTAGTGTACACGTTTGAAGATTCACAGCAACAGTATATTGTACATACATATATTTATTAAAATCCATTATGCATCTCTTATAAAATAGTTCAGAAATGAAATTATAACATATTTAAAAAATACTTAACTACAAAAAATAACATGCGAATTTGGGTAGCAACGCTATCTACTGAACTGGAATACCTCAGTGTACCTACTAATTACCATTCACTAAATAAAGGGATAATGAAAGGTGGTCTGTATTCTTTTTACTAGTTCACAATTATTCTATATAATATTTATAATACAACGGATGGATTTTACACATATTGTGAACAGTGGGGAAAATAAAATAAACGTCAGCATAAACCCATACTTGACAAAAAAAAACCCCAATGATTACTCTTTAATTTAGCTAAAAGTATTTCGTAGTCAACCGAGTCTAACGATTTTTTTTTAACATACAAACTTACGTATCATTTAGGTAGCATCAAAACGGTCACATTTTTAAAACAGAAGGTAATATTATGTAGACCAAAAAAAAATATATACAGTGTATAGCGATTTGATTTTAAGGGTTGATTGCTCATCTAAATAAATACGCACAACTAACAAAACATCTTTTAAAAAAGTTATAGTTCAATAATTCTTTTTTCACATTTTCTCGTTAACGTTGAACGCGTTTACTGAATTCGTTTTTATTTTATTGTCCATTTTAAAAACGCTCTATAGAACAATTAACTAAATAAACAATTAGTAAACAACGCGCGTTTTTTGTGATTTCATTAAACGACGGAATTTATTTCTAGCTAATAATTATATAAATATTTAAATTAACATTTCTTTCTTTAAGTATAACTTAAATATATATATGTAAATATACCGAATACCGATGATTCTTTTCGGCCTACACTAGCTTACTCTTAAAATAGTTGCAATTTTATAGTGTTTTTTTTTTTAAAACATTTTTATTTATGTTATAGTGTAATACTATAACATAATTTGTTGTACTTTAGACATTAATCAAATTGTTATCTTTTTTTGGTATTAGCTAGAGCTTTATTAAATTGTAAAACTTATTTTCAGCAAATTATTCTTGATTTAAAAAGTCAATAGTATATTTAGAAAGCTTTACACTAAAAAAGATACAAATTGGAATATTTGTCTACTATTGTAATATAACATAAACAAAAATGTTTTCAAAAAGAAAGACTACAAAGTATCAATTATTTTAAGAAAAATCTGGTGTAAGGTGATAAAAGAATCACCCGGTAAATACATATTATAGTTGTTTAATCGACTTTATTATAAAAAGAACTGAAATTGAATTAAGTGAAATTCATAACCCCACTGGTTACCTTTCAATATATTATACAATATAAATCGTTTAACGTTTAAGGTGAACCTACAACCCTGTACTGCGTATTTAGCTTTTTTAATTAACTTAAAAAATTGTAGTTATACATGAAAAATACTGGTACGTTATTAAAATTTACATGCTATAAAAACAACGTATTCTACATTGAATGAATAAAGAGTATTTCAAAAAGTTACCGAACCATACAATTTACAGAATTACAATATAATAACTACATACACAGAACATAATATGATCATGCTTAGTTGTAGCAGCTAAGTTTTTTAGAAAAAATAACCCTAGATATATGTTTTAATTAACCGATAAAACTGTAACTGAAATTCTATAGAATAATGTGCACGTGCATACGTGGAATCGTTGTTCACAAATTCAAATAAAATATAAAATATATACTTATAAAAGTTTAGTTCCGCAACAAAGCCGCACAAACAATATATATTCGTTAGTAGACTGAACATTCATTTAAACGTAAGCTACCACAACGCGAGCTCGTTTCAGACTTTTATAGAAAATTGTGTTTTTGCTCCACCAGCCAAGTGTAACTACAACCAGAGTACACAGCGTTAGTGCTGGAAAGGGTAAGTTCATTAATCGATTTCAATGACAAAACCATAAAATACAAAAGCAAACTTTTGCACATCTCAATAGTAGAGGTGCAAAGGTACTTTGTACATTGGGTTTAATCTGTTTTTATAATAATTATCATCTGGTTTCGTTGTTATACAGCCTGTCTCTTATCGAACAATTCATCTAGACCGCAAGTATCGACTTCGCAATTATATTAATACCAAACAAATCGAAAACTTATTTAACGTGTTTCCTTAATTCAGCAGCCTTAAGTGTAATTAAATCGATAAGCGCCCATATACAAATGCTATCTTGATGAAATTCAACTTGCTTACAAGTTTAATCTTCCCACACGATTTTTCGGCCATAAAAACCATATTTCTTCGGTTTATTTCAATTTGTAGCATTCTTAGTTCCTAATTGGATGGAATTCGCTACTTATGGTATAATGCGAAGCAAAACATACCTAAATCAACAAAAGCAATTGGATCTTTCTGATATAGACCAGAATAAACACGGACTTAAGACATTTGATGCGAACTATCAAATATGATATTTTTGAGGTCAACAAATTCTGTGGAAAGGATAGATTTTAAATTCAACATTAAATTAAAGAGCTGAAAATCTTAGAAACAACATCCGTCAATATATTTAATAGCAGATATATTAGGTGCATTTTCGACTTGTCGGATCTAGGGATTTTTATGTTGTTTTATATATTTTTGTCTCTGTACCCACGATATCTTTTAAGCCACTGAACCGATTTCTTCGTGTAGCAGCTCTTAAGATCAGAAATCGTACCTGTAATGTACTTTGTTATACCAAAAATGTAAAGAGTTCATCCCTTCCTATTTAAAGTCGTGAAAAACACCCGAAAAATTTACATTTTTTTCAACTTAAAATTACGGCGCTCCATAACATTTTTCAAAATATTCCAATTAGCTCCAACTATTTTGTAAAGAATATTCTTAAGACATAGTACTACCGACCAACGTTGACAACCTAAACAATTATCGTACGCCCTTTTTCCTAGAAGGGTGGAATTTTTTTCATTCTTTCGCTTTTTCATGCAAAGTTTTAAGGGTTCATGTATGATAATTAGACCAAAGGTAGATCTAGAATGGGGCTATAACATATACAATTTCCTCAAAAATCTGTAGTCAAACATTTTTTTTATTAAGGAAAAACCTAAAAGGGAAAAATTACACTTTGACCGTAGTCAGTTTTTATGTTGCTATGTGGTTTATACATACTACCCACAGATTCGCATCGAAGCGTTTATTTAAAAGTGATTTTATAATTTTCAGTTATAATAATTCCTGTAGACCTGTGACCTCCTCTCCATCCCCATTATGTCCCGACCCCACTGTACTACATTATTTATTTTGCAATTATAATAAAAATATTTTATATCATAAAAATATTGTATAACAGTTGAGGTGTAGGAGATGAGCGAGAGGTGTATTACGCACACTTGTGTAATTTGTAATTAAAATACAATTTTCTCTCAAGCCGTTTAAGCCGTGGTGTATAATATTATTTTTCAATTTGCCCTTTGGGGATGTAAACACTTTGTGGTTAATCTGTTGTGGAAACAAATAGGAAAAAATACTTCTGAAAACTAAACAAAGGGATTGCTAGTCAATAACAGTAACATATTTCAAATAGTGTAAAAGATAAAAAATAGGATTATATTGGAGTATAAAAAGGTAAGGGACGGGCGTGAACCGGTGGTAGCCAAAAATCACCAAACGAAAGTGTAGACATTGTAGTGGTAAACCAGTGGCGAACCCATAAGTATAAGTTTATATATAAATGTGTGTGTGTTTTATAATTGTTTTAATCATAATTTATAGTTGTCATTCTGATATTTTTGTTAGTAACACTAATTATTAATTAATTGTTGTATAAAAAGCCTCTGCTCTACGTGTTGTTTACTTTATTTATGCTAATATAAATTTTAAAGAAAAATGTTTGCATTGATGTTAAAGGTTTACTACGAGTCGTGCTTCACTTATTTAGTTTTTTTCATAATTGTAACTTGATTACAGTCACATATTATAAGCAGTACGTTCCATTTCCGTCCGTCAATCATATGTTATCTGTTCTATGTGTTCTGTAATTTTTGTTATTTGTTCTGTAAAGAAAACAAAAACACTTTCCTTCTGGCCCGATAAATATTAGGTTAGAAAATCTAAAAAAATTCAAAATACTTTGATTTGTTTAAATTTCCTAAACTTAATAAACTTATTGTGCACTATTGTTTTAATTTTTTTAATTCAGTTTATGCATTTTTTCAACTGACTTAGTGAGAAGTATCTATCGAGAAGTAGTGGCTATCATTGTAGCATATATTGTTTTTTTAGTCTAGATTTGGAAAATTTCACTCATAACACTAATTTTATATTATATTCAATGTAACAATGATATCATAATTTTAGTTTTAAACTAATCAAGGCCAATCTTCAGGTAGACTCTATTTTTGAAATTCTGCAGATTTTTTTACCGTGTAAATGTTTCTATTCTCTAATGGAAAGTTTCCAACTAGAAGCTAAAACATTTTGAGAAAAAAAATCCTTCACTTTAATGATTGAGATCTTATTTCACTGATCGTTCACGAATTGATTGAGTTCATAGCTATACCTTTCATAACCTATCACAGAACTTCCGATGTCCCCTTTAATATTTAACTTATGAATGAACATATAATAATTTTGAATGTTTATTTTTGCTTATTTTATTCTTGAAACTATTTAAAGTTGTGCATTCTTTCAATGACTGTCTTGAGAGTTGAGTTGCATCTTATGCAATCTAACGTCTTTAATTTTGTAAACTGGTGTGTCATAAATTACATGGACATAAATAAAAAAAATAAATGTAACTCATATTATTTCTTTTTTAACAAATCTCCATTAAAATTAAACGAGGTATATGATTGGTGATACATTCATTGACTCTGTCAATATTTTTCGGCTGACCTCTCATTTGGTACATCAATTCCGTATAATGTGTAATGGAGCATATTTGTAAGTGTTAGAATCTATTCGTAGAAATTCATTGGGTTATAATGATCCAATTGTTTTTTAAAACGCTTTACTATTCTTTGTTCAAGAAGGAGCAAACTGTAACAAAACATATACATGACGATATTTCTTTAATTTTTGTAAATAAGAATTGTCCATAAAAAATAAAATACTGCGTTTAAGTATTAGACAATTGTATACGTACTACGTTTAAACGAAACAACAATGTATACAGTGTTATTTATTACGATTAAACTTGTGCTTTCGATTTTAAACGTGTAATTTAAATACACGTGTACACAAAGCATGTGTAATTAACATACCCGTGTCTTTACATATTTTTCATTTTTGCTATGAATTTTAATTGTGTTAACGTATTTATACAAATATTCTTGTGTTTTAGTTTATATAGTTCAAATACAAGTGATGTTAAAAAAAAATCTAAAATACCAAACAATGTTTTGTTTGTCAAAAAGTTTGATATTAATCTCGTGTACAAATAATGGTTTAACTATTTCCCAACATACTTTAACTACACGCTTAATAATTGATACAATCTTCGCTTAAAGATGTACACAAAATATAACTAAACGTACAATTGCACGAATCTATGTACATTTTATATATGCGTAGTACTTACGAAAAACACGTTAAGAATATAGAAACGATTATTTTCGAATTGTACATTTAAATGGAAATTAGTTATAATAGGTTTTTAATTTTTATTGGTATGAATATAATTATAATTAAAAGGCCTAAATCTAGACACTAATTGGAAAATATAGTACTAGTTTTGGTGAAAGAGATTCAAAATATTAAAATTTAAAAACCACTTTACAGTCAAATATTAACAGGTTTAAGCATATTAACATAAAATAAATTCACTAATAAAGTTAGGTTGGAATAAAATTATTTAATCAGGGGCATATTATTAATTATCTTGTCATATACATAAATCAATTACATGTAACTCATGACTTCATGAAATACACGAATAATATATATCAAACTGTTATTAAAAGAGAATAATACAGACGGGGTCTGTCGTTAGCGCTGAAAATACAAAATTGTTGCCAAAATACGTCGTAACGAGAAGTGTATATAATTATTTATGGTTAAGGGTTTTAAATATTATTTTATTATGTATAACCCATAAGTTGCTCAAGTTTTTTTTTCTAAATTAAAAATAGAGTAAATAATTGATTATAATACAAATCATACGCAGTTCAGAGATTCATATTATGACAGGTCATATTATTAAAAATTAAAAAGTATATAGCTACCAAATATATTTCTGTCATATTATAAACTTTATGTTTCAAACGATTTTTGGCAGTGTATTAAACGAGAGTTCATATATAAGCCGTTTTCTTCAATCCTATTCTCTTAAAAGCTTTTACCTGGCGGATTTATTTACTTTTAAAAGATTGGACTTTTGTAGGCTGACATTGAATAGGTAATATTATTTAACGGAATTAAAATAAACATACCAATCAATACTAGACGGCTGACTTATTTTCTAGAATAAGAAAAAGCACCGTTTTCATTAATTATTGCTGCATCAAATGACAAAATTAATAAATCTCCAATTAAAACAACATGTAAAATAATATATTGAACTTTAGCCTATAAAAATATGAATCTCGACTGATATGTGTCTATATAGATTTACGTTCATACTGCATACATCAGTCAACATATTATTATTTTAACCTTAACTCAACATACATTTACAAAAAAAAAATGATTTTTATTGCACACGGTGATATGATTGCCAACATTATGCAACTGTAATTTAAGGTATAATTATAATGCATTAAGACTGTGTTTCCAAACGAGCAGACATAAATTGCCGGACACCCCTCATTCGCTATTTTAAGTATTTATAGATAGTACTGCAATCGGTGAATTATATAAACACCAAAGAATTGATAATTAGAAATCGAAGGTCCCTGAAGTCGTTGTGCCGGTCTAAGAACGACGTTAGGCTGTGTATCCTATACGCAGTTGGTTCCCTATTATGTTTTCCCAGTTGTTTATTTATTTATTTATTGTACTCATTTACAATTTTGCCTGACATCAGATCCTGCGTGCTCGGTGAAATTAACCCGGAAACAACAACGGCCTCGCTCCATCAGACGTGCACTACTTTATAATTACATATTTAAACGAGCGCCAACGAATACCGAATGAATACATGAATAAATACGCATCATATCATAACTAGTATTAAAACGTACACACAACACATTTAAAAACAAATTAAGAGTACCATTATTTACACGCGTGGTCGCCTAAAAACCCTAATACAGTAAATTGGTCAACAGTCAACATTTACTCGACAATTTGTTGTTTACTCGTGTCGTACATTATACGTAGTATACTTGTTATACTTATGCTGGATTGCATTGAGAATTAATACATTTAATGGACCAATCACGGACCACTAAATTATGTTTAAGAAACCCTTAATCGCCTATTGGTTCATTAAACGTTTAGTGGACGTTTGTGCATCAGTGTATTTAATCTAGGCTCGTGCACACTTTCTGAGTTCTATGTCGAACACTTACGCTAATATGTAGAACTAATTCTTATACGTTAAATGTTTAACCAATGTCAACTTAGATTTAAAGAAAAACTGCATTATATTTGTATTTTTAGACATAGGTTTTTCCTGTTTTCGGTGTAATTCATTTAAGTACTTTAGAATAAATTGTGTAAACAGGAAATTCGTTTCTCACATTATACTAGTGCATTTTTACATATAAGGTGGGGGTGGGGGAGGAGAAATCTGTAATAAGTCCCCCTCCAGAGACTTAGAGTTCTGTGTAACGCAATAAATTCATGACATACAGATGGACATTGACACTTTTATTATGTTTAAATCACTTAACATGACCAACATTATTCAGTACTTACAGAATAATAAAACGAAACCAGATATTTAAATTCCATGGTAATTATGTTATTTTTGAAGGGAAGCTTATTTTGCAGTGGGGGCTAATGGTCATTAAAGCCGGATAAAAAAAGAACACGTCATTTAGGTTGTAGAAACTTGAATAATTTTTCATATTATTATATTCGAAGGCGCCATTAGAGCTTTGTCACAAAATCTTTTATCAACATATAGTATTATGTATAATAAAATGGCATGTAATCTGTGTAAATAACGTCACGATCATAAATTAAATACAACAGTTATACGCTAAAACTGTTTAGTGCCAAGTTACATCAGAATTTCCCAAGACACGCATTTTACATAAAAATAAAATGATACTAACAATGATGTAGTAAAAGGCACCCTAAGACGGACTTAATATAATTGTGTTAAAAAACTATTTTTTACTTTTCGATGTTTTCCGTTGAATTTGGCAAAATGTGTAAAAACAAAATGTTTTACAGTTATTATTAATTAACTTGGAAGCAATCTAGTCAAATCATACTGTACAGCCAAATGATAACTATGCGTGTTCAATTGACAGACCTTAGAGTAATTTGCACGTATATTATAATTAATATTAGGAGATTTTCGTTGAAAGCCCGAACGGATTTAATTAATATACAGTTATGTATTACTTCGAGTAGCGTTCTATTACGCAACAACTCAATAATTAAGTTTACCCATTTATCCATCGTCTTAAGTGATTTTATCATAAAATTGAGCTACAAGTTTTATCCTAAATAATTGACAGTGCTCTACGCATTCAAAATATGAATATATCCAAACATACACACACATGTTTAGCGTTTCAATAATGTATTACACGTTGAAATGTGTCAACATTTCTTTATACAGTTTTTTTTTTTTTTTTGAAAATGCATAAGAGAGACATTTTTATGCTATTAAAACTGTAAAATTATGTAACATGCTTTATGCTTCCATATAGTTTGATAAATGTTCAATGTAATTTAACAATGTTGATCTGTTTAACATGTTTAGTGTAAAATATTACAAATACTGTCAGCTGTCAATCAACGTACATATGTATGGCGTATACACGTGTAACAGAGTAAAACGAATTGGTTTTATACGCACATATGTAATATTGTTGTTTGTTACAAATAATTGGTTGTATTCCATAAGGAATACAACCAATTTCTTATGAATCTGGCTACAACTTTGCTGTTTCTACTTTTTAGTTATAAGAAATACGTTTCGTCTCTGAAAATCGAAATACAAACCATATCCGATTGTTGTTTTGATTAATGCAGCAAAGTACATACTATTATTTATTTTAATTAAATATTGAAGTATAACTTTGACCTTTGCTAAATAACTATGTTTGCATTCAATTAAATCATTTTAATAATAAACGATAAATTACAATTTCCGATAAGTGGCCAAAAGTAATACTTTGATTAATCTGATCAATTGGTTTTATTAGTATAATTTCATAAATTATTATGACATTCATATCGAAGCTGAAAATCAAATCAATAGACGTCTCGGAAGAATTGGTTTACAACTTGTTATTAATGACTAAAGAATATCTTTGCTGGTATCTTCAATAAGGCAACCTCATCTATAACCTTAAAAATAAAAATGTTCGTTTGTAGGTCGGCTACAGGCAAAATATACTTAGTGATTGTTAATTATCCTTTTTTCAAAAATAACAATAAACAAACATTGAATTAAATGTGCGGAAATGTTGTTGTTTGAATGTGACTGCAGTAAGTATGTAGCATTCGTCAATGTATACAATATATGCATCTAGAAATAACCTGAGCTCAAAACTTTTGGAATATGTGTATACTAGAATTAAATATTAAAGTATAGCCTTTGCCGCAAAAGCAACAACATGTTTGTCCTTTTTCTGGTTAAGGGTATATGTTAGTGCTTTATTCAAATGTAATATGCATATTTGAATAAAAAATGTGTTCAAACATCATTATAGTTGATTGGGAGTGTTTTTCACAGCAAATAATTAATATAAACTATGTCAATAATGTATAAATAACTACGAAGGCTGTTTAAAATATGTTAACACAGTGATAAAAAAAAAACACTTTTATAAAATTGATTGTGTACGCAATTTGCATGTATTTAATAGGTTTTTGTAATTTATTATAGAAGTACAAAAAAAGTTGTCCATAATTTTTATTATCGTGTTTTTCTAAGTAATAATACCACTCGTTAAGTTTAATTTTATTCTCACCCTTGAGGCGACCAAATTAATTTAAAAAAATAGTTATTTTCCATACTCCACTCTTTTGGTTATTTATCTTTGATTTATTTGATTTTGGAATAATATTGTATTATAATTTTTTTCTAATACACTATATTTTTGCACAGCTTATGAGATAGTTTATGAACTGGCATAGGTTAGGTTATGATTGCTTTTAAGTTAACTATAACCGTAAAATAATTATTCCTGATACCCATCATATTCCTTACAACTGCTCACTGATTTTTAGTAGGTATGTTATTAGTATTCTATGTAGTAATTATCGAAAATAATTTTATATAAGTAAATTAGTTACTATACGACGGCAAGTACAATATATTAGGTTTATAATTGGGTAATAAAATAATTTTTAACTACATAAACGTCTTAAACCTGTTGGTTTTATAGACGTCGTACAACCATTCGAATTGGAAAAAAACTTTTAGCATTCCATAAACGTTCTTTGATTTCCCCGACAACACAAGGTTACTAGCGTACATGCTGCAAAAACAATACAGAAATTAAACAATGATCAAATAGAATATAAAATAGAATAACACGACATTCATATATATATATATATATATTCATATACATAAAGTTTATAACTATCCGGACGTGCTTTGGACTTTGCTTTTAGCCACCAGCAGCTGTTGGCCGGCTTAGTTTATTTTTTACACGAACAGCTGTTGTCGAACGGCGCAGTGTTTATTTGGCTGAGTGCTGTAGTTGGCTGTGGGTCGAAGTTGTTTTTCCTCTGTGTACATACGCCATTCCAATTTAGTGTACACAATTAAATGAATAAAAAACCGCACAGGTAGAAAACAAAAATCAATTAAATACATAGTCGTGCGGTAAAAAAAAAAAAAAAAAACAAACCTAACCTTAATGTAGAGCAAATATTCTGAAATACCAATTTTTTTTATTTAACAATGTTCACGTCATTTAAATATACATCAAAAGTAGTTAGTTCATCCATACGTTGGACATCACAGTAGAATTTTGTAATTATATATTATGGCGATTACTGACCTGAGTCGTACTTATATAGCAAAAACGACATTCAACAGTGAAATAAAAAATGAATATGCAATTTCGATGAAAACAAAAACACGGTAATTCGTTTCTTTTCTATAGCCGTTCATACGAATCCCCAGTACATTTAGCCGTGTATTGATAAAACCAATAAAAAAACATTGCATCTTCGCCGGAACAAGGTACCATAATATTTTCTTATTTGTACACTACATGTACAACTTGTACTCATTATGTCATTGTAAGCTACGACCAACAACGGCTATCATTGAGTATTTTATTTTTATTGCTACCTTCTAAGGACCATTTTGAGAGTATATTGACAACGATCATAATTTATATCAGACAAACCGAACAGCAAGTTTAGGTCGGTATTTATGATGCTGTGATTTGATACTGAAATGATAATCGACATAATATTATAATATTATGTTCAAGTTGAAATTTATTTTATAACGATCGTCACGGTTTCCTTGTGGCGGCTAAAGCGTTTCATAAATTAAACATTTTTTTTTAGGTGGGGTGTTGCGCAATTCAATAAAAAATAATTTTTGTACACAAATTAGTAATAGTAAAAAAATTAAATAATAATAACCGTTGCTTTTTTGTATATAAAATCGGAATCCAGACTCGAAAGTTTCGCTTTTACAAATAAAACAAAAAAACAATTGATCAAAATTCTGTTATCCTTTGGTTTTTTTCCGTATGGTTTTTTTTTTTTTTTTTTAGCTAAAACCTGATGGGCACTTTAAGTAAGTGGAACAGCCAAGAAGTGTCTCGTACGGATTGAATTTTGAATAAAATATATTATAGCACACTCAGCCGAAAGCTTTTGTGTCTTATTGTAAGTATATTATGTATGCAGTAAGTGTGTGTATCACATTAAAAGCAAGGATTTCGCCGAAAACTAGGTATTACCATCGGGTATGTTTTTACTCGATGCTATTATGAGTTGACTTGGAAAAGTGCTCGAATTTCAGACTTTATTTTTTTTCAGTTGGAACTATAGCAAATCTCAAGACAAAAGAAAAATATTGTAGTGAAATCCCGGATGATATTTTTATGACTTTTGACATTGCGAGAAAATGATAAATCCCAACGGTTGAAGTCGTCTAATGTCGTTAAGGACATTGTATTTATTTTATTACACTGTAAAAGGTTTTAAAGGTATTTTTCAATTGCGACGTTGCGATGTGGAACAATCTAACAGTAGTGTGCAGTGCACGAATTTCTCGAACGATAAGTTACACTTACATGTGCATTATTACACTATAAAATTAATATTGTATATTTTATCCAATTCGGTATTTACGAATTACCTCCTTAACTAGTATTGTTGATTTCGTGATACAAGTTACAACGCAAAACGTATTACACAGAGTATAATATATTATTATTATTATTATTATTTATATTTTATACTGGTTTGATCAAAGTCATTAAACCAGTATTGGTCTACAACACCATACTTTGTTTTCGCTAATCGCCAATGATCGGTTTTAACGTCCGCAAGGAAATTGTGTCCATTGACTTCCATGCGATTCCCTTCTAGACAAAATGTGCCTTTATTTGATGGGTTAAGGCCTTACAGTTGGCTGTTAACCTGATGCCGATCAAACAAGTTTGGGACCCAGCAGAATGGGGATAACTAGTTGGGGCGACTGTATTTCAGTATAATAGTTTAAACACGGGCGTGAATAATCAAACCGACAAACTTAATCTCACTCGGTCAAATTCTGAAAATTAAATTAAATCTAAATTGACCACTTCGAAAATATTTTTAAAATGTACACAACGCTTGTTATAGAAATCATTGAAGTCGAGTACAAGTATGATTTATTATATAATCGATATTTTATGTTGAAAGTGTCATTGGCTGAATTCATTGTGCTCGTAACGATAACACAATGTATTTTAAATTAAATTCAATTGGTATTTTGCACATCACAATAATAATTATGATAATATGGTATTTTGCGCTGGCAATCGTGTCGTTTGGCAATTATCGTTTTCTAAAATATGCATGAGAAAGACAGAGAGCGTCACGACTAAAAGTGTTTCCAATATTCATTGTATATCTATTACGGACACGCGCTTTGGTTAGGACCAGAATATTAAGCATTATTATTATTACCACACTTATTATTGGGAGAACTGCGACGGTTTAATATTTGCAGCCAACAGAATTTTTATTAGTACAAAACCAGAAACACATACATAAATAATATTATTATGCTGTAATGTCGACAGTGACAATATTTTATGACGGCACGAGTCGTATTGTTTCTAATGTCTCGTTTTAATGTGTAAAATATAGTATAATAATTATAAAACTTAATTTTTAATGCGGGTTGTCGATATTTTAAAGTTTTTAATATAAGGACTTTATCTAACTTATTACAACGGTTGTATATGAAAGTTGTACGTACATAGATAATATATTGTACAACAAGAATACATAAAAAAACAAATTGTAAAAACCACATCAAGGTTAAGTATGGAAAATAATTTTCAAACAAATAATATTTAATTACACTTTCGTTTATGAAGGCAAGAGTTATTAAAAAGCTATAATGAGTAGATAACAGGCATAGTTTAAACATTATAATATGTTGATCCGATGATGACTTGCGGTGTTCGTCTTTAGTTAGTTTTATTAAAATATATTAATATGTCAACTAGTTATTTTACATAATATATTGAAAACATATTTACTAGTTACTACAAAACAACTAACATTGGCAGTGGTTTTCCGGACGGACCGACCTAGAAAAGCGACCAACAAAATACAAAACATAAAAAAAAACTATTTTTAACCAATATAATAAAACGACCGGACAGGAAAAAAATCACTACGTTTTTCATGTGTTTATAATGCATCGCCTTATACAGCTTAATTTGCATCTGGAGATATTTTTCTCTAATTACAAATAAATAAATACAAATTATTTATTGTATTATTTGTAATTGATTACTTGAACTATAGGCGAGTAGTCACTGTTGGGGTAAAACCAAATTTAAATAAAATAGTTCCATCTCCGGTGTAAGATTTAGAAAAAAACAAGTCAGTGATTTTAAAATACAAACATTTATAAACACATAAAAAACGTAGTGAATTTTTTCTTATAAGCTACCTACTTAAAATTGTAAAAATGAGGATATTTCTAGTGAGGTTGTTATTTTTGTATAAACTATAAATCCACAATTAAAAAAAAAAAAAAAAAAAGCGCATCGCGTGTTTATTAGATTTTTATTTATGACATTTTTAAATATACTCAATTTTAATCGCGGTTAAATTATCGAAACTAATTTAAGAAAGCTTTAACGCGTCATCGGTTCGCAAGACATATTCGGTATTATTATGTTCGAAATGGCGCCATCCGAGTAAAACGGTGTCTTACTTGACAGAGAAAAATCGTTAAATCCCTCTTACGTGGAAACCATAATGAAGTTTTCTAAGTACAGTACTTGATACTCCATAACAGCTGTTCCTTGGTTTTTTCTCTCGAACGGCAAGCGAATACTTCTAGACTGTAGCAGGTGCGTTGAATTCGTTTCATCTCGGCGCCCTCGTGCTAGGTGATCAGGAAAAATGTATTATATGCTACGATATTATTATTGTGCGGTGTGATGAATTCTTGTGTTTCGTTCTTGTTGAAAAGAGAACGAAAGCAATGTACGGGGATTAGTATATTAAAACATCCAAGACGTCTCTAGTCGAGCAAAAAACTGTTGGAAAAAAAAACTGGTTTTTGACGGAAGCGTTCACCTGACCGAAGGATTCTAACGTACTCGGCGCCCTTGAACGGAATATAAGTAATAAACATAAGACGGGAATTAAACAAAGTTGGTATTTATTTGGTTGAAATAAAATAAAATAAATACAATTTGGAAATCAGCTTATTTCCGTTAAACGTAGTGCACACAAAATAAAAATAGAAATAGTATTTTTCATTATGTGTATTTTCAAAATACACAATATCAAAGACTACACATAATGAAAATAAATGTACAAATAATTTTCTAAAAAATATTATTGAATAATACCACAAAACACAATCGATATGAAAATAAGAAACATATTATTTTGTTTGCTTATAAGAGATTTCATTTTTTCTAATTATCCAGATTGCCAAACCTATGGGAAAATGAGAAAGAGGCAGAATATAAAGTATTTTATTAATAATAAATAAATTAATTTATTACAATTATTAGTTTAAATAATTAAAAATGACATTTCTCTGTTTACATTAAAGAAATTTAATGTTATGCATTTTTTAAAATTATTATTATAAATAAATGTATTAGCAGACTTTAAACTGTATACACTTCTCTGGGCAGATATTTATTTTCTTAAGAAATTGTATTCACATAGTTGCTATTTATGTGTATGTATATATTTCTATTGATTTTTAGTTATTCCGCTTGTATAAAGTAAATAGCTCGTTTGACAATCTAGTTTATTAATATTATAAACACAAGCGGCCGTCGACACTTGCCGGTCGCGCAGCTGGCCAACGGGTCGGTCGGTGTGCGTCGATAGCCGTCGATAACGTGAGACTCCGCCCGCGCGCATTGTTGTCCCTTGAGGTGAACCGATGCCGGTCAAGCCATATCGCACTCGGCTTTCAGGCTGGCGCTGGACATGAGGTTGGACTGAATCCAGTGGTGTATGTCCAGCGGACAGTCGGGCTTCCGCAACGCCGCGTCCTGCGCCTTGGAACCCGCCACGGACCGGATCAGCTCGTCGGCGCTGCAAACCGTCACCCGCTGTCGGTTGTGGAGGACGGCCCGAACGAATCCATCGCCTTTGGTAACGAACCGGTGTTCGAAGAATATGGACATGTCGTCCCAGTAGACGATCCGCGTCCGTATCTCGAACGAGCTGCACGTGCGCACGAACTTCCGGTACCGGATGCTGTTGGCTATGGTGAACATGAGACCGCCGCGGCGTCTCAGCTCCCGCCACAGGCCCGTCCGCATCAAGAACTCGATCCGGGCGAAGTCCACCTCGCGCAAGTACCGCGCGTTGTTCATGTGCGTCAGGTACACGTCCAGATCGGTGGTACTGCAGACGGACGAATAGACCGCCGTGTCGGTGGGCCGCAGCTTTTTCTTCAGCCAAGTGCCCGCCACGTAGCTGAACAGCGATCGGAAAAAGTACGGCACGTCCACCAAGCACATGGCCAACAACGCCAGGAACAGAACCGCACAGCCGCCGGCCAGCAGGGCCACCGTGGTCACCGAATCGGTTAGCGACGGCGTCATCTCGGCGATGTTGTAGTCTAATACGAGGGCCCTCCTCGGTGGCAGTACGAACAATTACAAATGAATTGTATACGTGCGACCACAACGACAATTAATACCGTCGGACGCCCCCCGGTGACGGAACGATACTGGCGGACCGCAGCTGATCGACACGAGGTGACCGCCGTGACCACGACAAAGGTCGTCCATCGTACTGGCGTCCATGTGCGCGTCTAGCCCCACCGGACCGGTCATGGCGGCAATACAAAGTTGTAATAATGTAAGGAATAACAACAACAATAATAACGATTAAATTATTATTACTATGTATACCACGAGGTAGTGCGCCACGCCGCCGACGTAAAGCAGGATACCTTCGAGGCGTGGGAGGAATATATGTTTTTTTTTAATTTGCTTACAGCCTTACCGGACCGGTGCACTAAGGTAATAATGTTGTCTGCGCATTCAGCAAGATACATAACGCCGAAAACGCGACTGAGTGGGGACAACGAAATAATTGTGCGATACAATAATCGTCGTCTGTATTGTAGAATTTGCATAGATTTTTTTTTAGTAAAAATGTTTTTTTATCTTAATAAAATTATGGTTGGACTTCTACTGAACTCCCTCCTACTCTATACCATGTCCCATGCCGCGACCCGACGAAAATTGGCCGTTCCCCGAATCCCCGCGCGTCACCTAGTGTGACTAGCGTTCCCCTCGGTGCCGCCCTGCCTGCCCGCCAGCCTTTTCTCGGTGGCTGCTTGGTCTCCAGTCTACGCATGCGCATAACCGGCATGAAATTCTTGACACCCCCTATCCAATACATTTTAAAATTGATGTTGTCCGCGCATTTTACACAACATAATACTGGAAATACACAGTGAAAACAATAGGATGACGACACAATAACAACTATCGACATTGTCCATGTCCTCTGTTCACATTTGTATTAATTTATTGTTTGGCACTCGCCGCTATGAAACCCTGTCGAGCATACTAATTAAGTATAATGTGACAGAATGTTGTGATAAAAACGTTCTTAAGCCCAAGGTTACCGCCCCTATTTTAGCACCTCCTTGAAATGCATGTCGTTATCGTTAAAGTTCACAAAATAATACCGTGCGGATTTGGTACAATTATTACAACAGAAATATTACATTTTGTTACTGAATGGTTAAAAGGTGTGTAATAAAATGTGAGCAACTCACTTACTTTCTAAGCGTTGTCTATAATTAAATGTTAAAAACTAAATAGTATACATTCAAAATTCAATTCGCTTGTTAACCTTGAATTTAGACGGGTAGCAAAACAGTTTTCTTTTCACTTGCATAAAATACAAACGTGCTAGTTTTCAGGAGTTTAATACAGGCAACACAATTTACAAGGTATAGTGATAAAAAAACAAAATGTAATAAACGCATTCGCCTGCCAACATCAGTTCACACGCTTTATACAATTTATGCCGTTGCTAAAATTTAAATGACATTTATTTTTTAAACTTCTTATATTTTGAACGGTTTTTAAACCGATAATTATTTCGAACCATAATTTTATAAATATCAAATTATCGTTTTATTTTGGCCGTCATTATACACTATTAGCCTACACGCTGTAAATTCGTTTGTGACTTATACATTGGGAACATGGGCCTAAAACTGTGTGAATAATCAATACTAAAATTTTAACAAAGTGCTATTAGGAAGATACCTACGGTAACCTTAGGTTTATAAAAAAAGCATTTTTATTACAATGCGACCGCGAATTAATATGATCGACGCGACGGTGTTTGGTCGCGGTTAATTTCGAATACTAAAAAACACTCAAGTCAATACTTAATGTATATCTATACATGCGAATAAGAATAAAACTTGTTGGCATTTATAGTAGCGGCCAATTCCCATTGTCTCCGCCGAGTTATTTGCAGAGGTATGTGCGTAAAGTTAATTTGTGCGAACACCTTCAAATTGAACATATTATTATTGGTTTATCAACGGTTAGGTAGGGTATTAATGAAAAATGTGTATTCCTACCACGCCTCGAAAACACCCATCCCGTTCAACGTGACTTTGGCTGCCAGTGTGCTGTATCGCGTACATAATAATAGTAGCTTTACCTAACCCGAATGCCAACCACCCAAATCGGTAATAAACCCAAGTCCATTTGTTCTTCCGGTATGTTGACAATAATTTTTATCAGTCTCGTAGTACTATGACACTAGTAACTATGGACAATAACGATAATACCGAAAAACCATAAATCACGCGAAAGATCTATTGATGTGGGTGATATCTGTATTATTTAGAGAAAACAAACGCATCATGGAAGTCTAGCCAATTGCAGGTCCTCGGTATAGCGCATGATTTTCTACAAAAGTCACCATCACCCCTTTTTCTTGTTCGCCTTATAATGCGTACAAATGGGGTCGAGCACCTAAATTCTTTTTCTAACACTTTTCTGTAAAAAAAAATTAATATATATATATATATTTAACCTTTCCTAAAAAAATGTTTTTAACATGTCAACGGGTAGTTAAATATTAATTTTGTTTAGCGTTCAAATTCTTATTGCACTGCAGACAAAAGAAAAAGAAATCATTTTACCAAGGAAAATAGTAACCGTAGGTTTTATGTGGTAGGAATGGATTAGATTAAAATCCATAATAGTGACTTACAAGTTACAGGTAGTCGAAAATGTATGCCCTAAAATTGAATAATCCTAAAATGATTTTTTATAATGACCCGGCAATGACGATGCTTAAAATACCTAATAGTTGTTTGAAAGTTCATATATTTTTTTAATTTAACGTAAAATTAATATAAAAAAAGTATCTATTCTGTTTGAAATTGGTAGAATTTTTTGTTGACAATTTTGATAGAGAGCAATTTCAAATTTAACGGTAGAGAATACACATTTACTACTTTAAAATGTACTGACGGGTACAGAAATTAAAAAAAAAAACGAATTTTTAAACCTGATTATCATAAATATTAATTTTCATTGTTATTATATTATGTATAATATTATCATAATTGATAATAGTAATAACTAATAAGGATAATTTTGTATAGCTTTTATTATGTAATAAAAACTCAAGAATTACATTTTGTTTTACATTACGTTATTATTGCAATATAACTGTAATATTATTGGAATAACAAAACATTTAACTTAATTCCTCTAATAAAAAAATAGATACGTATATAAAATATAGATACGTCATAAACAAGAAATATGACGTGATCTTTTAGACTTTTATAATTCTCCGAAGACATTTTATATGACAGACATTTTAAATGAGATCATAAACATTTTAGACTTTAATGTTATGGTATATTATGTCTTTATAAAAACATGCACTTTTACATTAGCCAGAGATCATTTCGAATGGTGTACAATATACTTTTTACAACCCGTAATAATATATTTTATTTGACTCAAAAGTACAAAAAAAAATTAGTATTACCAAAAAAAAACAGGCAAATTATAATATAATATATGTGTTTCATTCGATTATTAACTATGAGTTATAGTAACTAGTTACAATTAAATGACTTCGATACAAGTTATTTACGTGTCTTTTTTTTTCTAGGAAATTCGTGTAGTTTAAAACTACTGAGTTCACTAAAATATCCAAAAAATAATAATACTGCTGACTTAATTTAACCGAATGATTGCTTTTTTGGCAACTTTACTAGGTTATGTAGGAAATAAATTTTTGATTTTTTTATGTAAAAAAATAACAAACTAAATTTTTTTAATTACAAAGAACTGAAATGTATAAATCATAATAGACTAGTGATGGGAATCGGAAAATCCGGATTTTCACAAAAAAACGCTATTTAAGCTACTTAAAAATCATATAAGTGTTAAATAATTTTACAATATAAAGCTCTATATCTAAGTAACATTTTTTTGATAAATATGTGAAAATAAAACAAAACACCAAAGATATAAACTGCTTTTGAATTTCGGATTTGTTGAAATCCGAAAATCCGGAATCCGAAATCCGAAAGCATTTTATAGACAAAGTTAAGAGTTTTTTTTAAAAATTTTTATCAACAAATTTTACTTAGGTACACATCTTTATATTGTAATAGTATTTAACAATTATATGATTTTCAAATGACTTAAAAAGCGTTTTTTTGAAAAATCCGGATTTTCGGATTCCCATCACTATAATAGACTTCCTACATAACATAATAAAATAGCCAAAAAAATTGAATCTTTACAGATTTGAAATTTGACCATCCTAAGTAATCGAAATTTTGTCTGGCTTCTTGGTCTAAAATAAACCAAAATTACTTTTATTTATAGAACAAATTATTCAAATTAAAAACAAAACCTCGAAGCTTCTACAAATTAACTGGTAAATTAATGGACATGGTCGAAATTTATTAAAATGTTTTTTTTTGTAAATATTGCCTATACAAAACTCCTTAAAAACAAACCGCATGCAATCCCCTTAATGTAATAATTTGAGTGTTAAACATTTTATTATAAAACAGTTTTATAATATGTTAACTATTGTTCGGCTCAACACGATATTGTGTATAGTAATTCTATATTTGCTAATAACATCAATTGATTTTTTCCGAATTTAATAGCTATAGGGTTTTGATGTACTTGAGTAAAGTTACATATTTAATACTTTTGGTAAGTTAAAGTTAGACAAATAAAATAACTAAACCATTATAACTATATTTTAACTACTATTAAATAAAGTATATGTTTATAATACTACAAGAAACTTAAATCTCTATATTAGGATAAAAAATATATATATGTCAGTTACAGTATTTCTCCATTGAATCAGAAACAATACTATTTTATTGTTTTCAAACTTAACAATATAACCGAGTAAAAAAACATAAGCTTGGTAAAACAAAACTGGCAACTAAATATAATGTTCTCTAAGTTATTTATAGGTTTTAAAACACAAGTATATTGAAAGTTTTAATATCCATAATATGTTATGGCGTGCACGCAAGCAATATGAAATCGAACAAAATGGCATTTAAAAATGTTAGCTCTTAGGTACGCAAAGTTTGTAGCAAATATATTTATTTTAATTTGTATTTTTTTTGGCCTTTATATAAAATAATATTATGGCTTGATTCTTATTTCAACAATAACATTACAACAATACTTTTTTTTTTTATTATGGAATTCGAATTATTAAAATAATTTTTATTTTATAAAAAAAAAATACTGCTTAATATATTGCCGACTTTAATTGGATATACTTATTTTATACTTAACATTGCATTATGAGAAATGCTATTTTCTCATAATTCCGAATTGCATTTATACATACATAAGAGTTTATTAAGTCAATTAAATGTTAAATAAACTCGATTTGAAACAAAAAATAAAATTTAGCTTGCGAATAAATTTTGAAAAAATGAAAAGATAAAATCAATTTCTAAAGAAAGACAGTACTGTGTAAACTGAATATTGAATGGAAATGAATACATTATTTTTTCTATCACAGATTAAATAATATCCTAATCCACGTTTTTTTTTATGACTCTGCAATAATTTTAAGAGCTATGTAACCGTAATGAACCTGTTAATAAAATAACTTATTACAACAACTATCAAAATGTTAAAATAATAGTAAGAGTAAAATAAAAATTACATTATTGTATTTTTTATGATTGAAAAATAAAATACCATTCAACTAGTAAAAACTGTAGTTACACTACAAAATAATAGATAGCGCAGTGTATTAGCAATCTTTAATAATGTCAATGGTATAATGTACATATTTTATGTTCCACAATTTCTTTTTTTTTGTGATAATAATCGCTTATTTTGCTGATCTTAATAATTGAATTACTTAAATTTAGCCTTGAATGCAAAGCTAAGACAGTTAAAATAATTTTTTTTCTGTAATCATAAAAACTTTTAATTTCCCGATATTTAATTTCATCAGAAATCTTTTTCGATTTGTACGTTATAAGAGATCAAAAGTTTAAAAAAAACCTTCAGTTATTCCCATTTTGAATCTATTTTTTTAACGCGTAATTATAAAATTGTATGATTATAAATAGTAGTTATGACAGAGTAAGGTAAATATATAGGTTTAGTTTTTCTGAATTATAAGATTAAAATATATATGGAAAAATAACACTAAAATTACATGAACAAAACACACATGAAATAAAGTCACAACAATAAGTTTATGCTTTTTGTAGTAAAATATTGACACTACAAGCTCAAATTATTGTAATGAAACGGTTCTAAGAACACAAACCAAGTTAAAATTGTAATTTACTGAATGAAATATGAATACAACAATGCATTTTATTGTTTTTTTTAACGGCACTTAAATATTTTAATATCGAATGCAATAATTTGGCAGAATTCATTTTTTACCAAATGTCATAATAGTTTTTAACCGAAATAACATCAAATATTTTATAAATGTTTATTTTATCTTTATTATGAATAATATAATATAATATATATCATAAAATGATAAATTATTAAAGCATAAAATAAAAAAAAAATTTTATTTTGTTGTCCATTAAGTTTAGACTTTATATTATCTTGGCAGTTGGTATTTTCTTAAGATTTATATTTTTATTCGGTTTTTTTTAGTAAATTTTTTTTGTACAGCATTTAATCCGCATTAAGGTTAGTAGAGTAGATCGTTTGCTTTTGTCTATTTAATTAAACAATGCTATAGTTCTGTACTACATAACCCTTTTCATAAATATCCTTAACTTTGCGTTACAGAGATTAAGCAGTAATACAAGGGACCTAAAAAGTTTTCCCTTGGTAAGCGAAAACCGCATTTGGTGTACCAGTGATAAATGCTCCATCAGAACTACCATTATTCACCGACGAGACGATTGCACTATTTTCCCCAACATTAAATCGTAATTGCAATAAAACCTCAATCTCATAATAATCCCTCGATTATTTTGAATATACAGTTTAATTTAGTATTTACACTCTGATTTTATGTATATATATATATTTTATGTTTATTAGATATATAATAAATTACAATGTAAAATAAAATCGTAACCGTGTTATTTTATTTATATTCATATACTCAACTAAACATATTACTTCAAAATTTAAATGTGTACACATGAAACACTAATTTATGGCTATTTATCTTATAATGATACAGAGAATGAATCAAGATAAATATTACTTTAAGGGACCAAGTCCGCACTACATTCTTTGCAAATTTCACTTATGACTCTTGTAGTCTTGTTCCACATATTATATGCGTATCGTTATTATTCAAGTCCGATATTGAATTAATTTACCAATCCAGAAGATTGTACTGTACAAATAGATATTGGAAATGCGTTTTTTTATTATAAAAAATTAACCAATACCTAAATGTTTCAAAATTATTATGAAATTTAATATTATGTGTTAAGGAAATTTCCTGACCAACGCTTGGGTTAGTTTTAACGTAATTTGGTGCATGTTTTTTGACAAACAGCCAATTAACTGACAGCTATTTTTTTTCAATGTGTTTTTCCTGTTCACTGCGATTTTTATCTATTGTTAAAAAATAATACATGTTTCTTTGTCTGGGGGCTTTATCGTCGGTTTTTAAGGTCATTGCGACAGGAGTCGGAAAATTGTTCGACTGACAGGCTTACAAGATATACACATAACTAATAACTTTTAATTTGAACTGCAGGTTTAAGTTTGTATTTATTTGAGTTTTGATAAAACCCCAAGTATGTAGGTCTACTGACCACAAGCACAAACAACTGAAATTCGTATGGTTTACATTAGGATAGTATACAGGTACAGTATTTCAGTCAAATTAATTCATTATATCTTAATTCTAAATACTAGGAAAATAACAAGCAATCAGCTTAAAACGTAATCTATTTACACTGCACTGTAAATTTCTATAAAAGCAATAATAAATGTGTCCGTCCATATGTATGTATTAATGGAAAATTGTTCTCTGGTCGAGTACATCTTACAAACGACCAAACTGAAGTCTTTAAAATGTAAATCAATTTCGTTTTCCAAGGACAATATTTTTTTATGAGATCGTCGTATACCTACAGTATTTTATATTTAAGAAATCATATTACTGGACAGTGGACACTGGATACAGCTAAGTGTTTGATGTAGGTATTGACTATAATGTCAACGTTTTACTTGATAACGTAACAACGCTTATTTTTGTCTGCTCCATACATGCAGCTATTTCACAAATCACATCACCAAATATGTATGGTTTCACAAGATGTAGAAATGTCATTACAGACGGAATATTAGCAAAAATACACATACCGAGACAGAATTCAAACAATAAGAACACTAAAAGCGTACATTTAAATTGGATACAAAAATATGTACACAATTACTGAAAAACGTAATTGTACTTGTTATTCGATAAAAAGTGAGTAATGAGATTTTAAAAACATGCCCAATTGGGTCATACAAAAAAACTTGTATATGTATACAGATAGCAAAATGCTATACCGACAAGATTTCCTCAATTTTTTAGTGTCAAATGTCTAGTACCTAAACACCATAATTACCAAGAACGATGTTGATTATTTTTGTTTTTATTAAAACCGGCGTTATATCAATGGACGTGTAAATTACTAATGAGTAACGTCCATTGTGTGTGCATAAACCGGAAACCTGTACAACACATAATTATTATTGTAAACACAACGTTTTTTTTTTTTTGTAAGTTACACAAAAGAATACAAGATTCTTCCATAAAAACCCTTTGGATAACTCCAATTATTTCTTAATAATCGGAATACTTCAAACTTCAATGTTGTGTTTTGAATTAATTAATTAAAACTATTTGATTACCGTAGTATTTCGTTTGAAGTAAACTTATTTTGTCCTCCACGCAAAAACTGTTGATAATATGGAAAATTGCCGTGCCACATTTTGAATATGAAAAATTGCTATAAAACATTTTTGGTAGCCAACGGCCTCTGTACGACGTATTCGAAAATATTATATCTTATTTTTTTATTAAGTACCTACCTATGTCATATAATATTGTATTCTCTAATCGAACGCCGTGATAATAAAAAGATGTAGAATAAAAAAATTATTGTTTAGATTTATATTACTGATGGTCGTTTTATTTTTTCAATGTTAAATACGTTTTGATTTTTAAATTAGGTCACCCGTATCTGTAACAATTCGATCAAGTCTTTATAATATTAGTATCATAATATAATACAATATTTTAAACCACTCGAAGGTTTCCCACCACGTGTGTATCCATATTGGTTATCTGTACGGTACCATCGAAGAATAAAAAAAATCATTACATTTGGACCTTGCAGTAAGAACCTTGTGAAAAAACCTCAAAATTGATACACATATTTTAATACGTGTACAATTACCAATAGTTAGATCCAGTCATATTCCGACCATAGCTCTTTGTTTAAAAATCAAATTTATTACATATCTGTTATTTATAGGATACAGTACATATGTATTATTTATGAAGACAATGGGTCTTTGACCATGACTCATAGGCCATAGCGAAGTTCACATTATACAATGTATTAATTTGTCTGTTAAAAGACCCATGTCCATGGATTTACTAATGCTACAAAACTATATTGTCATAAATATAGTTAAAATGAGCATAAAAAGTAAATATTTCAATAGCATACAGTTTGCTGTGTAGACTATACTTATGGTATTGGTTTGGTGTAACATCAATTCAAAATCATTTTATTTTGGCAACGATTCAGTTTAGTATTCTAAAAAAAAAAATTGTTTTTCATTTTAAAAAAATGCATAGAAATGTTAAAAATAATAAAATATATTATACAAAATATCATACAGTAAGTAACTATAAAAACTAACTCTAATTCCATTAAGAATAAACCAACGGTCAATGGAAAATGTTCAGCTTCCTGAAACAAATTGTCAAACAACACCTATAAATATTTTACCTACAAAAAAAAAACTGTAACTTTACACCTAGAATTCAGGCAATAATAATAATATTAAGGTATTATTAGAGTCCAACCTTTTCCTCAATAAAATCATTAAACCCATGAAGTACTTAATCAAAACTGGTTAGTTGCTACCTTCATTGCATTATTCTAGATTTAATAGGTTGCTGTATAACTTTAAAAAATTATTCTCTAAACCTACCCTATAAAATAATATTTTTAACAATACAAAAAATATACAATTTAAAACTTATACTTTTTCTATAAAATGTTAACAGTACTACAAGTATAATATCATGAGTATTGTTAGATATTATGAATTTTAAATTTTATAGGCTTACTGCTAGTGTCTTCTAAGTGTTATCACACAGGTGAATTCAATTAAATAAATATGACTGATTGTAATAGTCAGTAGTTAGTAAAAAAAATTCAAATTGTTCTTATGATTTACAATGATAAAGTTTAACATTTTCTAATTGGACATTTCATCCCAAAATGAAGTAGACCGCAGTTTATTGGTTTATTTAAACTAACACTAAATTTCTTATTTTTTTTTTTTAGATTAAGATAAATATTACAAACGTTAAAGTGCCGAGTAAACTAACTTTGATGTATGGTAAAAAAATACAAACAAAAATGTATAAAGACAAGTGTGTGAATGATATAGGGATATCGAACTATAGTTGTAAGAAGATGTTTAAGAACATGTTCGCCCAACAAACTAATATTATGTTTTAACCCTTGAAAATCCCAAACAATAATAACACAAACTTATTGAAAACTCTAGAAATTCAAACAATAAACAATAATTACCGTTAAGTTTATAAGCGGGTCCATTGTTTTAGAGCATTGTTGTTTTTCAGAATTCCGAAATACCCTTCTAAGTGTTGGTTCAAATGAACCAATAAACTGCAGTCGACCGCATTTCGGGATAAAACTGCCAATTAGAAAACTTTACCATTTGTAAGCTACAACAAAATGTATTGAATTTATTTTTATAACTATTGACTATTACAGTCAGTCATATTTGTATCGTTACTTGTGTGATAGCACTTAGAAGACACTAGCAGTATTACTGTAAAATTAAAAAGTCATAGTTTTTAAGCACTAAAGTTCAGTGTTTTTAAGTGAATAAAATAATGTGATAACATTCACAATTAACAAAACTTTACCATTTGTTAACATTTTATAAAACATTATAAGATAAAAATTGTATATTTTTACATGCAGTTTAAAAATGAAAAATAGAAAATATTTTAATTGTTGTGTGTACAAAAGCTGAAGCTTCATGAAATAACATAAGTCAATTACTGCGTTGATAAAAATCTAAACGAACCTTTTTGTATGCAATAATAATTATAGATATACCAATAGATGCGTAGAAGAATATACGCGTTAAACAGTAATTAAAATTCTATGTTATAACAAACATTTTTATGAAATAATTATTATATCTAACCATATACGATTCTAATGAAATCGTTTTAAAATTTAATACCTGTAAAGTAATCGAAAATAGTTTATAGAGTAAATGTTCAAATATTATTTTATAAGGTAGTTTCAGAGAACATTTTTTACGTTCTACTTATCTATATCATTTTTGTTGATTACCCACAGACGCATACTGGAAGAGTGCTAGAAGAAGCTTCTTCTATTTGCCATCCGTGCAATTTTATTTTCGAAAAATGTGTATTAAATCGTGTTTATTGCTCTACATTTGTACACATTTAATTCAAACTCAATGCAGGTGATGTGTTTTCATAAATCCAATGTATTTTATTAAATCAATTAATTATAATGCATGATATTTTTACTATAAAAATATATAATGCATGATATTTTTATTATAAAAATATAAATTGTTTTTATGTAATCCTTGTCACTGACTGTGGCTGATTGCTACGATGATTTTTTATTTCGGACGATTTAATAATTAAATATTGTTTTAATTAACAATTCTAGGAATAATTCCTAATTTCAAGAATTAATCTTACCTTTGGTAAATACGCAAACAGTTATTTATTTTTATTAAATTATAGATTTTGATTTTAGATTTACTATTTATATGTTAACCGCTTTGACAATTTAAAACGCGTGAAATAAAATGCATGTATTTATTTAACATACTTACTGTTTGTTTCTGTGCAATATTGTAAATGCTAAAGTATTTAATTTAAAAATACAAAATGTAGAATTATTGTTAATTTGCTAAATTAGATACTAAATTTACACGATAACTCTAGAATTTAGTTAATTATAAAAGACCAAATTAAAAATAAATAACAAAACAAGTTTTAGAGTCTGCTTAAATTAAGTAATATGTAAAATAAAATAATGTTTTCAACATTTGCTTGACATTTCCAAAACGTATTTTTATATTGTTTTTAGTAGTCACATATAGTATTACGAAATGTGTAAAACTATGTAATACAGTATATTACTGAACACAAAATAAAGGATATGACTAGTTCTAACTTCAAACTATGTATTGAAAATCGTCGGTGGCATCAAAATCACCGATCTCACAAAACGTTTTTTTGTTTGTGAAAATGTTCAAAATTTGCATAAGCCGGTTTTGAAAATTGACGCTTTAAATAATAAATTGTTTTAAATAATTATTATAGTACTAGATGATAAAACATACAGTATGTTTTAAAGAATAATTTTGAGATGGATCTTGTAATTCTGGTTATAAAACAAAAATTAAAAACTAGTCATACTATTTTGACTACTAAAGAATTGAACATAATTGTTTATGATATTTATCCTATAAATGTGGTCTTCAAGGACGTTCTCATTCAGGATATGACGATGTAAGCAATTCTTTTAAGATTATGTCTTTAAATAAAAGATTTCGCTTGCTTAACTTAAAATTTTTATATAAATTACTTATTAATCAAATTGATTGTCCTGAACTTGTTGAACGTTTAAATTTGTAAAATCAATTCTTTTAGTTCTAGAAATAAATCCCTATTTTATCCATTCATTTCTTCTAATACATACAATATGCCCTCTCCTGCAAATAAACTTATGTCGGCTGTTAACTCTGTGTGCAATATTGATTTATTTAATACGTCACTCTTTGAGTTAACAGGTGCATTATATATAATGTAAATTAAGTATATTTTATCGAATTTCCTTTTAACTTTATTTTATTTGTATTTTTTTTTACTTCGAATTAAAATTAATGTTAAATGTAGTAAAACTGTCATTTTATATGTGTAGTAATTGGAAAAAAATTTCCGTAATAAAGATTATTATTATTATTACTAGTACTAGCAGAATAAAAAAAAACCAAAGTTTTATAATAACTTTTAGATGTTACATAGCAAGAAACATTTTTTTTTAATTTCATTTTTTAATATTAATTTAGTTTATGTTTAATGATTACACTACTTCTCCTTTGAATTATCAGGCTTATCTATAAACCGTTAAGTTGCACTGTTTATATTTATTTATTACACTTTAAACATCACACAGTGATTATTTTTTCACAAAAAACTTTTAAATCAATCCATATAGTATAAAAACAAATTTACAATATAACTATTATAATTTATGATGTATACTAATAATTGTATTTTCTGAAAAAACTATATTTTCCGCATATAAGATCACAACGTGCCACTATTTACTACTAAAAAAATATATTATATACTTGTGCTAAAAAAAATGTCCGGGTTTATAGTTTTACACTATAATTTCGTATATTCTAGAAAAACAAAAAAAAAACTATCGGTACCTTATAATTTTGTATTTATTTGTGTGAAACAAGAAAAAAAAATAAAACGCACTTACCTTATTAATACTTTTAAACCCGTATTATTATTACCATAATAATATACCTATACAAGCTACATACTGTGGTGAATAATTCTAGAATATTTTACGTTATTAAGATACCTAGTAGTTTGAGTAGGTAAATGTATATTAAGTAAATACTTTTTTTAGCTGATATAAAGATGCACTTTTTTATTTACATGAACAATTCATAATATTGACTAGTACTATAATTTGTTAATTACTCTCAATTAGCACTTTTTTATTTATAAGACAATTCATACATGTCTAGCGTGTTTATTCATTTTAAGATTGGAGAAGATTAATTTTAATGAAACCCATTTGAAGGTTAAATTATTTTGATAAACAAATTATTATGATAATTAATAAAATATTATTAAAAATATAGTTATTAAAGCATAATCTTACGGAAGACAAAATACAGTATTTGAGTCTTTTAAAAGTACAAAAGTGTATCCTTGGAGTTCTATTTAAAAAAAAAAATTTCAAAATGGCCATTCTCCACTAAAAGTCAATGTACTACAGTTAAGTTTTTATAAAATTAGTACAAAAAGTACCAAATTTATTAAATTTGACGTTTCTTACAAAACTATCTTTTATTATTTTGGACGATTATTAAAATTTCCTTCAATACAAAGTAAATTTGACATATTTTAATTATTGTCTCAATTATGTACAACGTAAAATGTTAATTAAATAGTTATTCTATTACAATATATTTTATAGTATACTAATGAACCATGTTCAGTTAACTATTAAAAAAGTCATACTTTACAATAATAACAAAAATAAAAAAGTATTTTATTATGAAAAATATACATTCATTGCACATTACAATAATTATAATACACAACGATGCTATAACACGTGAGGTTTCTAAAGAGTTAACTGAATGTCTAGACGAATTCTGCTAAACCCAAAAACTCATTTGGTATAAATTTACAGTGTAATTTCGTAATTACATTATGGGCGTGTTTGTGTGTTGTTCATATAAATGCTAGTTTTTGTGTCCCTAAGGACTTGGTCGTATTGTCCAAACCGTTTTTAATTTACAGACATTATTTGCGGCACTCTCTGTACGGTTCTTAATTAGTTTAGACTTTTAACTCCTCTTTACTTTGTTCATGACAATAATACCACAAGTGTGCACTAACTATAATAGGTAACCTATTATTATACGCGTGCTGTCAGCTAATTAAACTTAAAAGAAGACTTACAATGTCATTTATGTTGTTTTCTAAATTTTTTTTTTTTTATGCAACAATTAACTATTATTATATTTTAAAATATTAGATATTTTGTACTTTAAAATCACATGTACAGATGTACTTTAAACGAGCAAAATATAAAACTTAAATAATACAAAATACAAACAAACTACCACTAGTATTTATTTCAAACACTTGTGGTTACCCCAGAATTGATATATATATATATATATATATATATATACCAATGTAACCGCTAGAAGTACAAATTCTTCAGCGTAAATATCATAGTCCTTTGAAGTCAAGGCACGCGTTGTAATAAAATACCAAACAGAATCTCGAATTATTGTAACGCTTTAATAACACTATAATTTCCATTTCAAAAAAAAATTGTAAAATAAAAACGTAAACCAATACTTACGATTATCAGTGTACACCATTTGTCTAAAGAGTTGCATATAGATTTATCTCATTTTAGTAATAATTATATTTAAATAATCATAATTACAAAAACTTGAACCTATTGACTAATTGACTACTTGCCTACAGGTAAATTAGGCTAAGTAAACGACTAAAGAAGATTTTTATTAACAACAGTTGTAATATCATTAATTTTTATTTAATAATTAAAATTTTCCTGAAATTTAGTGTTAATTATACATTTTATTAAATTTTTACAAAAGAAACTACGTATTAATTGTTATTAATTAAATTACACTATTATTTACTGTGTATATTACATGTTATATTATGTTAATAACATATTAAGTAATTATATATAACTGTCACAGTTTCTAATTTTTCCAATGTTTGTTTTACAAAATCTTATTTTAATAATAATTATATTTAGAAACATATAAAAAACAATCTAGATGAATAAAAAAATATGATATTAATACAAAAGGATGTCGTCGATCAATCACATATTATTTATTTATTTATTTATTTAAACTGCATAAAAGGTTGAATCTCAACAGTTCAATAATTAAGACACGAATCAGAATACTACAAAATACTTAGTAGAAAAATATGTTCATAATTGTTTTTGTTTTTCCCTGCTTTCTACTGCGTCAGTTAACTAATTTGTTTTGTTTATTTAAAGTGATTTAGAGTGAAAAACTGCTCTATGTTTACAACAACAATATAATAACGTTGTATAGAGAGTGTAATGATTCCAGTGCAGCTCTCGGAAAATATATTAAAATATAGTACTAAATTTGTTTTTTAATTTAAATTTGTATTATTTTTAGACCAATAGTACTAGTAAAAAAAAAAATATCAAGAGAAAAAATACGATTTTAAGTTATTACCTATACTACAGTAAATTGTAATTTAGCTTTTAATAAAGTATAACACCAGATTTCATAACAGCTACTAGGAAACTACAGCTACTAGGTTTATTTTCCTAGATTTAGTAAAGGTTCAATGTGAGGCTGTAGTGAAAACTATATGAATACACTATAAAAAAAATGATGATTTTAATATGAATTTACATTTACTAAAAACAATACAATTTTCCTCAAAAAATGAAGTTCAGTGCTTAAACTCATAGAAAATTTGTACAGTATAATATATCACTATTGGTAAGTTCAAGTAAAAAGTATTTAAATTAACTATGGACAATTTGTGTAGTAACTGACGCGACGGTTGTGCATCAAATGTTCGCGAAAAATAATATTAGTCGACTGTAAAAAAAACAAATAATTAATTTAAAATATTCTACGCATTATTTAATAATTTCCTACATGGTCAAATAGGTTTATATATTTTTTTGTTTTTTCGTTTCGATATTAACTAAAGTAGTTTGGTTTTGGACATAAAAATGTCAAATGTGAATGTACTTCAACGTACACCAAAATATATTAACACAATTTTGCACATAATATGCAATTTTCACGATTTGCATAAATCAAAAGTAAAAAATAGTATATAAATCGGCAGAAAGAAGGTGGTAGAAAGACGGTTATATACTATTTTGATTCCATCTTTAATAACAGTCATGCCAGTCCGTGAACTTGATAACCATTGTCCATCACGGTCGGTTGCGGTCAAATAATAATAAAGAATAATAATATTCCAATTCACGATAAACATATAAATAAAAGAATAAATAAACCCGGAACTAAAATCTTCTTGTGTATTGTACAGTATAAAACCACAAAATATATGAAATTATAATACAGTATTCGCAATTCTTAATATTACAGACGCCTATATAGTGTGAATTTTAGTAGGTTTTTAAAACTATGAGCGCATATTTTTTTTTCTAAATTACTAATAATCATTTTATCAGAAACTTATAGACATTAACATATTATATTATATACTTTTTAGATTTTCTGATTTATTAGTCTCGAATAAGCGAGCTTGTACAACGTGCATAAATGCACAGACAAAGCTGAAGGCCGTTATAGTTACACGCGAGTCTTATCAAGTCTTACCACGTATTTTTTAAGAGTAATCTCACCATCCCCAACAAAATTCAAAACGGAGTAGAAAAATTCTTAAGGACTGTAAAAAAAAATCAAGTAGATAATATTGTAGAGACTGCACACTTAAGGCTTTTTAATATTCAGCTGGTTTTCTTTAACGCGTTAAACATTAAATCTGTTAGTGAAAAAATACAAGTATTAACATCACGTCTGCAAATTAACACACAACGTGAAATTTTTAGTTGAGAATTACTCTGACCGCATTGAGCCGTTCGTAAACTCTACGCATTTAGGTATCGCTGGCCCAATTTTCATTACATATAGCCTATAATATATGATATAGGTAAACTGTAAAGGAATAATCTAAAACCACAAAGCAATTACAACAATAATAATATTTCATCTTCATTAAAAATACATTTTTTACACCAATCATTTTACATAAATACAAGACTTAATTATTAAAAATATTTTTTTCATTGTAATACACTCATTGAACACACTATGACAGGTGTGTAATGTATTTTTTTCTCCCGGCGAGGCCATGGCCCATAGGACCATCCACTGTTGTAAACGCCGAGTCTGTAATGGTCTAGTAGACAAATTATTAGTAATTAAAAGATGGAGCCTGAGGCCCTTGGGTTCGCGGAGACACGTGCACGTGTCTGAATTACTGCACTCGAGTTGGCTAATGTAGACCTGATGACTTATTTTGTACTTGTTTGTTTGACGTATACACAGTAAATAATAGTACATATTCTACCAAACTACTCATTGGGGAAAAATAGTAATTCAAGGTCATATTTTTTTTTATAGTTATTATTGTTAATAGTAATTTTTTATGTACGCGTCAATACGAAGATTGTAGAGGCATACTGTGATTACATTCATGTGTTGTTTTACCGTTTTTCACGATACGTCCGGAAACGTTGTGCAGATTATTTTATCAAAAAAAAAAACGCCTATTGATTAGATATTATTGGCAATGTTTTGTACAGTTGATACTTCAGAAATGCATGTTCTTTTTTGCCTTGATTATATTATGAATCGTAACAGTACACACTAAGTCAACCACCAAAGTTTAAATTCGGATTTTGCCAAATTAAAAATTAAAACTCAATTACTCTTTATGTTAGCATTATTACTTCTCTTCATACTAGTCTATCTCCTTTCATCAGTTAAAAAAAATAAAAAAATATTTTTCTAAACATTAGTAAAGTAATAAGAAAATCGTTAAAATTAATATGAATTAAGAAATGCAACATAGCTAACATTGATTTCGAAATAAATTCTAGTAAAAACTAATATGAGTAACAATAAATATAATCTATTTGATGAAACTACACACAAAACTAATAGGTGGTCTCTTCAACGAATTCAAAATTGATTTGCTTATACATATTACCTACTTATGTGGTGATATCTATCAACATTTAAGTGGATCAACGATGGGAAAATAAAAACGAATGCTTAAAGTGTATAGATAATATTTTAATCGTAATTTAAATTTGATATTTCTATTAGATTTGAAATTATTTTTTTAAAAAGTATTCATACTTACTTAAAACCGGTTTCACGATCTAACCTACGTTATTGAGTTAAAGACATATTACAAATATGTTACCTATACCTACTTATAATAATAACCGTAAAATAAAAAGGAAATTTCTAGAAAATTATCACTATTATTACCATTATACGAATAAATAAATAATTTACTATTATTCATATAGATATATTTTAAACTGTTTACAATTTTCGTGACGCCAACGCTAAAATAACTGGATTCAAACCACGCCATAAAAACTAACGGTACAAAAGTGCCATTTCAATTTTTTGCACAGCAGCAGGATACGAATTTAAAAAAGACAATGCCGTAAAGGTATGATATTTTTGTAACATAATTTAAGTTAATATCTCAGTATAGCCACGTCTGAAATTGCTAATAATTTAATTTACGGCAAAAATGTTGAAAAAATAAATGTATATAATTTTTAAAAAAAATGTGTTTTATTTTTACTTGTTTTTTTAAACAAAAAAACAATTTATTTTAAAGTCGAAATCAGAAGTTATATTATAATACAATTATTACATTCTAGGTTTTCTCTATATTTTACAGGAATAATAACACTAACGGACGACGCTTTCGCATAGTAATACTGTGTTGAGCTGCTAACGGTTTTATGCGATACGGAAATTAAAGGCGGTCACATTTTAGTTAAATGATTTTATTGGAATTTAATCGTTTATCAATGAGTTTTGTTTTTTATTCGAGAACCAACTACGGTCTCAAAATAGATGCTGTCATTTTATATTATTTGAATACTCCTGTTTTACCGGTAAGCGATTTCAAAATATTATCGTACTGGAACAAAACTCGCGAACCCGCTGGTATTGCAACAAAGAGTGTCGGTTGGTAGATACTTGCTTGTGCCTAAGTACTTATTGTTACTTCCGCTAGTATTTTTTGTAAGCAATTTATTAATTAACCCCGCTTCCTTATTCGATACACTCATCTTGGACATAATATTGGCGTTCTCAACCGTAAACAAGCATAACTACCACTATACATTTAAACTGTTTACTTGTCTGGTAATCGTTGAATGTTTTTTTTTTTGTTTGTTGTTTCAAATATTAATTATAGTTAGTATACGGTAACAAATTTACTATAAACCGTTCAGTTTATTATGAAATTCTAAAAAAATGCATTGTAACCATGAATGTGTTGTATAATTTTTGGCAAAAATTAAATTTAAAAAAAACATATTGGTAGGTACGTATGTAGGTTTCACATTCTGTGATGGAAATTTCGCAATTCCACCGACGGACATGTTCGGATGTGTTATTTTAAATTAACACAGTGTCCACTCCGCGCCTATAATATCATAAACATGGTATTTATATACACATTATACCTAGTTCTACCCGGGCCATGACGTTTTTTTACTAGGACATTCGTCTGAACAACTGGCGTGTGTGTGTGTGTATACCTATTGGCACATCGATTGCGGCTCCGATGTGTCCAATGTCTGACCGTTTGTCTTCCCAAATCAGGCACGGCTTCAAGTTGAAAGTGAGCGCTGCCGTCGGAGGGTCACGCGCACACATTTACTATTGTACACTGTCAAAGGTGTGCGTTACGCGTTTCTCTGTTTAAAGCGCAAAACCAAACCGGTTTCGTTTGTGTCTCCGGTTGTAGGCCAAGGTGTAAAATACCTGAAACACTCTACTCCGAATAACCACGTCTCGTGCACAACTTTTAAACGTTTAAAAAGTCAACACCGCGCCAGACGATCGTCGCGGGTACCGGCCGGCCTAGTTATAAGACTGTCCGGCTCAATTTCATTGTTACACGGTAAATACTCGCTGTAAAGTCCTCCTCTTTTTCTTAATGATTCACTCGGAGACGATCGCGGACAACCTAACCTACGGTAAGTATGATGACATAACTCGATCAGGAGCCGTAGCCAACGTGACACCGGACACCATAATGTTGCGGTATCGGTATAGAATACAGCTATAAAAAAAAAAAAAAAAACAGTAGCTGCCGATTGCAATAAAGTACAAAAATAATATCTAAAGTATCGACATAATATCAAGTCCCGCGATCACGGATAAACGATAACGTTTTGCTTGTAATTATATATTATTTTGAGGCGTTTAGTTTCAAAATGACATTTTGAAAACGTGTTATTTTTTTCACACTAAACTATTGTGTGTAAAACTATTAAATAAAGATTAAAACTAACTCAACCCGCGTTGGAGCAATCTTGGTTGGTATTAAAATCGCCCATCTGAAGAAATTATTTGTTGTTTGTGAACAATTTCAAAAATTGCTTTTAGCTGGTTTTCAAACTAGACGACTCATTTCATAAAAACGTTATCAAATGGCTGACAACTGTCATCATATAATATATGTAAGTAAATTCATCCGAATGTTAGAGTTTCACGTGTATTTTTGAATGATCGGAAATATACAGTACACGCACATGACGACGTTATAAACATAATAATATAATACAAATTATACCGGTTTTAAAGTATTCCATAATGCGTGAGGTCAACTTCCTCGACTGGTCAACGCGGTCGATACCCATTGAGCGCTGGAGATTTTTTTTTATTATTATTTTTATGAATTATGATTATTTATCATTATTACTTTACGGCGTGTCGCAATTTGTGCAAAACAGATTGTAAACCTTGGACCAAAAAATGAGAAAAAGACCTATAACGAATACAAATATCGTATAATAACACTTCTAAAAAAAAACAATTTCTCTCCCTTTTTGTCCCAATCGACGGTGCGGTGTTTGCATATATTACTACAAAGGAGATACCGTTCAGCCTGCAGTCTAGATCTGACCTCGGGGTAACATCTGCCACCTCCGTGGCGAAAAGTAGCTATTTTGTTGTTTTTTTCCCCTCTGTTATTATTATTCGTGAATCGTTGTCCGTACGAGTAGAACACAATCATCACACACTTGAGTATACTGTTTGTTTTTTTGGAAACCGTGTCGGCGGAAGAAACAATAACACAACCGTGTTGCAAGACGGCGTTGGACGGAGCAAAGAAGTATAATATGAGCTACGTATAAGAAAGGAAAAACAGTAATAATACTAATAAAAATTTAAAAAAAAAACTCAACAATTTCGATACGTTAAACACGGTAGCTATAATATTGCAATGGCTTACACACAGTTCTAAATAATATCAAATTTACCATCTACTCGTCGTGGCGACCAAAAACCATATAAACATCGGACGTGTCAACGCCCTTGTGAGTGTTGAAAAACAAAAACGAGCACGTTTCTTTTTTTTCATATTATACATATTATAATATCATAATAAGTCTTATAAAATAAAAATGGTAATACAAAAAAAAAAAACAATATTTCTATAGTACAATATCACAATACATTAAAAATAAGATGTAATAACGAAATATGATCGAGATCGGTGCGGCAGTGTACTTACAAATGTGTACCGAGGCTGCTGTTTGTCTATAACTTTACTATACTGTTATGTATTGGAATTATATTGATATCGCGGCGATTACACAACATTATCATTACATTATTTACACGTCGGTCGGACAAACGGTGGACCCTAATCGGATTAAAAAGCTATCGAGGTACTTTTGTGATCGACACTATATAAAAGAATAAAAATATAGAAAACCCGCTCGCGTTAATTCATACCCCAATACGTGAAAAATGTAAAAAAAATATATATTAAAAAAACAAAAGTTAAAAAATTAATACAGGTGTTACGGTAAAAATTATAAAAAAAAAAACTATAATATAGTTTAATGACTAGAACACTGAACAACATTCAGCTGTGTGCAGCGTATTATAATATGATATATATAAGTATAATCAAGTATCGATTGCATTTGCCTGACCTTCCTATCTGATATACATAACGGACACGCGTTTCTCCGGCGAACTCAATATTTCAAAATAGCAAAAAAATAAAAATACAAAAACGGCACGAGCGGCGGACCCATTACACGTTCCGCGCACCGATCGAACGACCACGGCCGTATGCGCGCGCGCGTGTGTGTATGTTTGTATGTTGTCGGTATTACATTTTTAGTATATACAAAATAATAAGATGTGACAACACTATTTCGCGTTGTGCTAAACATTTACACGCACAAGCAACACACACACACACACACACCGAGCGCATTCGTGCAGTGTATAAATTATTAAAAACTAAATAAGTCTTACTGGGTTAGACGCGGTAATGTACACTCTCAGTCGGGATAAAAAGACGGGCGTTCGAGCCCTCCGGTAACTTTGGCGGTAGCCGACGAGGAAACGCTTGACGGACACCGTTCCGGATGAAACGTTCTGCTCTCGAATCCATAATCCAGACACGCCGTCCACGGACCATCCGGCCGTCTTGGAAACGGGCTTGGCGGCGCCCGTATACCGGAGCTACTCGTCCACCGGCTAGTTGCTGTTGCGTAGGTTGGCGCTGGACACCAGGTTGGCTTGGATCCAGTGGTGAATTTCCAGCGGACACTCGGGCTTGTTGCGGGGCGCCTCCACTTGACCGGGGCACTTTTTCGCCGCTTCGGTCATCAGCTCTTCCATCAGCTGATTGACGTCGCAGTTGATCACCCTGTTCCGGCAGTGCACGATGGCGTTGATGAAGTCGTCGCCCCGGCTGACGAACCGGTGTTCCATGTAGATGGAGTTTTGGTCCCAGTACACGATCCGGGACGATATGCTGTACAGCGAAAACGTCCGAATGAACCTCCGGTACCGGATGCTGGTGCCGCCCTGCACGGGCAGACCGCCCTTGTCCCGGATCGCTTTCCACAGGCCGGTGCGCATGTAAAACTCGGTCCTGGCAAAGTCCACCTCCCTCAGGTACCGCGAGTTGTTCATGTGGAACAGCAGAAAGTCCACGTCGGTGGTCAGACAGGCGGACGAGTACGAGGTGGTGTCCAGCACGTGCACGTACTTCTTGAACACTCTGCACGTGACGGCGCACCAAAGGGTCCTCGCGAAGTAATGCACCTCGAACGCCCAGTAAAGCACGACCAACACCAACAGGACCGTCACCAGAGCGGTGTAATAGTCACACGCGAACAGATTCAACATATTCCGACCGTTCTTTAAATTAACTTTAACTAGAAACTCTCGACGAAACGCGGTTTCGTACGCTGATGCTCGAGAGAAAAGCTATGACCAACGCAATAGTTTTCGATAACGATTCTCACATAACAACAAACGTACATTCAGAGTATCGTCTACGGTACGGCTATATTACAGTTTATAATCGTTCGTAAAATTATTCGACAATATTATTATTTTTTTAATAATAATAATAATAACAATAAAAAAACAATGGTTATCGACGGATCCGGCGGCAGTGACGCGATTTCTATGGTATATACGACGACGAGACGCACAATAAACAAAATGTATAAAACAAACAAAAGAAAAAAAAATAACGCACCAAAAGCGATTATTACTATTATTATTATTCGTTTTGATTTTTATTTTTACGTCTACGTACGGAATCGCGCGCGTTCGGCCGCTACGGTCATTCTGAACGTTTATGTTCACGATTCTCATGTGGTAGAGTACCGAACGGCGGCGGTCACCGGCCGAAGGACGGACATCCCCCTACCCATGCTTATTCCGCGAACGGGATATGAATACGTTCTGCATTGCGCTGTGTAACGTAACTCGACCGGCAAAGCGACGAGTTCACAGGCACAAAGGAGCGGGTACGCTCAAGGTCAACGTATTTTAGTGGTCACCGCAAACGGCTGCCGGATTTTACGCCTCTGCGTGTGATTCGATTGCACTGTCTTGGATCGCCGTTGTATACAATAATAATAATAATAACAAACAATATAGCTATAATTCTGTAGTCCTAGATTTGAATACCCGTTTCGCTTATGACCATCATTTACATCGACAACAACAACTACCTTTTGTTGTCGCTGTCGTTTGTTGAGGAGGACCAATTAACAAAAGCCAGTACAGGAGGGAGAGGTCACAGGTGAACTTTTTAAATTATTGGCCCAATTAAGTACCTATATATATATAAAAAGTTGATACATGAAGAAATCGTTTCAAGAGTTTAGAAGATATTGTGGATTTGGACAAAAAAAATTACCTTCTCAGCTACGCGCCGAAACCAAGAGTTGTCACTTGTCGGTTCAAATAAATTAAACTATCCAGGACGGCAAAAATCTTCATAAAAAGGTTATGCGTTATCCATCTGGTCCCAGGACAGTTTCAGCTGTTAATAAACGATACGGTTGTTGTAAAAACCCGAGCAAACTCCAAGTCTCACTCTGTTCGTCGTCAGTCCGTTTACTGTTAACGACTGCACCAGCGTGTTAAGTCAACAGTCAAACTACAAAGCGGTATTGTGCAAGTATACAGCAAAAAAAAAAATCTCGATTAACGTTAAATGAAACACGAAGACGTCTCGCATCATCAATTACAGCAGTATATAATATGATGTCATGAAAATATTTAACCGTCACCGTATTATTATTACAGTAAGGCTGGCTATTGCGACGCGAAACGTAGGCGCTACGACCATCAGATGACAGACGGGACGTAGGCTTTAAACGTATTTTACCGCCTAACCATGTTTCTCGAGTGGTCGTCGTGATATCAACTACTTTATCATACCGTTATGTCATTTTTCTCAAACTTTTTAATTTTAATTGTCCATTTTATTTTTAGAAAACGACGTTGTTGCGTAAGTACAGATTTTTTAATAACACAGTACAATTAAAAAAAAAAAACTCAATCCTGCAATACGGATTATCATCAATAATGACATTGAAACTGTTTAATAGCGATAAATCATTATGTTCAAAATCGGTATCGGCTGACTTGTTTCTCTTTAGATGTAACGACAGCTGCACCTCTTTTACATAATGTCGAAAACCTGATTTGATTCCATATGTATAATTACAGTTAAATTTGCCGTAGAATTTCTGGAAAGTTTACTATGCTCGATTTTTAGGAATGAATAAGCTGTGTTTAAGTCATTTCCGATGTTTTCTAGGCCAACAACATCCGACATGACAAATGTTCAAAAACAATAAACAACAACAGTTCCTGTCTGAACCGTTCAATTACTAAATCGCCTCAAGGGTAAAGGCGCTGATGAGAACTATTGAGAAATACAATGTAAACAGTAAACACTCCTTGATTTTGCTTCCCTTGTTTCACCCATTCAACAGAATCCTTCATAAGTGTAAAATATAAAAGAAACTGCTCTAACACAGCAAAAATAGTAGTAAAATAATTAATATTTAAATACCAACATTACAATATATATGTATATATATTAAATATCCTGTTCTAAACAATTAGGGTACCGGTCGTGTAGTAAATTACCTCTTATAACGTAATACCGTCCAACGATTTTAAATTATAAAACAACCTAATTGTAAATGGATTCCATTTACCTATAACATTCTACATTCCAATTATGTAGTCGATCGGGTTTAGAATGTATACGAAGTTGAATTAACTAAAACAATGATTAATATAATGACACGAAAAATCTATAGTTGGAATAACTAAATACACATTCAGGCCAACTAAATGTTTAGTTAAAGGCTAAAGCAACATGGTCAAGTCATTTAGTTGACCTTACTATTTAATCCAACTATAATTAATGTTCTTGTGTTGAATTGTTAGATCCGTACGTCACGTTATTATTATTATTATTTTCATTTCAAAGGCCGTTAATGAACTAAAAAAATCGATTTTAATCAGATGGTCAAAAATAACTTTTACAAATTTGACGATAACGATTACACAGAAATCTTAAACGAAAAACAAAACTATAGGTTGAGGAAGTTGGACATTTTCCCACGTTATTCACACTGCATGGATGCCTCGCATTGTACTTCAGGAGATTTCCGATCACTCATTCTCATCAAATCCTAATAAAATGGTTCCAATTTTCTTCTGAATTACAAACAATTTTCATAATGGTTAAGATTTATAGCTGTACCTGAGCGTTTCGTGTAACACGCTAACGTTTCGCAGTATGTCTCAAAGGACTAGACTAGTATTCGCTTATTCTACGCTTCTAGTAAAATTACTTTTCAGAAAATGGCCACACAATGTATAAGAGATTATATTCCAAAATATGATAAATCGAGAATAACGTTCACTTATAATAAACGGCTGGCGTGTTTAAAAAAAAAACAAATCAGTTGTTTAGCTAATCGTATTGACACTATATTTGTTATTAAACAATCATCGTTATTTTTAGAGCCTATTTTTTTTTTTAAATGATACAACGAGTTTTGCGACTTATTCGTATTATCCTTGAGAAAATCTTTTCCAATTTTTTATTTGACCATTACTGCTAAGCTATGATATTTAGCACGTTTGGTGGCATTTGAAACTAGAAGCTATACATTATATGTCCAACACAATAATATGTTATTTTACGATTATAATTGATATTATTGTTTACTGATACAACGACTTATTTTATTCTCTATTAAAATAATCATCTAAAAGAAGCACTTTTTATATTTTTGCGCAACTAACGTCGTGTATGCGTTTAGTCCTTGGCGATCCCGGGTAAACCGGTTTTTTTTATCAAAAATCCTAATACTGCAGAACCTTTAATAAATTGTTTGTAAAAAATAAAATGTTAATTGGTGATAACCACGTCATTAGCGTAACTAGAATTTGGTAATGACAGTCGCTTAAGACTCACCGTAAAAAGACTACAAAAATCATACCCCAAACAAAGTAAAATAAAAAGTACAATATACTTTAAATAATATTGAACAAGCTGTCTCGTGGTTCTTAAGAAAGCGTGTCTGTAAACCGTAGGACATATTATATACCTGTCAAGTTCTATACGGTGAAAAAAATTTCAAAAAAAAAAAAACAAGTTTACCAAGTAAATAATTCAAATTGAATTTTGCTGAACCGTTTTATTAATTAATTTTTTCTAATTAGTATGTAAGCAGTATAAAAATGTAAGAAAAGACATTCATAGTATAGTTTTTTATAGACGCATGTATTTTAAATAAACATTTTTTTTTTTTTATCAAAAATGTGTAACTTATTTCTGTAATTTTATCAGATACCTGTCAATAAATTATGGTGTTAGGTTCTAATGATGATTTTTTTTTCTCAATACTCAAATATCGAAATTCTACAAATGCAACTGTCATAGTGCCTTCTTGTAAAACAAACACTATCAATATAAGGATACAGTAAACTTAAACGCTAATATCTAATCTTTTTTTAGCTCATGTCAGCTAAAAGTTTAAAATTATATTTTTCTTTTTGTTATAAAAGCATATTTTGCGTCTAAATCAGGAACACAATGAGAACCAAAAATAACAAAATTCCTATTTTTTGATAAAACAAAAAATGATTTATTTTTTAACTTAATAACGCAACATTATTATTCATTTCGTGTATATTGATACAGGATACTGAGACAAAGCAACGACCATGACTCATGAGTAATCAAAACATTTGCCTTATATGTAGATACAACAAATATGTCTAGTATTGTAAATTATTGTACGAATATATTATACATAACTTTAATATGTATAGTACAACGTAAAATAATTTAGTAAATAATAAACTTGCTGCGACAGCAATTACACCTATTTGCTATTATTAACACTGCAGGATATAACAAAATGTGTGGGATGCTTTAATATGCTCTATAAAAAATGTCCAGTTTCTTGCGACGCCGTACCTACTATTGAGGAGTAAGTACGTTTAAAATTGCATAGTAAATTTACTTAAATTAGTTTACATAAATTATAGAGAACATAACAGAAGACGCGTCTTATAAAATTATGTAGAGACGGAAGTTAAAGTATCCCAATAAACAATTATTTAAAATATTCAAATTGCGGGTTTCCTTGTTATATAATAAACACAAAAATTATAACGTACATATTATAATTAATGCACGTTGTAAGTATCCCAGCACAATATATTTTTTTAAATATTAAAACTGCAGAATTTTTAAAGTATTATACCTAATAATTAAGCATATGCAAATTGCGATTATTCAAATTTTAAATAATTTATCGACGAACTGAATTGAAGAATTCCATTTAAAAATACGCTTATTTATAAAAAAATTGATTTAATTAAAAATTGAATAAAATAAATATTTAAAATAATCCACTTTTTTCATTACATAACTGGAAGTTTTATTCAAATATACCTATATGTTTTGGGATTTATTCTGCATTTTTAAATCTGATTTCATTGGAATAACTATGATATTATATTGAAGTACCCACACATGTTTGTATTTATATTAAAAAAAAAATCAAACCTCTTAGAGGCTTTAAAATTATTTGTTGCCTTATTTAGGGTAAAATGAATACGTTTTAGTTAATATTTTAAGACCTAAATCACGTACTTCAAATAAAAATATTTCTCGTTTAATTCAATACAAATAAAAAATTAAAATTATACCTTCCAAAGTCAACCTAGGCTTGTCTATTTTAATCATTGAATAGATAAACAACGAATAATGACTATCATATAATATAGTGACTCTATTCGCAATTTTTTATTTATTTGCAATTACTTGCAAATTATTATTAGATAATTATTCATTATTTATCCAACCAAATCAACGAGTTATACATGAATATTCGAATTATTCGAGTTGTTCAAAAAATCAATTCCTCATTATTCGCACAGCCCTACTAATAATACAATAAAAATTGATTTTTTTATGTCTTTGAAATTAGAATAAATTTAATTTGTGACTGAGGGTCGCATTTAGTTACAATACTACATTATCTGTAATAATAATTCACACTCAAGACAAAACGTCAATTGTAAATTTTGTTGTAAATGTTTTATTCGCAACAATATTATAATTGTATTATGATGTATTTATTACTATTAATTTAATAAACTTTTAAGCATATGGTATAACTTGCTAGGCATACGTATAGATGTAAACAATAATAAAATTAAAAAAAAACAATATATAAACCCCAATTGGGAACATCCAAATTCAAAAACAATCAAAAAGTACAAATCATAAAAAAAACGTATACCCAATATCTAAAAAATATATGTAAATACAGGTTAAAACTATAAATTTTAGAAAGTTTAAAGGCTATCTCTAATAATATTACTATTATAGTTTTGTGGAAATATCATTATTATTATATGAGAATAATGACCTATTTATGGGAAGAAAATAATTATAGGGTAACCTATGTACAGAAATGTGGAATGTCGGACGATTTCTAGAGTTTTAAGAAGAAACAGCTAAATAAATTAGGCTAATAAGAAAATAAATAAAGAAAACTACAGAATTTTTTAATATGCTTTCTGGATTTGCTATGTGTTTTTTAAGCAAATTTGAAATATGGAAAGCATACAGTTATTTAAAATCTCGAGTTAACTAATTTAGCATTTAAGCATCGATTCATGGCTGTGAGGTTACCGCTTTTTGTTTTTTGTAAATTATGTCTTCGGAATTTAAAAGAGTATCAACTTCTTTATTTATAACACAGAGCCTAGAATATTAATAAACACACCTTAAAATATTGTTTGAAATAATTTCCGTTAAAAAATAAAAAGTTTTACCTATTTATGTGAAGTTAAACGAAAAAAAATAACTACAACATTTAAAACTGTGGGTAATATAGCGGCAATTAAATTGCATAGTTATTTACTCTATGCTAAATAGTAAATAGTTATTTCATTCATATAACCTCCCTCCATATTTGCTATCTATTTATATATGTTAATCGTACAGCCGCCAATAACCAATGAATGCTTATATAAATATGGTGTATTCACGTTTTAATTATGTAATGATTTTCATTATGAAAACAACGCTTGGTTTTTTGCAGAAATTATATCAAGATGTCCTTCGCAAAACTCTAATTTTGTTTTTCCATAAATAAGTTGCAGTTTTGCGTCAACAGACGTCATAATATAACGTTTTAATGTTTTTATTATAATGATATGTACAATCCTCCGCAACGAATAGGATAGATATAAAATTCATGTTTTGTAATAACAATCATTAAAGTAATAATAATAGTTGTAATACAACTGTTTGTATTTGTTATATTGAAACTATAAGTAAGATTGTAATGGTATAAACACCCAATTAAGTCGGTTAAAAATACATTAAGGGGCAAATAAAGTGACTAATTACCGATACATTAATATATAACTTATTAAATTATATGTTATGTACGAGCAAAAATATCGCTAAAATACATAATCTGTAAAACGTGACACAGCTCTTGAAAAATATATTTTTAAAACATTATAGAGGATATAGAAAGAGCAATACACTAACAATTATATTTATTTGTAAAAAATATTTTTAAAAATAATACAAGGGAATAATTTTGTTTAAAAAGAACCGTACTAAATAATATTCAGGCTACAATAATTGTCTAATAGTGCAAACCACAACAACATATAAGACCACAATATCAAGACGTTTTTTCTTTCTATACTTACAAACAAAGTGAACTACCCGATGGGAAAAATCATGCTAATATTAACTGAAATTTATTCACTACTAAATAACACATTATGCATTAATGATTATTAATTTTTCTATTCAACTATTACGAACTATTCTCGCAATTGCTCGCTGATTTATTTTTTAACATTATTGTTTTTTTAGCAATTGCGATTAAAATACAAGTTTTTTTTTTGCATAACAAGTTTTTATTTGCATATTGATGGCCTAGCGTTGCACGCTTTCTTGGGAAATCCCAAAACCTATACAGGAAAACCCCAGCAAAATAAGTGTAAGTCATTAATCGTGATAATACCGGTTTTTTGAAGAAAAATATTTCCGTTGCCGAACAACGATACACAATAAACTTCCTTGTTACTTGTATGGGTTACCGGTCATACACCTATATTGTGTTACTATCATTAACGATTCACAATCGGCAAACTTCACCGAACGTCCTAACTTAACCTGTCCCGCCAAAACACGTTGTTCAAAACGTTCCTTTGAATTCCTTCGTTTCGTGTACATTTTGAATATGCAAATTTTATAATTCAGTTCTTGTGTGTCGACAATACCGAGAATGAGTTCTTCGAATCTTTAGCCACCTGCACATATACCATGATGATATTGACCAATTTTTACCTTTGATACCTTTGACCAATTTTTATGTCTTTACGTCTTTTTATGTTTTTTATTTTATAATATTATAATCCTTCGCAGACTTGTGATTGCAATGTTTTTCAGATTAAGTCATGATCTATTTCCTAGACATGCCTTCGAATTGGACTTAAACAGTTTGTGCATTTGCTAATCATATGCTGACATTTGTGATGTCCTTCGTTTGTTTTCGTTTGATCCTCATTAATCGTACGGTCAGGTACCATAATCTGATCGTTATATATGTGTTATACTTGTGTAACAGCTTATGTGTAATAGTTTATATTTGTTATTAAAGTATTGTAAATGTCAAGATAACTACAAGTTGTCAGTCGGGTATGTTGAATATTTTTATCGATAGTATTGCTGCTGTAAGTAATCGGTCCAGCTATATAAATACAACATCGTGTAAAACAAAAAGTTTTTTATATTTCTTGTAAAACGGAAATGACTTAGCAGTCGAGGCTTTTAATTTAAAAATATTTTTTTTTTAATCGCTTCGACTAAATACCTAGTTATTATTTTCAGTAATATTAATCCAGGTACGAAATTCCCGTTACTGATTTTTATAAATCAATATTAAATAAATCTCTTCGCGTTTTTTGCTTTCACCGACTTGGTAAGCTTAACCGGAGTTTTCAATTTAGCAACTCAAAATTGTAGTCGATTTCAAAGCTAACACTGACAAAACAAGTTAGTGACCCAATGAGGAGAAGAACTCATTATTTTCCGGGGTTTCGCCTAGATAAAGAAACCGTTGGTGTCCGAAATCGAACACTGGCGTTACAAATGTAAGTGAATTAAAAACAAATAAGTACACAGAACAGTACACGAAAGTAATGAATATTTATTTCTTAATTATTATAAAACTTTTACAGCTCATCAAATTATATTTATAATTAATAACACTAATATAACATGAATCCATTTTGATTACGTAGGACGTTTAATTATTGTTATTTTAACAAATAATTAATTCATATTTGTTACCTTTCAAGGTGATTTAAATAATTAAATTGTGCATACGCAATATTCAAATTAGACAGTAGCATTTAAACGATCGAGGGTGAGTATTTATCTGTACCCATGCGACATGCACACTACTCGTCTCATTAATACTAATTACAAAAATAATGATAAAAATACTTATGCAAAACTGGTAATCGACAACCATTATTTCAATTTCATCGTTTTATTATATCATATATTTTATTTTATTTTATCATAGATAAATCTAATACATTGGTTGATACTTGACCTCTAAAAGTGCTCTTATAAACAACATTTTGAACTTGAACATAATTAACTTTTTTGTTCATTCAATACAATGCTGGTTTTATGAAAAAATTATAAATGTATTTTAAAATTGTGTTTTTTTTTTGTTACTAATAAAATACAAGAACGTTAATAATTAATAGTTTATTAATACGGCACTTTTCAAAAAACAGTCGAAATATTTCCAAGTTTATTTGGATTACTCTTTTTTAAGTATAGCGCTACCAATATACCTTCTGAAAACTAAGAAAATATGTTAACACCTTTAACCCAGGAGGAGTTAAAAAAATGTTTAATTTTTTTTATTGAACTTAAAATTGGAAACTTAAGCTAGAGATCGATTTAGTGTTTACCAAAATCAAAGACGATTTTTTTCAAAAATTTGAGGTCAAACTACCCTTTTATTGAGAAAGACTAAAATAATAACACATTTTATTGATATTTAATACATTTTTTGTACGATGTACAATAGTTTGAATCAAAAAGTTTTTTTAAGAATAATTTTTCACCATCGGTTGTTACAATAGTTCTTTTAGAGTTTAAGATCCCACTATGCTACGTTTCCACAGAACTCTGTGATAGTTTACTGACTAATTGTAAATTACAATTTCATTAAGCATTTAATATGAATTAATGAAAACTGCGTCTAATTTTTTTTTTTTTTCGGGGCTATTTTCTATGCTGTTTCAACCTAATCGCACGCAAGATTGCTTTTTTTGAATTTCATTAACACTACGTTTTTGCGAATTGGACAATTTTTTTTTTTTTACAACACAGATATTTTATGTGGGTTTTTTTGCCGTTTTAGGGTCAAGCTGTATAGTAGTTTTGGTTGTTTGGAAAGAGAACGACGATTGCTTTGTAGAGAGCTGATGATAGTAATTATTTAAGTGGGGTTTCCTCGAAATGTGTACATCGTTGCGAGCCATAAGAAACACGGTTATTGTTATGCGTACAGGGTGTATTATTTGCACGGTGTTGTATACGCGACGACGGTTTTTGCCCCTTCGTAAAATCGCTTTTTGATGGCTCCACGAAACACCGGCATATCCGACAGCAGACATAAACTTAGAGAGCAAGAGAAACAGATTCGTTATAAATCAACGTGGGGCTGAGATTTTCAAACGACGCCACGTTCATTAGCCAAATTGCGCCGCTGAGTGACGATAAAAAACAATTAATTTTTTTTTTTTTTTTAAAAAGGCGACATTTTCGTCATCTGCTCTCTCTCTTTTTCTTTTGTATTTTGTTTGTTCGCAAGCAGCATTGCCCCCCGCGTTTTTCCCACGACAACATTAAATATTATAACTGCGTTTCCTTTTGTCGCGCAAGCACACTATTTGCCGTTTCAGTTTTTGACAAACGATTGTTACAAGACTTATAACCCGCGCAAAGTGCAAACTAAACGAGCAGCTCGACAAACAAAACACAGGTGCGCCATTCGAAACTCATTATTCATTACACTTTAACGAATCGGCCGTTATTCTCTTAAATTGCCAATCCGGATCACGTCGATCCGGGACCGGTCGTCGTTCGCGTGCCATAAATACAATTGTATACTTTTATTACCTACATTTTGAAACGTTTGCATCGACGGCAAACTAGGTGTACAAGGTACATGAAAATAATTGTCTTTTAAACGTCTGATTTGCTTGGGTAACTCTTAACTATTTTCTGTGTAAAACGTTCATTCAATAATCGTGAAAACATAATTATATTATCAATTTAGTATTATACGAATTATAACTTAACCCTCGCGGGGCTTATGCTCTTAACTTGTTTCCGTCATTTACATGAACCCGTATGCAAATTTTAATACATCCCAAAATCTACTTATAGTTGACAAGCTATCCCAAGTAGTGAGATAATAATATACAGAAACTTTATATTGTGCAAAGTAATATCATACGCTTTAAAAGTTTAAAGTAAATTTGAATAGCATGTTATTAGAGGACTCTTGTGTGACGCTTTAAAACACCTTAAAATAAACGCACATAACAGTATACGGTATATTACATATCTAATAATAAACAGTTTTTTTTTTTAAATTATGTGTTACTTACAATATTATGAACTGGCTTTTATGGATACAATATTGTATATAAAATAGCGATCCGAGGTTAGGTTACAAGGTGTGAGGGTTATTAATGTGCAAAAAGTCATTGATAAAGCTGTCACTATTATGTTAATAGAAAATTTATAGGATAATATGTGTTTGGATTAATGACTGCATAGAGCAGATTTGTTGAAATTATCAAAAAATATTGTTTTTATTTTTAAGTTAGATAATTTACATCATACAGCTGTAAAGTATTGTACCAAGGTCTATAACGTATATCCGCTAATTTGAAACATTATCTATGATTTATATTTTTTTACATCCTGAAACCTTTTACATCAGTATTTGGTAAGATATTATACATCATATTAATGTTATATTGTACTTTTAAAGGATCCAAAATTTACAAAAAGTCCACGCGACATGCGTTTTGAACTACTTTTAACATTTTGTATTTTGATTGTTATGAAATAAAAAAAAAAGATACTAAAATTACAATTAGAGGAACGAGTATTGTACCATAATCCAAATCGACAAATCAATTCATAAAAAAAAAACATACTGTTTGTATGGGTGGGCTATTATATAAAAATGACATGTTATAAATTAGTATGCGAGTGATATTTCGCAGGACGTCACAATTAAAAAACGTTTCGCGATTTTTTTCAAACCGTTCGTTTTGACAAGCTCGACGTTCCGGGATGAATTAAAAATATATAAATATCATATTTTATCAGACTCGTGTAAAAGTATACGTGACTGAATTAGATCGTATCGTACTTGGCAAAATGACAATATAATCTGTGCGAACAAAAAGTAAACGGATCGTTTAGTATTCCTTATGCGACTTCCAAACGCCAACGTACTCTTTTAGATTGCATTTAAACACCGAAAATATGTTTTTGTCTCCAAGTCATTTTAATAGGTATTGTTGTTACATATTGGGACGCCATTGTCTAAACAGAATGCAATTCCTTTTTTTTTTAAATATTTTTAATAAAATTGTACAAAGTAAACGTGCCTTATATTGTTATTTTTTTGCGATTCGATATACTTAGTTAGCTTTTGATACTGTAAAAAAATATGCCAAATCGTAGACAAAATTCGATTAAATTTGCATCTAAACATTACGCTATTTACACGTTAATCGAATAAAAATTAAGTTTATAACAGTCTACGCTTTAGTTATAAAAATGTATCAACTTGCTTATATTGATACTTGATACTTTTAAATTGATAAAAAAGTCGTTGATATCTGATTCATTTTTTTTTTTTTTTTGTACCAAAGTATCAATTTATACTCGTCTATGCATGCTGATAGATTTGTTTCAATGTTCACTTCTCGAGTAAAAATAATATTTATTAATTCGTATATCTTACAACAAAATAAATTTTGAAATTTTTTATGGGCTTAAATTTTTAATACTATATTTTATATTCTGTACATTTCAATTTTCTACCGATAATTAACTCGTTTTTAATAGCTTAAATTATACTTTAATAACCGGTTATCTATGCTTAGGTAAAACTATTACCGCTCTAATTAACCCAATGCAGATGATTTGGTGAAAACACATGTCTCTCTAGTTCAGGGCCTACTGTTTCGGTTATTGCGTTGGATTTTTTTTTTTTTTTTTTGTCAAACCCAGATCCCTACGTCACAATTTATTCAGCAGTGATGACGTACAAGGAAGCTGGCAACTGTACTATACAGGCAATCGAAAAGGAAACGATCCGGACGTAGCTGTTTGGTGATAACGTTATTGTTAAGGACGACAGCGACCGTATAATATTGTTTAGTGTGCACTGTGCGAACAGTTAACCGTGTTCGATGTGATGTTAAACCCATCGCAACGCCAAACGTGTCTGGACAACGCGAAAAAAAATTAATAAATAAAAAATCCGCTACTCGCTCCACTCTTCTATCCTATCCTATCTGTTCAGCACACGAAGGTAACGTTCGGAATAAGAATCACTAGCTATCCTTGATGTTTCCTATTTGACTCTCACGCTTTGTGCCAACACACATGTTAGAAACGTTAGGGCGATATTCGTTAGGTCACTTTTGTCAGCGTGCAATATTGTCTCTGGTGCTATTAGATATAGACGAGTAAAATTCAAGTTGAATTTTTCTGTATTATTATTATTGTTATTATTTACACTGGAAGTGTTAAAGACCCACGTGCATTTGACCCTGTTTGGATTTTAGGGTTGGATTAAAAATTTTGCTCGTAGCGCTTGCGAGAAAAAATACAAGGCCTATGATTAACTCAATTGGCTACGGGTCGTGTGTCTATACCGAAGATAAAATACAATTTACATCTGACATATTCTATTAAATTAATGTTTTTTAATTAAATTAATTCTTAATCGTTAGGCCCTATAATATTTTAATGTAATATGTTTCAAGTGAGAATTGTATGTTTCATCAAGATGAAATCTAATTAGCGCAAATACTATGAGTGTTGCACAAAAATGTTTTGATGCTAATCAAATAATAACAATAAACCTAATAAGTAGTATGTTCCTATGGAAATCCTATTTAGTATATAAATGTGTAATAAACAAACGGCTGTTAAAATACCGGTGTGAACACAAAAAGAAGATAACAAGGACTTTATTTATAAATACGTAGATAGCATTTTTAAATGTGTGCACTTCGAGGATCACAAAAATGTGCAAATCTGATAACTTTTTTATGCGTTAATGACCTATAAGAAATTATAATAATACAGTAATTTGTTAAGAAATGGTTATAAGAAACTCATTTTTACCTGGGTATAGCGTCAAGGAAAAAAGCGAAAATATTTCATACTTATTAACTATTCATAAAACACGTGACGATACGTCACAAGCTAAAATATTAGTCGGCGCTATAAACTTTTTTTATAATACAATAAAATAAAATAACAAAATACGATAACCAGTTGAGCTATATTTTTGTTGTATAAAAACGATTTAAGCGTATATAAAAAAAAAACAAATACTGACTAGCGGAAAATAAATTATTATTGTAGCTATGCAATTTCAGGTATCCTCGGATGCCCTAGTGTTAACAGCTTTTATTATTTTATATTAAATGATAACAGGTACATAATAATAAATGTATTTTTATAATAACGTCACGGTGACTAGGTACTGACGATGACGCAATTTTTCCAACTTCTTGTTCGATGTACATTTATATGTTAATTATAGAGTTTTATATTATTTTATACTGGACGTCATATAGTCAACAAAAGACAAGTATACGAACCACTATAAATTTTTAATATAATAATAAAAAACTTACATCACATTAATTGTTGTCATGTTACAACTGTTAAAACATCCATACAGGATATGTTATGATAAAAGAGTGAATTAATAAAAAAATAACACACATCGGAAAGTAATAAAAGAGGAATCGTCTAAGACTGAGTTTTTCTTTAAGGCCAACAGCAATATAATTTTACAATAGGTTAAAATAAAAAATGAATGCAAAACAGATAGAATATAATACAAAAACCTCTATACCTAGTTGCGATATAATTCTATTTTGTACATATAAGGTAATATTAGCTTAATTTAATGCGTTAAAAGTTAAAGAAAACCTCAACTAGACACAGTGAAAAAAATATATATAATTTCGACCTTATCGTTATTCGTCAAATCTATACATTGACTTTTGTGAAACGATATATATTGTATTGCCGGAGAAATTAAATTAACCTTAAGCTGTTAGTATTAAAAATATTGATACCAGACATTGAAACTAAATATTAACTAATTAAATGTACGTATCTTTATAAAATACTAATAATACTAAATAGGTTTTTAACTACTGTGCTGTACAAAATAGTCTTGCCAACCAAAAGTTCACCCTCAATCGGCGATCTGCATCGAGTAGATAACTTAAAAAGTCCTCAACAATACCTACGGTGGTTTCTATGTAGGGTGAAGGAAGGTATTTTCGTGGCATAAGCAATTTCGTGATATAGTTTGTTGATCGTATCGCGTAATTCCCTATTAGAAAATTGTCTTGAAAATCACACTGATTGTTAAAATAACTGCGTTTTAAGAATCGGTGTGATTTTCAAGACAATTTTCTAATAGAGAATTACGCGATACGATCAACAAACTATATCACGAAATCGCTTATGCCACGAAAACACCTTCCTTCACCCTACTCGTTAAAAAAAAAAAAAATGATACTAAGTACGTGGTTTTTATTTTATTTTCAACTTGAGGGTTTCAATGAACGTTTAGTACCATGGAGGCATGGAGGAATGGAAACTAGGGTAGCAGAATGCTATCATACATATAACTGCTGTCTAATTAAGAGCCTGGATATTGCCCAACCCCTGGGCAACATCTAACAAGAATGGGTAACACTTAACCGACTACGCACAGGGTCGCTCCGGAAAGATGCTCTATAAATGGAAAATGAGAGATCGTCAAGTTTGTGACTACGGCCACTCATTACAGTCCATCTTTCACCTAATAAGCGACTGCCCTCTCGGTGCCTTCAACGGGACAATGGGAGAACTCCACGAAGCTACTGACAACGCGGTCAAATAGATAAGGACACTTGACAACCCACTGTAGACGCCTTAACTATTGACAATATGTGAAAGTTACCCTTGGCATTAATTTTAAGATTTAATTACTGTTTTGTGAATTATATAACTGTAACCAGTCTGTAACGTTTGCATGTCATATCATACCACACGATAATAATAATGATAACAATAAATTATGAACGTTGTAAATCTTTCAGCGCCGTGTATTAAATTCGAGTATTAATGAAATTATTAGAGACTAAACACAAAACCGAAACGATTGTTATTTAGGACTTAAAATAATGATGTGGAATTAATTTATAACCGAAATTGAAAGAAGTATTTGAACAAACAATATTGATGAAAGATAAACACGTATTACATAACATAATGCGTTACTAAATTGTTTTACTTTGTATAAAGTATACTGGCTCTAATTTTTTTTATAAAACTATTAACTAATATATATATATATATATATGTATATATATGATTTATGTCTGTAATAAAGTTTTTCCTACGATAACAATATAGTTGATAGAATTTTTATGTTTTCTTAGGTTGTCTTTTTTCATGAATCAAGATCAATAGTTTATATTGAAAATAAAGTTACCTTTCCTGTATATTCGTATTATGGTCGTTGCGATAAGAATATATTTTATTAGGATTTTGCCATCCAAAGCATAAATTTCTACGTAAAATATTTAATTAAACCTCTTGTATATGTTCTATCAAAGGTCACGAATTACCTTAATTGTAAAGGACACAATATGTCGAGTGGGGTAAAACCACCAAACACCAGACTAGATTAGACCAGACTAGACTCTGATTGAATATTTAAAATGTATACAAACAAGTTTCATAGCAAGTAAGCCTAACTAGTTAGTTCAGAATTTTTAAAACAATTTCAGAAATACACTATACAAATAATGTTTGATAAAATCTTACACGTTTATATTTAAAAACATTTTTTTTTTTTTGAGAAAATACTTTTAAGAAATGTACCCTTTGTCCTCGTTTTTATAGGGGATATTTATTTGCAAAAATTAGGAAAGTAAGATGCCGTAAAAAGACTAACTGACCAACCAAAATGATTAATTTATTTTTACGCCCGAGACGCATACTCAAATATATTTTGACATTTTATGTCTTTACTTTGGCACACAACCGGAAAAACCGGCAGTTTTTACAGCGTTACCAAAAAACCTAACGGTCCTTTTATTATATATCCTAATATCCTTATAACCTAAAATCAGCTTACAATCAAACTTGTATATCCTAAAATCAATATTTTGTATTTCAAAAATTATAAAAATCATTTTCAAAAGTCATGTCTGAACATCCAAAAAAAAAAAATTATCATGTCGGCGGGCTTGCGCGGAACGAGACATAAAAATGTCTGCCGTTGTTGCGGCCTCGTACACAAGCTGTTATCTCAAGCTCCATCTCCAACTCCATCTCCACGTCCGAAGTTCCACAGCTTCAACTCTAGCTTCAGCTCCATCTCACAACGTACGACTAACAAAAAAACTCATATTTTTTTTTATAATTGCTCGGCTTTGTAGACTTCATTGTAAAGTGTAACGCTAGTAGTTTCCTACGTCATTACGTACTTACGTAAAGTTTACCGTTTTTGTTCGGTGGTTCTGACGTAATAATATAGCAGTCGACATTTAAGATAATAATGTCCATTAATATCAATCCAAATGCGATTACTATACCGTCCACTGTAGCACGTCATTTGGCACATGTCAAGAACATCACCGAGAGTACAGTCATCTGTACCATATTAATATCAGTAACATCAACATGACTTATGACATAGTTTTTGTTAAAATTAGGCCATTTGGTAAACATAGCTTAATATATTGGCCAATATGTAATAGTACCATTGCAAGCGAAAAAAGCTTAAGAAATGATTTTTTTTCTTTAAAATTACGATTTCAAACGATAAACAACATCCAACATATTATTCCTTCCATATACCGTAATATTCCACGTCCTTGTTTATATATATATGATTTTAAGAAATTGATTGTTTTTGTTGAACAAAAATAGAACGACCTATCATTAACGTTCGATGTTACCTAATACTATTATTATTTGTATAATTTATGTAAATATCCTACTTATAAACGGCTTGTTATTAAATCGACTGGTACGTGGTACCATAATAAAGTTAATGCGTGGCGTGTGATCATATGATGTTGCTTTTCAGATTATGTCATTGAATAAATGCATTGCAATTTATTTGTCGGAATGCGATTGAAATAGTAATAGAAAAATAGTTTTGTTATAATTGTATAATATTATGTTAAACCATACTGTACCATCGTCATGTTCTTCACGATAGAATATTTAATGCGGTTATTTAAAAAAAATACTTTTTTCTATCGCATTAAAAACTCATAAAATCAATTTAAACTTGTTTGTACTAATTGTTCTTTGTTCAGTATTATATGATTGTGCTACTTTAGTTTATGACTTAGAAAATATGTCTTATAAGTCTTATGTGGATATTTTATATTATTTTAAATGGCGTCCTTGAGTAGGTATTATTTATTTTTTTTTTTTTAGTACACGATTACAGCTCTTCGTAGATCCAGTGAAATAATTTTTTATTGATAAAAACACCATAAAACATAAGTTAACTTAAAATTTAAACGAAATTGTTTTTTTTTAATTGCTTTTGTGATTCTATATTATAGCACAATATATTATGATACAAAAAAAAAAATACAATACATTTAATATTTAAACAAAGAAGCCAGCGCTTAAAATAAAGAAACGAAATTTATAATCACAACTATTAACCATAACAAACGATTTAAAACAATTAATTCCATCAATTCGTATTTTAAAGATTACTTAACAAACACAGTTAACACAGAATGTTTAGATATTATTTTCGAAGGCAAGTTTTTTTCCCCCATAATAACGGGGGTATAGTTAGCTAAGAGTTATGTATGATTTTTAACACTTTTTAACGTTCAGAGTATATTATCACGATGATTTGACACGAATACAATGTATATGCAATTCTGACTGACCATAGTGATAAGCGTTCCGTAGTATTATAGCAGAGCTCTTTTTTACCTAGTTTACACCCGCTGAAATAATAAGAATTATAATTTATAAATGCCCACAAATGCCTTTGGGGTAAAAACTTAACCGTTAACACCGTCACAGCTTACAGAAATGCGAGCTAGCCAATTATGTATAACCGTTCAATACAAACTTAAAGTCACGTTGAAACTCGATTAATTTGCATTCACAACTACTCGAGGAAGTTTATATGTATGTATGCATGGACGTACGTCCTTCGACATAAGTTCACGGCATAGAGGTGTATTACATTCCACAGCAAACCATTTTACTCAGGTTTAGGTATAATATAGTATACGGTTAAACGAATGGCGACCTTAAATGATGCATTTCTAAACGATCACCGTTAAAACGACAACAGTCATGAGCCGCGACACATACATTTATTACAATAGTCATAATGTAAACACTAATAAGTAACAGCATGCGTTATAGGATGTAACTTGATTGTATGGTCTTTACTACTGCAGTTGTACAGTATATATGAAATCCAATACATCTGTAAGCGCTTTTGTGTAATTCGACAGGCGTCACCGGTTTATATTAATGCTGACAATTGTGTAATTTTTAGAAATTAAAATTCATCGATTCAACATTTCACAAATGTACCTATCCTTTTACTTCAATCAATTCAATAATTATAACATTTTAAATAATAAATATAGTATTTGCTAATAAAGATTAGGTATTAAATTTGTCAATTCACTTTTGATTTGTGCTAACTGTATTTTCAATGTAAAGTTGTTAGTTCGTAGTCTCCAAAATAATTATACGAGTTTTATAAGAATTAATCGGCTTACCATCAAGGAAATAATTCCAATTTCCAATTTTAATGCGGGAAACTAAAAGAGAATACCTATATTAAAATTATTAAGAACCAATTGCTGAGAGCATTTTTTGGTTTGTCTAAGAATTACAAATATTAAACTGTTTACGCTACAACAATGAGTAAGTAACAACTAATAAGTATCATAAAATTAGAAATTTTATCTAATGAAATGTCACGCATTTGAAAACATTCGTAGTGCCTAAAGTGATGATTTGAGTATGCGGTATTATTATATTTAATATGGCCCTAAACAATAAACATTTATTAAACAGGAATTGGAAATGTTACCAAACCAATATTTACATCGTTTGTTATTGTTGCAACATTTGCTGTAGTTATAACAAACAATATACATTTTGGTTTGGTAACTTTTTTTAAATTGAATAAACTTACAATTAAATTTTTAATAAATTACTAATTGTCCTTCCGCTACTGAATTCTGAACACAATAACGATAGCATTAATATACTCCGATAATTTTTGAATCGTACATTCCGTTTATGTATTGACTGTAAATTATTTACAATAAATACAAGTTTAAGAAGAGAAACAATCTAATGCTTAAAACAAATACTACGTTAGGTTAAAAAATAGCAAGCCTATTAATATGATTTTCAAGGCGCTTAGCTTATGCAAAATAGGTACGTCAATGCATTTGGAAACGATAGTATAGTTTATTTAAAATTTTAGTATTTTAAAACGCGATAAATAATTGTGTTTAAAATGTACATTAACTTATAATAATGGAACTAATGGCTAATATCATATTGTAACAGCTGGGCTGTATAAAGTAACCGAAATTAATTAAGTAATAAAAAAAAACATTAATAACTTTACAACGCCGGGTGTAATTTCGAAGTTACTGTTTCACAGTTTACGATATAAGATACTATTAATTTTTAAATAAATTAAATTTAGTATACTTACACATTTTAATGGAACGACATAAAATATACTAATCCACTGATAAGCTTGCATTATTTAGGTCACTAAGGTCAATTTGTTAATGTGCATCACTCCAAACCGTAGTGTTTTATAAGACACCATTTTTCTTGTTCATGCTAAACAAATACTTAGTGGAAACTGGAAATTATTGCAATTCAAAAACTATTACTTTAAAAAAAATTAAACCAACAGTTATTTTTTATCTTTATACTTCATTGCTTTGAGAATTGAGTTTCGTCTACATAAAGTTTATAGTTTGGTATCACATATTTATTTATTTTAGGAATACTTTTAAATTGAAGTCGTCTGATGTTTTTGTTACATTATTGGTCGACAGCCGACTGATAAGCGTCGGGGGCTATTGAGAGGATGGAGAGATTGGTCGTTATCGGTGTAAAAAACCAAACTTCAAGTTAACTTTGTTAAAGCATTTTTAGATAGAGCTCAAGAGGTTAGATGTACAATCAAGTACCTAACGAACGAGTTGAACAACTTGCTGAGCTTGCAAACTTGTTATCATTTCTCAAATACAAAATACTAATGACCTTATGATTCATTGTAAAGATCTACAAATTTCACTTACATCAGACTACGGTTTAATTTCCGACATTAATTCAGTTGAATTACATGATGAAATCATAGCTTTGCAAAGACGCTTCAGTGCTACAGAAACAAATCCCCAATTTGTTTTAGAATATATTTGCAAAAACCAGTTAGTCGAACTGTTTCACAATACTTTTATCGCTTTAAGAATTCTCTTAACACTTCACGTGACGGCTGCCACAGCGGAAAGAAGCTTTTCAAAATTTTAAAAATGATCTACGGTCCCAAATGTCACAAAATCGTTTAGCGGGTTTTGCAATGATCTCAATCAAGAAGGAATTAAGAATTAATTTTCACCTTACACCCTAAATGAAGTTATATCTGATTTTGCATCCGCAAAACACAAAAGGTAATTTGTGTTGTTTTGTTTTTGTTACAACCGTTTTAAAATTGTGCTTATACATATACATATTTGATATTAGTGAAGTCTACAAGTCTATAAATGTATTTATAGGTACTAAATATTAAATATAAATTAATATAATATACACAGAATTAGTGTTTTAGTTTTTTTGTATAAACAAATATTAGATATATTTCGTTTATAAACAAGCTTAAACGCCCCGGCAGAACTTGAATCCGTCTGGTTGTTTAAACGCTTGAGCCGGTTAGATTACAGAGAAAATGAACTAACTACATGCGCATTTTACTATAAAAATTTTAAACAATTCCTAATTTTTGAATAATCTTGTTTCAAATGAAACTATAATTTAAAAACTAGTCACTAGACATTGATAAAAGAACATGTAGATTATGAGTGATAATAAAAATAAGCAAGTATTTTAATTCTGATAAAGTAGAATATTTAATTTAAAAAATAAACAAATACACATAAAATCATAAGTTTCTTTTTTGCTAAAATTTTACATTAACAATATAAATTATAAAACAAAAACGCTAAAAATTAAATTTCAAATTAGGTAACGCAATGCTGCATTAATTGTATTGTACGTAATTATCTTCTCTGAAGTATACCAATGTATTACAATGTAATTCAATAACTAAAGAATATTATTTTTTATCATCTCATACAATGCAGTAATTCCCTCCCACTACGTAATTATATTAATATTCTCTAATATTATAAAATATTAACATAAATATTATCGAAACGGAGGAGAACTTTACTGTGGACTACGGAAATTCTTGCCAGCGTAAACGGCACTGCTACCAAGTTCTTCTTCAATGCGTAGTATTTGGTTGTACTTGGCTAGACGTTCAGAACGACAAGGAGCTCCAGTTTTAATCTAAAAAAATGTATAATATATAAATAATTGTAAACATTTTTTTTTTTTTCATTAAGAAAATATTCATTGGTACTTTTCTTTTGTGTTCTTTAATTATAATTATGGAAGTTGTCTTACTTGTCCAGTGCTCAATCCAACAACAAGATCAGCAATAAAGGTGTCTTCGGTCTCGCCTGAACGATGAGACACCATTGTTCCCCATCCATTTTTCTTGGCCAGCAAATGAGCATCAATAGATTCTGTTACTGTACCAATTTGGTTTACTTTTAATAATAAGCAGTTGCAAGCTTTTTTCTCAACAGCCTCAGCTATGCGTAATGGGTTGGTAACAGTTAAATCATCACCGACAATCTATAATCCGAGTAAAACAAATCAATTATTTACTATATCAATACTGAATACAACTATTAATCTGTAAATGAATTAATCTATAATTTATTCGTGTACGACAAGATTTGTTTGGTTAAATATTAAAGTTTTTACTTTAATCAAAATATTTGAATTAAATAAAATGTAATATAGGAATTTTTGTTGATAATTTAATGAGTTGTATTTTTAGTTGCAGTGTGGAGCACGGAAGGTAATTAGTTTTCCAATGATATGAGACTTTTTTTTAGGGGGGCTGTAGTCACAAAAATGTTTATTTTCAACAATAATAATAGTAACTTATGAAACTTAAGTTTCAGTATACCTGAATTTTAGTAGAACCAGTTAACCCAGACCAAGCGTCCCAATGATCTTGGTCAAACGGATCTTCAATAGATGTAATTGGGAATTCATTAATGAATTCTTTATATAAGTTAGTCAATTCTTCAGTAGAGATTATTTGACTCTTATCCTTAGTTTCAGATTTGTTTTTAAAGTCCAAATCATATTTTCCATCACTGAAAAAAAAAATTCTAATAAAAAATCCAATACAGCGGAATCCAACCAAAAAAAGTGGATCTATTTTAAATAATTATATAGTTTCAAATTCTCGGACAAAAATATATAATATTAAACATGGTCAATAAAGATAGTATTTAAAACAGGGATTGAAAATGTTTTCAAGCCATAATTTAACTACAATAAATGTTGATGAAAGTTATTGATAGCAGTATGATAGCTTAAACTTGTTAAAAAAAAGTTAATGAAAATAATTTTAGTGTTATGCTTTTAGGAATAATATAAAATAAAGTTCCTGGAATAAAACATTTATATTGTTCCAAAAGACATAACTTGACTTTAAAAATTAACTATTTTTTTTTTTAACAAGTTTAAAACCAGTTAAGCTATCTGACTATCTATCATACAGTCAATAATTTTTTTGAACGTTCATTGTAGTTAAAAGAAATAGTGTAAATTTTGGCTTGAAAATGTTTTCAATTCTCGATTTAAAATTCCCCTTCAATGTCTTTTTTTAAAAGCCCATTAAAAAAATACATTTTCTTAGGTTAGTTTTTTAAATACATAGGTTTTATTTACACAATTTTATTTAGTAAACAGTAAGCAATATTCTGTCATTATTTTGTTAATATTACTTACACATAAAATTCAGATGCGGCAACATCCATACCGATTTCAACTTTTCCTTTGTATCCAGCTTTCTCAATTGCAGTTTCAATTAAACGCAAACCTTCTTTGTTTTCAAGAATATTAGGAGCAAAACCTCCTTCATCACCAACAGCGGTAGCGTCCAAGCCGAATTTTGCCTTAATGACATTTTTGAGGTTGTGGTATACTTCTGCACCAATTTTCATTGCTTCGGTGAAAGAACTCGCACCTAATTCCAAAAAAAAAAAAATTGTATAATAAATTGTGTTGAGGTCAATTCATAAAAATTATATTAAATTTTTAATATTACCTGTGGGAAGAATCATAAATTCCTGCATGGCCAGTTTGTTGCCTGCATGAGAGCCACCATTAATAACATTAAAGGCTGGAACGGGTAAAATGATGTTTTTATTTCCAGCTAAATCAGCCAAGTGTCTGAAATCATACATGACAGAAAATGTAAACAAAATATTATGATATCATAAAAAAATTAGGAAACATACCTATAAAGTGGTACACCTTTTTTAGCAGCGCCTGCTTTAGCTACAGCTAATGAAACACCCAATATAGCATTAGCACCAAGTTTAGCTTTGTTGGCTGTTCCGTCCAATTTAATCATAAAGTCATCAATAGCTTTTTGTTCAGTAACTTCAATTCCCTAAAAATAAATGTCAGATCAAATATGTGATGTTGTTTATTAATATTAATATTCTACACACGACACATAGAATTATAAAACAAAGTATGGTTAAAACAATTAAATTTTCAATACATTATACTTTATTGTATAATGTCGTATCTGTTAGTGCACCCAAATTTAGAATAAAATAAATTTTAAATATAAATAAATTACATATTATGTTTAAAACCTGATTTGACAATTTTTCTACAAATACATTTTGTTTTATTATTTGATGGTAAGGAACCTAAGTAAATAACAAAGAGGTTATGTTAATTACCGATTTAATAAGAGCTGGTGCAATAATATCATTAATATTGTTTACGGCAGTTTTTACGCCTTTTCCAAGGTAGTTGCTCTTATCATTATCACGAAGTTCCAAAGCTTCATAGATACCAGTGCTAGCACCGGAAGGTACAGCTGCACGGTAAATTTGTTTATCTTGGGTAAATAAATCAACCTAAAAAATATAAGTATATAGTTATTGTTTATATGTTATGATAGCTACATTTGAACTTCCAACCTTTTTTAAAAATTCCTAAGCACTAATCAAAAGCATACTTACTTCAACAGTGGGATTACCCCTGGAATCGAAGATTGAACGTGCAACAATTTTTGTGATAGACATAGTGTTCTTACAAGTAGAATGAGATATAACAACAGTCTGTATATACCTAAGCACAAATTAATTAAATATTATCAGTTATATTTTATTAACTAGAAACATGATTTAAATATAAAATAATAATAATTAACTGAGACTACAATGTGATAGACCTAAAACATCACCAAGACAGTTATAATAAGAATTTTAATTTTTCAATGTCAGATTGAGGTTATGGTCAAATGGCATTATAATCAGAACTATTTAATAAAGGAATAGCTCTTGGATCTTATTAGTTTACGTCCAATGATACTTGGTACTTGTGCACAATACAGATCACTCCATTTTTTTTCAATATCAGAAGGTAGTTAAACAAAATAAATCACACTACACATTAATATAGTTACTAATGAAGCAATCATTCTCATCCTTTCCCCCCACCATGTATACTTGCCCTAATGAAAGGAAAAGTATGGCATACACACCTAGATAAAACTACTCTTATATCAGAATGCAGTTTCAGATTCAATATATTTTTACAGAAGAATACCATCATTCATTAACAATTCGTTGAATTCTAAGGACAAAATAATATATATTACAAAGTAAACAAGAGGTGGATTATAGATATATGTAGTAAATAATTAAATAAATACAGGATAAAGATAATGCATCCTTTTACAATCAGATCTACACATAAATACATACTTATATCATTTTAATTTATAAAAATAAGTTTATTTACATAACTGTATTTAAAAAAAAAAAATATTTGTTTTGCCACTTTTTACAAATTAACCAGTTTGGAGATTACATTGTCTAAATGTTTTTATGCGTATGATATAATATGTAGATAATTAAAAAATAAAGAAGTACTTAATTATAATCAGATGTACCTTATTTCATAACAGTTAAAATAATAACTATTGGAAGGCAAAAGAAAATTAACACATCAAATCATTGAAGGTTATACAATTTAACCTTCAATTTCACGTATTACTTGTTCCACCCAAAACTGATAATTTATAAAAAATTGATCATTAAAAATGCTAAGGTGTAATAACAATTTTCTTAATTTAATAACTTTTTGCAACAATTAACATCAATGTGAAAGAAATATTGTTTAACCATATTAGTAATGGAACACTACAATAAATTATTAATTATGATTAAAAAATGCAACCAAACAACTACACTAATTTACTTATTACCTATTTAATATGTTTATTGTTTATGTTTGTATAAAACTCCAAAAATTAAGAATTTATTTTAAGCTCTAATTTTCATCAAATTATACTTTATTTTTACCTACATAATACAGCACTGGAAAGTACACATTTGGTAACATTTATTTTTAGTATACCTGAGTGTATTATAGCTTTACAGAGAACAACAAATTACAATTAAATAGAGGTAACATGTTCTTAACTTAGAATTAGCGTGAAAAACGTTAGGAATGAATGTAAATAGATACATAAAGAAAAATATTTTATATGATATATCACATATTAAACCTAAATCAATCCCATTCACACTGATATTTAAACATCACGTTTTCTGTCGTATAATATGAATTATTGACAATATGTGCTTATTAGTTACTACATAAGTATCACTTCATCATTAATACTACTGAAGTAACAACAGGGAAATATGTATAAATGTGAGCTCCGAGGAGATCTTTTTCAATTACAAATATTGAACACCACGAGATGTAAATAAAATATCATCAAAGCTTTTTTTTAACGAGATACTCAATGTCAATTTGAACAATGTGGTCAGTAAAGTAAGCCGCACTAGATAAAATTGTTATAATACTAACTATTAACAAAATGTATAGATCAAATCGTCAATACTTACAGCAATGTGGAGAAAACTGGCAAAATGGGTGGACAACGAGCAAAACGGCAAACAATCGATCGGTATGTGGAAGTTAAATGAGGTATGGTGAATATACAGGTATTGATCGGCGACGCTAGTCGGCAAGTTCAGAAAAAGCCGAATTCGACCTTTACAGCTGAAGAAGGTCATTACAGAAGGCTAATCCCACACAGTGTAACCAACCAATTTTTATGCTGTCAACGCTGTGTTTTACAATACTATTGTAACCGTTATCATCTGTGTTTGAATTTTACACACGGATATTATATACCATTTTTATATATCTATGATTTTACATTTATACCTCAGATAAGATAAAAATGTATGTTATCTGTGTTTATACTAGAGATTATAAAACAAACGTGATAAGAATGAAGCTTATCATACATAACTATTTTTTTTTTTATAGTTAATAAATAGTAACATATTACACAGTAAATAATACATGGCTGGCTCCCAGTGTGCTTGGACTTTAATTTCCAAGTCATAGGATAGCAATTAATACGGTTCGAGTCTATGGCGGACGACCGTAGCATGAATCATGATCCCATGTATAAATATTCAAGCGCGTAATGTAAAAAATATCAAATGAAATGTTGCTATAATTACGTATCTTGTAATGGTGAATCCAAAAATTCAATCATATTATTTTGCATGTCCGTTTGGCCTGAGAAAAATGGAATGCCATTTATTTAACCTCAGGTAAATATTAAGCGTAACAGTTGTGTTAACTGGTATAATGTAATATAGAATATTTTTCTTGGTTTTTTTTTTCAACTTTTTACTTGGTTAATCACGCTTGTTATTCATCAATTTTTTGGTATTTTTTTTTGTTATACCTTTTAGCTAATGAATAAACAAATATTTTTTCAGAAAAAAAACGAATTTGTTAATTAATAATTAAAAAGTTATTAATTATTATTAAACTTAAGAGTAACAGAAATAACTCTATTAATTTACTAGTTCAAACATTTTTTTCTTCAAGTTACCAATTATATTATTTATTAAAACTGTAAGTATAAAAAAATGTTCTATTTCACTTTTCAATTTTTATCTGACAATTTTTATATAATTACAGTACCAAAAATGCCCAGGAGACAATTGACTAATGAAGAACGTGAACTGTCTAAAAAACGTCGCTTAGAAAAAGAACGAGAGAGACAACGTGCTAGACGATTAAATCCAGAATTTAGAGCCAAAGAACGAGCTAGAAATACAGTTGCTAAACGACTTTCTAGAGCTAAATCTATAACTAATACTAGTATTAAAAATTGGATCTACAATACTAATAGTAGACAAAAATGTCTAATTACACCGTAAGACTACTTTACCATGCACATTAATATTAAAAACAATAATAATAACGCTTTAATTTTTTTATAGCATAATCAAAGAACAACAAGAAGATTTAGTAGAACTTAATAGTTTGAAAAAGGAACAAGAGAGAGAAAGGAAACGTTTGCGAAGATTAGATCCTAATTATCGTACTAGAGAACGTGCAAGAAATACTGCTTTAAAAAGAATTTCCCGTCAAAAAATGTACAGCATTCAAGAATATAGCACTTTGTCTGAGGCTGTCAGCGATTCTGATAATACTAATTGTGGTGTAGAAATAAATAAAGTAAAGGAATTTTTTAATAATTAAAAAAAAAATGTTTTACTTTGATAAATTATAATTTGTTGTTGAGGAATACATAAAGAAAATACAGTCTATTTTATCGAAATTAAATTTTTAATGTCACAATAAATAACATTACAGTGAACATGTGCTTATAAAATAAAATTACTGATATTATAGTTATGTATCGATTATTCAGGCTGACGATCACTAACAACCGTGTTAACAATACATCATAACGCTAATATTATTTTATAAATAATTATTAATCAAAATTGTATGAGTTCATTAAATGTATTTCAAATTTTAATCGTCTAAATTAATTTTAACATCATCTATACTATTTTTTTTTAGGTCATTGATTGTGAATGTTGTGGAGATCCGATCAGTAGTGATCATGTATGTTTTTCCAACATTTTGTCTGTGGAACTATCAGAAACTGATTTTAGCACCGACAACTTTGAAAAAATCAACAATGACTCTACAAGTTACCATTTTACTTATTAAATTATTTAATACCATTGTAAAGTCATTTAATTAAGTCTGTTTTCTTTTTATAAGTTTATTTTTGTTATTTGTTTTTATTTATTTATGAATGACCCTAAAAATGGAAAAATGCGATTTATACTTTACTTTTCTTATACTGTCACTTCTACTGCATCAACTATATTATTTTTTTTGCGTTTAAGTAAACCAAAATTTCAACATAATGTTTTCTTTTCAGTAAAACATGTTTAATGAGATAAAATGTGATTAATGTAACATTGCTAGATTGTTTGATTTGAAAGAAATGTGTTTAAGCGTTTAAGATAAACTGGACGGGTTAAACTATATTTTGTGCGAGTATTTTTTATGAAATTCTCAAAATATTAATTTAATATTGACAACTAGCATAACATTTACTTAACCAGAACACTAATTTAACTTGTCATTTACCTACCAAATTAGAATTTAAGTATGTTATTTTTTTAAAAATTATTAAGTATCCATTTTAATGTTATAAAGCAAAAAAAAATTACTTTGTCACTTGCTGTATTCAATTTGATTTTGCTCAATTAGTACTGTTGTTATAGTATTTTTGCGCACTCGATCTCAATTTGTTTGACCTACATTATTTTAATTCAAATTATAACAATGTTTGTATTTGTTATATTTACTAATTATATTTGTTCTATTGACTTTATTATATGTGTAATTCATAACTTTCAAAACAAATATAATGTGCATTATTAAAATTAAAAAATACAGAAGGTATGTATACAACAGTTATACAATTTATAATTAGAAAAGTATGACTCTAAAAAATTGATTTTAAAAGTCATTTTGACGTTAATATTTTATTTTGGAATGTGAAAACTGATGATTTTGATTCGACTTAAGTCATTTTCCTTAAGTGTATAAAATATTAAAATATTGTGTGTGTCCTTCCCTAATACAAGATTTTCTATGTCTATTAGCTATAGAAACTAACGGCGAGAATTATTTCAACTATTAATTAATTAACCATCGACCACCAATCAAACACAATGAGACTATAACCTTATTAATCACTCTTTTTGGTACGTTTAATTCAGAATTTAGATAGGATAACCTACGTTATTTCCTGTAGAGTATTATACTAACACCGAACTATAAACATATTTTAAAAATGACGTGTTTCAAACTATAATTAATTTTTGAAGGTATGTATATGTCTAAAATAAAAATTGAATAAAACAAAAACACTATTGTTATTTATCTTCCTTACGTCATACAATAGATTATTAATTATGACGTCCTTTCATATTCGTAAATATATATATCACTTATTTTCGACTAAAGGTAGTATTATAGTTTATGAAAAAACAACTTTAGACTATTATATGATAGTATCTATAGAATAAGAACGCCATTAGAATTTGAAAGTGTTCGTTTCAAAATCTAAAAATGTGTACGTATATACCTAATAAGCAGACGTTTATAGTTTATATTATATATATACCAGTAACTCACATACAAATATGTACAAAATTTTGTACAATAATTTCATGATTATAAAGGTAATTATTTATGCTAGAAGTCAATAAAACATAATAAAAATGTTTCTAATTCGGAATCTAGACTTCAATTTTTTATAGCGAGTCTATTATTCCATTTGGAGAAAGTCCGATTATTAAAAAACGGTTATTTGTTTCAAACATTGCTTTTTAAAAATCTGTTTCTAACAAAAACTAGTTCAACTTTTAATTGGTAGCTTTATTATTATTGTCTTCTTAACGCTTATTATCGACTTTTTAGCATTTAAAATACAAGAATACTATTTTGCTCTAAAATTTTTCACTTACAAACGTCATTTATAGCCAGCTCACTCGTATAATATAGTTTCAGGACATCTTAAAAAATGCCTACACAACAAGTCAAAATACTGAACAACAAATAAAAACCCCAATTCTCCAATCTATCTCACTCACATACACATTACGTTTAAATTTGTTTCTCAAACATCCCGAATTAAAAATGTACTTACAATATTTATGAAATCTATTAATTTATTCTTTCAATATTCGGAAGTCGGGCGAAGTATTTGTTACAGAAGTTGCTTTGAAAATCAAAGGATATTTATTTTTAAGTTGCGCTGTAAGTTTATTGTTTGTAGTTTAGTGTAGAGAAAAAGATAGAAACCGCTTTATTTATAAAATAATAAATATAAAACACGCTGCTCATTAATTGGTTGCCTTACGACATGGTATGCTGATCCGTACAATAATATTATTACATAGAATATTTTAGACATATTACAACGATATGATAATAGTTATAATTAAGAGGAAGGCTATATGTTTTAAACAAAGAAAAATAAGCTAATTAACACAAATACAAATGTGTAATTAAATTGTTAAATTAAATTGTTGACAAAAATTGCCTATACAAAACCCCGTATTAACACGTTGGCTACCATGAGGGTACTTGAGTTATCTCACCGCTCAAGCTTTTGTGTACCCTGTCAATTTTTTAAAGTCTCTCCCTGTGTACCAAGTCAATAGTTTATAAACATGGATCATATCATATCATTCTGGGTGAATAGTAATTGTTTTATGAAATATCAAATTTGTTGTTTTTTAAGAGTGCCCGAGCACTCCCACAGTTATCAGTTATCACAGGTATATTCAAGACGCTTTAACGGTATTTGGTACACATTTATAAAAGTAGATGGCGTTAGTGTTGCATCAAACACAAAAAATATATATTATACTGAAAGACCCGAGTACCCTCATGGTACACCAAAAGAGCATTATGAAAAATGGCTTGGTAGCCAACGTGTTAAATGGCAGCAAGCCGTCCGATGCCGGCTATATATATATTAAGGGGCAACATATAGACAATATATATATATATATATATATAGGTTCACGATATTTGTACACTATACTCTATAGTATAGAACTTTTGTGATGGACTGTAGAGTGTAATATAGACTCTATACCAAGTACAGCATTTTAAATAAAATTGAATGACATATTATGTATACCTAAATGTAAACAACTTTGTTGAATATACCACCTAAAAGCCTATAAAGTAATTCTTTCGTTTAATTATCAAGCGTTGTATACAGTTTAGTTACAATTTAAATGCTTGATGCAACTTTTTTTTTTTTTTTGTTACGATTTTTCAACAGGACATGCTTGTGATAGTTGTTGAACTCATTTAGGTACCATAGAACAGCCGTAAAATTTACGACGCGCTGCTCAACTATAATTATAGAGATCTATTTAATTTTATCCACTTGCTAGCGCACTAGCCATAATAATTATCGAGTGACTATCAGGTTTAAAACAGAACACACAGCCGCTTCAAGCTGTTAGAACCATCACTATCGCCTTGGTAGAATATTAGATATTACTTATGGCAAAACGGTAGCCGCAGCTAATAAATAAATGCATACCTACCTGGGTAAAGAAAATAGCTTACGGCAACTCAAACAATAAAACATTACTTGTATATTATATTAACACAATCTATAGTCTAATTCTCAGACCTAAGTCCTAAAAACTACGAACAAGTGATATAAATAAAAAGTTTACACCTTTTTTCAGTTTGTCAACGTATACTAACCATACTACTTTATTATCTAACAAATATTCCAAATTTTAAACTAATTAGATTATTTCCAAAAAAAATATAGCGCACCGTAATTTTAAGTTAAAAAATAAGCACATTTTTTGGATACCAGAAACAAATTAGATACACGAAGATCGATTCGGCGGCTTAGAAGATAAAAAAATACAAATACACCATTGTAAAATCAGTACTTTCTCAGTATCGCATCGAAGCTAAGACATTCCATCGTTCAAATATTAGTTTGATTTTTTATTTGAAGTAAAAAAATAAGATATGTCATAAAAATTAAAGGGAGGATTTGACACCCTAATTTCACTCACCAGTGACTACAAAAAATGTTTTCTTTAAGCGTGCAGTGGCGGGTTTAAGGGGGTGGCTAAGGGGTTATTCTTATGAATAACCATAATTTCTATTATGACTATTTGAATATTTAGGTTTCAAGCTATTTTTTTTTATTCTTGGATTTTGGATTTAAAATACAGCTAGGTAAATTCTTGATCCTCAATTAGCCCCCCCCCCTTGGTGAGTGATAAAACCCGCCCCTGTAAGCGTGTAGATCATAAAAAGGATGTTAAAAATCAATACAATTTGTTATATAAATAAAATAAAATGTGTGTTTATACTGCATTATTGTACTGCTCTTCAGTCTAGAAAGATTTTTTACTCCTTCTAGAATAAAGGTTATTGATATTTTTGGCTTATTAATGTGAATGCCCCTTCATTGACACATTTTTTCCAAAATATCTAGCAAACACCTAATTAGCTAATTAAAATATATATAATAAACGAATCCTAGATTATTATACGTATTTGCAAGGTATAAACTAAGCATCATCTATATTTTTTTAATTAACGATAACTTAAGAAAAATTAAGAGTATAAATGATTATTGTAGGTTTCTTGAAAATAAACACGCTTACTTATTTTACTAAACCATCAAAATGAAACCCATAATAATTTACAACGTTGGCTATTCGATTTTTTTTTTCAATACTGGAGAATGTTTCCGTCTTTGTATACACAGTGTTAGTACAGTTAAGCATAATATAATAAAATTAGCCATTTGGTGTAAATAAGTGAGAGAAAAAATATGCAATTTGCATGTATAATCGAGGACGACGAGTCATGTTTTTGTCACATTGAGAACTCTTTGGGTTTTTTTTTTTTGATAAATAGTTAATTTTATAATATTATACTATATTTTTATTTTAGTATATTATGATTAAAATAGTAAAAATATTGCGTATTAATCGCATTCTAACTATTTATTGAAAGTAAAAGAAAAATACAGGGTGACCTCTAAATATTATAATTTAACAAATGTAAATAAAATATTTGTTTTATCTACGAATGTATCTTATAAATTGTGTCGAATGTAATAATTACTGAGGGTGTATAACCACTATCCACAAAACATTCATGTAAATAATTATTATTTTATAATTTTTTGTGAACTTAAATTTATAGAATTTCATTACGTCTTTCTAAATCCTAAAAGACTGAAGTATAAATGAAATGGATAAGTGTTATTATTTAGAATCACGTTAAGAAATACCAGACGTTAAAATCATTATACCCTCAATTAATAATACTAGGTACATGGCTTGTACGCATAGAAACATTTTTTTTTTAATTTAGAAAATACATTTTTAATGCATTTTATTATTCATTTCAATTTTGTATTATACCTACATCTTTTGACGACTATGGGTTATTCTCTGTTGCTGTGTAATGGAAATACGGCACTGGGAATAGGCAATCTATGGTCAGACTTGGAAGCAATTTTATTTGATTATAGTAAACTTTAAAATCGGTCCCATAACTGAAAACGAGAGCGGGCCATTATGAATTTGCCCAACTGCCTTCGGGCTTGTCAATTTATTGATACTTATGCTTATTCTTACCAATAAAATGATAATTTGTTAAAATTAATACATGTATGCCTTACTTTAGACATGGACATGTCTTATGGCTGGTGGTCATTCTGAAAATTTGCGACATAATAAGTCTCACAGTGCTGACGCCATTATCATTACTACATTAAGTATATATATATTTATATAACTTTGTGTAACAATTTTGAATTTTGATTTCATCATAGCATGCAATTTATGAATTTATAATTTTCGATACTCATAAAATATCCTTATATAATCACTTATTAAACTACTAGGTTCCAAATGTATACACCTAACCTAACCTAGCCTTCCAAATGCATGCATTCTATAGTTTTGTTATTATGGTAGAAAATTACTTTAACACACAAAATGTCAAATGATTAACATGTAATGTTCTATTTAAAATATCTTTAGTAAGTTGTCTGTGGGTTCCAGACTCTAGCATTAACACTACAATTTTTAAATTTGTCTACTTTATGTTTAAACGTACATCATGTCATAGTTTTTTATTATCGACGGTAGTTTTTATAAATTTATATTATATTTTTATATAATAAATATACTTTAAGCAACGTCTATTCGGGTACATTACACACTATAAACACTACTAAAGGCCAACAAATCGAAGTAAAGAAAACGTTCCAAACCCTCATGGGTTAATTAAGAGAAATTAACTTATTATTATTATTAATTGTTGAATACAGTTCTAAAGTTACACGATATAGCTAAAGAATACCTCAAACAAATTTAGATATTTTTTTGACCAGATTTTATCCGAAATTTATAGCACGTCCTACTTTAAATTGAAAAATATATTCTACTCCAGTTTTAAGGTAAAGAAATTAATTTTTTTTTACTATCAGAGGAAATCAATACCTCCTTATTTCTGCAATGAGATAAAAGTAAATAGGTTGTTATAACAGATATTATTCTAAAGATACATTTTCCGCAATATATTTGTCAAGGATTTGTGAACGTAAAAATGGGTAAACCGAATAAAAATCCCAACATTTAAAACCGGAAACAAATATCCGAATTTAGAGAAAAAAACCTATTTAATTATATTATATTGTTTTATTTTTTAATTTTAATACTGATATTGAGTTTTTATTGGATATATGTTACAAAAAAAAAACCATTCGATTATCCATATTAAAATTTTTTATCTAAAGTACTTTTAATAGTTTTTACTTAATTATTTTTTTCACAACAAACTTCATTTTAAAAGAAGAAATTAATTTTAAATAATGTTCATGAGTACAAAACCAATGGCAACAAACCAATATAGTCAACGGCATAGGTACATTACCTAATGTAATTTTGCCTACTGCTCATAATAGTATAATCTAAAGAGCCAAATATGGGGCATCTTATCTCATATCTCATCTCAAGTCTATGAAAAATTACCACGTTTCGGTTATATACTATGCCGTCGTTAATGTGCCTGTCGTTATTTTGCACGAGCATTGGAAATATATGTCATTTTTAATATCATAATTAGATTTAATTTATTTGGAGGAATCTAATCTAATTAAATAAGAAATCTAATTAAATAAATATGCAATTAGTATGTCCAGTAAAAATAAATTTACACGCACTTCATTTTCGGATTAAGTTAATGCGATTTAACCAATGCATTAAAACGAGGTTAGTGTATATAATTACTATAAAATTGTTTCCTCGGGCGTTATATACAAGTGAATGAAATATATATATTCTATATAATAATCCTATAGGATTATTTAATCTTATATCTTTACCTATGTAGGATGAGATGTGGTTTAATGAGTGAACTGGGAAGCTATACAATATAACGAGTGCAGCGACCGTTACATTACCACTGCCTGTTGGGAAATTGGATGATGTAATACAAACCCCTGTTTTCACGAGACCTGTACATACATGTACGTACGTGTACGTACATGTTATATTTTTGTATTGGTGTTATATTTATTAACGTCTTTACTGTGTTATAGCCTACAGGCCACTTGTATTATTACTTCAGTTTTGGTAATAAAATTGATCTCATCGGATTTTATATATATAGGGCATTCTGAGTCAAACGCGGTCATCAGCCTGACCTCATATTTTGTTGAAATTTGTATCAATAATTTTTGATTTAAAAAAATTGAGGTTTTTTAAATTAGTTTTTAAATTTTGAAAATTTTATCATAAAATCAGAGACTCAAATGAAATCTTTTGGTCTAACAACGGGAATGGGCCGAGATTTTTTTTTTTTTAATGAACATTTTTTTTTTTAAATCTTCATTTTAATTTTATTTGTAAGGCACATTTTTCACTTTTTACTCCCAAAATATGCAAAAAATCAAATTTTACCAAGACATTTTTTTAAATAAAAAAAACTGAAAGTATACATTTTTTGTTAAATTTTGGAAAAAAATGTCACTATTAAAAAATATATATAAATAAATCCGGCCCATTCACGTTATTAGACCAAAAGATTTGAGTCTCTGATTTTATGATAAAAAATTCAGAATTTTAAAACGAGTCGAAATAGATTTTTTTTAAATAACTTAAAAAACCTCTATTTTTGGGGCAAAAATTAGTGACAGAAAATTCAACAAATGTAGGTCTTGTTTTAGACCAAAAGAAGTAAAACATTTTTTTTTTAAAAATTTGAGGTCAGGCCGATGACTGCATGGTTTGACTTAAAATGCCCCATATATATCTATAAAAAAACAAATTACATAATAAGTTGTATTTATAACTTTTTTGTACTCGGAAGTGCTTATATGTACATATTTGATTTAGACTTCAGAAAATAAGATAATTATTCCACTTTAATTAATTTAATCTAAAGTCAAATACCTTTGAAGCTCTCATCGGTGTAGTTTCTTTTTCTGTATTGTGTAATACAACAGCTATATCACTATCAGTATCAGTTTAAATAAAAATCCATCAATATCAATATAATATATTAATGATATCTCTACTCTATTAGTTGCACATATTCTTATGAATAGGTTTTAGTACCTGTAAAATAAATTTCATTCATTTGACATAAGACTTGTGTGCGGTAGGTATGAGTACCGGTGTGTAGTTTTTCCCAATTGCCAATAAATAATAATTATTTACTGTTCACTTAAGAATACTTAGTTCAACGACCACCAGAAGGTTATTTGATAATAATCGCGGTAGTACAACTTGTATACATATTAATATGATTTTTACTAAGGACGATATACATTCTATTTTATAATGGAATCGGTATTAGTATTATTAAATCAGTATTTATGTTAACTTATGTACATATATTGTTAATAATAATCTGTTTGTTATATCATTTATCAAATAGTGTTTTAAAAGTGACAAACATTGAATAGTATTCTATTAACTAAAAACATGGAAGTTAACTTAATTTTGTAACGCTAAATATTGGTACAATATATTGTTACGTACCTCCAAAAAAAATTATTAAGCATAATATTATATTACATATTAGGTACATGTAGTTATGGCATGTTGCTGATTATAATTTTCAATACACACACATAGCTAGTTGAAATAAAAAATGAATATACATTAACACTAATTTTAAATAGGTAATATTTAACAAATTATTAAAATATTATTTAAAATTATTAACAAACTACCATATTATAATAGTTGGTTAATAATTTACAAAAATAAGATAATTTGTTATTTTTTAATAAATAATATAAAACACAACGTTTATCTCGTTGTAACTTTTTAACCCTTAAGACTACGTACAATAATTGTAACGTACAAAAACGAAATTTTTAAATTATTACTATTATTTGTTACATTTGTCATTTTAAGCTAATCAAATATTCCTATATTTTCGTAGGGAAAACTGGTTCAAAACGTCTACGGGGTTAACTGAAATATTTCTACACTTAATAGAGTTAAGCCAGTCTAGCTAAGAGTTAAGAGTCAAGTTTTCTTAGCATGCGGAGTTCCGTACAAATTTTTTAACGTGGTTTAAAGTTGAAAAAGTCTATTCAAGAGTGGTTTTGCAAGTATTATTTATAAAACATAAATATATGTTTCAACATGTTCAACTACTTACAACTTAGATCATACTTTATCCGTTGTAATATTTTGTGAGTGGTAATAATGGTAGAGTAGTAGAAAAAATGTTTGTTGCCGTATTAAAATTAAAAAACCATAACAAGATGTTAAAAAAATTTCGGGGGGGGGGGTCGTCCGGACCCCATGAACCCCTCAGATATGGCCTTGCATTTTTGGCACCTGCGAGTTGCATGTTAACTGCTATTTAAAAATTGATTAGTAGAATGCGAGAATTCAGTTTTACCCGTAAGTAAACCGATTGAATTTAATCTGACTTAATTAACTCATGAAACCCTTGTTAATCCTTCGTGGACAAGGTGGGGTGAATACGACCCCAGAATTAATGGCTTTTGGGGCCGTATTCACTCCACCCTGTCGACGCAGAGTTAAACCGGTATACAGTAGTTTAGTTTTAATTATATCTTAGGAAATAGCAACTAAAAAGCGATTATTAATTTTTTTATCATCCACAAATGATAACTCTTAAATAAAAGTTAAACTGTACTAGAAATTGAAAAGTTTTAAAGCTGTGACTAAGGTTTTAAAATATTTACATGGTTTACAGTCACGCCTGTATTTACAAATAGTTGTTTTTGCCAACATTTCGGAAGCCTTTCATCTTCCATCTTTAGGGGTGTATTGCGTGCTGGTCACGTGGTGTTCGCTCCACTGGTACATGTAGACTGAAGCGATCATCTCCACGGTCGTATTTTTTTTTCTTAAATATATTTTTGTAAGCAAATACGAATTACTTAATTTTGACCATTACATAAGTTTGTTAAGAGGGTCCAAAGCCCAGTGATATCGATTAAAAATCTTGAAAAGCTGGCTTCTTAAATGACATGATTGTGGGTATTCCCTAATAGTCCTTAAATTAATATTTAATTCTATAAATTTAAAACATTGAAACAAAAAAAAAAGGTTACCACACCAACGTTCATTTTATTCCACTACTTTAATAAGTCTAATTAATACTTGATTAATATTTATCAGACATTTATATTAATTACGTAGCTAATACTGTAAAAGTTGCTCGATTAAAATTATTCTCATTTGAAATTTCACACAGAGTTGCATAATTTTGGTGATCATGACCGTGTTCCATATTTATTATTTTATATTTTAATATTAAAGTGTCAATGCCCTGTATGCGAAATGGCGGACTACACGGAACATGTGTTAAAATTCCAATAAAAAACCAATAACATTTCATAATCGCTCTTTAATAAAACTCATTAACATCAACAAATAAAACGTTAAATATACTGACTGTGGACAAATTGTCAATCGTGCATTCAAATACAACATTGTCTTCCGGTTTGACAATAATTCTACGAATATTAAATACAAAATACCGACAAAGCTTTTATTTTTCTAATTTTAACTTATAAGGTCCATTGAGTTTTTCAGCACGAGTGCTTTGCCACATTTGGTAGTCGGTTAGACTCCGACAACCGGTTACGGAACCACGCGATTTCAACTTAATAATTTAAACTTTTAACAGTATTATACAAAAAACGAGTAAGTTTTTAAAATTATGAATGTATCTACGGTTTAATCATAAACCCCTAAACCGATTTTAATGAATTTTTTACTTTAATTTGTACTAAATAAATATTTATGTTCCAAGTACATTTGTAAGATGTATACATTTTACAGGAACTCTGGAGTCTGGACATTCATGTTTAACTAACTTGATAAGTAAAAAGAAAGATATCTGTTTAAGAACTACTAAATAGATTTAGAAGGAATTTTCACCAAAATGTGTCTTGAGTTTTGAACCCAGTTAATAAACCTTATTTGAGTTCTTAGTTCAGTCTATACAGGGGTTCTCAAAATTTTAGAAATAATAGTTATTATAGTTATATGATTTAATAATAATCATACTTTTAAAAGTATTTTTGGTCAATATCGTAATCATTGTGCATACATTTTTCCGAAAGCAAACCTTGTTTTACATACAAAATTTGGTCAAGAGTGTTCATGTTACACTCAAAGTTGTTTAGTAACTATAAAACCATCGCGAGATCGTAACTAGCCAACATTTTGGCAATCATTTTTAACTTCGAAATTATTATTAATATTCCAACGAATTATTGCATAATAATGTGCATAATTACGTATTATAAGTGCAGGTCAGAATTTAATATGTATATCTACATGACCTACGTTAGCATGGCGTATTGCGAATCAACATAATATATTCGTCTTCAAAACGTTTTCTTTGTTATTTTTATTTCAATATAATTAAAAATACAAATACCAATGTTTTGAAAAATATAATTGCAAATTTACAAAAATCAACCAGGGATAGTATCCTAATATACTGAGAATAACGGCCTTTGCCTTTACTTGTTCAGTTGCTGAGCGTTGACGACCGGTTTGGCTTAATATCGCTCAAGTAATTTAAATTGATACCTTACTTACAATAATAAAAGCTATAGCTGAAACTACAAAATCTACCGTTACGAAATGGCTTTTCTTCTTCTTTATCTTCGCCTTACACTCCCAACTACATGGAGTCGGCCACCCTAGTCCTACACCTCCATAGAGCTCGGTCTTCTACGAAAATGGCTCTTAGTGTTAAACAATAATATTCCACATAATGAGTTAGGATGAACTAAAGAGTTTATCTTATAAACTCAAGAGTTCGGGAATGGAACAAAATATGTACCTTGAATACCACAAACTGCGTATACATAATGATATTAATGATAGTCAATTACAAAGATTAAAATCTCACAAACGGCCCCAAGAACTTACTCAAAATCTACACCCGGATAATTTTAATTCAAACACTAAATTATCAAAGAATAGAAAGGTATTAATAAACTGAATCTTATTGAAAATTCTACAATAATACTACCAGGCTTCCACTTAATGCGCAAAAATTAGATGGCTTTAACCTGCTCGAGGACAGGGCATGGGAAAACAGGACAAATTCTCTATAAATGGTGCTTCAAAGTTCAAACCAACACTAGAATGCGATTTTGAATGTAATAGACAAACGGCCTATACCGTTTTTGAAGAATGTTCAAGGGTAGTCTTCCATGGAGGTATGACAAATCTTCATTCGTCGTATTTTGCCATTTATGTAAATCGTCATAATATTGTAATAATATTTCAACTGTGTTTTGGATGTGTGTGTGTGTATGCAGTATGTGTAAATGAAATTATTAATTCTAGGACATGGCGATTCCTGAATTAGTGACATTTTTTCTTCGAAACAGGATAATATTTTTTCCCCAATATAGGCTATGTAGATACCGCGACAAGTTGAACACATTCACTTTCATGCACCTCCTAATCACCGATATTTATTATTACCTACTTCTTTCGCTACTACTACTCATATTATACGAAATAGGCTTCTGTTTTAAATTCCAATTTTACACAAAATAAATTATTTCATTAAAAAATATAATCGGTTGAAAATGGCCAATCATATAACTATTACTTTTCTTCCACAAGTCACAACAGAGACCTTCGGTATAATACGACACGATCGTTTTGGTCGACCGTCGGCTATAATATTACCTTAAAAAAAAAAAAACTAATTTTATCGTCATATCATTTTCATTACGTTCCCGTCGAGTGTAATTCAATATTGCCCACTTAAATAATTATTATCATCATACGTCGGTGTACCTACCTACAACGGCCACGTATTGTATTTATCCGATGTGTTAGTGTAACAGTACACTCGTAGTAATATTTTCTCTTAACAGATCCAAAAAAAAAAACCGAACAGTCGATTCACCCCCGCGCGCGGCAAACGCGTTTCAAGTGGTAATGAAACCGAAGGAAAAAATGATCAAAAGATCATCATCAGTCTAGACTCGGTCAGACCGGCACTCCGGCGGCAGTGTTTTGTATCCGGTGTCAATAGCTGCCATGCCGCCGCCGCCGCCGCCGCCGGTCGACCCTACTAGAGAGCCTATAGTGGTGTGTGTATGTATGTATACCGCCGGCCACGTGATTCCCGCGCTTAAGGTCTGCTGTGTGACTCACAGTGTGCGGAATGTGCACCAGAAGATCCCCAGTGGCGTCCCGTTTTCTCAGAACGCGCCGGATCTCCCCCAGACCACACCGGTACGGGACGACACTCCAGACAGATAGTATTATATTTTTAGCCGTATAATAAATAATTATGCGGTCGTTACCGGATTTCCAACGAGTATAAAGAGCGCCCCGGCGTTAATACGAACGACTTATAGATACTCGAAACGATTTCTTTATCCCGACTCCCCCCCCCACCCCATCCCCCCAAACTGTATTCACCGTATTGCGATAATCTCAAAGCGTTTGCAAAGCTGAATTTTTCGTAAAGGCTTCATACCATCCACGTCCGTCCATCGGATGACCGCTGCGTGCGCCAGCTTTTGCCGTCTATTTATATTGGCACTTATTGGTGACCTCCAGTGATTTTTTTTTTTTTTTTTAAATGGGTCCCTAAGTTGATCTAAAGTTGAGTCACCGCCGACGAAGGTCGACGACTCAAATGAAGATATTACACGCTGTTCTTCAGCGTGCACCGCATGTACGTGACTGACCTCTCGGAAGCAAAATACAAGTGACTAATACACACCACAATCGGCGCGCCGGCGGTGTAAATGGTAATGGCACGGTTAGCCCCGTCTGTAGTCGGTGCCAAAAAAAGAAATCATTTAAGTATAAAAATACATACTATAGACTGTACACATGTAAATGATCATGAAATAACCGGCAGTGTTTCAGTTTTATTGAATTAGTTTCCCGCCAAAAGAGAAAAAATGCATATACGTTATGTGTAGTCATAACGAAAACCAACACCGGGTGATGGTGTAACGAGAATAGTATAAAAAAAAAATACTACAAGATACGCCCTGCTGACTTAGTGTAATGGGACAAACCTGTTGGCCACACTGAACCCGTTTTGACCAGTTGAAAATTATGTATGAAGCTGCGACGGGCCGTGGTCGTTCGCGCGCCCGGAAACCTCTTTAGTCTTTACCACGTGATCCACTATATCTGTATACTTGATTTTAGATTTATTAATGTCCACGGGCGACGATCGAGCACAGAGATCGAAAGCCGACGAACTAACATATAATGATAATAATCATCATCATTGAAGACGAGTTAATTTGGATGACGAAAGGCACAAAGATATTACGAAAAAATGTATGTTACCAGTAGGCAGTAGATGAAATAAATTCCTGTTCAAAGATTATAAAATAATAATGTATCAAAAAAAATTATATATTCTACTACCTGTAGCTATGAATGAACGTAAAAAATGTTTTTTTTTAACGACGTTCCTTTTTCGAGAATTTATACATGGCGCGATCAGACATGATCGGTATACTATATTATTATTTATTATAAAGAATTTTGTATTGAATCTACACGCCGCGCCGTTTAGACAAATTTCAATGTAAAAAATATCTAGTACAATATTTTACAAAAGCAGTGTGGACGTGGTGTACGTCAAAAAGCGTGTGACACTGTATATTATTATGTAGTAGTTCAGTTATAGTACACAAGGACGATAATTGCAATAAGTATATATTATAAAAATAGAATAGCATTTAAACGGTTAAATTATTTTCCTTTTATTTGTTCTTTTAAAATACCCAAGGAATCCGATTTGGATTTATTATAAGGGAACCAGTCCACAAAATTATGGAAAATTAGCCAAGAGCAGTTTGAATAGGACTATTGTAGCCAGAGTGAAATTTTAGAATTGAAAATATGCGAAATAAAATTAAGTCTGTAAAAAAAGAAACGAAACTTATTTGAAGACAATTCGATTTAACAGCAACGACTTAACTTTGACCTCAATTGACTCGGATCAAGTTTCGTGTGGACTGGTTCCCTTCTTATAAATGCCGTCCGTTTAATATACTATAAAGATTTAGCAGGACAATACGTGACCCATGACATGCGCAACGCACACCACACGTCTACGCAGCGTAAGGGGGCGTCGAATCGCCATTTCCCGCCAAAATAACCCTCGACCGTTATCTATCACCATGGCCGTTTACCACCAAAGGTTGTATTCCGATTCCCACGAAATATATAAAAATTTGTTACCTAATAATTTTTTTAGAGCACCTCAACCGAAATCTATAAAATCGTAATGCTAGCTGTACGCTATAGACGAGCATGGCATTCATCTCGTATATAACATAATAATATGTAATTGACTTTCCATCAGAACATCGTGATAACGGTCGAAGGTCATTTGCCTGAAAACGGAAACACACCCGTAATGTATAGTGGCATTGGGTAATAATAATAGTTCTACCTATATTATTATTACATCGACAAAACAAACTTCATTAGTTTTGTTTTAATTAATTAATATGGTAATAGATGAGCCGTCATCTTTTATCAATAAAGGCTATTTAAAAAAAATAATAATAATAATATGCAATTTACAGTTTTTCGCACGGTCGCATATTTAACATTCGCCTAAATAGTTGTAAATTGTTACAACTGCATTTGATCAGAGTATCATTTTAACAAGTTGAGCCCTAAAACAAGAAAGAAAATATATTACAGTAGGTTAGTACATAAGGTATAACGCTACAATGCTGCAATGTACAAGCTTTAGGATTATTTGATTACTTAATAAAAATCGTTATTATTGTACTCATTATTTGAGTTCATAATTATCTAAATTAATTATGATACATTAACAACATGTCCAACATATCATACCGGAGAACCATTCAATATTTTAGTAAAAACTAGACGACCCTTAAAACGAATAACTCTTTAAAGTTATGAGTTAAACTTATGTAGTAAGTACAAACGTACAATAGTAATGAACATCTTACTCGCCAGATTATTATACTTTTTTTTTAATAAAACTTTATAATCCATTATTATGAGATATATTTTAATTATCAAACTTGCGTGAAAAAAATGATGAAATAGAGGTATTTAACTATAGATAATATTATTTATTAAACAATAAACTAATTGAATATATTGAATATTAGTTATATTCTTTATGGAGAAATGAAAAAAGGAATAACGCATTATTTTATAGTATTTAAACAGGTTAGATAAACCTATAACGATTTTTATTTATTTAATTTGATGTTTAGTCGATCCGAAGCATCAAGACATATATTTTGAATTGTAATTTTTTTTTTTCGTGTTCCAAATTCAGAAGTGCATTATATTATTATAGGCTTCGTCCCGGACCTACCCTAACACGTGCAGATAATATCCAAGAGGACCGTGAAATTGAGTATAGAATAAGTAATTTTGGTTCCGACAAATTCTCTTTATTCATTTGTTTGGCACTCGCCTTTTTTTATGTCACGAATTTCCCATCATTTTCGAAAATAGTTCAACTTACCGATACAGGCAACGGACGAGTGATTTTTTTTAATTCAATATGAATTTGCAACGGATGCAGCGCACGTCTGCTTTACGTCGTTCATCTAACAGGTCTTCCGCGAAAATGTTTAATTTTTATGAATAAAAATAATGTGTTCTTTCTTGAATCTTGACCTTGGTCACTAGATGCACTATAATATATTTTGTAAATTTTGTGCGCATAATGAAGACTGATGATGATTATTCCGACCTTATTCCGGAAAACCCGGTTTAATCGATTTTAATAAACCCATACGGCATACATTATAATAATTACTAAATAGGATCTAGAATCATTAAGTTTAATGGATATGCTTACCTACATACGTAAAATTACTTAATTTTTGAACTCACGTTGTCGAACAAAAATAATAAATAAAACATTATTACTTTATTTACTTTATTTATATTAATTATTATAATTTAAAACCAAAATTATAATTTGTACAGATGTTATATAACAAAACTATACTATTTTCGTTTAAGCGCAATTTTTTAATATAAAATATTAATTTAAAAAAAAACCAATTAACTTTCAACGATTGAGTTAATTGTGCAAAATGCAAATCATTTAACAAATAGATTGGCTATTTATCTGATTATGTCATTTGATAAAGCTTGAAAACACGTGGGCAATGTTTAAATTATAATATTGCGATACATAATAATAAATTAGTATGTTTGTAAAAATTAATTTGTTAATCGAACACTAATTTTTTGATAATACTTAATAGTAATATTATGCGAAATAATAATAATACACAGATAACAAAAATCGATTTGTTTTAAATGTACATTTATTAGTGGATAATTATTATTTGAGTAATTTTCGTGAAAATCTCTTTTATCATATTATAATATTGAGTGATTCATCAACTATTAGTTAAATGACAAGTTGTATGAGTTGTAGTTCTAAAAACTTTTTGATAATATTTTATAGTTCTAAAAGTTTAATAAAAAAATACAATAATTATAATAATAATAGGTTTTTTACTATTTCATGCTAATCGCTTATATACACTTCCCTATAAAACAGGCTTAGAGAAATTTGACTAATTGTAATTACAGTAACCAAACAAGTTTAAAGCCGAAGAAAATATGAAATATGAAAGAATGTTGATGGTTATCATACTATTGCCGAAATACATGCTTATTAAGTTATATATTCTCAAATAGTGCTCGTCTATTTTTTTTTTTAATGACCCAAGGAGTATATTAACTAGATAACCACACCCTATTTAAAAAAAGATAAAATCTATTTAAATTCAATGTTTGAAGTAGTGTCAATGTACTCGCCTTTCAGGCTGTTTAGTCTAATATTTTGATCAAGGGCCAATTCATGAATTTTCATTTGACGTTTGACAAGGTTTTTACTACCATTGGTTTCAAATTAATGCAATCTTGCCAATCAAAATATTTATAATATTTGTTTTTTTTTAAATTTTAGGTACGAGTAATGCTATGTATAATTATTACACATAATAAGATAAATCATATTGTCGATAAAAATATGAATCATGTATTCATCAAAAAGTCTGTATTTTTGTGGTTTAGGTTAATATTTATAATTTATTCAATTTTTATGGGTTAAAAAAATACAAATGTGTGTAGGATAATACAAATATATTATCTTGAAAAAAATAATTAGCATATAATATATTTGGGTACAGCAAAAAACACATATAAAGTAGATGGCAACATCTGGTATTCTGGTCAATAAACATAAACGAAAGCCAAAATGAACTGATGGCGACAACTAAAGCGGTGCAACGTTAGTACAATGTTACATCAGCCACCTTTTTCTTTTACCTATATATATTTAGGCTACCTGCTTAGCTGAATGAATTATGTAGCCTCGGCGACGGCCCATGTGTGGTACCGGCATTCACGCTTCCATTACGAGGGACAACGTCGACAAACGGTAATACATATGTCTGTGTGTGTATTATTTTTAGATGGCTTATACATTCTTCATCGTGTCATCACGCTAACTTCGGATTCAAATTCAAAGCAGAAAGTAAATCCTCAGGGGTGATTTCTAAAAATTTGAGGCCATTACATTATTGACCATACGCGTTTTTATAGAAATAGGTAACCTATGTTTTTTAAAGTATGCAATGTATAAAAAATATCTTATGGTTAACTAACTTAATATGTAATGTGTAATAACATATTAATTGTTAAATTAACAATTGAACGTAAACATATTGTATTGGTTATACTATTTTTACAACCTAAAAAAATTGAGTGATATTTAATTGAAGAGAGACCAGTTGTATTGTTACTCTGTAAAATATAAAACAGTTCAAGTGGTAATATATAATAGTTTATTCCGGTAAAAGTTTTCTGAAAGGCGCGTTTCATTAGTACCAATGAAACAAACTATGCGATTAGATAAAAAAAAACACCACTACCAAAACGATTTCTATTCATTATTATTACGCTTAAAATACACCATTCAAATGTTATACCACTTGGGCTTGTAAATACCTTAAGTTATAATTATTATTGACTGATACGTGTTATATATTAAGAATATCCTTCTTTAAATGTTATCAAACGAACTACGACAGCATTAATCTATGGTCTATAGCCGGCATACAAAGTCTTATTGCACCTAAGGTGAATACGAGTATCTGTACTAATAATAGCATACTTGATTATAAACTTTAGAAGCTGACTAGATGGACCTATGAACAAATTTAATACTCACAATATTTAAAAACAAAAAAAACTATTTTTATTTATTACAACAACGACCTATGAGACTGATGTGCCTGTGCATGATTATAACCTCATAAGTTCTATCTTATAATTGTACCCTCCTTTTCTTGTCGTACTGCGTAGGATGAAAATTTCGGGGGCTTTAAAATTTAACAGACTCGATGGCTCAACAAAAGCACTGCACTAGCTTACAGGAGCCCTTTTAACGTTTCTTCCCTGCTTGTATAATGTGTAGTTAAGCTCAATTTCATGTTCCAGGGAACACACGAAATCTAAGTATAGAGATGTGAAATAAAGCCAGATTATCCATAAATCAAAAAAACAGGATTTCAGATTTAAATATTAAAAATTATCCTCTCCATAAATTGCTTTGAACTGCTTATCCTCATCCTTTAACTCATTAACTAATCTATTAACAAAATGTAATCACATTGATTTCTATTATTTTATTTTTATATTATAATTTGTCGCTAAAATTGTACTCTTCATTAAATGTCGTTAGGCGTTCGTTCATTTAACAAATAAATAAAAAATAAAGTTATAAAAAAAAATTGCATTATAGTTTTTATGAATTATACATGTTATAACGCATTTATCATTGTCATTGCGTGTATGCATTCATAATGAAATGTAACTAGTAAATTTGTATTTTAAATTTTAGGCGGTCCCATTAAACACGTATGCAAACGTTATAATTTATAGCATGTAAAATAGTTAATATAATTATATTTATCTTACACTTAAGCGCTATTACTAAATTGCATGATGAGTTCTTTATTATCGAAATAATTTATACACGCCGAGTTCTACTGTACATACAGCTATGATTTAAGACTTGGAGGTCAAGGAGGAAAACGTCTGTATTACCTATTTATAGCTGTTAAGGATTAATGGCAAACACTGCAGCACATATATAACAAGTCGGAAAAATGAAGTTATTGTAAAATTAAAAATTAATATTAATACGCAAACGCAGTCGTTAGTATCCATGGCCATGATTTAATAGGGACAAATTTTCATTTTCAGGAGTATTAAAAAATAATTATAATGCGCGTAAATACAGTCGTTGTACGTTTATTATAGGTTTATCTTGTTATGAAAACTAATATGTCTTTAAAATAGCGACGCGTAATTTAAAAACCAACATCGAGCATGTGTGTTGAAGTTTCTCAAGCGGCTGTAGTACAATAATTTCACACGTCCGGTATCCAAAACATTCGCCATATTCAATATTTTTAATGACCTATAATAACATAATATTTCAATAATAATAAACCAAGTAAGTCGATCATGCACGTGTAAGCAGAGCATGTCATTTTTTCAAAACTCTTAACGTGTTATTTGGCACACATAAATGTTGTAGATTCTTACCTATTATGAATAGTTAACTTACGGTTAACAACCATAAGCAAAACCGATAGGCAACAACGATCAAAATATGTTAACACAATATTATAAGCCGTTAAGAGTAGGTATTAATTTACTATATAGCATAAACCAAGCACAGCCAGTAGTCCGCGCAGTGGAGTCTACGTATAAGTTTTGAAGGTAGTATCTTGTCATGTAACTTGTCATTTCCCTAAAAGTAAACTCGTTTTTCAAAATATCGAAATAAATAAATTGTTAATTATGTATTTCTATTAATTATAAAAAATAAATAATATTTATTGGGTAATACCTATACCTACTATGTAATTACGTTTTCTTTCGATAATCTATCATCCAGTGTGTTCATATACTTGAAATAATATATTACTACGTGAATTATTTATTGTTGGACAGTACTGAATATTTTTAATCAGAAAACAGTTTTGATTAACGAAATGATAAATATTAAACGATGACAAGTCTGTGCGTCAAAAAAAAAAAATTGTGGCTGTAATTCATAATACACGATAGTATTTTCATGGTATTTTTTCTGGTGGACAACATGGCGTGTCCCGGTGGTACTAGCTAGTAGTTGTTAAGTAACAAATTAATTATTGTACTCCATTAAATGAAACAAGAAGTGTGAAATAAATACGATTTTCTACGTCGCGACAGTAATTGTTTATGATACTACGTAGTTTGTAAATGTAAGACGGTCAATGAATGGAGTGGAACTGATGAACTATAATACACGCACAAGCTATCATCATAGTATTATACAATTAATAATTGTAATAATAGTACTGTGGTGTGTGCCAGATCTCGACGTTTGGACACCAACAATATAATATCGTGGCCCGGTGTTCAAATTGGAAGCAATAATGCTTCTGTGCATCGTGTATTACGAATATTACACCCTATACTAAAATGCTGATTAATGCGATAGTGTCAAAATAAAACTTAAGTGCATTTATGAAAATAATAATAATTTGTTTGTATGTAATACTAAAAACTTATTTAAGAACTTTAATCATTGTATCTACCTAGGTACAGGTACTATTAATATAAGTACATAACATTATAACAATGATTGTTTTAAGAATACAATAAATATATAATGTACAATCGCCCTTCGCGCTCAAGCCGTTAAGCAGTATAAAACCCACCCACATTTTAATGAAAGGGGCGGATCCAATAGAAGAATTCTAGGGATGACTGTCCCTCCCCCTAATAAAAATTATGTACTTCTTTAACTGAGCATGGTTTACTATTTCATGTAGCAGTTTTCCAATTAAATAATAAATGTAATTAAAAAAATAATACAATTTAAAATATATTAAAATTCAGCTTTTTAGTCCGGCGGAACGTATGAAGTATAGATTTGTAATATTTTCTTAAACAACTGATTGAGCCGGCGTGTAACAATTATCCCAGTGCAAGTTCAGATACTATGACACACTAAATTCGGAACGTTTGGCAAAACTAAAGGTGTTTACTGTACGACTTACCTCCTAAAGTATGCTACACGGTTTAGTATTACCTATTTAGGTACGCAGTTGTTAAAAATGTAATTTCTCAGGAAAACATAAAGGCAAACGGTAAAAAATGATCTATATTGAACCTTAGACTTTTTACTAGATGATGATGATTAAAAATAATAATAATAAAACAAAACTGATACTGTATGTTTTAAAAACAGCTACGTATAATATTTTTCTAAATTTTTTACGACCACAATTATGTAACCAATAATTGATATTCAATTGCATGTCCGGCGTTAATAATATACGTCTTGTTCTCATCACACATGCCAACGCAGAACGCCTCACTTTATACGCGCATGCCGAATTTCTTCTCTGGCGATGCTCTAAAAATTATAGTAATAATTAAGGTCTACGGATACTCTGAAATGTTTTCAATAGTCATTTTTACTTGAAAAGTAGAAGAAGCCAGGGCTTGTTGTTCAAAATGTCTTTCAAAAATTAATTATTTGCAAATGTACATTATGCAAATTCAGTTAATCCGGGATAAACATAATTTATATATATATATATATATAAGGAATGACCACATAAGGAGGCGAGATATCTTATTTTGTTAATAAATGTATGAAAAATCATTAAGTGTAATATCTAATTCGTCAAGTGTTAATTAAACATACTTAATGATATGTTTCCTTGTAGGCGATTTTTTTTTGTCCTTGGATCAATTATTTCCTTAGTTTTATAATAACTGCAGTTTCAGTGAATCCAATTAAAAAACACAAATGACTAATTTATACACTTAAACAACGTTAATATCTTGTACATTATAAAAGATAAGCCCCATCGCGTACGGATTATGATAGGTATTAATAATAATCACTATGCTACATTAGGAACATTCAATTTTTATTAATTGGAATTTATCAACTACAATAAGTTTTTCGAGTACAGCTACTATTATACGTTGTTACTTAAGTTTCAAGAAGCAGCAGTTATAAGACTTAATAAGGTTTCAAAATAACAGTGCTCTTTAGATTCTAAGAAAATGAATTGTCTTTAAAACCTTAAAAAATACAAATAATATTGTTAGCATATAATTTATATCATGTTAATAAAATTATAAAAGATCATTCACAATAAAGTAATTATAAATCTTGTATGGGGGTAATTCAATTTTTTATTTAACATTATTTAACAGATAGACCTAATATTATTAGTTTTTTTTTCTCTTAAAGCTAGAAACACATTTAGAAATTGGGAATGTGCCGAATAGTAACTTAATACGCCAATTTTTATGGGATTTGACTTAACATTTTTCAATAAAATATTAAGTTGCACTTGCAAAAATTTGATTGAATAAATGGTAATCAAAAATTGTTTAGTTGACCAAGTTCACTAAATAAAAGTTGACTTACTTCCAACAATAGTCAACAATACTATCTTTTTTAAACATATATATATTTAATAAACTAGCTAAGTGTACATGCCGCCAATAGTGATAATTGAAGTTACCATTTTCAGCCATCTTTGTGGGAATTAGAACCTTATCACATGTTTATAACTGTTATCATTGTTTACAACAATTATAAGTTAAGCTGATAGCACAGAATCACAGATGTATATATATATTATTTTATACACACTTAAATCCTACAAAAATGGCCGATGTCGACTTCCATTCTTATCACTGGTTAGAAATCTAGTTTATTATAAATGTGTTTTTTTATGTCCTTGATACCTATTCTGTTACAATTATTGTATACGATTAATTATTTGTTCCTAGGTTATTATTTTTGTTACTCCAATTTGTTAAAAAAAAGATTATTTAGTAGTTAGTCATGATAGTCGGAAAATATTAATATTATTTGGTCAATTTTACGGTGATCTGTGTTAGGTAATTATGTGTGGCCTTGTATAAGTAATAGCACATATGATACTACAACTTTTATAATATAGTTATAAATTATAATATAATTTACGAATACCCAATACAGCAAATGTTACATAAAACATTATTATTCAATATTAAAGTTGTTTGATAATGTTATTACTTATTACTAATCCATCTGTCAAAAAATAGGGCTTTTTAATTGCGGGTATACGTATTAAATACTTATTTAAGGTTATTTAAATAATACTATTAGTTCTGGGTTACACAATACTTCCATTAACCTGTTAATTGAGCAAAATGATTGATCTAAATACGGTTTATGGAACCAACAACATTTTGTGCAACCCAGCTAAATCTGTTAAAAACCAACTGAAACTGCCGAAAAAAAAATAAAACATATCTTTTGAATTGTCATAATTGATGATATTTAATACCAATGATATTTTTAATTATTTTACAATTAATAATTCTAGTAAGATTTTTAAAAATTTAAGAGCTCAGTACTTCCACCATTACTTCTGATTTTCAATGGGCTCGATAAAACGATGAACTTCAATCATATTCGTAAATGCGTGAGTGATAATAGTATCATAAGCCATAACGATTAAAACCTATTCGTTTTGTTTTAAATCCTCTAATTAATAGTTTCACAGAACTTTAATGATAGTTAACATTGATTTGTTGCCTCTTACTACATGCTTAATGACAGTTAATGTAATAATTATCTGTAATTAGTTTATATTAACTACATTTAAAAAGTTTAAATTGGAACATTATAAATTTGTATGCGTAGAAACGTAATGTAGGTGATTAATTCTGTTTTATATATTTTATAGAGATAGAAATTAAATATTTTATCTCTATCTGAATTTTCATTATTTTTTTCAATGACAATTCGCATTTCACTAATTTTGGAGATTTGCCAAACGTAGGTTGTTAATACGCATGCTGATTTATAAGACGAAAAATCTCCTAGACAAAAAACAGAGGTTGGATGAGTTGGAAAGAGGCAATAAACCTGTGTTTTTTAATAGCTGTTTCTATAATAAACTTTGATAAATTATACTTTTAACAAATTCGGTTTTATATTATTTATTAATAATAATAAAAAATATTTAGTCAATAACAACAAAATAGTAGTTGATAAAATTATAATATAGTTATCATAGTTTAAGGTTAGTTGAACAATATGACAACTAAAAAAGTCTGTTGTATGCGCTGATGATGGTAACTGCTGCCGAAATACGTTTACGCTATAAACTCTTATTTTTGTGGTTAAGGGTTTATTTAAATATGTAATTATTTTATAATATAGGTATAGCCACAAGACGTGTTGCTTAAGTTTTTTCTAAAATATTGACACCATAGGTATACCTACTTAAATTTTAAGTTAGTGCAAACGACCATGAATGACCTATAATGTTAATTAAGAGCGCTAAGAAGTTATCGGGCTAATGTAATATGCCAGTTAAATTATTTTACAACAACATTACTGTATTATGGGTTGTAAAAAATATAAACAAATGTTTTAATATTAATACGTTATAATCGTAAAAAAAAAGACAGGGCATATACATATATAGTGTCACTGTAGCTTATACATCGCTTTGTCAAAGATTCCTGGACTAACTAGGTCCTACTTGTTTCAACTCCGTTGATAATTAATTTAAAAAATGTTTATGTATAAGTTATAACGCCTAAGTATGCAAACAAAATTGTAAACAACTGGTTGTATATAAATATTGGAAATGTTTAAAAAAAAAAAAGTTTTTAATTATTTATAATTATAAGTTATTTTGTTGATAGTCATAAGATTACTTTTGTTCATTCATTTTTTTTTTAAATTGCTATAATTGTATAACTTTATACAAGCATTGCTTATAGAAGCTAGATAAATTATAAAATGTATTTAATATATAATTTTGTTAGATGTAATTATTTGATTTAATGTATAAAAAAAATTATTATACCGTAGGCAACATTTTTTATTATAATCTAATAATATCATAAAAGTTACAAATATTTAAATGACGAAAAGATGATTTATTATTAATTTGTTTTTATTTAAGTATCGCGTTCTATAAAGTATAATAAATTGCATGTTAACTCCGAGGTATTATTACTATTATAGGCTATAGCCCTTAACAAGACGCATTTTACTCTACAGTCCCGGTTTGTTTGAAAAGTAATAATAAAATCTATTGCTGCTGCCATAACATGCAATGCGATGCGCAAAGACACGTATTTAAAAAAACTCAGTAGCCCCGCGTGTAGTCCGAGAGAGGTTTGAAAAAACATGGTACAATTTGTACGAATATATTTGTTAAATTATATAAATGTGGGTTGACGTCGCCTGGTTGTCTCCTATGACGCTTAGCCACAGATAACACTACCGGGCCAAATAATTAGGTGTTGTTTATTTTTAATTTTTTTCCAATGGAGACGACGATGTAATACAGATGGTACAATATGTACGTGTACAGCTGTAGATGTAGGGGCATGGTAGATAAAACTAATAGCAGTACACTAATAAAACCACCAACAATAATAATAGTAATAATGATAAAAGTCCGTGGTTGTCGGCAAAAGGTCCGACCCTGCCGGCCGTAGGTTATCGTACATGGGCCTTGGGTGACGTATTTTCGTAGTAAATTATATTGGAAGGTGGCGGTAAAATAACAGACACACACGGTCGAAACAAAAACAAAAACAACGTGTACGACCGACAGTAGCAGCGGTATAAAATAGTGTGAATGAACATCGAGATGAAAGACAAGGGGGACAGAGAGAGCGAGAGAGAGAGAGAGGAGGAAAGAGCCGGGCGACGACGTCCGTGCCGTTTCATTGATACAAAAAAAGAATATTCCAATTACATTTTAGTGCGGAGACGACCGTGTTGTGCAATATTTTTCGACTTTGTTTACCGGATGTTGTTTAAAAATTGTAGACTCGCCCATATCGTCAAAGGATTTAAGTCCGATCAATTCCGGAAATAATATTTCCACTCCCAACGTCGAGCAATTATTTAACTCTGACCCACGGGGAAACGCTGTAAATGGTACATGATTTGTCGGCTTCCTCTGTTAATTGTTTTATACTATCTATTTAGTTTTATGGAAATAAATCGAACACGGTCGCGTTAAAAAAAACAAATTCGATCAAAAACGATACTAGGATTTTTAATTACATGTTTTAATTATTTAATGTAAATTTGAGTAATGGAAAAATTAAATATCCCTTATGTTAGTTACCCAATGATTGTTTGTGCTTAACATAGTGTTCAATCGCTATTACATACCTACATAACCAAACGATAAATATATTATAAAATTGTATTTTAAAAATATTTTGTGTACTAAAACTTTATTACCGTGTTCATATTATGCAGCCATTAAGTGAATGCGGATAGTTAATCCTGGGGTTAGGCGCGTATTAACTCGTTTTAAAGCATAGTTGCTTATGCGACTAACTATTTTAGATATTAGATTCTTCCAATTAAATTAAATCGAACTCCGTGATTAAAAATTGGAAATAAACACAAAACGCTAATGCGCCTATTAGCGTTAAGAACATAATTTGCATTAAGATAATCCACATTAATAAAAAAATGTCTATTCCTGGTTTACTTGGTTCGTATTAAGTTGATGCGCATTAATAATAGCATGCAAACGCGAAAAAAATGGTTACACGCACCTTAATCATCACATAACGACTGCATGTAAAGACTGTTTGATTGCGCATTATCTTTATACGAACTAATTACTTAGTTCGTTTCCTCTGTTGCAATAAATCGTATTTAGAATAAAGAATGTATAAAATCCAAGTGCTTCTGCGCACTAATTACCGCGTTTTAATGCAGTCGTTAACTCGCATAAACTGAATCCGGGAATTAGATGCATATAATTTCATTTTTAATGAATATTAGCTTAATGTGAATTCACTTGCGATTGTTCCGATTAAATTAAATCCAAACCTGGGGATAAAAGTTACTTATAAACCCAAATATGCTAATGCGCATCAACTACAGCATATAAACGTAATAAATGTAATAATAAACATATTAACGACTGCATGTAAATGGGATAGTTAAAAATTGACAAAAAAATGTGCAAATTTAATTTATTTGAATGCAAGAAGCTAAATTTTTAAAATGACGGATCAGTAACCACCCTAAGTGGTTTTACTGTAGTCAAGTTTTTTTTTATGAAATTTTATGCAAAATTGAAAGCTAACTTTATCAAATTAACATACAAAAGTTGGCATTCAAAATTGTGTTATAGTATGTTTTTTTAACATGTACATTGTACAAGTCTTATGAACTATAATGCATAATTTATCATGATATTAGCACGTCGGTGATGTGTACTTTAAGGATTTAATTTTAATATTCTCAAAATAAATCACTTGACAGGTGAAATTTTAGTAAAAATAACAAATCGAAAAAAGATTTTGTGTCGAGTGTTACACAAAGTTATCATAATTTATATTATATTTTAGTAGCTCGATGTTTGATAATATTTAATAATAATAATATCTTTTTACTATTTTAAAATCCATCTTTTCATTATCAATACAATATACGAGTAGTACTGGATATTACTAACATTTAAATATAATAACAGTACATTATTTTTTGTTGGCATAATTTTATTAATTATTGTAATTTAAAATATTATCTTTTAAAATTTGAACTGAATATATAAATTAATGAGATTTTATTATTATAATGAATATCAACCACTGAGTAATTATCAAAATGTTATTGACTCGACGGTAATGTTAAAAAGTAATTTATCATTAAATTATTTTAACATCTGCTTTAGTGTGAGTACACGAGGACATATATTATATTTTAGAAAAGTTTATTATATTTATTTGGCCATATGATTTGGCTATAAGGTTTATCCATCAGTTAGAAACTAGTTAACGCAAATAAATAGTACTCAAAGTGTATGTAAACACAATTACCTTTTTTTTTTTATTTGTAGTGACTTACTGTAGCAGAATTAATATACAAACACGCAAAATATTATAATCTGGTCGATCAATATTAGAAATGAATAGTTAATGGTTCATGTCAGTTTATTACTCGATACCCATATGTGGCCTGCATATCAAACTGTTAATTCTTATATTTGGTTTGTCGATAGCGTGAAGAAAAAACATATAATTTATATATTATTTGTATTGCCTTAATGAACAACAACCAGTTTATATAATCGTCGTTGACATACAAAAATCCTTCTATGTGCCAAATTTACGATTTTAAAATTTTAGTACCTACTCCTGGGTTCAGAAAAAAAAAATTAGCTATAACATGATTAAATCTCCAATTTTCTCATTGTAGAATAAATGAAAAACAAAAAAAAGAAATCTCTTTCGTGTTGCCTATTTATGAAATTCCTCCAATGTGGTTGAACAATTGGTCAAAATATTTACAAATACTTATCTACATGGGGTGACTTTAGTAGTTTTAATGTGAAGCAAACAGAAAGACTTAACTCTTAAGTCAGTCTGCCCAGCTAGAAGAAAATAAATACCGTTTAGTATAGCCTGGCGATAATAAGATACTAATGATAATATTTTTTCGAGAAAAAAAAACGATAATATTAAATATTACAATTTTTAAGGTATGAGGTAAAAAACTTGTTTTATCTTATAGAGTACAAACCGCTCAATGATGAAGACTTTATTTTTCTTTTGTGAAGTCATACTAGGTTTAGTCCTTCTGTTTACTTCACTATCGCATACATGCTATAGCATATTATGTTAGTTCATCTCTCTATATTGTTACTCTATGCTTATCTGTAACATGGATAATACAACGCTAATGTTTACAAAAAAAATTAAAACAAATATTATATTATCTTATTAGTTTTACTATAAAACTCACTAACTTGTAAGAACATGCAATATGTTGATACATTTTAATTAAGAAAAATAAACAAAGTTATGTAGGTACTTCACATGCGTCATAATCTAATATGCATAGACATTTAAAGAATATATTGTTCGTAATAAATACATATTAGTTAATATTAAGAAATAAGAACAAGAATTCGTTTTTCTGGCCAAATTATTGATGGTGCACCTCAGGTAAATAATAATTTTAATTTAATAGTATCACAGAGTATGGAAAACTACACCTCTGGTTCTGATAAAATATACATAGCGAAACGATGTAAATACTGTGAAAGGGAAAATAATTGTACTACGATTTGATGATATACAAATCGGTAATAATAAAACTAAATTAAACCACTCGTAAAAAAACTGTTATTGAAACACGGCTACCGTCTTAATTCTTATTATCTACATGTGAATGTATAACAAATGAAAAATTACGAAATCAATACCTATATTTTTTACTGCGCAGTATTGTATTGAACTCGACGACAATAATTGAAGACTACGGACGAAACAATGTGATTAACACTCAAATTGAAATATTCGTGTTTTGTCAGAGTCGTATTTTAACTACACTCATTGTGCTGGCCGACGATTAATATTCCATTGCCGTAAGAAGTATAGCTTGATAAGTATTGAGGTACTCTTTGATTTATCAGCCAAATATGTGCCGAAACAATATTTATTTATTAATTTGTTAAAAAAAAAAAAAAAAGAATACATATAGCCTACAACTATAAATTATTATTATATTGATAATCCCGCCGTCGTTGGCTTAAGCTTAGTTATCGCGTTTTACATGATTCATATCCGGATTAATGGTACCGCTTTATACAGGTAAAGTCGGAATGTACTTATTTGAACAATAGTGAAAATTGTACATTTTGTTTTATCAACATAGGTGTAAATATGTCATTTTTATATCAATCTCAATGCCTTTTCACATGCGATTAAATTTAACTTAGATTAGCTTTCAATTAGGAACGGCAATAGCAGGATAACTTAGGCGATTGACTTAGATGAATTGGACATGTTAAAATAATAAGGGAATGAAATAGTAAAACGAACAAGAGATTAAAGGGTTGAAGGATTTTAAGGTAGACCGAAAAAAGGGGTGAATGTTATAAAGACAACAAAGGTGTGTGGATTTGAAGAGAGAAAAGGCGACGGTTAAAGAAACGTCGATTGAAAGAATTTGTGTGTGAGATAAGGCGCAAGTAAGTATTTTTAATGTAAAACAAGCTTTCAAATACATTTAACCCACAGAACATGCTGGACTATGTAAATTTCATTAAAAAAAGAAACAAATAATGTTTGAAAAATTTAACAGATAGCCTCGAATCGGCTGACCTATCTTAACCTTCGTTTAATATCCCGACCATACGCAATATCTAAATGATAAGTTTACGTGACATCATGACATAACATTGTTTCAGATTCATAGATAATAAATTACCATAAACATGTAAACAATTTCACATTTTCTCATTTACAATAAGTATCACATCTACACAGCTCTTAAAACTGACTAGTTGACCGACATTTTAAACGACAAAATAAAATTTCATTGATCAAAGCTGGAAAAAACAGTTTAAGGCAGGGATGCACTGGGCTAGGTCTGTTCTGCACGCTCGTGGTTTAGAGGCTCAACAATGTATGTTATTTGACCAAGCCGAACCCGATTGCTATAGGTTTATATTTTAAATGTTGAGTATTTTTTAGTTGTGCAAAATATGTATAATATTAAATGTATCAAATTGACTTGGTCAATCCTAACTTAATGTTGTCATTTGCAACATAATAATGCAAAATGAACATTATTGTACAGCGGTATGCAGAAGTAACAGTCATGATGTAATCGATAGAAAATAGTTTAATCAACAGGTTGGCAGTCAGCTATAATCCCATCCAGCCCTTTATTCGAATCCATTTGATATAGTATGGCATTTACCAAATAATCATAGTTAGAATTTAAACAGAAGGAATATTTGACCACAAACCATAATACGTTTAATATTTAAGAACGCGTTTTACCGCCTGTTTTTTAAGGATATATGTATAGACAAATTTCCGATCAAACTTGATATATAAAGCTGAATTTATTATACTTATAATATTTTAGCAAAGTGCTATCAATATTAGCACAGAGATAATATTTATAGTTATTTTTTAACTCCTACAACGCAGTCAAGCCCAATTGCGTTTTTTTTTAACCAGAACATGTCCCGGGGATTAAAATTAAGCTGTATTCAACTTATACTTAATTACAACCTTTAGGCAAAGTCATACGAGTATTAACTTATGAATATAATGTCAGTAGCGCGTCGCACAATAACGACGATATTTCTATAGAATTGTAAAGTATACAGGTATAGTATAACATGTTAATAGCGCCTGAAAAATGTATTTTGTGTTGGTTTATCATTGACATCGTACGATTTGTACAATGATAATCATTTTCGATTCACGGCAGTCCAGCGCGTCACATTGACGCAAACCCTGCTAGTGTAATTAAATTTGGTGAAGGTAAGAAAATATCGTGCATATTATACCTATGTGTATACCTATTATTATATACGTTCATTATGGATTTATTTACACGTATCGTTTGAGTGGCGTGATTAGAACGACAAACAAAAATAATTTGCGGTCGGGTAAAAAAAAAAAACAAACTTATTAGTAATAACAACAATATCGGATCGAAAGGTCAATAACTGTCTTTGGGTGAAAAAAAAAAATTGGACTACTAATCGCAATATTACGACATTACTATCTGCGCTATATCATGCAACATGTTACCACTTATTTGCCGGTCGACCGGTCGGCGTCGGTTAGTCTAACGTGTCCGTAATATTATTCAACGCTAAAAATATACAAAATGATAATCGGATAGCATCCGCTTTTGCCTGTGAACCGATGGGTTCTTACTTCCTATCATACACGTACACCTACAATGAAAGATCTAAACCCGTTTTCACATTCCTCGGTAGTAGTTGGATAATAATAATAATTTAATATTATGGTACATAATCATTTTGTTTTAAACATTGATTACATAAAAAATACGATTTTATGTCAACTTTAATACAAAATATTAAATGTCGAGCCCTTTTCGGCTAACGTCGCTATAAGACTGGGTAAATGTAATGACCACCGGGCTTATGATCATTAATTATACGTACAAACTATATTTATAATCGACGTTACGATGTACTGGGCAGTGGGCGGGTTTTACCCAGGGTCCGCGCCTGATCGCTCTCCTATGATTGACACGCGGCTGTGAACTTTATAGATTTTGTTTTCTGCCTTGCTTATATTTTCACTCGTTGGGTTTTTTTATCATAAACCGGTTGTAAATTATGATTACATTTTTTAAATTCTGAGTACATAAAATAATTTAATATTACAACTACAATCTGGTTTAGACCGAAGCACTTCATATAGTTCGTAGTAGTTAATGGTTAACAACTATTTTTTATCTTTCTCGAGCACAACCTGAAGCGCGTTTTTAAATTCAATCGTTTTCATTCATAAACAACATCACACGTATTTATTTACGTCATTACGGATTAACCGTCATTATGCGAAACAAAAATTTACTACTAATTCATTTCGGTTTGGCCGCTGCCATAGTCGTAGTGACCTACATATTAAAATGTCCATAATATGCAGAAATACGCTTTTTACACTGCAGTTTCAAGTCTGGGCAAAGTGCTCAACCACGAGGGGAGCTCATTCTTACACGTAATCGAATTGAATCTTAATCATTCGACTAATTTTAAATTAGAAAGTTTGTCAATTTCAGGGTGTTTTACTGGATGTTATAGGGGAAAGGGTGCATTTTGTATACTTTTTTCCTCGAAGCACCTTTTGTGAACGATTTCGGATTTATAGCCAAGAATAAATCCCACCATAGCATTAAGCGGTTCATGAATAAAAACTTTTGGCGGGTCTAGATATAAAAAAAAAATAATAAAATGTTAATAGTTACATATTATAGGGTTTTTTACTTGTAATTTTAGCTATGGTGCGAAGCTGAAAAGGTATTAATGTTATTTTTACTATTCATTTTCATTTTACGTTTTGTATATTATATGCTAAACCTGTTTATACATTATATTAACATGACGTCTCTCTACCATATGGGAAATTTTTAGCCGTATTGTTCAGGGTCAAATTAAACTGTTCGTAAGCCCTAGGCATTTGGCAATCTTGAACCTAAATTTTCTTAACATTAACATATCTATAGGTGCTACGCTCAACACAAGTAATTGTTTTAATCTTTATAAAATATATATTTCTTACTTGAAAAAAATACTTATATAGGATATATATTTTTATTTTAAAAAAACCATTGTAATAATTTATCAATGTAATTAATTTAATAAAATATAACAAGTCACAAGTGTTTATGGTTTTTAAATTTGTCAAGGCCCTGAGCCAATGTTGTTAATTATAAACTCCAACTTATTTCGCTGCGCCTATAGTGCCTATTGAGTATTAGTTTATCCGGCCCCAGAGTGTGGAGTTGTTAAGAAATAATCTTAACCCAACTCTTGATTTTGCACTGACCAAACTGGGGCTATTTCGCCTACTTATTATACCAAAAAAATTCAATTAAAAAACTGCAGACGCCTCAATCGAGTACAAAGAAATACGATTTCCAGTGAACTTAACCGATTAGGTCAGATTTTAGGGTTAGGTCAATTAGGGACGATCTGGCCAGGGATTTTTATAAGTTGCAAACTACTGCGTGTAACGTATACAAAGTCAAAAGAAAAACTATATGCGCAATACTTATGACGGCACTCGAGGTTTGATGTAATTTGATTATAATTTTACGACCAGAAGCTGGTGTTGTGATGGTTCTCATAACAATTTAAACACCATTTCGTATACTACAACGTAATAGGCCTTACTATTATGATTTCTTCTGAAGGCATAACCGTTGTTAATCGTTATTCCAAATTATGAACGCCCGTATTTAAACATTTAATTATAAATTGCCCGTACGTTACTATTAATTATCGATTAGTCATAGCTGCTCATTATCTCGTTATCTCGAACATAATGATATTTAATAATAACTTGAGATAATAATAATTATTCCAATATGCATAAGCCGAACGGATCAAAATCATACGCGGAAATGTTCTAGAATTTACCCCGTTTTCTGGCTCTTCATCAACATCAACAAACGACTAACCGAATAGGGTGAAGATATATTTGTATATCATCCGATACATGCGAAAAGCCTATCTTACACTATGGTACATCAATAAAAATACCAATTGTATTAATACAACAGCAGTACTTGAACGATGGCGGATGGACAGTTTTTACACGGTAGATATGATTTGTAGTAGAACGTGTAGTACTTAGTAGTAGAAGTAGTAATTGTAGTAGTAGTAGCTGCTAGTCAGCAGAAATAGGTACCGTAAATATGTAATAACATAATAATTTATATATGTATATAACTATAGTCGGTAAAGTTCGGTATTAAAACAGGAGAGTAACGCTAATAGACGTAATAATATAATATTTATAAGAACTACTATAATAGGGACCACCTTGGTCCTTGCACATCTACACAATATCTACTCAGCCCGTGCGTCTTTACCAGTTGAACCACTCAACGCATAATTGCATTCCGTACATTCCAATGACAAAAACCCACCATACTCATCGAATGCACGCTTCATTCATTCCTAGAAACAATTCCGTTTCGCTTTCCATACTTGGCCCTTCCTTTATTACCCAGTCATAGCCATATTTTACAAAACGCCTATTCAAACATATTTTTTTTTTTTTTTTATCAAGTAGTTGATCCAGTTTTTTTATTTTTTATTATTAGGTATTAATTTCTCAGAACACCTATTACGAATTTGCAGACTTTGCAGTCTGAAGCGTATCCGAACACAACTATTATATACAAAATTGTGGGGGCACATTTATTTATTACAACCGATTAAGTACCGCTGTTTGTTTTTTTTTCCTCGTTTCTGGTAGCCCAGTAAGGACATTCGGCGATTTAAATCGGTTTAACCTAATTACTCGATTTATATTTTTTTCCCCGAAGTTCAAGTACCAGATTTTACAGTAATAATATTGGTATACCCACCACACGTTATTATCTCAATATTGATTTATCACCGATGCGGGCGGCGGCGGCCCCGCACTTTCCATTTTCAAGGACTTGTCTGCGCGACGAGAGAAGGAAAAATCGGCAGACCCCTTTCCACAAAAAACCAATCGTTTCAATTCCGTGCGAACATAATACATAACACGTAGTAATGAAAAAAAAAAATCATTCTAAGGCTAATAGCCACGATATGAATCATTCTCAGAAAAAGTGTCGATAGACATTGGGGATTATTAGAAATGAGACCACAAGGTGGCGGCCGTTTAAACACCGCGCGATGACGTGTAGACCGATAAACTTATTATATAAATATGACCTCTCGGCCGACCGGCGATTGCGTCTGATGATGTAATTTTATCGACTCATTAATAAAAACAAATGTGCTGGGGCGCCGGGTTCAAAAATCGTCGAGAATAAATATCGGTTATCGTTTACCGGTTACCCATTGGAAAATATCCCGTTCCGTCGGATGCGCTATTCAACAACATAATGAAATAACACAAGAGGTATTATAATGATAATATGCGCTCTACTATACGGACACTGTTTGGCAATCCGCCGTCTAGACGCGATAAGCCGGTAAACGTCCTTCCATGTACAAACCTATGCACGTGCACAATTATTATTACAATATTAACATAATATATTTCACCTATCGGTGTAGTAGTGCATTTCACGGTGTATGTTCATCAGCGTTAAACGTTGGCCATCATTGTTCCTCCCTATCCATTACCCTAAGACCACGGGGGGCAGCAAGAGTCCTGATGGAGGCCCAGGAATAATTCAATATACATGTTAATCCTAAAGGGCCCCTGCATAGCCCAAGACGGCTCTATTGGTCGTTTACGGATTACTGCGGTAATCGGCTCGGATAAAACAAACGTTCCGAGTTATTTTTCCAAAAAAAAAACTCTTTTCTCCAATCTGTAGCAACGGTCTTTTTACCGGCGGCAGCAGCGGAGGTCTGCTGGGGGGCGTGGCGTTACTGGCAGCCCGCAGGCGTATCAATGATCCCCGTGCAACAGTCTCTCCTCTTTAATAATGTTACATACACACACACATATCGTCAGACGCGTCAGATCGCCCGTCGGCAACCCCGTTTACCGCCACGGCCCACGGCCACACGCACACACGAGTAATAATTGTATTATAAGTGCACTGTGGTGGTATTTTTCTCGATACACGCTACGTACAAGAGGTATACTTAAGTACGCGTGACTAATAGTATTTTAGTTTTTTTAAGTGTATAAAAAAAAAAAAAAACCTTAGTTATATAAATTTATATTTCTTCAAACTGAAATGTTAAAATTGCACAAATTCATACGTCTACATAAAATGTACATGTGTTGTATACATGTACAACCGTTGAAACGTTATAATATTTATATAGTTCGGTGTTTACAGCGTTTATATTAAAAAATTATGTACTTAAATAGGTTTTTTTTTTTTTTTTTATTTAAAGTAGGTCCTATGTATGGTCTGGACTCCGGGTCGAGTCTTATCGCTGTTCACATTTGTAATATCGCTTTTTAAACAGCTTACAGCACCAATACATTATTATAACTCTTACATTCGATAAACATTATTTTGTCTAAAAAAAAATCAGTAGTACCATTTTTGGATGTTCAAATGTCAAAACATTGCTAGATTGAGATTTTTTTTAGTGAACTAACAACATATTATGACGTATTAAACGTATGCTCAAAAAATTCATACCATATAATATTTATGTCCCAAAAGTTGCGTAATACAAGTATTTATAATTTTTATTTAAGTGTTATACTATTTCAACAGCGGACAAAGAGAATGCTATCTTCGGATCCTAAACCACAAATTTGGCCAATTCCAAGTTTTCAATACTAGAGATATCGCGCGACAACTTTAAACCTTAAAAGTTAACATTTTTCTAGAACAAAATACAAGGATATGAATTTAATTGAAAGATCTCCGTCCTACAGTAGAGTGCCTAATGAATATATAACGAATTAAAACTAGTCAGGGAAGTGATGCATAAATATGGATTCACAATGTAATGATAGTAATTATGATTTATCATCGATTATTATAATAGAGGTATAAATCGTAGTAATTTGAAATTTACACATTACAGCACACGTGTCTCTAATTATAAAAAATTATTTTTAAATAATTTTATTTTTTTTATTCTTATATTAATAACTAAGGAAACATCTGCAATATGAAACAATTCCTTAAACGCACTATTATGTTCTTGTTACAAACGTTTAAATCGGTAATAATTGTAAATAAAACAATTCAAGCTGATTCAGCCATAATAAAATATACCATTTATTCTACGAATTAAAAATCTGCACGGTTTACTCATAAAACGTTTTTTTTTTTTTTAATGTTCAATTTTTATTAGAAATTAATAAAAACAAATACTCATAAAATATTTATTATGTACATTTTAAAACTAACGAGTCTTATATGTAATTTCTATTTTGTTTTATTATAGGTAGGGAACACGCCCAATTCATTTCAGTTCACACTCCATTTTACCAGTCAGTAAAACAAATATGTAATTTAATAGTTTCTAACACTAAACACGACCGCCCTTCTCTGATTGCAAACAATTGTCGTTTCAGCGTGGGAAATTCGAGAATTATTCATAAAATAAAAGTATTTATGGCATAAATATGATGGTGTGACATTTGTCTTTAGGTCAGCCCGAGTTTTTAGTTTTTACATACCTAGTCAATGCAATTCTTTATTTTGACTAACTACAATACATAACAGACTATTTTTTTTTTTAATTAGACTATTAGCCCACGTTTTTTTTTTATTAAGAGTCTATTAAGGCAAATTGTTTACACTAAAAGTTAAACACAAAAGCGGACGCCCCAAATCACATAGAATAATACATTAACCTATTGATGCTGGTTATATTATCATTTATCATGTTATTTATTAAAATAATATTATATTTTTTTAAGTGCGTCACAAACCAGATTCTGTCCCACGTTTGCGTCTAGTGTTAATAATTGTAAGGAATTTGTCACATACCTTCGCAATAGTAAAAAAGATAATTGATTTTGTGTAGGTCGTGGTCGCAAATATAAAACGTCATTTCTGTCAAAGATTTTAGATTTATTTTGCATTTATCATGAAAACGCCTTAATTATTATTTATTATTTATTATTACTAGTAATTATCATAATTATTATTATTATTATTAAGCAAGCCCCAAGTGCGTGACACTTAAATAAAGTGTAACCGGCGATTATTTGCGTATGTTTACAACTATAAGATTGCCCGAGTGCAATTTTCCAGTACAATATTTAAAATTAAATAAAAATATTTATATCTATATTCTTAATAAATCTGTATACATCAATTATAAAACATATTGTAGGAATATATTTTTGTTGACAAGAAATAATTATATCTAATGATTTTATTTTATCAATTATGTATAAAATAAATTATTTTTTAAATTGGTAATTGAGTTACATTGTAACATTCTTAGTTACATTGTAACTATCTAAATACTTTGTAATTCTATTTGCCCACACATTGATATTACACAATATTACAGCAATACCTAAACTTATAATTAGTTAAAGTAATTATTAAGTTACTAATCGACATCAACCATAGTACATATTAATACTGCTGTGCGGAATTGTATAATCCATGTAATAAAAAGTTGTTTGTTAAGTTAGAAAATAATGTTTTCATATTATCAGATTTACGCATGTCCGTCTCGAAAATAGTGTTGACATTGCAGTTTGCATATTTAATTTTTTATCATTTAAACCGCTGCATAAAAATATGAAAACAAGATCAAGACGTAGACAAATATTTATATTTGCAAATATTGCCGTCATCAGTAAAATCTAGATAACCTATTATTTTAATAATAATCATTGTATTGACAGAATATAAGTACAAATATGTAAATTTCGTAAAATTCAGGAATCGTTTAATATAAAAACCCCAGGCAGATAATACAAACGATTTATGAACAAGCAATAATAATAACAAATTCCTTTAAAGTTTTCCGTCATTAGATTAATAATTCACATAGCTATTGTTACATTATATGAGGTTGTGACGCGCGTTAAAATATTATCTACGTAGTGTATTTTCATTAAAATCACAATAGACCGGCAAAATAGAAATGGTATACTCTTCAGTACAACTCAACTGGTATAAAGAATATCATCATCATAGCACTGTTTGGCAATTAGTAATTAGAAGGAAAAAAAAACGTTTGCATTTTGTTGGTAACCAGGAGTGAAGCACTTGGTATATTTCTACACTTCGACGGTGAATCTTAATATTGAGTTCTCGAAAAAATAACCGATAAAACAATACACGTTAGTCGAAAAAAGTAACATTATTAAGAATATTTACTTGCGAACACAAGAGCACAAAAATAGAAAAAGGGTTTTTTCTCAAACATAAAATACACATAATATTATAAACAATATTTTTTTTTAATTTATAATACAAAATAATTGTTTGCAAATATAAATTGTAATCAATTTTATAATGCAATACATGTAATGAATTATTTATTAATTCAAAATAATGTATACAATAAACCTAATCAATATATTTTTTTAGACGCAAAATATTTTGTTTTTTGTCAAATATCAATTTGTTATGTTAATCATATACATATCTATGCCATTGGTCTGGCTGGGTAAAAATGTACCTCAGTCACACTGTGAAGTGTGACTTAGGTTAGAAATTTATGCCGGTCACACTTAAAAAAGATGTGACTAAAAATCGCGAGCCTCGCGGAGGGTTAAAATGATTTATTATTACAAAACAACATACTATTGTTTATTTGATATTTATGTTTTTTAAACAAATACTTGTTTTGTTCTTCGCGCTTTTATGATGCAAACCAATTTACATACTAGGTATTGTTATTTGTGTGTTTATGCAAATACATATTACAATATTTTTGCATTGTGTAGTGTGTACGGCCTTTGAAGTGTGTAGGGTGACTTTTGGAATTGATATGATAATCAGTAATCATTAATACATAAATTATATGGATGATAAAATAACATGTTGAATTAATTACTAGGTAATCAAAAGGCATGACTATAGTAGCCAATATTGAATAAATGCGTTTTAAGATGACTTCAAAAGCTCTAAGCGACCTGTGTGGCACAGTCGATATGGTGTCAACTGTCAAGCTTCGGTACGAAAGTATTGAGTTCCATTCCCGCTAAGCTATGTGATACATGTTATAGAAATGCCTTCACCAACTATATCAGGTTCACGGCTTAGAGACCGATTAAAAAAATATGCATACGTCTGTGTGCTAATACGTGTGTATGCATACAGACCTGCAGATATGTATATATTTATATATAAATATATATTTTTTTTATAAAAAATGTCCTGACGGTAAGAATACTTGGTAGTATGAATATGCTGAAGTAAAAATAATATTAGGTACATTGAACTTCTTCCCGTCAATGTTTTATAAAACGCATTTACATCAGCGCTGCACTATTAGAGTGATATTTAACAGTTTAAAAATATGTTTTGAATCATTGCACATAAATATAAATGCAGAACTTAATTGGCAATACACATTACGGGCAAATTATCGCTAAAACGGTAATTGAAATATTCACGAAAATGATAGAATAACAAAATATTTAAGACGTTTCATTATATGTATAGAGCAAATAAAATATTAACTATTCCTACGGCTTTAGTGCTTTTAAATAAATTTAAAAAAAAAAATAGCCAAGGTCAACAATGAAAACCAAACGTCTTTCTTAATAGTTTTACTGTATGAATATTTAGACATCAATAGAAATTTTCGTTAATAAAATATTAATAAAAAAAAACAAAATAAATGTTATTCGTAATCAAATTTAAAGTACAATATATAATTCATCAATGTTAGAGATTAATAAAAATGTAAACATTTATTTTTACAGTTCATTACATTTTTTCAATAATAGAGAACAGGGAAATTTGACCAAAAAAAAAAAAATCAGCACCAAAATCAGGTCGCCAAAATTCTAGACACGCTTTGCAGTACTAAAAAATGTTAGTTTGTCATTTCTAGTTAATTTTATTTTAAAATATGAACTAATATTTTATTTTTATTGTAATGATTTTAGTAGATGACGAATAATGAGAATATGGTTAAACAAAGATATTTTTAAAACTGTGTAATTATGTATGAAAAGCCGTGGCGAACAAATCTACATTTTCATTCGGTGCCAAGAAATTAACAAACGTAGCTTTTTACAGAACGGCCGGTAATAGTAATATTTTGTTATATTAATAGGTATGCAAATTATACAGGGAGTATATGAAAACTAATAAGACGTGCACCTTCCATGGTACACTTACACTTACATAACTAGCCAATTAGAAAATAATAATACAAATAGATTCGTATATTTTTAATTATCCAATAATTATTATCACTTATTACACTATTAAGAAGAACTTATTAAGACAATTTGGTAAAGTTATGTTTTGCCCAACGAGAAATAATAATTAAAATAAACGTTTTAGATAAATATTAAGTACAAAAATTTATCGCCATAATAAATTAATATTGCATGTTTTATGGGTCGCAATAGATTAATTTTTTTTTTTTTTAATTGCATAATATACCAACAATTAGTCTAATACACGATTAAGTATGTGATTTACTAAAAGTACAAAAAGTCAATCATTAAACTATTATAGAGTTTATTAGAGCTGATTAGCATGCGATAGATTGAGTTATTAAAAGTTACGTACAATAAAACTGTTTTACAGATAACTTTAGACAAATGGAAATATCATAACTGATTAGTGTTAGCAATACAAATCACAACACCATATTAATAACTAATGAAATAGAGATATTTTATTTTTCAGAAAACTATATTCATACTTTGAACTGGTGATTTTTGTTTTACTTAACTGTGTTGATTAGTTTTAATTTTTTTATATTATCATAAAAATATATAAATGAAGTTTTGTAGAAGACAGTCATGTAGAGAAGATATCGTGTCATATATTTAAATAAAATTCGCGATAAATATGTTAGTTTAGAAAGTTGTATACCTAACAAAACATATACATCTCTATTATCTCTGTAATAAAATTTTTGGTTGGAATAGTCCAGTTAAATTAAAAATAAGTCGAAATATATATTTAACGGATCGGAAATTATGCGTTTTGTGAGACTTGCCCATTTGGCTTTAAAAGTCTATTCGATTATATCACGTTACGTGTCATCTACCTACAAAAATATAAGAATAATAATGATATAATATATTATTATCTTGCTTGTACTTAAAGCCCTCTCGGTCTTCTTTATCGGTAATTCTTCCTATATGTTATTTTTAATATCTTAAATATATTGGATTAAATTGATTATAATTCAAATAATCGGTGCACTTAAGGGTATTTAATCTAGTCTCCATATTATATTGTTTCCTTAATAGTTCTAATCACTTGACAGCATTTAGGCACGTCGTGAGATTTATCTATGAAACCACACGAGTTATTTATTTTGTGTGTAAACCATGTCCTAGAAGATGCACTTATCTAAGGAATTAATAAAAAATACATCTAAGAAAATAACGATGGACAAAAAGAAATTCTGACATTGGTGATGGTTTATCGAATATGTTTAAGCAAAGGTATAACTTATAAGCATTTGGAAAATGTAAAAATAATTTCTCTATGACATAGTTACTAATAATTAATAAATCTATCAAGAAATTTACATTTAACATTTTAGAGAAAGTCTTGATCTTTAATTTAAAAAACACGATATTTTACGCTATAACTGTTAACGCTATAACAAAAACATATTCTTGTGACGTCCTCACTCCTCCTTATAAACATTTTCATAAAACGTGTCTTAATGCTCAATTTGTTTATTTAATTTGTATTTATGCAATCTGTTACAATGCAGAACAACAAGCCCAATAGATATAGCATTTACAAAGGTCAGATTGGCAGAATTAAGTGACCTCCCAATGGAGGAACTTCGACTGAGTTTTGTGATTCTATATTCTACCGTTTATGTTCATATTATTAAATTAAAAAAAAAGTCATGATTTTGATGATGGTACCGAGATGGGCACAAGACCATAACGATATAATGTCGAGAACTTTAAATAACAATAATAACTATTAAAAAGTCGATATCATTTGATGTGAGGTTTATCTGGAGTGTTTTGGTTAGAAGGGTGAAAATTATCCACTTTTGTACCTATGACGAACGATTTCCGCTACAGATCAGTCCAAAGATACAAATCGGTGAGGCTAAAAATGTAATAATAAAATTAATTCACGAATAATTGTAAAACCAACATATTTTTTAATTCCATTATGATAATTAAATATGCACTCAACACTTTGTATGATGCATTTTATTATAATTTATAACGTTACGTTCCTTGGCGGTCGGAGTAGTTAGATTTAAAAACAAAATTATTTGGCTCGGAAACCGCAGTAACAAGATTCGTAGAACTATATTTTCATTGAGTAAATTACACGTGAGTCGTGACAGGTAGCACGTACTCCAAACCGTCCTTAATACTAGAAAACACCTATACTACAGTTTCAAACCATATGAATGTAAATACTGAAATTAAACCAAATGGACGACTCGTTTAAAAGAATAGTATTGTACATTTATACAGAAAATCAGAAATGTATACATTTATAAAACTATAAGATAGATTAAAAATTAATTTAATTATCATTTCACTGTTTATCCTAAATCGAGCACACTAAATGTAATAGTTACTATTAATAATAATAAAAAAAAAACAAATAAAATTGTAGGTACACGTGAGTCAGGTACACAGTCGCAAATTGGCCGTTATACAAATCATGCTTACTTAGGTATTTTAGAACAAATATATTGAGATTGGTCAAAAAATGATATTGGTGTACGTATTATAATGTTATTTTCTAAGGCTTTCCGGTTTGAGGTTCGGTTATAATCAGCGTATGTAAAAATAAATATCATTAGCTGGAAAAATATCTGTTGCTCACATTTTGTGTGTGCCACACACGCTGGTTCCTTGTCAGGGTGATATTGTTTCTATATTATATGCTTACACTTCGGGCTCGCTAAAATATCATAAAGTACAGTAAAAGTTAATTCATTCTTCACGTGCTACTTATCTTAGCTTATCATAATAATTTTCGCGGGTTTTTTACATGGGAGTTTTACAGACAGACAGCTCCAACACTCCTAGACAGTCGTCAGACAAGTTGTAGATAAAAATTAATTTTGTATTATTTGTACGAGACAAATAACTTGTTTTACTGTATCTTTTGGTAACGACCGAGTTATACTAGCTGTAACATTAAATAATATCGCGTTTGCGAATTGGTTTTTTTTTCTAAGAACGTAACAGTAAGGTTAACGGCAGGTATTTCTCTTTGGATGTATTGTTATGCCTGTGATGCCGAAAAATAAGGTCGGTGGGATATGTGAAAAGGACAGTTTTGATGAATAGGATCTGTTTGGTTTTCGGTTTCAAAGAATTACACTTCGGTTTTATACAAATGTATATCGATTAAGTAATTTACTGAAATTCCGACGAAAAATTATACCGTGAATATTTTCCACTGTTTCCGCGTTCGACTGTTCACATACTATACAATGGATAATAGCGTGCAATGTATAAACTGGTGCAACTAGCCTCGCGAGATTTATCTATCGATTTTAACCCGACTTATCGATCATACTTCCAAATTCCGTATGTAAATTTATAGTGTATAATATGCCGTGTAATTTGATGTATTTACTATCACAGTGTCATCATTATATTTGCTTCTTTCCGTATCTACATTTTAAACGAAGTCTTTATATTTTCAATATTGTACTTATTGAAATACAATAAAAAAATTGATAGCGCTAATTAAATTAATTAAACATATTAATTAGTATCCAGTGGCCCACTGGCCAATGTAAAAGTACGATATTTCGGTATAACATTACTGTGCGGTGTAATATTTATCGAAATTCCAACGCAGTTAACTTGCGTGTAGGACTTCCGCTGCCTGGACGAACGGGGGTGGGGGAGGGGGCGAAAATTATTATACTTAAATTGTTTTATTGAAAATAAAACACGTTTTACATTTACGGCGATATCATCGGCATTAGTCACCGGCGATAGTTTCGGAAACTTCGCGGACGTTCGTCGAAGAAGAAGGACCTATAAAATAATAGGTACATACATGTATATTTTTTTTTACGGTCCTCGTAAAAACGCCGGTGATTCATACAGGTGCATATTTTATCATGCCGATACGCTCGTGTGGGTACTGTACGTGTGTGTGTATACACATATTTTATGTATAATATACTAATTATAATAATTACAAATTGTGGACATACGCACGCGAATGAAAGTTGTACTGGAATTTCTTGTACAACTGTATGAATCACCGACGCGGCGTTAAATAACGTGAACCATAATCCGATAATTAGACTGTGAGTGTGACTGAACGGTAAAAAAAAAATAAAAAATAAAATAAAAAAAACACACACGAAGATACTCACCCGTCGTCGCCGAATCCTTCGAGTGTAAGGCAACGGCGGCGGCGGCGACGTCGACAGCGGCGGCGGCGGCGGAACTCGCTCCATTCAGCAGCGCGGCCCCCCACCGTGCCTGTCTGTATAAAATCCATTTGCCGCCTCAATTTGAAACAGTCTACACACCCTGACACTTGCTGTACGCACGTGAGTAGCCACACACACACACACACACGTACTCGTATCCGTTTTGCCCGTCTGTCTGCGTACGTGCGATTTTCGATTAACTTTTGGTTTTGTTTTTTTTTTTTTTGTACCTACGTCGAACAAAACGCGCTCGGCCGTCCGGTTATAAAAGAAAAATTAATTTTTGTTGCGATTTTTCGGCATTTTAATTTTTTCTTTTTGGTGCGTTCCGAGCACGCGGCAGACGATCGATCAGAGTTTTGTTGATTATTTTTGAAATAAAAAATATATATATATATAACCCAGCAAGATGGAAACGTTCGAGACGATTATGAGCAGGAATAACACGACGACAACGGCGGCGGTGGCGCAAAGGAGGTCCGGTTGTTCGGCCGAAGAGCAAAGGGACGGCGGCCACACGACGGCAAAGACTTACGTCAGCAGCAGACCGTTGCGGCTGACCACCGCCGTCTCTCTGGTGTTCTTCTGCCTGTGTCTTATCCTGTCCACCACCGGCGCTTCTCCCGTCCACAGTTCAATTGATAAGGTAAGCGAATTTGTTTAGAATTTTTGTATTAATTAAAAAAAGAAAATCTCGTCATACGTCGTTTCCACGCGCGCGTCCTCCCGTTCGAATATTAAAATCGTTTATAGGCTTTTGTATTCATTTATTTTATTATTATTATTACAGAGGTCGATAGCTTCGGGGTCGGAGAGTACGCCTAAAATTTGCCATCACAACACCCCGTGCGGATGGGCCATTTACATACCGTTCACCCGTCGGATAGATTACTTCATGAAAAACACGTGAGTTTACTACAAACTGAGAGAAACCGAATTTTTTTCCTCTCCTCTGACCGCGAATATTAATAATTTTTTTTTTAATTCGACCGCGTTACAGGTGCGACTGCGACTCGACATTGGCGTGCCTGAAGACCGACGACGATCTGTCGGTGAACGCGTACGTGTACCGGTGCAAGATCAAGCTTCGGACCACGACCGAGACGCCGACCACCACCTGAGACACGAACAAAATATTGTTGTCATTTCAAGGGCGAAATTTAATTTTTTTCAACACGACCCGCGAACAACTTCCGATGCAGGGTAACGACGAACAACGTTTATTATGATATTCCTGAATGCCAAATCCATCAAGTTCCACATTTTATAATAATTATTATTTGATTTGTATTATTATTTTATTTATTTATATATAACGATTAGTATTTTTTTTTTTGTCGTAAGTACGTATTAAGGGAAAAGAGGACGATTTTTGCTTTGGTTTTTTTTTTGTTTTAAAAACTATCTACCTACCTACCTATATTTATTTCGTTTAAATTATAAAAAGAAAATTATATTTTTTTTTTAGCAATAAGGGTATTTAACTTTCTTTTCTTTTTTTTTTTTTTTTTTGTTACCTAATTCGTTCTTAGTTATTATTATTTATTATTTATTATTCACTATCATCAATACGTTGTGTAATAATATTATTTATTCGTTTTTTTTTTTTTTTGTTTTGTACAAGTTTAGGGGCATTAGGATTATAACGTTTGAGGGTTTCGCCCTGAAAACACCTTTGAAGTGCAGTATTTTTCTTTTCTTTTCACACTCGAATACATGATATTTTTGATTTGTTGACGATTTTTAAACTTAAGAATACATTTTTACGTATCGTAAACTAATTTTTTTTTTTTTATTAATTTTAAGACTTTATTATGTTTATTATTGAGGCAGGCTTACTTAACTATAGTCTTACAACGCGCGTAAGCCCCCAGCGGTATAGTTATTACGGCTAACGTTATTATAACTTTTTTATATATTATTATTACTTTTTATTTTTTTTTTTATATACCATCATTAACATTTTGTTGCCGACCGACAATATTACTTAGCGTGCGTCATTCATTTGCTACGAAAATTATTAGACGTTAATCAAAACAAACGCACTGTTATTATGAAATCATCATAATTTTATTATTGTTAATACGCATTGTACCTATAGCGTACGAACCGCGTCTTCCGTTTTTCTTTTTGTTTTCATTCAACCGCTATTTTATATTGTAATATTATAATATTATATATATATATATACTATTTCAATAAAGAACAAAAACATTATGCGTTTAATTTTTTATATTATTATTATAACGGCCAAACGCGTTGTATGTAGAATTTAATAATAATATTGAATTGTTTATCGCCATCATGTTATGTTGTGTTTCCTTTCCCCACATCATCGGCCGTGCGACGTCACTCGCATTTTCTATGAATAGGTACGGGTCTCGATCGAACGGTTCTATCTGTTAATTACACTCCCGGGATAAAAAAAAAAAATAAAAGAGTAACTCGTAAAAGGTAATAACACGATGGCCGAGTGCGCATTAAGTTTTTATCGTCGTCGTCTCGAAGAACACACCGGGCTCTCGGGCGTAAGCTATAATAATCATATTATGATAGTTACACTTCCGTTGAAACACTTAACTGGAACTTATTTGCATACTATACAACAAACGCAACATTATGTGCACGGCCACAGAGGAGATAGGTTCAAAACGAATCTTTGCTAAAAAAAAAAAAACCGAGCGTTTTTTCACATTATGATGGTCGTTGTATTATGCAAGTGAACGCCTGAAAATTATACGCATAGGCAACGCAATATACATTTAACCGGAAATCCGACCGGTTGTCGATAAGGCCCAAGTTTTATTACACGCTTGTATATTATTTTATATGGGTTTTTTTTCTACGAATTTTTGTCCTCTATATTATTATTATAGCGTGCGCAGTCCGGTGTGTGTGTGTGTGTTTGGGAGTTTCACGTTTAGAATATCGTTCGACCGCACTGCCACACACACTACCTAATAGCTTGTAATATGTTATTTTCTATTAGAAAAAAAATTATATGGGTTGGACATAAAAAATATTGTTTAGGTTGGTACTTAAAATAATTAGTATTGACCACGTAACGCATAATCGATAATTCGAAGTCTTCTATTTTCTACCGATACGCATACGCTTTATACCAAGCGACGAACCTATTTTTATTATTCATTTTTTTTTATTAATTATGTTTTCCCTAACAACGCTCCTCGCCGTTTAAAACGCCAGTGCAGGTGCGCAGAGACCTCTTATCCCAATAGCTGTATCAAAAAAACTATGAAACTCCTTCTAAGTTTTATTGTATTCTTCTTGTCCTAATCCACCTTACCCTCCTGTCATAACCTTATTATAATCAAATCAAGCTAATAAAAAAGTACCGTCCCCGGATGTCTTCTTTTCGTGTAAACCAATGCATTACGATGTTTACTTCATTGTGCAGATTGTTGTTTTTCTTAATAAAAATAAATAAATGATGTTATACTATTTAGTACAGCGTTGTACTTTATTCTGGAACTGAATTTGGAATGCCACGAATAACGGACAATCGCCCGTCGATGTGACTTTTGAGTTTGGGCTGACGAACGCGATAAATGATAATTAATTGTGATCTGTAGGATTTGTGTGTACCTATCACGAACTCGTTTTTTGTAAAAGCAATAGCAAAAAAAAAGTAAAAATCACTAATCTAAAAATGAAAACATTCGGGCGGAAATCTTGTTACAAAAAAAAAAATTAAAATACCGAGGTCACTAATGCTTACTACGCTGAGAAATTAGATCTGAGATAAGGCAGGATATGGTATTTATAATTTTTTGAAAAAAGACGTGTAGTGTGTTTAATTAAGCGTTTCATAAATCTCCTCTATGTTATAATATGCCTAATTTGTAGTAGTTACCAGTTACCTTTCTCGATAGAACAAAACTAGTATATTCTGTTGAACGGCGGATATTGACCCCACGCTGAAATCTCACATCTCTCCTTGTAGGATAGGTTAGGTTATTATTGGGCGAAAAAGAAAACGAACTATCGGCGACATGGGCGGAAGAGTAGTTTTTACAGCGAAAGGTTTTTTACGCCCATTTCAAATCTAGTAAAAAGTCAATCACCTCGTGAACCTCGTCATGGATTTGTACAAACCGACTTAATAATTTTGCTCGAGTAGACAACCGCGTATGACATAAACAGTGACTATAAATAATTGTCATCGCTAAGCAAAGTTGACTAAATATGCAGTCACGATGGCCATCACTGGGATGAGATACCCGAATCATAGGCAACGATGATTGTGCTTTTGCACTTCTCTCTGACTCAAGTATTAACAACTGAAAGCTTCTTTACCCGCATTATCATAAATTCGGTATTTCTTGATACCACCTTAATGTGTTGTTCGTTTCTATTTTAATAATTTGACTAATTGGATGGAATAAGTAACACGAGGGTGCGATATCGCCTAATAAGTGGGGGTGCTTAAACACCGGAAATATTAGAAAATCCCCTCTCCTCACTACTTTATGGTATGGAACGCAAATCATTTTGGCACACCCAAGCTCCTCCATGTTGAGCATAATATGATGAGTAATTAAGAGTTATTTTTTAAATTTAAGTTTTGGGATAGAGGGGAGTAGTGGCCAACGAGGGTTCTTTTTGGCATTTATAAATACCTCTACCTTAGTGTATGCTCACGCCTATGCATTTTACATTCAAACACAAGACTGATTATTTTTTTTTAATATAATGAACTTTATTTTTACAAAAAAAAAGAAGATACAAAATAAACAACACAATATGTGCAGGTAGATTAATTATAAAGAGATGTTTTTAGGATACTTGGTGTTTTTTAGTAGGTAATATGACAGAATATTACATATTTTTTGTACAAATAAAGAAAATAATAAATTACATTAGCGTCAAGCGAACCTTTCAAACATTATTATTTAAACGTGCCTATACCTATTAACACAGCCATTAGTTTGTCTGGAAACGGCAAATTGCCGTAATATATTTTTATTCTGCCTAAACGCTGATTTAGGATATGAAATCTTACAGTTGTAGTACTTGTGTATTAGTTGTTGTTAATGACATACAGCTAGGTTAAAATAAGTGGGTACTAATTATACAATTTAAGCCACATCATACAAATGTAGCGTTCAGTATTTAGCTATAAATAAACGAAATGATTTTATTACGCAAAAAAGCGGACACGTTTGATAGTGTTTAACTGCCGTAACCCGAAGATTGTAATCAATGATATTGTGTATAAATAAACTTTAAATTAGTTTATATTGTATGTGTAAAAAAAAAACATCATTCCAAATTGGATAACTGCCATTTTATATGTAGTATGCTAATCGTGATAGTAATATTAATAACGTAATGAGTGCCGCCGAATAACGACTTCGAGTTGGGTTGATCTAATTGAGTTTGTTCACGCATTAATTATCAAGCTGATGAAATGACGCAATGATCTGACGACGGACAAAAAAAAAGATACTAAGAGGCTATCACCGTCTTGGCACTTGCGTTATTTGGACACATTTTTAAATTCCAGTGAATAGGTCAACCGACATTTCGTTAAACAAGTCTGAAGCCATAAAGGAAGTGTCTAGGGTATATGTCTATACATACATATACATCAAAAATTATACTATATAATTTAGTCTACATAAATATATCTATAAATTGAATACTAAACTTGAGGTTTGCCCTAAATCCTAAACGGTATACCTAATAATTAGGGCAGAGGACTTGTAGCTCTAAAAAAACACTAAATATGCTAGCACTTATGCACTCGAAAACCCTAAAATATGCACTATTTATATGCTTTAAAACATTTTTTTTGCGATTTAATTACACAAATTAATTACTTTAATTAAAACATTTAAAATAAAAAAAAACAATTACTGACTAAATTAAACTATATTTATATGCTATACTATGAGTTCACGACCAATAAATGAATAAAAACTTTGGCTTAATGAAACTTTTACTATTTATTGACTTAATTATACTGTAATTAATGTATAATTTATTAAAGATATATTGAATAATTTATTTTTTATTTTAATAATTTGATATTCATTCTTCTCTCTAAAAAAAATTTCCAATATTTTAGAATTTTTTTTACTGATTATTGTTTTGATAAATTATTTTTAAAGAAAATGTTCAAAAAAATCCTTCTTAAAATCATGTACAACTTAAAAATGTCTCAAAAAGCAAAAAAGACCTAAATATGCAAAAATACGCAACATAAAATTACGGATTTGGCTTTGTCATAACCTAAAACAAATTTCTTTATGGTTGGCCTTTTTATACGGCTGCGCAATACATATATGAAAATGCTAGAAGTCCTTTGCCCTACTAACAATTTAGCTTCTTAAAAATTGTACGATTTAAAAATATGCTCTAAATTTCCATCGGTGAAATTAGTAGGATGTTCGGAGAGCTTGGCTCCGCCAGTTCTCAATTCTCATTATGGCACCCTCGAAGTCCGAATGCTATAGAAATGCCAAATAAAATACAGGTAAGACATTCCCTCCAAATTGTTATCGTCTCATGATTTTTTAAATAGCAGTTTATCGTGTAAACGGTAAATTAGATTCGGTAAAATATAATATCCACATATAATTTCCTCCAAAAGAGGTAGAAACTTTTATTTTATTTCTCTTTGTGGGTGTAGTTTTAGGACTTAGATTCTGAAAAAAGGTAAATCTTCACCCAACATATAGCATTTTTTCAAAAAATTGTATTCAAACATTTTTTTTTTTTTTTGAGGAAAAGCCAAAAAAAGGAAAAAAATACACTCGTTTTTGCGAAAATTTGTTTTTTTCCCATCTCTAATATATATCTTGTACATTACATCAAGAACCCATTACGTTTTTTTATGTTAATATGTAATAGTAGCATTAAGTATTAAAGCAAAAAAAAAAAATTTAAGATTTGTTTTCCTTCGTATTTTGTGACTACAGAAACAGGTTTGTTTCATGTTGCAGAGCAGAAAAAAATATTCAAACGTTAAAATAGATTGTTAAAATTTCACTGATTAATGAAAAAAAGTGTTTTAATTAAAACTACTTAAAGATAAACTAACTACTAATTATAAACAAACTACTCAAGCTTATAAAAACAGATCAGCGCGATCATCTTTAAATAATAGTTTATATTCGATATTAAAATATACGGAATAATAATAAGTAGATATTTAAAAATATACATGTAATATAAACATACGTAGAGTCTATACGAAACTGAAATAGCTTATGTAGATTTAAAAATTAAGTAGGCGTGTCGGTATATTTTCGTTTATTAATATAATATGTAAAAAACATGACTGATAGATAACAAGTACAACTCTAACGGGCATTGCTTATTTTTTGTTGATGTAGTATACGAGTAATTTTTAAATAGAATTTAGCATAATACTTATACACTCACACACACACACACAATTGTGATTAAATACATCAATTTAAAAAAAACAGTAATACAAAACAAGTAAATTGTTTACATATTTCAAATAAACGTTGTGTACACAATTTGAGCATCTATTTAGATGCTTCGGCAAGTTCTCGTTCGACAATGGCTCTGTACTCATTGAAGCCACCTTCAATACTTTTGACACCGCCGCCTCCGCAAACCCATAGCTCTTTGCATACCATTCGAATTAAACGTTCGTCGTGAGATACGAGAATTAGCCCTCCCTGTAAAGTTAAGTTTCATTGTTATTTAATCACTAAATACATTTTTATAATATATGTATTATAAATTTATGTATGTAACTTTATTTACGCTTTTGATGGTTTAATGGAATGTTAACACATAAATAACACTTACTGTATATTTTTGTATAGCTTTGCCTAAAGCTTCGATTGTTTCAATGTCTAAATGATTAGTAGGTTCATCAAGGACAAGGAAATTGGGATTGGACATACACATTCTTGCAAACGCAACTCTAGACTTTTGGCCTCCAGAAAGACTGCCGACACTTTGTAACGCTAAATCTCCAGTAACTCCAAAACCGCCCAATTGACGTCTGTATTCTTCTACCGTTTTACCTACAAAGAAATAATTATATTGATTTATCAAATATATACACATACGTTACAAGCATAATATGAGTTTGGCTAATATTTAGCCCATTTCGGACACTATCCGTGAAAAGAGAATTTGAACAAACTTAACGATAGCTATATAAAAACAACGTCGGTGAATAATAAAATAACATTTTACAACTATAAATTTCTTATATTACTATACGATTTAAAAACTGCAATCACACTTTATTTTTTTGGCAGGTAAATCCAAAAAAACCAAGTAATACATTAATTTACTTTAAAATTCATATGTTTACAGTTAATATAAAACACACATAACACTAAGTGGACAAAACTAATGAATAAGTATATAAACAATAAAGCTTTGATAAATGTACCACCACTGCCCTGGTTAATATTAAAAGGCTATTTGTCAAATTAAATACTGAGGCTAGTTTTTTAATCTGATGGATGAACTCTGATTTGTTGTAATTGTTACAATACATTAAATATGTTAGCCAAAACGCACAGCTACAGTTAACATTAGTCAATCTTTGGATTTACCCTAAATATTCTACAGAACTGCTTTTAATACCTGGAAATGACGACTGTAATAGCTCCACCGAACACTGATTCATTTCAAGTTGATCAACGTGGTGCTGACTGAAATAACCAAACTTCAAATTTCTATGTACATTTCTGACGCCCAAAGTTGGATTTAGTATTCCCATTATAATCTTCAATAGTGTTGTCTTACCAGCTCCATTGTCACCAACCTAATATAACATATATAGTTCGTTTAGATAATGTGCACAACAATTACAATGAAATTAAGGTCTCCCAGAAATTTTGGCATGCTCTCTGGATAGTTGAATAAAAATCGCATTTTTTAAGTACTTGGATATCACGCTTATACACATTTAAAATTAGTTTTTATTATTAATTAGTACACTAAAATAATAGACAATTTATTTATAAATTATAGAAATATATTAAACGAAAATTTAAAACACATTTTGTATTAAATAAAAAGTTTTTTGCACAATCGGGTGGTCTCCTCTGTACTTGAATTTTGAATTTATAATTTTTATATAATAAAATGCAATTACTTATACAAATTTAATTTACTTTCTAACATCATATTCCTGATCTTCAAAAAATAAAATAGAATGTTAGGGTTATTTCTTCTTAACACTTTTATTGCGACATCATTAAATACTTTTGCCAATAAATATAACTATTCAAGGTCGGGACAGGAAAATATTTCAACCTAGAAAAACTACTCCAATTTTGCCACTTTTTCAAATATAAAATGTAATTGCCGTCACTGTAAAATGTTACCCTAAAGGATAATACCTATATTGTCGATGCCTTGGGCAGGCCTAGCATTAATTTGAAAAAAAAATCCAGCCATGTAAAATTCAATCAGTAGTTTACAACTAAACATAATTATCCTACTCTCGGCCAAACAAAATACATTTTAACTTTTACTAGACTGGTTTTTTTTACACATTATTTTATTTGTCAACAAAATTATTTATGCAAAGTTGAGACGGTCAATTGGTTTTACAATGGGATTTACTTTTTAATTGTTATCTTTTTATCATATTTTGAATTTAGTTACTTACAATACATATTCTGGATTCTAATGTAGCACCTAGATTGACATTAGTCAAAATATTGTTATTACAACCAGGATAAGCAAATGAAATTTCATTAAGCTGTAAAATCGGTGGTGATAGTCCTTCAGTTTCAGGAAAACGTAAAACTACTTCTACTTCCTTTTCAATTGCTTTTAATTCTGGCCTGGAATACAATATATATGTACGTGGTGTAAAATATTCCTTATAAAATATCTTTAAAATCTTACAGTTTTTCAAGCATTTTAATTTTACTCTGCACACTTGAAGCGCGATTAGCATTATATCTAAACTTATCAATAAATTCTTGTACATGCGATCGGTGAGCATTTTGAGCTTCAATTTCACGTTGCTGATTTTTGAGTTTTTCATTTTTGGTTTTTTCGAAAACTTCGTAGTTACCTCGATACGTGTCAATACGCTAAAAATTATATCAAAATGTGACTCAAAAGAAGTGTCATAAATCATTTTATAATGCACAGTTAGTTTCTCAAATTATTATTTATCTTTAATAAACACATTAATGGAAACCAACTGAGCAGACATTGGTTAAACACCGTTTAGTTTTACTTGTGTATGAAGATGTAGAATATCAGTTGGCACAGTATCCAAAAAATGACGGTCGTGAGACACTACCAACAATGTACTCTGCCAATTTTGCAAATAATTTTCCAGCCATATTATGGCTTTCATATCCAACATGTTAGTAGGCTCGTCGAGTAGTAGCAAATCTGGCCTAAATTGGGGATACAACATATAGTTTAAAACTAGAAAACACTAAGCTTTAAAATAAAAACCAATTATTAGAAAATATTACACTTACTTAGAGAAGAGTGCTCTTGCAAGTGCTAATCGCATACGCCATCCACCGGAGAAATGTTTAGTGGCTTTTTTTTGCATTTCTGGGTTAAAACCTAGACCATCAAGTATTACACTTGCTCGAGCGGGGGCTTTATCAGCCTCTATGGCACTCAATTGCATATATATCTCGCTCAGTTCTGAACTTAAGTCGGCACTAGCCGCTGAACTAGTTGATCAATCAAAATTATATATTAACAATAAACAAACATTTATATATACTTTTTTTTCATTAACTTTACCCGTTAGCAATTAACAAATTTATTTCTTTTTCTCTGGTCAATAAACCATGTCGCACAAAATCACACTGCAATACCGATTCTAAAGCAGGGGTATCATCACCAATAACTTCTTGTTCTACATGCAATATAGATATATGTGACGGAATTCGCAACTGACCACTTTAAATTAAAAAGTATTTATTATAGCATTGATAAGATAGGTGCTTTCTGTAATTAAAGGGCACAATTGTACACAGCAAAAATTATTTATAAGGTATAAGCACAAGAATTAAAGCAATAATTGATTGTAAAAATAATTAATTTGAGAGCATGTATATTATTGATGACTAAAAATAAATAGGTATTAATTAAAAAATATTATGCTTATAAATTATTATGCAATGTGTGAAAATCAAACACAATACATCTCGTATCAGGTTAGACACCATATTTAATGTCACTTATGAGATTACTCAAACAATAGGGTGACCACATACTTGCTACTCAATCGGTATGATTATAAATTATAATTTGTTACAGCACACTGTAAAGTATAATATCTTACCAAGAAATCATTCTTAATAATGTTGTTTTGCCGAGTCCATTTCTTCCAACCAAACCATATCTTCTTCCATAGGCCAATGTTACATCAGTATTTTGAAGTAAAATTCTAAAAAAAAAAAAAATATATATATTGTTTAAAGATTGTGATAATAGAATTTTTTTTTTGCTTAAAACGTAATCATACATAATTTAATACCCCCAGTAAAAAAGTTCAGATTTTTGGAAAAACAAAATTTCTTTTTAAATGTGTTAAACAAAAAACAAAAAATCTTAAGTGATAATTAGTATATATATACCTATCCCCGTAGGCAACATCAAAATTTTCTATTTTTATATCTTGGGCACGATTGTTTCCTTTCGCTTCCAATTTTGCTTCTTTTTTACTTGTAACTTGAGAAGCAGTTGCGCCGTCCATTTTGTTACTACTAGCTACACTTATTGATCCCACACCTTTAACAACTTGCTCAGTCCGTTTGTCATGTTTTTGTTGAAGCTTTTCTTGAGCTTTTTTTAATTTCTTTTTATCTACTTTCTGGAACACAAAAATAAAACATTCATTCATTTATAGTGCTACCAAACATAAAATTATTATAATTAAAACATAGACTTGTTACTCAATAGTTTTATTTCTTTTAAACATTTTTATAAAGTCAGTTTTTAAGTAATTATAATTATACGTTATTTAATAGAGAGAGTAAAACAAGTGAGAAACAGTTCCCCCCTTATCAGTTGCTTGTAAATAGAATATATATTATAGTAATTGAACTTTATGAAATACTAGTAATTTTCTCATCCGCTACACTGCGTGATAAGCAACTCAAGTCTTAGCATCACACATCACCTTTTTATTGTTTATGTACATGTTACAACTACCTATTATTACAACCTAAGTAATAATAATAAAGTGTGCTTAGACTTACTAGACTATCATCTCTTGAATTAACCCATATGCTTTTAATTTCCATATCGTTATCTTCAAGATCGGCTGCCATTGATGCTAAATGTACAGGAGCATCTAATATTTTAGTATGCCCATTTTTAGATGCATTACTATTGGAATGAGGATGTATAAGATGCAGTAACTTTGAGCAAATCCCTCTAAAATCATTAATATTTAAAATATTATAGAATATAATTAAATACACATTTATTTCATTTCTAAGTAAATGTAGTACCGGATATCAGATTCAGATTTATTAGCTATTTCCTGTAATACTTCCCCAATAGCTTCATAAATATCTTCAGTGTCGTGAAAATCGTCAATACCATTTTCCAAAACGCCTGAATATTGATGACCGTTAAAATTGCAAGATTAGGTATGGCAGTATATTATTATGTAATTCTTACCTTCAATATATTGAAACATCTCTATATCGATACAGGGAAATTCGGCTTTTATAAAATCTTTACAGTGGTCCATTGTCAACAGGTAATGTACAGGTAAACTCTTAACTTATATTGAACTAAAAATATTTTAGATAAAATAATAGACGACAATGTTACTTTTAAATTAAAGGTAGTATTCAAGATCACTTTGCATATTATACAAATTTGTAGAAATATAATTACAATGGTAATTTGCCATGATCTTTAAAATATATGAAAGCAATAATTCTATTTGACTAATCTAAACTTTAAAGAGTTACGTCCAAAATAATCAATGGAATTGAAATACACTGGTGGCATATTCCTGATGAAGCGGTTCAATACAATGTAAGAAACGATAAAACGTCGAAATTAATTTTGGGGTTATCAAACAAAAGTTTACCTCCATGGTAATCAATCAGATTTTTGGTTTTAACTAAATAATAGTGCATTAGTTACGAATTCTTTGTTTTTAATTTAATAAATTATCATTAGAGATAGCATGATACATTAAATATTAAAAAAAATGGTTTTTAATAATTAAATATGCATTGTTGTATTGTTAGAAATCGAAAAAAGATTTTAGTTAAATTGATCCCTCCCTCACTAGTACGAATTGATGATAACAACGTTAGATCAACGATGATAACGTCTGATAACGTTGATAAAATTATGGGTAAATAGGAACTAAATATAAAAAAAACATTTAGAACGAGGCCAATGTCTTTCGAGTCGTCTCGTCCAACAGCTTATTGTTATCTCGTAAATTCAAACGTTAGTCTCATTAGTCATTACTTAATGCGGAAGTGCTCAAAGATCGTTTTCTCCCATTCATATTTAAGTTGTTTTTTGTATGATTTGTATAAACCTTTTATTATATAATTATTGTTTACCAAAATGATGGCAACTACATCTAATTTGTTGTGTAAGTATTATACTTTCAGTATTGTTTTAAAATTAGGTAATCTTATTATAATTATTAATTCATGTGATTGAGCAACAACAAGGACATTACTATTCTTAATTATTTTATACTTTGTTCTGCTAGTGTTAATTACACAACATGTAATGTTTATTAACACCTATTTTAAAAATTTACCCAAAGTTTATTGTTTTTGGTTTTTTTAATTATGAAGTAAAATTGATAAAAGTAAAAAATTTTCACTCATTGAATAAAATTAATTGTTTAATTGCAAAATACACAATTACTATTATTATAAATGTTTAATGCAGAATGTCCTAAAGTATAAAATGTTTAATGATTAATATAAACAGTTACAGTGGCGTATAACCAGAACCTAGGGGCTGGCTAAGGGGGCTTCAGCCCCCCTCCCCATTGGCTGTGTTATAGTATAAATAAATTATAAACTATTAAGCTGGATTTGTAATACAATGGTCCTGTGTACCGTGTACTTATCAATTTTCTAGGTAAGAGCCGTAAAACATATAAATTTACTATTATTTTACAAAAACGTGTTCCTTATACTATAACAACGCTAATCCATTATATTTTTAACAAACATATAGGAATATCATATAACAATGGTTTTGATGAAATTATACAATCATAATAATATTATATTATACTACAATTCCTATCAGTTTTTTTAATGACAACTTATTTGTTACTGTAGCCCCCCCCCCCCTACTGAAAAATCCTGGGTACGCCACTGAATAAATATATTTAGGTACCTATTATACTACAATGAAAATGTATTAAATTAAACTTTAGTAGATATTTTACCATGTGTTAACCAAATTAATCAATTTTAGAAATCTGACTTGATCACGATTTTTATTAAGGTTGAGAGGTAAAATATGAGTTTTTTTAATAGCAAGTTATTTTAAACAAAGCTATCAATAATATTTTAAAATATCTATCTGTTTTTACATCATAGGTTATTTAATATTTGTATAAATTACTTATTGTAGTGCGTAAAGCAGGATCGTCATTTTTGCGACTATACTCTTCTAATGTACAAAAAATAACCACTCATTACACTATTCATCCAAGAGAATCTGATGAGAGATGGAAAGGTATGAACAGTTATCATGTTAAATTTGAAATACAATGTTTAAGATATTGTTTTCCTTTTTTTATATAGATATATCAATGGAACGATATGAAGATGTCGCTGATGTAGTAATTGTTGGTGGTGGACCAGCTGGCATGTCTGCTGCTATTAGGTTAAAACAACTTGCAGCTGAAAATAATAAAGAACTCAGAGTATGTGTAGTTGAAAAATCTCCAGAAGTCGGTAAGGATTAAACTTTATTAATTAAATACTACATATAAATGCAAGTAGCGATTAGGACTCACAAGTTTTAGAATAAAAAAGGTATAATTTAAATAATTTTTTTTAAAAATATATTTTATTAGTTATTGCATAATCTGATTAATTTGGTCAAATGTATCTTTTGAATTTAACATTTAAAAAATTGTATTGTAGTCTAGAATTTTAACCAACGTTTTTCATACTTATTTGACTAGTATTATATGAGCTATTGAGTAGTGGTTTATGTAGTAAGTTTAAAAATAAATAAAACTTGTATTCACCCTTCAATGTGCCATGTTGCCCTAGGGCAACAATCTCAAAAATAATTTTTTTGAAGGGTTAAATGGGTTTTACTTAAAAATAGACATTTCTGATCCCTTATATTTTTTTCAATTTAAAAATTAGATTCACAGGATTCAAGTTAAATTTTTTTATATTAATACAAAAAAAATGATACAATAAATTTTATTGATTACTTACTCCAAATTATTAAAACTGAGGTGAGCACTGTTTAAACTACGGTCCATACTAAAAACCGCATGCTTTAATATATCAACGAAAACATAATATAGTTTTTTGTAAGTGTCAAAATAATGTTAATTTGTATCTATTTAATTTATTAATTAAGAATTCAATTTAATGAGTCGAATTAAAAACTTACGTTGTTCCCCCTGAAATTGGGCAACTGTTGATCGGGTTCAATTTAGTAAGTTATTTATTGTATGTATATAATTTCAGGTGGCCACATTTTATCTGGAGCGGTCGTTGATCCAGTGGCTCTAAATGAATTGTTCCCAAATTTAAACGATTTAGGAGCACCGTTGAACACTCCTGTCAAAGAAGATAAATTTGGCTATCTTACTAAAAGTAGCCGTATACCAATACCAATTATACCAGGTAATGATGTATGTAGTATAATTTGTATAATAAACCAATTTATTGACTACTAATTAAACAATTTTAATGGTTTATGGTTTATTAAGTACACTCTGTAAATACTTACGTATCTAAAAATTAAAAACAAATTTTGTTTGTTTTCAAAAGGTATGCCTATGGACAATCATGGAAATTATGTAGTTAGGTTAGGGCATTTAGTAAAATGGCTCGGCGATCAAGCTGAATCATTAGGAGTTGAGGTTTATGCAGGATATCCAGCAGCCGAAATACTGTACCACGCTGACGGCTCAGTTAAAGGAGTAGCCACAGGTGATGTTGGAATTGCTAAAGATGGATCTCCAAAAGTAAATAACACATTTATTTCTCAACAATTATTTAAAACAATATACATATTATTAAATATGGCCTGTTGTATTTGTATAGGACAGCTTTGAACGTGGTATGGAACTGCACGCCAAAGTGACTATATTCGCTGAAGGATGTCATGGGCATTTGACTAAACAATTATTTAAAAAATTTAATCTACGTGAAAATTGTTCTCCTCAATCTTATGGATTAGGCATTAAGGAAATTTGGGAGGTGAAACCTGAAAACCATAGTCCAGGGAGAGTAGAACATACTGTCGGTTGGCCATTAGTGAGTATTTAATTTTTTGGGCTAACTAAAAACTGTGCCGGAGAAATTGTTTTTAACGAGTCTTGAAATTGTAAGAGTATTATAACGTAGGTGATTATCAACTCCAACATCTAAAACAACAGTAACATAAGCTATGTTATTCCTTAATGTATTGTTTAAATGATTATCAAGTATTTACTGAAGCTACTAGCGATGGTTTGATAGTAAAACTTTCTTTTACAGTAAATTTTAGTGGTCGATGCAGTAACTGTTGTGAAAACAAGTACAGCTAAAACAAATAAACACTTATAAATAATAAAATATTAATTATGACTTATGAGTTATAATTTGTATACTAGGTATATCGATTTTTTAAATTTTATTTACTTCATCCTCTAATTCTTGTGGTAGCTCAAGGTCTAACAACTTATGAATAGTGTCTATTATTTGTGTGGCCTAAAAAAAAACCAACAGAATTTTTATGTTTTACTTAATATAAATGATTTGTTATTTTTTTAAACTTGGTTTATTCGTCTTACTTTGTTGATTGTATTGCTGGCACACCTTACCAAATGAATGATAGGCCCAATTGATAAAACAATCATAGACAATGTAAAAATCTGAGACCACTTGTGTGGCGTTTCATCCTTATCAGACATCAGGGCTGCAACTACATTATAATGAACTGGCAAAACGTTGGATACGATCACTCGTGGTATTATTACAAGCAGTTGAATATCGTAAAATGAACAGACTTCTTTGAATGAAATGTACGTAAAAAAATGTATACGATTAAGTGTAGTAATATCCTTAGGTCCAATCGAACACCAGTGAATCCAATACGCCTCTATAGATTTTTTTATATTTGTTTCTAGTATACATTTTATGTAATTAAATCGCATTGCTAGTTGATTCAATAGGATATCTATTTGATATACTTGTAACCAAATCATAGGTATGCAAGCGATTTCGATTATATTTACCGATGGGAAATTATGTTCAGTTAATCCCAATTGATGAAGTATTGCGAAGCTGACCGTGAATAAAAATATGTATAAAATTTTCTTGTATTCGTTTGAATTGCTAACATTGTAATTAAAACTCAGCTCTAAGTTTTTGGATAAATGATCAACAAAAGCAATATTGTTTGTAAAACTTGAACATAGTTTGTAATGTATTATTGAATTTATATAGCATACTACAATTAAAAGTATATTTAACGTTACGTATGAAACATACAGTAGTCTGCTAGTGTTAGATTCGTCACTTTTTGAGATGATCCATTTTAATTCTTCACAATAATAAATCACTATTAAAATAATGAATACAATACCCACAGATCTTGATAATTTTTTATGTTGCTTACTTGGAAATAAACCCAACACACTACTTAAGAAAAACACTGGTGATTTTTCGGTAACCATTTTAAACGAATACTGAATAAAAAAAACTATAATTGAAATACAAAATGTATAAGCCTTTGTTGGTTTTTTATATTTGTTTTTATTGTTAGCATAGCAGTGAATGACATAGTGGACAGTTTGTTGGCTATTACCTTATTGTTATTCTAAGAAGTGTCGTGTTTTTTTTTATAGGTATTAATATTTATTGACTTATCAAGGAATGTACTTTAAAATATAAGCTTAAGTTTTTTTTAAAGAGCAACAAAAACAATACATTTCCATTTATTGTGTGAAATTAAAATTGTATTAATAGTTTTTGATAATTTTTTAAATTTAATTATAAAGTGGTAATGTTACAGAATAGGAATACGTACGGTGGCTCCTTTATTTATCACCTGAACGAATCCACTCCTTTAATAGCAGTCGGTTTTGTAGTGGGATTGGATTACTCTAACCCATACTTGAGCCCTTTTAGAGAGTTTCAACGTTTTAAACACCATCCACATGTACAACCATTGTTTGAAGATGGTAAACGGTAAATATGTGTTTATGAATTATACTAAATTTAATGTAATATCTGTGAAAAATTTTCTTTGCTTTTATGAATTTACTTTAAACTTTTAGAATAGCGTACGGTGCTAGAGCTTTAAATGAAGGCGGTTTCCAATCTATTCCAAAACTTTCATTTCCTGGTGGTGCCTTGATTGGTTGTACCGCAGGATTTTTAAATGTTGCCAAAATCAAAGGAACTCATTATGCCATGAAATCAGGCATGCTAGCTGCTGAATCGACTTATGACACCATTGTAAATTCAGGAGAATCTACAGAAACCACTGGTAAACTCTTAATTTTAATTATTTGTATATTATAAAATATTATCTAAATTTTATGAACATAACCTTACAGTAATGGGCACACAGTGTGAAGAGAATTATACAGTGTTACAATTTCTTAGTATAAAATTCTTCAGTGTAGATTGTTTTGATTATAGGTCTGGAACCAAAAGACTATGAAGAAAGAGTAAAAAGTAGCTGGATATGGTCAGATCTTAAAAGCGTACGAAATATCCGTCCGTCATTCCATACAAATCTAGGTTTATTTGGTGGAATAGCGTATTCTGGATTTTCTTTAGCAATTAAAGGAAGTGAACCATGGACACTTAGTCATGGAGGTTAGTTCTATTTTAAATTCCAGTTTTAAGTTTAAAACGTATTAATGATATTAAATTGAACCTTATTGTATATTAGCACCGGATCATGCAAAATTGAAGAAAAAGACTGAAGTTTCTGTAATTGAATACCCAAAGCCTGATGGCAAAATAAGTTTTGATCTATTGTCTTCCGTTGCATTAACGGGTACAAATCATGAAGGTGATCAGCCAGCTCATTTAACACTTCTAAACGATTCTGTACCTGTGAATACAAATCTTGAACTATATGATGGTCCAGAAGGAAGATTCTGTCCTGCTGGTAAGTGGATATAACTGTATAATTTTATTATTTTCAGTTCAAATTACTAGGTTATTACTATTATTTTGTTTTACAATAACAATCCAGTTATTAAATTCAAATCCTGATGCCAGGCATAGGATAACAGGCAGGGGTATGGTGACAAGTGTTGGTATGCATGGTCTTCAATTTAGTTCTCAGCTCATTTACCTACTTATAAATTGTCAGGAATGTCCACTATTTATTTTAGAATAAAATTATAAGAATAAAATGTATTTTGACTGCAATACTTTTATCATTTTATTGTCAAAAGCTTTTTTAGTTTTATTGTTATAGGTATAGAATCCCACAAGAATGCAAAGTTATTTACGCAATTTATTGAATCTGTTCTGTTTAGTTGGGCACATAGGTACTTTATAACTGGACCAATAGATGTCGTATGGGTGTTTGTTTTGGTTTTTACTAGAAATATGGTTAGACGTTTAGTAGTTCCTTAAACATAATTTAGTGGCCCGTAAGTGGTTTATTAAATTTATTCATTCTTTGTGTAACCTGAAATTAATATGTTTGCTTGTTCCAATAAAAAAAATAACTTATTGTTTCAGACTTAAAAAGAGAATACCTTTTTTTAAATTTTACTAGACGCAATAATTGTTAAATTAAGAATCAGTAGTTTCCTGTTTCACAGAGTAGAACTCTTTGTAGTGGTTTGGCAGTAAATTAAATGGCATAAATTAACAATGCATTATTCTTATTTCAATGTGGTGTAATAAATTGTCTTCGAAAATAATAACTAGTGACAGGTTTAGTGATGCAAATTTAGCGAAATTTTTTTTTTTATAAAACCCGTCATTTGTCATCTAAATTATTATCATACTGAAAAACGACTATGGCTATTATATAAGGGTTTATTGAGTGTTCTTTCAGCAATATTGGTTCCTCCTTTTTAGTTTTGTTGTTTAAGGTACACACTATTAATAGTTTATAGTGAGAATTGGGTAAAACAAGAAAATCATTAATAATTGTATCTGTTGTCGTAGTCAATACAATATTAGTTATTCATTATTTTTTCTCAATTATTAATATACGAGATATGAGATAACACAATATTATATTGATCACGTCTATCGATGTACTCTGTTAACGATTTTTTTTTAAATTCATATTGTTAATATATTATATTAATGTTAAAAAAACCAAGTTAGATTTTACCCTATTTTTGAGGGAAGTAGTGAATTTATAAACTTTTGATTCTAAACGGTACCAACTAGATATAATTTGTGATCGATTGATGTACTAATCGAAAAAAGGATTATTTAAAATCAATTCATCATCTTTGCGCGTCGAAGCGGAATTGTAAATTTTTTGGGTGTTTTTCTCGATTTTGATGGGGAAGGGGTGACTTTTTTAATGTTTGGCCTGATACAGTACCTTCCAGGTATGATTTCTGATCTATAGAGTTGTTACACGAAGAAATCGGTTCAGCGGTTTACGAGATATCGTGGGTCCAGACACAAAAATAAAAACACATCATTGTAAAAACAATACCTTCTCAGCTCCGCATCGAAGCTAAAACATTACAGTCGTGTATCATTTGCCGACTAGACGTATTTGCCGGTTGATTATATGTATATAAAATATATGATGAGAATTATTTGTGTACTCATATACACATGTGTTAGCTGGAAATTTCGCTATTAATAACTAAGGGTCTAGCAGGGATATAGCAGTATTAGAGCTGGCAGCTGTGCTCACCGGCGACACCGGCTGTATAGATATTTCTCTGAAACTATAATTTGTGCAATGCACCTACTCTCGGAAATGAGTATACGCACTAAGTTATAATGCGATTTGTATAGCTTGACATATTATTTAACCAGCATGTTAACCGCAAAACAGTTACCGATTGCAGATTAGATAGGGTTTGTCCAAAGTAACTAATTAGGATTGTGCGCGGGGTACGTTTATTATAATAATATGTTTGTTTGAATCGACACGCGCGTCCGATTTAAGGGGTTGTTGTTGTTTTTGGAAATTCGTGACTCGATCACTTTGAACCGTGAATCTATTATATTTTCTATTCGTTTACCTCTATTTATGTATATACCTAATATATTGTACAATATGTACACCTTGTGTGTGCACGTTTAAGTGTCGACTTACCACGTCGAGCGTTTGTCAGTCACGCACCGTAGAACGTCATGTGTATTATTATTATCATTGCACAGCTGCTGTCGCGCCTGTATACTTTTTGCGAATTCGCCTATCGCGGCCCAGTACTTGTGGAACACGGGTACATGTATTTTTATTCAGCAATAAAAGTAATAGGTTTGACAGATTGCCGAAGTGGCATTTTTTTCTCGATACGTTTAGACGATGCACGAGTGGCGTTTTATTTGGCCAAAATACACAATTTCGCCTTATGCGCGTGTGTGGTGCAGTCAACCGGTATGTGAGTTTTTAAACGCGCGCCGCACGGTTTGGTAAAACGTAAAAAATTATAATTTAGTCTCGGAGGGGTTCACATTCAAGTTGGGCAGATGTGCTAAAAACAAAATACGCGTACAGGGTGTGTCTGAGTTGAATACCACACACACTTTGTGAAACCCGTGGGTTATTGCGCTTACTAGTTACTATTTAGTCCATCCAGTTCCAATACATTTTTTAATTTAATTTATTTTTTCGCTCAACAATATTAAGGTTTCAACTCGGTAAATAGTAGTGTCGTCAATTAAAATACACTATTTACAAACATTTTGTTGGAAATTTTGATGCAAAAACGTGTGTGTCACTCGAAGCACGTTTTTCATTTCCATTGACACTAGACCGTTTTAGCTAATAATTGAGTGTGTATGAAATGAATGAACTCAGAGCCTCTCGACTCTGACAAACATATCGCCGTCGTGTATTCTTGTCATTCTAATATTCTATGTAGCACCATTAAAATGAAAGAACAACGTAAAATCACAAGTTTTTAAGTGTAAGTGGTAGGTATATAAAACATTGTTTATACTTTCCAGAATTAACTTGAGCCCCCTACAAATATGTATTTAAATTGTACACATTTTGTTAACTTAATCTAATCGATTTTTCACGCTAACCCCCCCAAAAACAATTTGCTATTTGCTACGTTTACCACGGGAGTAAGACTCCCATATAACTGGCGCGACATTCAAACCAGACCCACCCTGTATATAATGTCATATAGTCGACGTCCACGGGGGTTTGTACTGAGCTAGAACGAGCATTGTCGATCGCCATCATCGTCGTATAGTATAACATGTGTGCGCTTTATGAATGTCGTCCCCCTGAGAGAAATAGAGAGAGAGAGGAGTGACTATAAGTAGTACTAGTGAAAATTGTCTGACCGGGCACGTCGACTACTGTTACATAATGTAGGACCTCGTGTAGCGTTGAATTTATCAAAGGGGTTATTATTTTGTTGTTGTTATTCGATTGTATAATATTTAATTACGGACGAGGTAGCGGTCGTTTAAAACACACATTCATTGCATGTATTATGCGCAGAATTCGTTATACATTCTCTCGAGCGTTGTAATAATCACTAACCCGCCAATCATCGGTCGCACTCTTTTGTTGCACACTTTATAACAATATCACAATAACGTCATTATGATTATTCCAAGTACACGCGTGTAATATAGTAACCAGAAACCCGAACTCGCCGGCAAACTATTACTATGATGATGATTATTATATTGTGCTTAATGCGACCGTACATAAGAAAATACGGTTCAAACGATGATAGATCTGCCGCTGACGCCTTGTAAATACACCCGTTCGGTTTGACGTCGTCTGCCGTTTTGTTATGGTTTGAAGAAAAAAAAACTTATTACACGCCCGTTAGAATAGAACAATTGCTCTTATAATTGCATAAATAATGTACTCGCTGACCCTCTGGACCAAAATCTAAAATATTTTTTCCACGTTTGTCACTCACATTTATGATGTATCCTTTGCATAGGGACGTTTTAAAAATTATACACGTTATGCGGTGTCGCATCTGAGTTGTATGAAATTAAAAATCCGTAGGTGCATACCAAAATGCTATTAAAATAATGTATACTATCATACCCGTCATTGTTCGTGTAAAGTGATGAACCTTTTGAGAGGGGTGTGTATCTTAATATAGTAGGTAGGCACCGTGAGAGAATCTTTTGGAACTTTATATATTCCCCTGGCAAAATGCAATGAAGCAACAACAATTATTTTATTATTATTATTCTGATGTGCTACAATGGGGTTAAACAAAACGAATAAAACGCTTGTAAATATCAATCCCTTGACAGTTTTCTTTTTTTACTGTTATCATTAATAGTAATCGTCCGAGTTTCTTATGAATGCATAACGAGAAATTAAAAAAAAAATCACTGCTGCCGTTAAACGTTCTAAGCAATTTATATGCAAATGATAAATTTGTTTTACCTACCTATTTTTAAAGTGGAAATTAAAAAAAAAAATTTATTAGAGTATTTGCAGTAGACCGAAGTGCTGAAGAAATTAACCATTCCAAGTGTGCTTAGTACTTGCTACACGTTACAAATGTAAATCACCACGCCACTTGCTAGAAATATTATTATGACAATATTGCGTCGAGTGTTGGTCAAAATTTAAATGAATTTACAAGAAATTATTTTTATCAATGCAAAAACATTTGTTTTTAATTTGTAGCCTTTGATTCAAATACATTGTCGGTTTTTATTCGCAATGGTTTAGCCCTGAACCGACTACTTAATGTTAATTACTACTTAATGAACGTTATGATTTGATACATGAACGAAAAAACCTAATTCAACTAATTTATGGGAAATAAAATGTTATTTATTTAAGTACAAACTGTAGGCAATATTTGAAAATCTAGCAAGCATTTTAAACACATCAATTTATTTAAGGTTAAATTACTTTTTAACTCATGAGTCTTACATAATTTTAGACAGTTAATTATTTTGTGTTATTAATACTATAAAAAATGAACACGCTTATCACTTAATTTTAAAAACAAAGCAGCCATTTAGCCACAACAAAGAATATTCTATGTTACTAAAAAAATAAATATTTAAAAATTTGTCTTTATTGGTATGGCAATTTTCTCTTTTCTTTTAATTAGGTGACAATATCATGCAGTGAGATGAAAAAATTGCATTAAGAAAAATAATTTAAACACACACTGCACACAGTATAATGTATAAATGAGAAATGCTAGAGAAGTAAGCATAACGCTTTTATAAGAAATAAAAAAATGTGTCTCGTGTTGTACATCGTAAGAATAAAAGATAGATTATTGAGCTGTATTTATTTTTTGACATTGTAAATGAATAAATAAATAACGTTGAAAAGTTCGTCTGCAATAAAGAGCTTTGAATGCACGTCATGTAAAATAAGTTCATAATTTATTTTCGAGGTCTGATGCAAGCCATTTTTGTATGATTTCCAAATGACGGTAGCTCTACAGCTTATGTTTTATGTGTTGTAATAATAGATTAAAGAACCTTCGATACTTCACAATTTAGTTATTTTACACGAGCTTTTTGTTGTTGTAAATGGAAAATAATAATATTAAAAATCATTTTAATATCTTTTTAAGCGTCAGTTTTATTTTTATCAATAAACTTTAGATAAGAGCCCATTAATTAAGTTTCTACACTTGTTTGGCATCATAAATAACGATCAAGGGATAGAACGTTGTTCAAAAACAAGTTATAGGCTATTCTCACGCCCGAATTCACTTGCAGCACCATTATCTCGATTAAGAATACCACTTGTTGGTAAGCACTAATTTACGGGTACTATACTGTTATGAGTTTGGCAAATGAGTAATGCGGCTCCTTGTGTTGTTTACATTTATATATATATATATATACATGGCCAAGAAATTATATTCGTTAAATGTATTTCGCTGTAATGTGTCAATTAATAATTTACATCAGACGTTCGGTGTCATACTACCATATCAAGAAAGTTATGACGGACAAACATAGTTCTGTCAAAGTTAACTGCAAAGTAACAACTAACAAACATATCTAATATTCTAAGTAGCTCAGAGTAGTACGACGGCCTCTTAGTCTCTTTGTCGACGATTGTTTCCTAAAGTTTGCAATTCTATTGTTTGTGAAGACTTTACAATAATTTACTTTGAAGCCATATATTAGTGTTAGTTATATTAGTGTTTGAAGCTTATATTTTAGTGTCAACGGCACAAAAAACAAATCTAATTTTGTATTAAATTTAAAAACATTCACCCAAGATAAATTCTTATTTTTTATGCGTCTTAAACGATCGGCAGTAGCAGTACTGTTAAAGCGTTTGTCGCTTAATGACATGTTTTTATTATTTCCACCAATTATAGTAGTAATTTTGCAGTAATTATATTTTTACGCGAAGTATCATACTCAGCAGTCGGTACGCATGTTTTATGTTTTACACAACTCATCCGCCGCAATTGCCATGGAAATGTTTTAATCAAAAGAAAATGTAAAACGAAAAAGTATAATTATATGAAATGACATCAATAATAACCGTAAGGAGAAAAAAAAAGTGCTTTTGATATAATTTATTATTCAAGTGTCATTATGAAGTCCGTGTACGGTTTATGCGTGTACACTGTACAGCTTAAGTATACACTACATATTTCGTCTTGACAAAATCCAAAATCCAAAATAGTGTAACAAGCGCGGATTTAAATTGTATTCGTATTAAAGTCAAAACATTTGAATAGTTATGTTCTTCGAGGACGTGGTTATACGTGTCACCATTAAATTATTCAAACCTGCCCAATGAAATTACACGGGTCAGACGTCCTTTTGGTAGTCGATTTTTTGAAATTCTTTAGTTGCCTGAAAATGTTTAATTTCAGTTTTTTTTTCCCGTTTAAAAATGTTCAATTTAAATTTCGCAATGTTTGAATACCGTTGCATTTGTCTGACTGTATCTGTCGTTTGTTTGTTTATATGCAAAACTTGATATAATGTTTGGCGTGATTTTAATTAACATTTTTTTTGCTTCCAGGTGTTTATGAGTACGTACCCGCCGAGGACGGAAGCGGCGACCGGTTACAAATAAACGCTCAAAATTGCATCCATTGCAAGACTTGTGACATCAAAGATCCCACGCAAAATATCAATTGGGTCGTCCCCGAACCCGGCGGCGGTCCGGCATACAACGGCATGTAAATCCGTCTGTCTGCGCCCTGACTTTGCGGTCGATCATCTCACCGTCGACGAATGCTCATATTATAGGTATATCACGAAGATCGGTATTAATTTAAAAAATTAAATTCCTACTTGGAGAATGTTGGTTTTTTTTTTTTGCAAATCTAATCAAACTCGGTAATGAACGGTGTTAAAACTTTTAAAAACCAATACTGTGTGTTTTCCAAAAAAAACCTGTTACAAAGTACCAAATATGAAACACTGAATTTTTTTTTTGTATTTATTTACAACAGTACCTAGTTGATTACACTTTTATCCGATATCGTTTGCTAAAAAGTCGATGTACCGCTTTTTATGCGACATTGAGAAAAATGATTTAAATTAATATTAAAGTTTTATCGCGTATAATAATTTACATAGTACATTTTGTTAACTTCAACGTTATATTGATCAACGAGTGTTTGTTTTTTTACACTACAAAATAATTGCATAAGTTATCAAAATGTATAATGATATATTTCATTTTGTTCAATGTCCTTTCCTTAAAACCAGCCGGTTATTTTTTACATGATAAAATAAGTTTTTTTTTTTTAGAATTGTTGCTGTTTTACCTTTTCCTAGTAATACTTTACAAGTTTAAACTTGCGTCTGGCAGTATACGTGTTACCATTATTCAAACACAATCATTATTATTTTTTATTTCTTACTTTGTTTTAGTACCGTAGTAATGTTTTATTAATGTCGATGTAGGAAACTTCACTAGAATCGTATACGCAGTCTGTGGTTATCACGGAAAAACATTTTCGGTTGAATTGGCGAGTTCCGGCAACTTAAAATTACATAGTCAATTAATGCTAACCCAACTCAAATCAATATTATATTTTATACATTTATTTATGTACATTATTTATTTATTTTTTTTTTGGAAAACGCGTTACAGAATGTTTAGTATATATTGTAATATGTTATATTATTGTTCGTTATGTATAAAAATTTAATTTTATCATTTTTTGTTTGTTTTTAATACAATTTGTATTACGAACGCCTCAGATGCGGGACTATAACAGCTATCCTAAAGTATATTATTGTTAAGTTATGTCAACCGAATTTGGTATTTTGTATTTTAATCATTGCTGGGTGTTATTGTTTAAATAATAATTAAAACACAACGTACCTACAACAAAAATGTGACCACCTGTCAGCTCGTTCGTTATCACTACCCCGCAATACAGATTATATTATTATAATTAAAAAATAATTAACACCCTTCGCTAAACGGCGAATTTTCATTAACATTCATCCCACACTATTATTATTCACGAAACCGCCCTAAATGGGTATAGATGATGATGCTTATTCGAAAGAGAGAGAGAGAGAGAAGTAGAGTGAAAAGCAAGTAATATAATAAACCATGTGAATCAGTCAGCTGCAAATTCTCAGTGATATTAAAAAAAAAAAAAAAACTATAATGAAGTTATCGCGTTTTGTCGAACAAAATTAATAGCGTTTGCACCCTACATATTGTTACAGGATATAATAATTGTTCACGATGACTGATATTATTAAAACTATACGAATTTGTTACAGTAACGGACACAAAGGGTTCTTATAAAGTAATAATTATTACAATCGATCAAAGAGTGCAATATATTATATTATTAAATTACATTTTCGAATTTTGTCCGTTGACCTTTTCCAGTATTAAACAATACACTAAAAAGGCAACGTTAGTTGATAGAAAAATGTTCTGTTAAAAATGTATTTTTTATAGTCTGTTATAAATGAAATTGTTTAGAATTCGCAAACTCTGGAGTGTTGAATTATTAAAACGGCCATCACTCTAGAACATATTTTTATAAGTATACTTAACGCCGCTGGTTATACTACCGACTACACTAATGATAACCATAATAATTTTTTACTTTTTAGTAAAATGTTTAACGCTGTTTTTTAATACTTTGTACACATAAATATAAAGTTGTTTTTAACATAACAATAACCTTTAATGTTACAAAGAAAAAAAAAACCGGTAACTAATGGGCAATGTAAAAAAATGTAATTTATATAACAAACTAGTGATTGTTGTATTAGTAGCATTGAGTCTGTCGATGGTCGTCATGTAGTGTCATTTTATTTAAAAAAAAAAAAAAAAAATTAATTTTTGTAATATTATTTAATACATATTACATTTTCTATTACCTACGTATTGTAAGTCTAATAAGCGGGGCCTGTTTTAATTAAATTTGGGCTATTTTTGGAGAGTTTCTTTTTTATTAAAAATATATACACCTAACATTTTTTATATATTATGTATTTATATATATATATATATATATATGATTTCTTTTAAAATTATTAATTAATATAATTTCAATAAAGCAATTCAAACAGCAATCTTGATAATTTGTTGAACTGTTGAAAAAGTTAAAAAGTTTTTTTACATTTAGCCGATTGTTATCTTTTTGATTTATCGGTAAGTTTGCTTTATTGTACTACGTTGTAAGTCTATAACTTTTTCGGTCCTACTGAAAACCCAAACTATAAACAACATGTTATTATTAAAATTAAATACCGGCAACAAGACATTTCTCTATAAAACGTTTCTCTTTTAAAGGTTCAACAGCTTTTAAAGATAATAACGTTTTATTATCGTGCTTTGTTTACTACTTTGTACTATACTGAAGTTTTAATGACTTACTACCTAATCGTAAAATAATGTAGTTTGTACTCGCGTTGGGAATATTGTCTACTTTACCGAGTGGCTGGTAAACACATTTAGGTTGTTATTCAAATTATGTAAAACATTTATATTAACTAAGTTATTTGAACATTAAAGCTCTGACTAAACGTCGCATTAAAGCTTTTAAATAAAATATGAAATCCAAATTCACAATCGATGAGGAAAAAATAATATTTAAATTCTAAATCGGAGGTAGAACGTTTAATTTAAATATTTTTACCTTTGATGCGAATCATAAAAAGTATTTGTTTTATAATGATGTGTTTTTTGTGTTTACTTGAGTCGCACCTCTATCGACCCGGAATCTTAGGCGATTGATACATTGGTGGTTCAATAGTGTTGGAAAAGTTAATTCGTAGTTCCTACACTCATAAAACCGAAAAAATGTATTTTTTTAGTCTACTGTAAATTGTTTATAAAAAATATGTTAACAACAACATATTACGATACTGTATAGTAGTAAAAAATATATAATTGTTGTTAAGGTACGAGTTTATTGATTTATTTATTTGAAATGTTTTCCAAATCTACTTTTTGAATAATTTTAAGAGTATTTTTTTGGATTGTTGTGAAATAAATAAAATTTAAGTATGTAGAAAATCGTTAATTTCCTAAATTTTTAAAAATTTTAAGTAATTTTTTATCGCTTTTAACATTATTTTGTCGATTGGTTGAAAAATTAATTCAATTATTTTTTTTTTACAATAACATATTTTTTTTAATTTAAATATTTTCCTCAATTTAAAAACTACAGAGCAAATTTATATATTTATTTATACTATAAATAATATTAACAAGATAATTAGACAAGATGATTATTAACAATAAGAAAAAACTACAATACACACTGATTCTTTCGGCAATGTCTCGGTCTAAATGATATTTTTCGACCAATTCAAACGGAAACAACAACTGAAGGGATTTTGCGATCCATTTATATGTTGCTTCCCCTCCGGCCTGTTAGGTATTGTAAAAATGAGCTAATAATTACAGCAGCATAATATGTGTCGCCGTCTGGTCGCCAGAAGCTTAGCTGGTCAACTGGATTTGCAATACATTGCTAGACATTTTTTGGTGCTGTCATTGGGACTTGGTAACAAACACTCTCTAGTCTATCTGTGTCAGATTCCGTATTAATTTCCTTTTCCTCTTGTAGATGGTCGATTGACTTGCCCTTTATTTTCTGGCGTTCTGCATACGGGATTCGGTGTGAACTTCTAGGCCGGGTCTTTAACCGGGTTACGTTTAACATAAACCGGTATAAAGCGCTCTATACAATTTTATATTAGCATTATTATTTGCAAAGTGACCTTTACGTTATATTTTTATAGATATAGTTGCACGTTGTTTTTACCGGAAATCAAATAATTTTAAGGAAAAAAAAAACGCTTTTTTCCGATTTTATTTATGGTTACCAAAAATCATACTGGAATATACAAAAACTGTAACGTTTATCGGGGAGATATCCTATAGGTTTGATTACAAGAACTTTGACAATAGCAACTATTTATTTCTCATCTTAGTGTTCTAATTTAATATAGGTATTAAATAAATTACTAGCTAAAATATAATAATACGGTAAAAAGAGCAAATATTACTATAATGGTTATAAGCCGTACTTAACTTTGCATATTTTAAGCAGAATTATAATAATTTCTACAGTCTGGCTGTCTGTATATTCATGCGACCATTAAGCACCCGTGGGGGGCATTTCGCTGTGGACCTTTGGCTTCTTTAGAATAAAATATAATGATAATAATAATAATCCGACGCAGATAATGAACACAGATATCCCTAAGAACATTAGAGATATCTGGTTGTACGTGTTTTTATCGTTATATAGCTTGTTGCGTTCACAGTGAGCAGCGAGCGAAATTGTATGGAAATAGTAATTATCTTTCTAATGTCTTTCTCGCAGCGCTCATGTACATTATCTGGCGGCGAATTTTCGCCAAATCAAATGCCTTTGCCCTGTAAATGATTAAAAATGCACACCTTGGGCGTCTAACCGTCTGACATCATGTACATATGTAATATGTATAATTTGTATGTATATAAAGAAAAGCGCGTCAGACTTTTGAATTACAATAATGTGAAATAATGTCATTGCCGAAATACTTTCTAGAGTTTACCGCAATTTAAAGTTTCATAATTTCCGTTAGTTAATAAATCACAAGATAAATACACCTACATTTACCTGGCATCTAATTTATTACATTGATAATATAAAATAATATACACAACAGTACTAACATAGCACCTATTTATGCAATTGAACAATTTTTAATTGTGTGGCGACTAATTATACAAACAAACGAGTACCATTTTTTCCTTTTCCATCTGACAATAAACATTTTTGCCATATTATAATTCTCTATTTAAAAAAAAAAAAATATTTTAGCGGTACTTTTAGATAAACACAATATGAAAATATTTAAAAATACGCGTTATTATGAAACTAAAACCTCGAAATAGGCTAAAATGGCTAAAGGTAATTTTTTTTACATTTTTTTAAGATACCAAGTGCGAGGATAAACGAGAGAGAGAGAGAGAGAGAGAGGAGAGATAGGTTTTTGAAACGAAACGCTGAGTGTTGTGTTTGTTGTGTGATTCGGTCCATTGTCAGACGATGCGCCATGCGGTTTCCACCCCATACAAAGACCGCCCCGCCGACGCTGCCCTTCGCGTGGCAAAACTGCGCGGCGTTACAAACGGCCGAAAGTGCCTGCGAAAGACGAACAGTCGTAGGTATCGCGCCACAATGCCATAATTGCCAATCATTTTCCACGGCATTGTGTGTAAATGTAGCAGAAGAATGGGGCGAGGCGTTTTGCTGACATTGGCGACAAATCCGTAGGGAGACACGGCCACCAAATGTGCACACCGCGTGTCCCGAAAGATTGTGCCAATTATTTGGGTGTTGTCCGGACAAAGCAAAACCCTCTGTACAAGTCACGAGTTTTCCACGACTCGTCAACGTTAAAGCGATGGGCAAAAAAAAAATAAAAAAAAATAACGTACAGCCGGAGGAACGGTATTGATTTTGTTTCTTTTGCATCCAAAAGTGTAATTACTCGTGCTCCCGCGACGGCAATTCAACGGGAAAAAAAAACTTCAAGTCCCGAGGGGCGAGCGCCCATCGATTTCCGCAGTACAAAACTACACCATGCCAGTTATTAATTATAACCGATTAAAACTGATACCGAGTATTTCTCACCGTTCTTGGTAGATGTCGCTGTTTTTCGCACAACAAGCGCTTACTACTTTTTACCACAATCGGTTTTGGAGTCCGTAAAATATCGGTAAATCGGTTGGATCTGGTCCGTGTATGGTAGACAACAAAGAGTTCATAAGCGACAGATATTACCGATGAAACGGAAACTCTGAAATCTATCTCAGCCCTTTACTACACGATCGTTAGTTTCCCCCCCCCCCTTCTCCAGCCCGATCAATACTCATCAGGGTTGTATCGCATTTCCCCCCCCCCCTTATCTCGCGCCGGAAATAGTTAATGGAAGTTACAAACCACCCCGTAGACGGGTCTGGACGTACTCATTTCCTTTGTACTCGTGCTAAATAACGAAGCACACAGTCGAGTATTTTCACTTTTTTTAAGTGCCTACAACGAACATTTTTACCTAATGTTCATTGTTCTTTGTTGGTGAACCATCATTTTATGATCAATAACCATTCGAATTTCATTTATATACAATATTATATAAATCAACAAATTTGTGTTTTGATGTGTTAAGTTATTTTCTATTTAATTTAGTGATATTACACATTCGTTTAAAAAAAAAAAAAATACAATAATTTTCCGCCTCCACGGTATAAAGGGTACCGGTAATAAATTGATAATCGTTCTAAATATTTGTTGTATTACAAGCCATTTGGAAAATAGTTTGTTAGACCCCCGTTCGTATATCCTTTATCGTTAACGGACGACCAGAAGATCAGCTGGTCAGAGCTACCGTAGGGTTTCCGTTTTCGACCATATTGCAATTAATAATTCTCGAGGACGGATGAGTTGGAGAGAAAAGCTTAGTGTGTTTAAACTATTGTGCATTAGAGAATTAATTTACCTAATGATATATTATTATCGTACTGTACACCAGATGAGTTGAAGAAAACAACTTCTATAACAATATATTAATAATATGCTAGTTTTCCGAATACATTACAAAATATGTTTTTATACAAATGAACAATATTACTTTAGTTTTATTGTTATCCCATCATATACAAGATATTATTGGTTTTATACTTTCAACATACTTTTTACAGTAGGAAAAAACCGATTTTGCACTTACACAAGTCCACCTCACTTCCGTGTAGAGAGATGTATCATCTTTACACAGTCCACCCTTAATCACTGTCCTTATCCCCAGGATATTCTGACATGGCGCTGATTATGGCTAAATGCATCCTCTGGAATTATTAATGACAATCCGTGGTCACGACGAAGTCGCCATGTCGTCCGTCATTGTCATCTCGCATACCGTAATAGCAAAAAGCAATCAAAATCGTTTCCTAACAACTGTTTGTAAATTAAACTATAAATAATATTATATAATTTTTTATCAACAGCTTAACTTCGAAAATTTCACGTACAACATTGTCTCCCATTACAATCAGTGAGAACCAATGTATTAACAATAATAAATGTTCAGTTTTCATTTAGAAACATATTTAAAATAGTATATAAATTATCAACATGTTACATCATATATTAGAGTTAGAAATGATAGGCTCTAAAGCTATAAGCCTAGTTGAAAGAACAATAATTGTTTCTTATAATGAATGGTGCGTAAAATATTTTAGTTATCATAAGAGTATAAAATATTAACCTCGAAACGGTTTCCTACAAATTAGTATTCAATAAAAGTAATGATGTTAGTACAAATGTGTTAAACTTTTTAAACAATTTTAATAGTTAATCAATTTTTATACTCTAAAATTATTCTCAATTTTGTCGCATGTATGTATGGAATTATATATAATATACCACTCGATTCGACGGCCTTGGTGTAATATTTTATTGCTTAAGGGCACTTGATCGGAATTCGGGTTGGTTATTAATAATTCAGGCTAGAGGTCAATTTTACAGCAACGACACAAAATAGCTCGAATAAACCCTAATTGAACGCCGACAGTTTGAACCAAGTATCATTTTTTTTATGAAACGAGGACATTTGCACTCGATCAATTTTGGCAACCGCCATCACGGTAAGGTAATCGAAATTTGAACATTTATAATTAAATAAATCCATTTTGAATTTAAAAATAGATTCATGCATATTTTATCGAATAAAAAAAAAAATATAAGCATTGAGCGGAAAACGTCCGTTAGCTTTTTTTATCGCAGAAATAGTTTGTTTAATATATTTTTTTCCTTTAAGTAAATCCAACCAAGTTTTAGTGTTTTTTTCTTTTGTACATTTTACAATGATTACCGGCTTGAATTGTTTTTTTTTTTTTAAATTAAAAAATTACATTTGAATTTTGATGTTAAAATTTTACATTTCGATTTTTTTGTTTTACATACTAATTGTGTAACGCAAGCAGAACCGTCAAATAATATTATAGCGTGCTGACCTTTTCTGTAGGTAGTTAATATTTTTAGTCTGAGCACGCTAACATTCAATGAACACGAATCGCACTCTTGACAAATAAAAAATTTGTTGCTTCGGTGGCGGTCACGATGCGTTGGGAAAAAAACTTTGAATTATACTCGCCGGACTGGCAGCGGTCGTTCACCTAACGGCGGTATAACTCTGAGCCCTAGGATATTATAAAATCTGACAGTCAACACATTTTCTGATCGACCGAAACAAATAATAACGGGCAGAGGTGAATTTTCACTGGACATGCCACATATAAAAAACTAAAAAAAAAATCACAACCCTACTATAAATTGTAATAATATGTTGTGATTTTGTACGGTGATACAAAATAAAATCTGCAATGTTGGAACGCTGAATAGATTTCCAGCTATTTCAAATAAAATGTCGGTTTCAAAATGCCAGAAATAAAATTCTCTCTCCGGTACGATGAATGTTAATAAATTGGTGTTTTTCGCTAAACAAATCCGCCATTGTTTAATTATTGTTATTCGGTCGATATTTAAAAGCCCACAGCGAGGCGTCCGCTAAATTAAACCCAATGTAGATTATTCATTAGTCGAATAACAACTTAAGCTCCGAGGAAGTATGCACAACGGGAAATGGACCCATTACGGTAATGGGCTGTGATATTTTGCGCGTTCAATATAATAATTATTTTGAATATTTCGTGTAATGCGCACAAAGTAAAATAATACACTATTATAGAGTGGCCAGAGCCCAGGTGGATAGTTTTTTTCATAATTAGGTATAAATTAAATGTCCACGTTAAAGCTCGTCTTACGTCAATTCATTTTTATTTCAACAACAAAAAAATAAGTAAAAATATTATTTTTCTCATTTTTCTTGACGTTGAAAGTTATATCCGACATAATAACCTGCGCTTAAATCTTATCGTCGTTATACATATATATATATATAATATGCTTACTTAATATAAAAACAATTTAAAGTAGTTTAATTCGTTTACATTTTTGCTTTTTCCTAAAACTGTTTTTAAAACGCCAACCTAAATGGAAAACAACGTAAATGTATATGCAATGTTTTTCAAATATTCACTTCATCGTGAAATAAATAGAAAAACAAACTAAATTCTGAAGTATTTATCAGGATAATCAAAATAATATCAAATCACATTCCTCCAAGCGCTTTTATGTTTTTTATTTAATAATAATACTTAATGTATGTTAACTGTGACTGTATAGAATATGAAAAATATTGGAAAATATTCAATTGGACATCAAGTTTCTTTATTGTTATTAGTTTTTTTTTTTGGTCCAAACGTTTTCGTATATATCCTACCATGACTCATATGATGAAATAAATTCTCTAACCGTTCAATAACAGCTCTTATAATAGAAACGAACAAGTGAATATCGCCGTTGCGCGTTTTGAATTCCCAATGAATTACGCTCGAAGGAAGACAATAAACATTGAATTGGAAAACAATTGGGGGAAAAGTACAAAAGGGTATAATAACATTATGGTGTTCAACGCAGAACCTTTTCTCCGGATCGCCTGTGGGAATGTTGTCCATTTCATGTGTTCATATTGTGTTCAAACCATCTTACAGAAGGCAAAATATAAATGTTTAATTTCAATAACTATTTACAGAAATCAAACTTAATTCCACATATGAATCGTATCAAGAAAAAAGAGTTGTTAAAATATTATGTAAGAAACATGCATGTACTGCCAAACGTATTAAAATTGGTATTTTTGAAAGACGATTTTTTAAAACATTCAACTTTCAATCTAAATATTTGTTTTTTTTTTTTTTACTATCATAATGGTGATGTGTATTATTCGCAGAGTTGAGAATATTATTTAGTAAATTTAAATTATTAGTATTTCAGAACTAAGAATTTTTGTACATTATATCATATCTAAATTACGTAAGGACTTACTACCGGATTTATTCGAAATCATCAATGGCCGCATGTTATACTATTGTATTGTTTATCATTTAAAACAACATTATGTTACCAGTGGTGTAAATATTTTATCGGCGACTTTGGTATTAATCAACGAATTTGACAGTATCAATATTGCGATCGCAATGAAATATACTGCACTATATATTGTACCAACTCGAAAGCTGTTACGAGGATTATAAGGTGTAATCATTTACACGGTTTATATTATAATACAATATGTCTATGTGTGTATGTGTAAATTAGCCGCACAGAAGCCGTTTGTGTATAATTTATGCATGCGGCGATTCTCAATAAATTATTGCTTTAGCTACTGACAGCCGTTGCAGTCCATACAACGAATTGAACACACACAAACGTGCCAACGATACTTGCTACGCCTCGGGGAATAATAATTTTGGATTAGGCGTTCAGCGTATAACGATGAACAAACAAATAACAGACGATATTGATAGAGCCGGGAATGAACTTGCGCAGGTTAGCAGTTAATAAATTTCAATTCGCAGTATAATAATAATAATACATATTTTATTATCCGTTATTTATACGCGTGCATGTAAAACTGAGAGATCATCAGCTATTTCGCACCAACCGAAATAATAAATGTACTATATATATATTATTATGTACTTTGAATGTACCGGGTAAAGGGACATCATGTGCATGGGAATTCCATGAATGGTTCATTGGACGAGCTGTTGAATGTAGTTTAGCAGCATCTGTTGAGCGATGGTTATACTTGGGAGTTTTTTGAAAGCACGTATATTTTGAAAATCAGCTTTTTGAACGTTCGGATCGGTTTGTTACTAGTTATAAGTAGGGCAGAAGACTTGTAGCTCTAAAAAAACACTAAATATGCAAGCACTTATGCACTTAAAAACCCTAAAATATGCACTATTTATATGCTTTACAATTTTTTTTAGCAATTTAATTAAACAAATTAATTACTTTAATTAAAACATTTAAAATAAGAAAAACAATTACTGACTAAATTAAACTATATGTATATGCTATACTATGAGTCCACGACCAATAAAAGAATAAAAACGTTGGCTTAATGAAACTTTTACTATTTATTGACTTAATTATACTGTAATTAATGTACAATTTATTAAAGATAGGCATATTGAGTAATTGATTTTTTTATTTTAATAATTTGATATTCATTCTACTTCTAAAAATAAATTTCCAATATTTTAGACATTTTTTACTGCTTATTGTTTTGATAAATTATTTTTAATAAAAATGTTCGAAAAAATCTCCCTAAAAAGTATATTTAACTTAAAAATGCCTCAAAAAGCAAAAAGGACCTAAATATGCAAAAATATGCAACATAAAATTACAGATTTGGCTTTGTCATAACCTAAAACAAATTTCTTTATGGTTGGCCTTTTTATACGACTGCGCAAAACAAATATGCAAATGCTAGAAGTCCTCTGCCCTAGTTATAAGTAACCGACGTCCTCTACTCGGGATTTTTGACAGTAAGTATTATTACAAGCATTTTAATTTGATACGCCAGACCAGAGCTAACAATCGACCGTGTGTAAGTTTTATTTGTAAAGTCGTTTATTATTTGTTGTACTCCAGAAAGTTATTCGTCACATAGTTTGCCTAAATTAATTATTTACTACAACAAATATCGTAAAACCAATTTTAAATTATAGGGTTATAACAACATGAAAACAAAATGCGTGATCCGTGTTAAAAAGTGGATAACGCCTGTTGCATAGTAACAAAAACTTGAACAAAATTTGTAATTAACATATGTATATAGTTATTATACCAGCAACTATAATTTGTATATACTCCATCATCATCATCATCAGCTTAACGGATGAGATGATGGTTATAATCTGTGTATACTTACTTACAAAAAAATATGTAAGTTATTTTATCTTTCGTAACTTTTCAGTGAAAACAATTTAATTTTAAACATTTTAAATTAGATATAATTATTTTTTTTTTTGTCTACATTAAAACGAATTGTTATGTTTGAAAAATATCTTGTCTGAACTAGGCGGGATCGCTTATTTTTTCATTGCCGCTCTATAATTGTGTCACTAAAGTTATGAAAATAATCTACCTACAGTTACTATTTTGACACGTGGACGACGGTGTGTAAATTTTAATAATTATTCTCGTGGGGTTGATTGGTGTTGGCTACGAGAACGGAAAAATACAAATGTATTATTCATGTTCGCGCATAAAACATGGGGATTTCGTTTACCGGCTTTATTATAGGGTTTTAAGATTCAATAAACTAGAGTCAGATCGTAAAAGTTTCGCCATAGAATAGAGATAAATTACACTTCGTTAGGTTCGTCCCACGTACCGTATAAAACGAAGCACAATCTAGGTATTGGATATCCGTGTACACACAACTCTATCTATTTTTAATCTGATTCTAATTAAACGAACCGTGTGTGTGCAGGCATCAGTCGTCAGCTTGCCGAGTGGTTTTCGATTGTGAAATATCCAATAACGACGCTCCACATCGGTTTTATGGATCGGTTTTCAACCCCGTTGTATGTATATTTTATAATAAAAAAAAAAACGTAGGACATCCAGACGAGGGAGGAAAATCGGTATCGATTAAAAAACGGTTTTTTTTTTTTTTTTATACTTTAAGGTTTGCCATTGGCGATTCGTCATAATATATTATAAGCTCAAACACTATACCGGCGTATCGCACCCCCTAATATTGTCGAGCCGAAAACCCCAAGCACAAAAGACCGGCAGATGCGTACGCGGGAGGAGGTCACGTGTTGGTCGCGAATGAACAAAACAAAAAAAAAAATCGTCACCGACGCCTCCTATCCGAATTAGTGTGGGGGGGGGGGGGAGGATTTTGCATTGTGATGTTAATGTCGTCGAGCGTACATAGGACAATACATATAGGTATAACATAATAATTTTGTCGGTGCCCTCCGGTTGGGTTAATTCCGCATCGAGCGGCGGCCACGGGGTCCAAAGCTTACTTATAATATTATCATATTATACGCTTTATTATTATTATTATGATTATTGTTATAACATGTGAATAGACGGCACACGGACTTTTGCACGTGCCCTATTGTGCGTTTGCAAAAACATCTGCCTCCTCCCCCATGCAAGTTGTCGCGCATCTATGCAGATAGACGGTGTAGGTGCAATAATTATGGGACTCGAAAAAAACGTTGGAAATTGTTTGTCCTCTTCTTCTCTCAACCCTTTGGCAACACTCGACGCGCACGAGTCTGTTTAACGGTTTTTTTGGAGTTGGCCAAACAACAGCGAAGGGGGTCGTCAGCACAAAACTCGGCTCGTGTTTTTTTGCCAGTAAAACTTTCCAAGTCGAAAACCGAGGTTTTGCGGTACAACATGTCAACTTAAAGCTTTTCTGTAAATTGGGCTGTCCGAGTACACCCATATAGTACAAGCTCGCTGCCACCCAAAATCAGTGAAGTCAGTTACTTCTTGCAAACCTAAGTCGCAACACCGTCGACGGGTTTTCATAGAAAGTTCAAAGTGTTCTTCGCAGAAGTTTTATTTATCGGTAACGATAAAATAAATAATAATCGGGGAGTATAGAGCAGCTGGTACGCGCCGAAAAGTTTTCTTATGCGAAAAGGATTTTGATTAGGTTTGTGTAAGAACAAGGGGCTGTTGTTCATGATGATACTCGACTTCACATCGCCATAAATCAATACTTCCGGCAAAACTAATTTTCTGAACAACACGTTAGGGGAATACTAATTTATTCGAACACACAACGACAATATATAGGATTTTCTAATAGTTTTTGAAAAAAGAAAAAAAAAGGTACACAACAACAACAACAACATTATTCTGCCAACATAGATTTACTTATTTTTCTGTTATTGGATTGTTTACAATATCATTTTTAGGCATTAAAATAAACAATCAGCACTCAGCACGACAGCATCGTTTTCTTCGAACCAAAAGTTCTTACAACATAATATTATTGTATAATAACACTCGTTATCTAAATAGCCGGGAAAAAATTACATGTTTTCTTTATCATGTTTAAAATCGATTGGTTTAACAAAAATAAAATGTTAAAAATGTATGGTTGAACCATGGTTTTGTGCTCTAGTGATTCATACGGGTTATAAGCTAAAAATTAAAACTGCATTAAATCATTGTAAGATATCGTTAATGGTATAAAATGATAAATTACACACCGAACAAAGGCGGACAAACCCGGTGGGACGAAAGCGAAACTATAATCGGAGCACTCTCTTTCACGCCGGTTGCCTTGAAGAAACTTAATTTTTCTATTTTCTCGTGTGTAACGTCTAATGGGTAAACTTTACTTATTAACTTTTGGTTTGAACAGTAGCGCTGGAACTGAAAGAAATTTACATTAATTAGTTGTTGTACCGGATCAATGATTATTTTTAATCGCTTCGGTGTTTTATTCTCAGAGACAATGGCGTCGAGACACAAAAAAAACATATTAGTCGGTTGTTATTGTGTACCTAACGCGCGCAAAGAGTTTTTTTAGTAAACAATATTTTTTATCAATACAATGGATAATCGTTCAGGCCCGTATTAAATTGTCTACGATTATTATTGTGTGTTTACGGTTTACACATGATATTCGCGAACCGCGGTCGATAAATGACGGACGTTTGCGCATTTCAACGGGAATCGGGCAACATCCAAAGAAGACTAGCAGTTTCGAATGATATAATACAACGGTCTGGGGCGATAGCTGCGCACCTTTTGGCCGACCGTGGCGGGCGCGTGAGAGGTTTAACCGTTTTTAAACAACGATGATTTTTCATAAGTCCCGCCGTCGTCTTTGATTGCCCTGTGCACCAGCTCGCTCCGTCTTGCCCGTAAACGCCGCCGAGCACGTCTGTAGATAAATCAACGTTACGGCACTTGCACTTTGAAAAATTAACCGTAGTCGGGTACACGCAATACGACCAAGCCCGTAGTAAAATGCCGGACGGCGGCAGAGGGTGGAAACCCTTCTTTATATTTCTATATTTCACCCGCGGTACCTCTCCTCGCCCGCCTCTGACAACGTCCATTGCGACGGGGGTCGCGTTATATTTGGGCGTCCCGTTCCGCCCGCATTAACGTTTTTTTAAAAACCGACAAATTATGAGCGAAAACCGCGCAACAATGTATGTTTAATTAAAAATAATAACATACCCTTAAGCGCAGGAGCCGCGCATTTTTTTCCGCCGTCTAAAGAGAAATATTATATTATTCTCATTTCCCGCGGAGTGGATTCGTGCAGCCAAAGGGCCGTTTGGATATTGTTATATTTTGTTATTCTGGCGGCGACAAGGGTTGTTTCGTGCATTGAAAGGCGCCGAGTCATGCAACACAAATAGCATTGCGGCGCAGGTGACTCACCGGTGACGTTACTTACGGATTCAGGTGGCGGCTCCGGCCACACGGATCGATTCGCGCCGGATGACTAATATGTATACACTCGCGAATTCGGTGTATTTTAATTTGTTTTTCCATTCGAATTGATCGTTCCGTATCGCGCACGTCGTGTGCTTCACACACACACGTGCACTATAGTATTTGTTTTCCCATTAGCCGATAACACCGAATTCGATAAAAACGGAGCACACGTGGGCGGACGTCGAGGTGACAAAATCGGTTATTATATTTTTCCTAAAACCAAAAAAAAAAAAAACAACATACAAGTTGAACTTGTTTGCCGACAAAACGGATTCGGCTCGAAAGCGTTAGCGTTCCGGCGCTGTCTTGACCGACATTATTATAATAAAATATTATACACGTTATATGTGTAATGATCACACGTTCGTTTTGAACGCGCAATACACGGGCAATGCATTAGATAAATTGACAATGAAAAATTCATCAAGTTCAACCACTACAGAAGTATTAGTTTCTCGGGTCGTGTAATGTATTATTCATAGATATCGCGGCTAATAGTGGGAGGGGGGGGGAAAGTACATTAAATCCAAGCAGAACGCACTTTCCCTGATGGTAGTTCATCAAATAGTAGTCTTCAAACTCAATACGTCCATTAGAATTATTCGCGGTGCGGTTTATCATCGCTGGATCGCCTAAAAGCTCGGTAAAACGAAATAATATTATATCAAAGCTGATACTATAGGGTATAATATAATTATTATTGTTGTTTTATCCTGTTGGTCGGCGTATGCGGTTGGAGGGTAATAGCCACGTTACACGGATCGGTCTATACTTTGTCACAAAGTCTCTAGTGCACCACTTAGATTCATATCGCACCAATAGCTATATGGAGTTTGTCTTTTATATATACTTACAGTACTCACGTGCGTTGTAAAATGTCGAAAAATCATTACTTATAGTCATTTCGTGAACCGTGAACGCCCATAAAGTTAATAGGATTTTCAAAAGTTAACTCTAAGTCTGTAGGTTAACGGGGTTCGAACCAATTTCCGCTGTAAAAGTAATAGTACTTTGAGTGTAATAAGTTTCGGTACGATGCTGAGAAGAAATTGTTTTGTTTTTCGGGTTGATGACAGCCCATTAATTAATTATCAAGGAGAAAAGTACAGTCATTTTCTTTCTAGAAAAATTGATATAAATTAGAAAATGTTAGTAATAAACATAGATTTAAATAAAAAATAAAATACACATTAATATTTGTTAATTAGCTATTTTTTTTTCAAAAGAAGATTTTTTTATCAGGAGATGTACTTTCTGAGTAACTGACCAGTTTTAGCGGACAAATTATGCTTCATCAAGATGTTTGACATGGGTGGTTTTCAATTAAAACAAATTTAGGATAGTTATAAACACCATTGAACAATTGTAAAATTTAAATTAAATATCTCTATATTTTATACAGATGTTCTGTTGCGCAAAAACTCATATTTTGTTTGATGTTGTTCTACTAAAATCGCCTGTCGTCGATGCTATTTATTTATCAAATGCATCATTCATTCGGATATTAAGCTAAACTCTAAAGAATGTTATAAAAAAAAAAACGTTGCATCATATTGAACTCGATGATGTCATATTTAATTACTATATATTTTGCTACTTGACTGATAACTATAATATACAAAAGTATAAAAAGTACTTTTTACAAAAACAAAAAATGAATAAATGTATGTATTATTAGCTTATTTATTCTTGGCGTTTTACATACAGATATCATAAAATGCGATTCGTTGACCGCGTCGTTGGCCAGTTAATAACAATAATGTGGTGGGATAGCGTGTTGTATTTATAGAATAATTCTATGCAAAAGGGTCTAGTAAGAATGAAAAAAATATGTGTTATATTTAATCAGTAATACTATGTACTCGTGTGAAGGTTATGTTTACCCTTCGGTTTATCGGGAAAATAATTAAATGACATAGACTGTATAAATATATGTGTATATGACCTGACCTATTTAAAATAATGTAAACTGAAAACATATATTTACAGACGGCTAAAAATTGATTTTGCTAGTAAAACAGTAAGCAGTTAAGTTTTTTTATTACTTGGTATTTCATTATTCCCATTACTATAATTCTGAAGAGTTAATTAATACATTTTGTTTATTTAATTATTAAATAAAAATGAAAATAATTATATATACTATTGATATAGTGTACTATTTAATATTTTATCTCTTATAACACTATTGGACTTTTTAATAACCAAACCAATTTATTATTGTACTTATTATTTAATTCGCCGGTTTATACTTGAACACTTAAAATGTATGCGTTATATAGAATTCTAATATTTTCCCTCTCTTAGACAACTAACATCTGTAGCATTTATATGGTAAATTAATACTGTATTTATCAAATCCTAAATATCTGGTAGTTCTTTGGGTAAAGTTTGTAGTTTGTAGTTTTCGGCGAGTATTCAGCTAGAATAGAGGAAATCAATTGCGACTGAATTGTTTATTCAGTTAATGTAGCATTTGCTTCAAAAGTTTAACCACAAAGAAATATATTATTGCTTTAAGAGTAAAAATACATCAACTATTGGTTTAATAACAAAATGAAATTATTAATATTGTATACTAAAATGTTGTATTACTTTTTACATCAGTTTAAAAAAGAGTTTAATAGATAACTTTGATATATAATATCCTAAGCTCTATATATACAAAATCATTACTCACTGATATTGTCCCAAACATTTCCTAAATAATACAAAAATGTATATTTTGTGCCTATTTTAGATTTACTATTATTCTTAGTGTTAATTTATCTAAGACTTATTTTGGTCAATTAAAAACAAAATAACTACAAAACTCATTAAATCAATGAAAAATAAAAAAATGGGTTTTATAATTAAAATTTTAGGTAAAAATAAAAAATATATTTTTTTTTTTTAACTAGAGAATATGGACAATAAGTAAACTATGCGTACAATATTGATTACTTGATATGACTTAATATGACTGTAACGATTATTGTAGAAAAAAAACGTTTAACTGTATTTTTTACACTAAAGCTGATTTACTTCGTCAATGGTGACTTTCAATTCACTGACCACTATATAATATTAAACACACGCCCATATTGTATATTTGCATTTACATTGCTCCAATAATTGAACGGGGTTTAAAGGGGTTGAACTGTTGTTGCAACTATTCATATTTAAATTTTACAGCTAGAAATTCAGCTGCTGTACAGTGTAGGTACAATGTGTATTGTGTTTTTCACATACCACACAACATTTTTGTCATTAATTGTTATTTATAATACGAAATTTTGTAACGAACAATCGGGTCGTTATGCGTTAAATAATTAATATTATGATTATTAAAAAGAAGTAATTTAGCAGTAAACGTTTATATAGTATGAAATATTAACGTTGTCGGTGCAGTTCGCACAAACAACTTTTAACCCAGCGAGCAGCACCGTTGTTTAATTAAAAATAATGATTAAATCATTTTTCTCAAACCGCCTTTGATTGTTTTTTTTTTTTTTTTTAGCAACAAATTGTAAACGAAAACAGCGATTGGCAATAAAAGAAAACAATCAATATTACTCAAAACCTACTTTCTTTCGCCAATTACCTAAGCATAAAAAACACAATGAATGTAAAAAAAAAAAAAAAATCAAGATTAATGAACTCGTCGATAGAGTTTTTAAACGAACAAAAAAATGTGTCTGCCGGGAAATGTTTGAGCGCTTAGTTTATTTTAATTTTTCGACTCTCACCGGTCTAAAGGAATTTAAAATATCTCAATCGACAAAGAACGTTAGGTACATGCCGAAGTCAGTGTTTCAATTTATTATAATTATTATGGCCGTTTTATTTTTTTCATCACCGTAAAAATCCGAAAATGTGTTTGTTGAGCTCATTTTCCAAGTATTCTTCTGCGTTCATTATGTTTTCACGTTGACGTTTTCGTGCCGCGAATTAAGTTTTTTTTCCCACGCGACGTCACTTAACGACGACGAATCCAAACGTAATAATAATAATAATAATGATGATAATGCAGCTTTTGGGAATGCTGAAAAACACTAAACCACTTTTCGGTAGAATGGTACGCGCTACGCTTTAGTTGTATGTACAATGTAGATAATTTTTTTTTTTTTTAATAAGGACCGGCTGACACGTGCCCTAGTACACCACCCCCCCCCCTCCACCACCACCCCATCGCGGTAATTTCATTCTTGTACCTATGGCCATGCTTGAACGCGTGGCCTCGCGGTACCTACCCCGCTACATAGTATAGCTCAGTGCTCTGCACATTGCACGCACAAACAGGGTGCACCGCTCCAATTACAAAAATGCGCCTCCGGGTGTGTGTCAATCTGCCGTTTCGGCGGTGTGCGCACGCTCTAGTTAAAAAAAAAAAGGGTCTAGGCGAGAGCCAAAGGGGAGGTGGACAAAAAAATTGCCCCCCTAAAATGTCCATTGTGCTCGGGGCCGCGTTCATTGTGAACCGGTTGGTGGACGACGCACAGTTGTCGGGGTGGTGCTCGGGGGCCTTTTTGTCGCGCTGTCGACCCACGGCATTTAGATCTACCCCCGGCGGCCTTTGAACGTACCAGGGTCGCAGCTGACCGACGCGCACGCAAGCCCGGTGTGCACCCTTTCGGCCGCCACCGCCACCGCGCCTTTGCAGTATTTCTACCCCCGTAGACGAGGGGCGGCACGGTGTTTTCGCCCCTCGTCGTTTTCCGTATCGTTCAAAGGCAACAATGCACAGAATATTTTCATCGCGCATATTATAATAATAATAATAATACGCGTCTATATAGGCGACTCGGAGGGGATAAAAAGCCACGGAAGAACGTTTTAATTGATCCCATCGAGTCGACCCGCAAAGAAACGCAAATGTAATTCTATAAACAAGCAACAATTAAAAAAAATATAAAAATGTTCATAACTCTTGTTTTTTCTAACTACAGTTTAAAATAGTCATAGTTTATTGAAATAAACAGAATTTTCAACAAAAAAAAAAAAACAGGGTTTTTCCTGCACTTTAATTGTCCCTCCTCACTTAATACTGACCCTCAGGATATAACTGTGTGTATTATACATAGTACTACTTTTACGTGTTCAGGCTAAGAAAACCATCTAGGCTAGTAATTCGAGTCCACTTTTTCTAGAAACGCAAAAAGTGTAAATACTCAACATACCAAAACGCGAACTTAATGAGCTAAATCTAATTTATAGATATTTTCTTCAACAGAAATGTATACTATTTTTTCGTTTATAGTTTTGATTGAAAACTAATACTTAAATAAACTTTAAAGTATATTTTTTTTAAATATTTCTTTTTTTCTATAACGGTTTTGTATATTTTTTATGATTCAAGTTAAATGGAAACGCGTATACATTTAAGGCATTTTGGATAGGCAATTTCCTTACATGTTTTATCCGTCTGCTAGTATGGCTCGTCATTAAATTGCCAATATAATTCACTATATAACAACTTTATTTTTCAGGTTGTATACGATTCTAAAGAGTTGATTAAAATTTTGTTTTATAGTACTCTACCGCGCAACGCTGCTGTAGATAAGTAACTCATTTTTAAATTACAAATAATATTGTTTTTAAATTTCGAATCGCAGAATGTCAAGAATAAATTTAAATCAAAATTGTTCGAACCAATTTCCGGTTAAACCTCATTAAAATCCTTTCATAATAATATTAGACTTATAGTTTAGCCGATCAAAACGTATTACGCGATAATTGGCAATCTAAATTTGCTTAATACTTTGCGACTCACAGCTTTGAATCTAAACAGGAGAGAAGGAAATATTATTTCCTTCAGAGTGTCTAATGCTAGGGATAAGTTGTTCGGTAAGTGTAGCTCAGTTCTAAGGTCTTTGTAGTTGCGGCAGTGAATTATTATAAGTTGCTTATTGTTGTGAGGGTTACACACTCACACCAAGTTTGGGGCATGTTTCAGGAACAGGGTTTGATTTCTCTCAATTTGTTTACGGTTCAGCTTCGTTTATTATTCCACTGCTTTAATTTAATGTGTCGTGTTTTCAAAGTAAATTGTATGTTTGTACAATTTAGCTAGTTTCGAACGAACTTGAAATATATTATAATAAACCTTAATTAATTAGCACTTACAGTTGTATAATTGGTAAACAACAATAATACACCCGATTAAAATTTGTCAAAAATGCGTTATTTTTCATTAGGATAATATAATGTGTAACGGTTAAAGGAATATCCGGTGTGTGTGTAAAGGTAATTAGGTTCTATATCGTTATTGTTGTTGTTCTGACTACATACTGCACATTGTTATATTTTTTCATTGTGTATGCTGTGCGTGTGCTGACAAAACGGTGTTCACTCGACAACATCGGCCACTTAACCCGCTCGCTGCAGGCGGCCGCCCATACAGCGGCCACCGTTACCGCCACTGGCACCACCTCATGTGAATGGACGGTAAATTTTCAGCCACAGAGACAAAATAATATTATGTAAACGCACCACCTGGCCCTTTCATCCAGCTGCTGTTGCTGCTGCCGTTGCCACTACTATTTTTTATACATTTGATGGAACGGCGAGAGAAACAAGTTTTTACCAGTATCGCAACAGATCACTAGAACTCTACTCTGCTGACTGATGCAGCGGAAATCATACGGACAATTATATTATTAAAAAGAGCCAAAACGAATCGCAAAAAAACTTAACAGTAAATATTCATTTAACAATAATTGTATAACTTATGATATTGAGACTTAGTCTACAAAACTAATTTTTAAAATAATACAGTAGTTGTGAGCTCATTGTAATGTAAATCGCGTATTTGTACAACTGTTTATAAGTGGTGTTTTTAAGATGATATCGTTAAAATTTAATTTTGTAAAAAAAAACGGTTGCTTAAAATTGTACTTAAAAAAAAAAATTGAACTCTTAAAAATAATATGGAATTTCAAATAATAGGGCTTATGTTAATTTGGGTCAGACAGAACATGGTAAAATATATAAGATTGGTCGACGAAACAGACTGGGCATTAAATAGAGAAAGATGGAGAGGCTTAATAGTGGTAGCGCAGGTCTTAAATGGACCGTTAAGCTGTTGAAGAAGAAGAAGAGTTGAAGATTTGATATTGCCTTTATCATTGCTACAGCAATAAAGTTTATACTTGTGTAACATATTTTTTAAATTAAACTAAAATACGTATTATTGAAACTTGGAAGAAAGGAACGTAAGATAAAACAATTTTATTGACACTTGTTTTTATTAATATAGGCTTTTAACATTGTTAAATCGTACCTACAAATATATTAAAATGTTAGTAATCAAATTAACATTTTTTTTTTTTACCGATGTACATAATATTGTTTAATAAAATAATGTAAGATGTGGAAATAAATTGTCTAATTAAAAAACGTCTTAAAAAAATATTATACTTGCAGTCGAGTATAATACTTGACAATATGTAATATATATGTCGCTAATTGGAGCACAAAATCGGTAACGGACAGTGCGGTCAACAGCGGGAGAACAGTCATCTCCTGGTCGTATCCAGGAATCCTTACTGAGTGAGATACTGTGAGCGGGAAAGCTGCTGCACAAGACAGGCTCAGAATTGGAAAACTTAATCCCTTGGGATCCTGTGGTGTCGGCTGTAGTGGTAGGGAAATGATACAACAAACATTGAGCTGACACGACATATCAAACCAGAGAAATATCAGAGACCGGTCGACTCCGTGGTCTGAGCAAATGACGGGTATCAATCTAGAAAAAACGAATTGTAACCTATTCAATGTACGTATAATGTGTACAATCCAGAGGATGTCGAAACCAGATTTCAATAATACATCATTGAATCTCAAAGGGGGGGGGGGAGATTAGACACCCATCTTGCCTTGGAAAACTGTTATGGTAACGTTTCTAATTTGTTTTTCAGTCGACTCGAGCGCTATTTACTATTTTCTATTATGCAGTCGCAATAATAGATTATAAGCTATTAGACCCACGGATAACACCATTGTGGTATTATCAAATATTATGTTGACCCCATTCCATTGAACATGTGTAATTCTAAGGACTAATTTCATTGTATATTTTGAAAACTAGCGAATGACGATTGAAATAACAAGTAAAGCTCACAGTCTGTAATCATTTTAACCAATATAATATTGCATAATAGCCAACATTTGCAAACAGTTTTTTGTATTTACAAACCAATCTGTTCCGCCTCGGATATTACGTATAGTCCTCGTTTGACGTCATTCTATCCGAGTATAGTAGTTTGAATATTTATGATAGAAAATATTAATAAGTCATTCGGAAAAAATAAGTAACAGAACACAGTTACGTCACAGGAAAATAAAATGACCAATATTGTTAAACAACTTTGTTTTCATAAGAATGGTAAACAAGAAAACATAAAAGCTAACGTTGACATATTATGAAAGCATTGAAGACTTGACCTCAATACACGGTTAAACGAATCAAAATAATTGAATATTTTTAATTAATATGTATTTATCAAAATGCCGCACATAATTAGTGAAATGTTTAATTGCGTTCATATTTATTTAGATATAGAAAATGAATTTTTCTAATCATTAAGTTGCGTCATTGGCAAACCATTATAAAAATAATTTAGTATTAAATTATGTTACTTCGATAGCTAAAAATACAATTATTAAACACAGTTTTAATATATAGTTTTACTTAATTAGTAATACATAACATAGTTTTCTTGAACTGTTGTTGGAATTTAGAAAAAAACATTTTTACATGTGTATTATGTATACAGCAATCAAATAGTGTTTGAGGAAACTGAATTATTATTAATGAATTTTGTATAATAAAATACATAAAACGTATGAACATTTTTTTTTTTGAATCACAGGTTTTTTATACAGGTTATTTACCTACTTGGTAAATGCAAAATGTTATATTTTATCAAGAAAAAAACAAATATCGACACAATTTCAAAGGTTACAAAAGTTTAAAGGATATAAAATTATATACATACAATGTATAATATATTTATTTTTTCTTTTATGTTTTACTTGTAATTTTGAATCAAATAGAAGTCAGTAGCAAAACGTGAATACAACAATGTGTGTGTTAGATATTAAATAAAATAATAACAATTTAATACTTGTACAAACAAATATAATATTTTATTACTATCACAAAACAATAATAGAAAAATTACTGTGGAATGAATAAGTTAATTACAATGTCAATTATCAACTAATGAATGCTAGAAATATACAAATGAAATTATAACATTTATATCAGCTCGATAATTAAACCTAAAGCTAATATTATTAGGTGCCTATATTATATTTTTAACATTAAAAAATAATGATTAGTCGTTCAAAATTTATTATTTTGCTAATAAGTTTAAAATAAAATCTTTTAAAACTATGTGGAAATTAAATAAAACATATTATAGTAAATTTATTCAAGTGCAACAATCATTATTGCTTATTATTACCCTTTTTTAAAATATTTTATTCATTTTGTAATAATTTACATTTTTAAACCTCTGAAAAATATAAATTCATTATGTCCATTAATAAAATGTTTTTATTCTTTCTTATTATTTAAATATACAGAACTTTAAGCGCCGTCATCATTCAGCATTCAGAAACAATGACTCATATCATTTTGAAGCATAATAAGAATAACGATTTTGTTTTTGTCAGTGTCATTTTTGTTTCAGTAATGATCTTAGCCGGATGTATATATATTATGCGAATTACGAACTTACACATTTAATTTTGTTTTCGCTTTAACTATAAAATATGTTTGAGTAAATATATATATTGGCCTTCGGTATATTTTATATATATTTATAGTTTTATCAAGTCAAAGTACAGAAATAGAATTTACTTGAAAAACATTTTGGATTTTGTTTGTTTATTGTTGTACGTTGTGAGCTGTACTTAACTTATACGAAATTATTATGCTACAAATTCGAACAAACTAATGTTGTTTTACCAAACTAAATAATGCACTAAAGTTCACGAAAAAGAGCCGGGTTTCAAAGAAAGCGACATGGCACGGCGGTAAAAACGACGGCCTATACATGGGATGAAAACAAAAATGTGTGAGCATAACCAGAAGCCACACATTTCAATGTTTATAATACTTTACAGACACATTATGACTTCCTTTTAATGAGAAGGTCGATGAATGCGTAACACGTGTGTGTGTGAGTGTATGTATGTTTTTGTATATAATATATAAATATATAATATCGTAATATACATACGATAGTATTACATTAGCTCATAGACATAATTCGGTTAAAATGTAATTGAATATGTTTTTCAACTGTATGGCATTTGGTTCAATAATATAATGTGTTTGATAGACACTATTACTTTGTATTTATTGGTAAGAAGGTAGTTCATACTAAATACTAGTCGCGCTTTCCTTGTATAATAATAATATGACCAACCGATTGCCGCTAACCAAACGCTAGTGAGTAAATAAAAATATAAAATATTACTAAGTTTAAATATTATGATTCTTCAGGCCAAAAGCGAAAACATAAACCTTGTACAGAACGTGAAAAGTAATTAACATAATGTGTAAGGACTAAGGGCTCGCCGCTCGTACATTGAATAATTAAAGTAACATACATTTGATTAGTTGTACACCGTCGTCCTACCACGGTTGCTTTTAGATAGATTTGACATTTAGATAAATACATTTTTCCAAAATGAACTTTATATCTCTGCGTATAAACTAGTCTATCTCGAAACATTTTTACCTGTTAAATTTTTACATTAATTACATGCAAACTACTAACGGTAAATTAGAGATGAGGCGTCACAAATTAAATTTATAGTCTTTTGATTTTTTTCTTTTACTTGTGCCATTTAACATTTTTGTTAGTCGTGTGAGTTTAGGTGTTATTGTTATCTTTTGTTACTGTTGTTTTGTTAGGAATAGTAAAACAGCTTTTTACCATAAAAATATTATTATGTATTTTATTGGTAAAATATATAGTTGGTGATCTAACTTGTAAGAGTAGTACTAAAAAAAAGGGACGTGTAAATTCTTCTCGTTTCTTTTGGATACATACTCGCATTTGTCCAAAACGGTTGCTACTCCGGTAAACGGTTATAGCAACTGGAACAAAGTGTATAATACACTAAAAACGTTAAAAGTTAGAGTTGCTTTAAAGTTTTCAGTCGACAATAGAAATAAAATATACTCTTAAACGTATTAAACCCGTGCCTGTTTTGATTGAGGCTTAAACATATGGGTTTGTCATATTCGTTATAGAAAACACATTTATTGATACCAACAAATAAATAGGGACACTGTCGTCAGTTACAAAACTAAATACCAAATACTTTTTATTACAAAAATATTTTACGAGTAACAGCAGCTAAGAACTCGCATTAAATTGCACTTGAACAAAATTAAATATTTTATTGATAATGAATATATTTTTCAAGCCCGATTGTTTTTAGAGTTTTTTTTTTTAATTGTCAATTATAAAAATTCTTACATTTTAAAATAACCTCTTTGTTAAAATTAACATTTACAACGAAAGTTTTAATATAATTTGACCTAATTTACAGTTTATCCATCGTGTCAAATGAAAAAATAACTAATTTAGTTTATAATTTAATATAGTAGACACAATATGTTTAGGCTTCGATGGGAATTATTTGATAACACACAAAGTAACCATGCTGTAAAAAAAAAAATATTTAAACTGAATAAATAATTTATTATATTATATTATTTGTATTATCATAAAACAGGTTTATTAACATGTTTAATATTAGAAAACAGTGTTAAAAACTAAGAACTGTATGCTTAAAATATTTTATAATTTTGTAACAATAGTAATATTTTAAACGAAATGTTAAATTATTGTATCATAAGTCATTACTTTTTTTTTTGTTGGGGTTAGAATAAATATTCTTATTTTAGCTAGACTTAAATTTTCAAATTTTTAAGTCTTAAATTACAAACTTAAAATTTGGTTTTGCAGTTCATTGTAAACCAATATTTATCTATTATATTACCCAAAATTGGTTTTAACCTCGTGTTTTTATTTTTCTTCCAGATAATTAAAACAATTTAGTTTTTGGAACGTCGAATGGAATATTTAGAATTATAGAAAGATATATTGTCGTTATAAGTTTGACGTTAGTAATTATCGTTAGGAATATCGTCAAACATACTTATTGAATTATTTTTTTTTTTGTAATAGGTACATTTCGTTATTGATTTGCTTAACTTTTTTAAAAATATATATTATACATAGCTCATACGAAACAAAATATATTCTTTCGTTTTGGCGGCATTTTAAAGTTCTTCAAAAACCATAATACATTCGAGACGTTTTCGGTTTTAAACAAGGTACTAGTTATTTACAATACGGGCGTATGTTACTGTACAAAAGGCTATAATAATTAATTATGTTCATCTGTAGCAGTGTTAAGTAAATTTAGATTTGGGATTATTTTTAATAACTTCCACACGATGGCCGCGATGTCCCGTGAAGGTCTACACAGGATTTGTTAACGTCAAAAACTAATAAAACGTTGCTTAACCATCACGAGTGGCGACGGCGGCAAAACGTATTACAGGCGGTCGTATACATACATTCGACACTTGCCGGCCTGATATTTTTAAATACGTCTGGCATCTGCTCGGTGTACGTACGCACTGCCGTTGTTCCAGGTGCTGAGGAAGTCTTGAGAGAGTACAAATATAAAAATTTCTGTTCCCGCAAGGAAATGGGCGGGGGGGACAGCTGTTGGTGGAAATTTTCCGATCCTTTTATCGCGGTCCGATAAATAATTCACGAATTTTATTGCCCAATAAATTTCAAGGTGCATTTTTTTATTTCATTCGCACGGGTACCGCCGCCGCCGCCGGAGGAAAAAAGAAATCCCAGAAAAGACTTAGGTACCTGTGTGAATGACAGAGGATGATCTCCGATATAATGACACGTTCGAATGGAATTAAACAATGGCACTCGTAAAATTTAACGTTAAGTGATAAATATTGTGATTTTTGTAATGCCGGTGACGTTTATTAGGTCGAGTTCAGGGCCTCCAAACATGTTGCCCGTTACACGGCCACGGGGCGGGACCGGCAGACTTACACCGGGGCTTGGCACCCTTCGGTCCGGCCCGAGTTGTACCGAAGACGTTTGCCGATGGTTTATGTGACAGCCACGACTTTTATTCCGTGCAAATACAATCGGAACGGCGATAAATATTTTGGCTTTTGAACACGGCCAACGCACACATTGCGGCTAGCTGGTTCTTATGAAAATCCGACCGTACTCTCGCCATGTATAATACGTATAGGTAACACGCGGTGTGTGTACATGTAATTTAACTATTTTGATATTTTTTTACGACCTACGACAATAGTATGATGCCGAGTATCACAAAAGCCGCATTGTGTTACGAGCCGTCATCAAACGGCTGCGCGCACGACAATGCAATAATAATAGTACTATAGGTATAGGCCAGACGACCATAGTACGCAGCCTACTGACTGAACTGTACTCCATTCGAGCATATTTTACTCCATTTGCAAAACCAAGCACCGACACCACTAGTCAGACTATTCAGAGCCCGGTAGAACAGCCTCGGCTTACTCGGGAAAAACATTTTAATCATTATTTACAAAATTAAAAAAAAAAAAAGAAGCTAATTAATTACCGTAGAAAAGGTCCATCTGGCACAAATTATGTAATATTATATACCAGCCCCAAAGCCTAAAACCAAAGGAGTCCAGTAGGGCACTTGCCCATTTTCCTTCAGACCCAGCCCAGCCCCCGTGACTTTTATTTTGGTGAAATAATTTTACCATATGTGGTCATCGAATACAGTTAACAGTCTTTATAAGGGCCAACGCACACCAAAAGAGCAAACCTGTGTTGGTCATCTACAGAGTGATTCTTTTATCATGAACTACTCAATATCTCACTGGGTTTAATTATTAATTAAATTATTTTTTTTTATAGTGCGCAATTCCCCTCCCGTCCTAACTTTTAAACTCTTATAACTTTAAAAATAGTTACCGAAAACTGGTTATCGATCAGGCAAAATTTTTAGTAAAATATTCATAATTAAAAAATAAAAAATATATATACATTACCATTTAAGTTTCAAAAGTTGATATAGTAATAATTAGTTTATGGGGAGGGGGGGGGTAGGAACATAATAATTTGTGGAAAATTGTAAAAACATTACATAAAAACACTATGAAAAAAAAATTAAATTATTAATAAAACCCAGTGAGATATTGAGTGGCCCGTGATAAAAAAAATCACCTTTATAGTCATTTTTTTTTATAGTCAACTAAAGAAAAATGTCACTAACACTTCAGACATTATTAGTCATGACTGATGGTGTTCACAGCAAAACTGTTTTTGTTTGTGTCTATAAATGTGCATACACAATGTAATCTCCTGTGTTTTAATTTTAGCAAGACTGTGTTAGGCTAATTAACACAGTTTAATGCAGTTTTACTCTTTTGTTGTGTATTGGGCGTTGGCCTTAATCTGACACTGAATGAATCAACTTTTTTTGCTGTTAATGATTTTTATTTTGTTATTCCCAACTTGACTATAAAAAAAAGATAGTAACACGGGCACGCGGCGTAGAGTTGATATTCAATGAAACTTATCATATGTTGGAGTCGGTAGTTTAAAAATAATATTTTACTGTAATTGTAAATCATCGCATCGAGGCTAATGATTGTACTTCGGGTTAAAAGTGCAGGTAATAATTGTTTCGAACCTATAAAATCAATTACTCGAATTTCCTCGTAAATCACTCGTACGTTTCCGTTCGGTAAAATTACCAGCCAAACAATTCTCTTACTTGCTTCCAAAAGGGCTTCTTTCTAATTACATTATTCGGTGACTAATAAAAAACAATTTTTTTTCCTCGGCAACCGTCATTAACGAGTTCCGAACCTGAATCTCGCTAATTTGAATATAACTTTTGATTTATGTAATGCTTTTGTACGCAAAGGTTTTTATTATTAATAGTGATCAAATCAAAACCGTCGATTTGATATTTTAATTGTATAATAAATGTGTTTTAGAAAACGTTCACGGGGAAATAAAAGCTACGAATACGGAATTTTCCATATGGAAACTTATTTTAAATAATGTAGTAGAAAATAAAAATATTATCAAATGGAAATGTACTTAACGGTTTCCAGAATATGAACACCAGCCAGACCCCTCCTGTAATTTGTGTCGGGGTGCAAACCAATCTGCTTGGCGGAATTTCCCACCGCTAAATATCCAAGTTAAATTCGACGTTTGGCACTTCAGTAAACTATTACATATACTACCGCGGGCAAAGTCGGAAATGATGTCATTAAAGTTTAATCGTTTTCAATCGTTTAACAGAAATTGTAAGTAATGTAATAATCTATATGCGTCTACAAGCTTGTTGCTTGAATAATAAAAACGTATAATATGTTAATAACAATTTTAAATCAAATTAACTCAATTCACTAACGATATTATCTTTCATAAAAATAACCATTCAGTATTTTTGTTTTAAAATAAATAATCGTTTGGGTTGTAGTTGGCGGGCAAGCTCATGCAACATCATGCATAGTATGATAATATTCTCCGAAATTTGATTTTATGTTGGTTACAGTCCAACAATCTAATAATATCCGATATAGATCCATATAATATAGAGTATTTGCCTAGACTCTATAAAAAGGCTAAGAAATACAGAAAATTATAATATTCATAAACCTGATTTACTAAGATTACTGGTTACTAAAAATAAGAACTAAACCATTTTGGTTAACTTATTCGGTTCATTCTCATCGAGAAAAATTGTGTTTCTAAAGTTTACAGTATTTAATTTACTTAAGAAAATTTAACACCTACTGCAGACATGTATATCTTTTACAAGAACTTTATCGAGAAGTCTAAAATCGGAACTTATTAAAAAATTGTCCGTTAAAGAAAGTACAAGTCTATCCACGTTGTCAGCTTGTTGACGTTTCGGATCCATTGCGGCGTTCATTTTCAAAACGAAAATGACAAACTTGTAAAAAAAAGAGATAAAAAATTGTATTTTAAATTTATTTTTTTACTCAAGAATATTGCGTACAAATTGAAAATTTTCTAGGGTAATATTATACATAAATAATTATTTTATTTTTTTATGTTTTAATGTTTAGAAGTGAAATCTCCATACATTAAACTGGTTTAATAGTAAAAACGTTCACATTTTTATATTTTACAAAAATGGCCTTAACGAATTTGGTTAATACTATTTAAGCAATAACCTTCGATACATTGCGTGGTTTTTTAATGTACTATTATTTTATTTAAAAATTAATTTATTGAAATTTTATAAATTAAAAATAGTTGATAATTATTGGCAAACATCATTTTTATTGTCAGTATAATTAGTAATATATGCACATGAAGTACATAGAACGTAATTGTACTGAATTAATGAGATTATTATTATCCAAACAAAAATGTTCATCAATAAGTAACCTTCGGAAATGTCAATTACGTTTAAGACGTCTTCATTGCCATAATAATAATTACTGAAAACTCAACGAAATATTTACCACAAAGAAGACAAAAAGAAAATGAACTTAACCTAATTTTACAAGTACACGGCCATCGTTTGTGCAGACAACAGCAGAACGAGGTCTTTTAAATTTCACCAACCAGTATTCCTTTTTTTTTTATAAATACCTAGTTAATTTAAAATTAATACGAAATTATTTACAGCAACAGTTGAGGCCATCAAACGTAATGAGACGATATACTCGTACAATACAATATCACAAAGTGAATTGCAACATTTAACAAACATAGCACAAGCGCAATTATTTCAAGAATAACGTTAACAACCTCTTTGCAGGGATCCAACACGAAGTCAAAAATAAGAATCATCCTAATTCATAACTTGTTTATCCTTTTATTACAATCCTAAAGAACTTTAAGCATCTATTCTGTCATACAACGACTATATATATACCTTTTTTTTAAATGTACATAATATATATATTATGTACATTTAAAAAAAAATAAAGAAATGTATTTTTGTACAAATATATTTTATTGTCATTATAACTGTTTGTATTACCTATACATTTTTAATGGTAGTCACTTAAAAGTGGCTTGTAGATAATATCAAGTAATAACCTATTAACATTGTGAATTTAACAGTAAATAAATAAACATATTATTTTCCAAGTTAAGCGTTATATCGACACCAGACCATCGTTTTTCGTTGTATGCGACACCGACCAAGACTTGGACTTAAAATTTTCGGCACATATTTTACACACGAAAAACACACGGGAAATGAATCTAAACTGAATAACAATAAACGTGAGTTTATAAGTATTAAGTACGTCTAAATAAATGCATTATCGCAAGTCTGTGTGGCTGTGAAACCCGACCAGCCCTTCAGTGCTTCTCGAGCAGTAACAGTACTTAAATTCAAGAGAGGTGTAGTGTGATAAGATAAACATTTTCTCCTGTGCAAGAACAAACATCGAATAATGGGTACGTCTTCTGGCTTCGGATCTCGGTTACAAATAAATTAATTGAATCCATTAAACATTCCTATTGTAATATGTGTTTTTACTATATGATGATATTATTATTAATTTGTTTGTATAATTTATTAACATCTTTGCATGTGTAAGTGAAATTATTATACAGACTTTGAATTTTTAATTATTGGACTTACTTAAAATGTTTGGCGTTCCTGCGAGATGATAGCCTGAAGGTGAGGTTAAAAATAAACACGAGTAGCCTAATAGTATATTATGTATATTGTTATTTATACAATTCTCAAGGTTCAACGACAGCGTGGATTTTGATGTAAATTATCATAAGATGTTTTCGTACAGTGCGGTTTTTCGTTAGCTTTTATTTTGCAACAAATGTGCTTGGATCATTTTCGTATTAATGTAAAATCAATTACTTAAAAGTATATAGAAGAGCTTGAAAACTATCCGGGACCCCGGAAACAATAAAACGAGAATTGGAGAGCTTTTATAGTTTTATATATTCGTTTACAATTTTGTCTCTTACAATGGCCATTTACGTGATCTTATACTCGTTCACTTTTATACTTCCAGGAAATTTCGTTATAAATCAATAGTGGATAATGGATGTCACGAGTAAGGATTATTTCATTATTTTAGAGTAGACTGCTCATTATTAAAAACAATTTTTTTTTTTACTAAATTTATCCAATTTAATTATAGATATAAAAGTCAATACATTTTCTTTAAAAAATTCGGCATTTCAAATTCGCAATAATTGTACTACATTTTCATATACCTTATAACGAAAATAATTTTAGGAAATCAGTAATGTTTTTCAATGAATTTTCTTTTTAATCGTTCGTTCAAATTGGGTTGTGTCCGCGTGCTATCGCTTTTGTGCTGATAAAATATTAAAATAGAAATTGTTACTAGAGCTGTTTTATTGTGTTTTTTTTTTTTTTTTTTTAATATCTCGTGGCAAGGAAGACAGTGTGTGTTGTAAATGTTATTATGAACTCTCGCGTTGTTTTTCTTGGATGATCTACAGCGAGTAATGTGTTACGATAATATTAAGCGTTTAGAGAGAAAACAGAGCATATACGTTGCTTTTAGATTAGCCTCAAATAGATTACCTATACGCTTTTAGATTGTTTTTGGCTCTTAACTCAAAAAAAAAAAAAGCTATAAAGAAAATAAGGTTTCCGGTTGAGAGGCATCAGAGGTCATTTCGATTTTATTACTCCACTTTTATCCCAAACATAATTTGTTATCGATATAAAGTACCGACTTAAGACTTTTATTCTATGTGTCGTGTTAACCTAAAAGTACAGATGCGTATTTAAAATAAAAAAGCTAATTAAAGTATGAACCGATGAACTAATATGTTCACCAATATAATTAAATACTAATAATGTTAATATTAGAATTATGATTGAAATTTTAATAACGATTGTTTTCTCATTTTCGGTAGTGTAAAATCATTTTACATATTTTATTCGTAATCGCGTGCAGGGATGGACAAAATACAAGATAAAAAAATAGTTTGTTTAAAATACAAAGTATTTTGTTTGTTGTACTTAAAAAAAGCTACAAGAAATTTTTAAATTGTATCTTATATAGCCAAAGATACTTGCATATCTTGCATTACCATGACTGCGTGCAATTTTGAACCGCAGAGTTGGGTTGGGTCAATCAATATTGTTTATGAAATAATACAAATATACCTAATAGTCCTCGACAATGTTATGGAATGCTGAATATTTGCAAAGCTTAGAAACTAAAAAGAGTTTTGTTGTGTTTTTTTGTCGTTAAAAAAAAAAACAAATAGGTACACCAACCAAAAATCTCTGTAAAACTGATTTGTGGAATATTTTGTAGGACGTGGATAGCTTTGACGATGAAACTAGACATCTTATTTACTTGGAGTATTAGTTGATTTCTACATTCTCACACAAACAGGAAATCGTCACCTTGTAAATAATAAAACTATTTGCATATTTAATCTCAAAGCCGAATTTCGCAACAGAGTTCTACAATGCAAACAAAATAACATGCCAATAATTTACAAGTTTTTTCTATGATTATGGTTTTATAACAATCTTTACTTTGTAAAGTCCACAGAATAAATACAACTCAATTACTCGCTTTCGAGATTGAATCTAACCCGTTTCAATTCTTATGGGACACCACTCAACTGGTGCGTTACAAATTAATTGAACTAGTGAAATGGCAAATGGCAGTTGTAGGAAATTGCTTTTCGGCTAAATGTTAAAACTTAAATTAGCGCATCGAGTTTCCGTCATTACCATTTCAAACGTTAATTCTGTTAAATCATGTTGGTAATAATACAGTTTATCAAATGTACAATACAATTGTTTGGGAATAACAAAATACTACCAGCAAAGTGAGTCAAGTATTTTATAATAATCAACAATAGTAATTTACATAACTACAAAAGTTAAGTACGTTTAACGCCTATTGAGAATTATTCAAATATTCAACGTTCATTGAAGGCCCAAAATTAAAAATCCCGGAGTGTCTCAAGCTTTACGACCTATGAAACCGTTAAGATACGATTTTTCAAAAATAATTATGATTTATGTGGATCAATTTTCTAATAATTTAGTCGGCACTTTAAAACATACACAAGTGATCACTGATAAATAACAAATCACAAAGTGCTATCTATCTATCTTATGAATAATATAATTTAATTGAAAACGTATATTTTTTATACTCATAACTCACTTATCTCGGTATTCACTGGATATTAAAAATTAATAACTGATGTAATAAATGTTTACTTTAAGGGATATAAAAAAAAAAAATTACAAAAACACAAAATATAAAAAAGGGGAAAGCTGATATGTTCAATTTAAACTTTTACTCGATAAAAATTTAAGTAGTTTTTTTGTGATCAGAGTACATAAAATATATCAAATTAACCTAATAAAACATCTTAGTGCTTTTATTAAAAAATGTATATTTTCATCAAATCATTCTAGCTTTAAAAACAAAAACCCAGCTAAACCGTCAACTATAAGACCAATACAAGCGTTCCAAAATATTACACTGCGAATGATTACAAATGCTCCTTGGTATATAACAAACTATAACTTACATAAAGACCTAAAAATAGTCACTGTTAACGAACTAGCCAAAATACATTACTTTGGATTCCACGCAAAACTAAATTCAAACTCAAGCCCCCTAATAAAACGCATGCACACGGCCAATATACCTGACGACCCTCCACGCAGACTGAAACGTAACTGGAGTAGAGACTTACTAACATAAAATAAACAACTTATAACCTAACCCAACTTACTATAGAGGTGTTACCAATGGGTAGCTTCCTTTTCAAGATATACATGCCCTGTTATAATTTAGTAAAAAAAAAAAACTTATTGTACATACATATTTGTATAGATTGTTTTTGTAAAATAAAATAAAAACAAACCACCTATACATTGTACAAAAATTATAACATAATAATTGCTAATATTATTTAACGGCTACAGCATATTAAATTAAGGCATATTATATAACATAATATATTTGTATAGTATATGGCCAGTTATAAATTGTGCATTTATACTTATTGGTTATATTTCCATTTACAAGCAAGCACGTTTTATTTGCACTCACAGTGTTGGACTGGTTAAATGAGTTAGATAAATACATCTCTTAGATCAGATAAAAAAAAGTAAGTATATGATGAGATGGTGACGTTATCTTGTGTTGTGCCTAGAGCTTTACGAAGAATTTAAATTGAAACATACAATGCAATAAAAGTCACAGTCCAAAATTTAGAATTTTCAGAAAAATTATTTTTTCATTTTTAAGTTTATAAAATAATATTGCGTCAACCGAAGTTGACAACTTTTTGGTCATAAAACCAAATCCAATAAAAAATATTTCAGTTAATTTCATTGTATAATATCTTATTTTTAGTATTACATTGTATCGCTAGATTTATGTCCCTTAACAAACATTTAAAATTTTTGTTTTAGTTTTTGCCTTAAAAAATAAAAAATATATAAAATATAAATATATATATATATATATATTCTAGTAATGTAACTAAGTCATTTTAATTTGGATCATTGCGTAGAGGACCGGTTATTAAGAAGCTGCGATAATCTCAGTTCCATTCAAATGTGGACTAATAGGGACTTTTTGATTCAATAAAATTCAATAGTTTTTTTTTATATTTCAAAGGAGAAGCAATACAATTTGTATTCCTCCTTAGACTGATCGATACCCCGTCTACCTTTGTATAAAATATAAAATAAAAATATAAGTTATACTGAAGAACAATTCAGCTAGAAATCAATACATTTCCTCAGTGTTCAAGAAAAACTATCCGAGTAGAATATATGAAAGAAAGTCGTTGCTCGTGAGAACTGGCGAATTGGCATTCGATCGATTAATTTTTCAAGAGGTTATAAGCGTTGTATATTATTGTAGTTTGACGGATATTATACACACACATACATATATATATATTATATAATGTATGAGAAATCGACAGACATCCGGTCGCGATCAAACCAAACAGAAATATCCCTCGAATTTGTTTTCAAGAAAAAAAAGGGGCGTCGATAAATTCCTTTTTTTTTTTTTTTGGTACACACCTCTATTATGTACGGCTGTGTACTATTAATACAGTGTACAGTACACACTGTATACACTGTTGAGTAATGAATAGAAGTGAAAAAAAAAACGTAAATTTTCGAGCAGCTGATCCGCGCGTTGACTTAATAGTCGTACCGTCTTACACACGTACCTTTATAAGGTGAAATTTTGGTTTGTTTTCCACTTCATAAAATACTATTTTTTATGACCCTCCCGACCCTTCGGACCGTCACACCCAATTTCACCTATTTTTTACATACACATTACGCGCACCTTTATCTCTTATGCGCGTTATCGTCATCGCCGACATGCCGTTATCTCTGCATATATATATATATATATGTGTACATATTTTCATGTATTATTATAACCCTGCAAAGGTATTATACACTATGCGTGCGTGAGATGGCGATAGATTAAGCGGGTGCCACCCTTCGGGCCGGACCACCATAATATGATGAACCAGACGTGGACGGTGGACCTAAGCCGAACTCAATGTCCCGCATGCCGTTTCGGATCCGAGTATAAAGCGCTTATCTTAAGGATGCAATCTACTACTGGGGACGGAGTTTATAAAAATAAAGTACACGGTAGACCCCTTTGAAGACCCAATTTTTTTCCGATTTGAATAATATCCTCCGGTTCAGCCGTCAAAAACGAACGGCGCAAAGGCAAAGGCGAAAAAAAGGCCGGAAAAAACCGAGAACAAAAGGTACGACTGAAAGGAATGTGGGGCGAGCGAATGTATTGAGTACATTAAAAAAGAAAATCAAATGTCGGTGGTGTATAAAAAAAAATTAACAGTAATTTTTAACGTCGACGTCTAATATATTTTATAACCGTAGTTCAGTAGTTGTAATTTGTTTCATTTACCTGTTATATTTCATAATATAAAATAAGAATACTTTTTACCCTACTTGCTGGATTTGCGTGAACCTCATTCAGTGCAACAATATATTTTTGATTTTATCATACAATAAAACTGTTATTAAAATTCATGAAAATAATAACTGTTATGACCAAAAATATGTTTTTAATACTTTCTCGATATATTTGAAATATTACTATATTATTATGCTTTGCTGTCAAAGACATTAAAACCAATAGTTATGTTTGATAAAATCAAATAGTTTTATTTAATCAGCTTTTTTTTTTTGTTAAATTGTAATCTTATCAACTTACATATTACATGTTATTATCATTGTTGGAAATTGAGAGGTGAGATACCAAATAAATTAACACTTGAAATTAATATTGTTCAAAATACTTACATTTTTAGATTTTATTTTTAATTGATTCAAGTGATTTGTTGAATATGACCAATTTAACAATGCCAATTTAAACTTAAGCATTTCGATTATAACAACACCCCCTAAATATTTTCTGCTACTACATATTAATTATTATTTACCCTCGGGTAAATAACTAATTTAACGACTATACCAATATTACATTCTAAGTTACCGATGTAATGTTTAGAAGTTGCATTTGACCGTGTTTTTTGAGAGTTATGCGGTTTTCATGTTTACACAATAGCGTATTTCTTTGATTGTTTTCCAGAAACCGCCCTTCGGTCGACAGTAGCTGTTCGTTGTTAATACATTATTTAAGATTTTGTCAAGATGTCAAGCGTAGAAGCGATTTCTTCGAAATGCGTTTCTGAACAAATTTTGACGTCATATCCTTTACGGTCGTTGGGTTTTCAATTTACAGTTATTGTGGTCATTCGTTGTATTTATGCGTTGCCATTGTGTGTATTATATTGTGCTAACCAAAAAAAAAAAAATACAATATATTCGTCCCAATTTCGAGAAGAGCCGCGTTTGAAAGGGTGTCTTGATAAATTTACCCTGTGCTGCGGGCACGAGGTGCTATGTACAAATTATTGATTTACGACCAGTTTAGTTCAGACACGAGAGTCGTGCTGATTTTATGATTTTAAATTGTTTGATGTCATCTAAATACAGAATGTTGAATCTGTAAAAAGGTACCTCAGTTGGAGTTTTTTACATTCTTACCTCTGCCGTTTTATACTAATTTCACCAATGGGTTTCAAGGAAATGATTGTTTCTCCTTGTGCCGTGCACTTGACTATAACTGCCGCGACGGTCATAATTCCAAAATTAGTTTTCGACCTACTCGGACGCCGGTTTTTGATGTAATGCAATGTGGTCAGCTGGTATTGTAGCATATTTGTTTGTTCTTAAAAGGTACGTCGTGTGTTCTCGAAACGTAAAAACAAATAATAAATTTGGAATTTTTATGACTTTTTCACGTGGCAAACATATTAAAGTAGTCACGTTTCTGACGAAAAACAGCCCTCGTAGACCGATCTGAATCGTTTTATACTTACATCTGCCGTTACCGCCAACAGAGTCGAATTACAAACAACGCATACGCATAATATTGTTGTTTTGAGGAAATAAAAAAAACTCTAAAACAGTCACTTTCAAAACGACATTGTACTCTCAAGTGCCTGTACTTGTGTTTCAAGAGTGGTTGCCTTGTGAAAGAATCTGGAAGTGTTCTTTTATCGGTTACACGTATAATGTAATACTATTTAGCTGTTAAACTAATTAGCATTTATTGAAAATAACTGACTCGAAAACAGTCACTAAATAATTTGAATAGTTTATGGTATATGTTTAATTTTTTTTTCAACAATCTACTATACATTGTTTTATCAGCAATATCAGCAGATATATTTCCTATTATAGTATATGTCAGTAAGATATTTAGGTACTCCACCAATAACAATATATTAGGTATATACATAGCAGTATAGCTTCCTACAAAAATAAACGTTTCAAATATACTAGTGTTATGTGTAATATTATAATTTTAATTAGCAAATATATTTTCCTTTTTGTATTTAAAAACTATGATTACTTTAAATACTACAAAAGGGTTTTAGTTGTTCTTATTATGTTTATGCTTTATCCCATTCATATTTCAAATTCCAATAAACAAATTCAAGTACACATATTAATAGTATCTAAAGCGTTATTTTCTACGGTTGAATTATTATTATTGATCGAACTGAAGTTGTAATTGCAATGGTTTGTTCTAATCATTTCAAAACGTCACTAGAATATAATACAACAAAATTAAAAAAATAATATTTACATTTTTAAACGTTTATTGTTAATTAAAAATAAATAAATTATGAATACAGGTATACATCAGAAGCATAAGACGTCACCATCATCATTAGGTAGCTTAACAGGATTTGAAGGCTCAATGGTGGTTTCTTTCGGTACGGGTCGTCGGTCTGTCGCCGAAAAGCATAAGTATGAAAGTAATTAAAAAACGAACTAATTTAAAAAATAATTATTTACACAGGAGTTATTAAATAGATAAATTCTCTTATGAATCTATTTTGTGAATGTTTCTCTGTAACATGTAAATGCGATATGGTATTGTTTTGAACAAAAACGCGGGTACATAAATTGTTAAGAAGTCTATTCTAGTGTTTAACTCGTCGTGGTTTTACTGTAGAGTCTTTGTATTAGAACAACTTGAAAGCCTGTGGAGGTGGTGGTTTTGTTGTACGCTCAACCCTCATCGGTCATCATAACCAGCTGTACATAGTGAGGTGTACCAATATACATAAGCATGTGTTAATGTACATCCTAGAATGTCTGGTATGTGAGGTATGTATGCATATTATTCATTGGATATGTGTTCGACTGCTGTTGTCTTCGACACGAGCGTGCCTTGTAATGAGATGGTAGGCTATTTGTCTTGTGTAATGTGTATTTTAAACTTACACCGGTTAACACCGGCTATTACAACTTTGTTATAAATTAGTACATTCTCTAGCTTTTCATAAAACGTGTCAACGATTAACTATTACAATAGTTGGATTTATACTGTTGCGGTTGTTGGCTTCATCGTGATTAGTAGTTTTTTTTTTATGTGCGTCAAAGAGTGGTTTAAACAAAATTATCGTTTCTGTTTCAAATGATAATAATAATAATAATTGTTGTACGCATATTACTGAGACGAAGGATGAATTGAAAATCTTAAAAATGGTAAACGCATTTGAAGCAATCCGTTTTAAACGCAGTACAACAATGGAACGGCCAGCTATTTTATGGATCTCGTCAATACCTTTGTCGGCTTTTGGCTGTTTCGGAATGAGCGAAAGTGTTTCTCTTTTGTTCCGAATTAAGTGTAATAACAACACGGTTTAAACAATAAACCTTTTACCCGTGTAACATGAATTAAAAACCCACGTCTATGTAGGTATATTATGCATTATTATTGTAATTTCAACAATGCAGAAAAACGCTAAGTGCTCAAGCCACATTACGCGGAACCCGATTGCAATATTCTCAAGTGAAGTCTTAACGACTTTCCGTCGAAATGTCACACGGTTCGGGCCCTATACTTACAATACAATATGTACTCGGCGTAAACCAATCAATGATTTTACAGTGAAAGAGAATGTGATTGAAAAGTAAAGAAACAAACCCCGTGCGTGGAAATAATGTTTGTGTCGCTTTAATTTCAACTTACCAGTCGGATCTAAACGAATCGATCAATTAAGATTGGGGTTTCTCAACTACCCGAAAAACAATACATAGTCGGAACAACTGAAATTATGGTCGACATAGGGATACAATACATGTATAGTTTGAATAGTTAAATGTATAAATATAGTTGCTTTAACTAATCATTTTTATTCGACCGAACTGTTTATTGAGTTATTCTTACTATAAATGTATTGTGTAGACAATAACATACAATTTATATTAACCATAATTTTAGTTTATACGACTATGTATTTTTTCCCCCGTTTAATAGTGATGTCTTCGAGAAACTGCGCTGTAGGTCAACAATGATCTACTTGTGGTTGTATGCAAGTCGTATGTTATGCGGAAAATTAAAAACCATTCGGTGTTGTCGTTATAATTATTCAGAATTCGTTGTTTTGTTACGAAACCGTTTTTTTTTTCACATTGACCTTGACAACAATAAAGTACCATCTGTCGCTTCGATGTAGATTTTAACGGATTAATTGAGGTTTCGTTGGTTAAAAAAAAACCCCACGTGCGGTCATTGCGAAACGGAATATTAACCGACACGTCGAGTTAACAATAATTTGTTATTTTAATAGACACACTCGAGACGTGTTCCGAGCTTGCTTGACAGCTCTTTTTTTTTTTTTTTTTTAATACAACAATATTGTATTGTCAAGTCTTAATCTATCGCTATATTATTGGCGTTTAACGTGCACAATGGATTTATAGTAAAAGGTCAACCCGTTTCGATCCAAGCGGTTAGTTCTAAGCAAACATTTTAGTTTTGTACCGTTCTTTCGTTATCGAAAAGACACTCGAGTGTCATCGACTTATATGCGTATATCTATAATAATATATAAGTTATCAAAATGGCTGAACCTCGAGGAGAAACACAAAAAACCATCTATATGTAGGTACTAAAATGTTATACGCTCTTCGGTCAATTCTCTTCGATATTCTGTACATTATTTCCAGTAAACGACGATTGGATTAACGCGTTATGTTGTACAGTTTAAAAAAAAATATATCGGATTGATAGTTGAAATGTCACCCGCCCCCCCCCCCCTAAAGAGACGCACCCCAAAATTAAACTCCGCCGGCTATTTACCTTTTTACAAAGCTTATTTTAAATATATAAAGCTATTTTAAATGAAATTAGCAGTTGGACGTATTAGTGTTTATGGTCTGTCCTCGATGTTAACTTAAAATATAAATAGCACTACATATTTTTAATATTTTTATCTAGCATTGTCAACGACTCTTAACACGATTTAGACGGTACTGTAATCAAACCGAATGACTTTTGCCATAAAATATTATTACATGTGTGCGCTATTTCGCTGAGAGTTTTTACTGAAAACAAATGAGTGTTTCTTCCTTGCGGATGGTTTCGGTTCAAGAGGACAATGATAAAGAGAGTGATAGAGATTACGATGATAAATTGGTACATAAAGATTTGTGACGACGAGAAGAGAGTAGTTAAAGAAAGGATTACGGGACGCTTGTAAGAAAGGACTTACCCGTATAGAAAATCGGGGTAAACGTGCTGTAAGAAAAATGGCTATGAGGCGTGTGTAAACTGTAATGTATATTGTATATTATATTCTATGTTTATCATTGGACACTCAACTCACAGGTCGGTCTTCATATTTGTTCAGTTGAGTTTAAAATATATACTCCAATTTATTTTAATACTGTAAAAATATTTGAAAATTATGTTTGATAGAAAATCAAATAATTAAAACACAAATGTTTTAAAAATATTTCCTTACCGTTATAAAATAATTTAATTATATAAACACTATTATTCAAATGTTTGTGCTGTTAATATTAGATTTCCTACCGGATATTATAAAATATAGTTGTGCTGCGTGGCAGTATATTCTAAAATCAACGATTACAGTACAGGAAATGATTATTTAATAAATTTAAGATGTCTAAATAATGTTGCGTATTAGTTGTGGATTCCAAATAATAGAGTTGAAAGGAAAAACTTTTCCCTAGTTAGCGATTGAACAGACGGTAAACATTTGGTAATGACATTGTATAGAATGGTTAAGTTTAATCGTTAACCGTGTGGGCTTTTGCACGGATAACTATAGGCAATTGTTTAATCAATGGCCCAAAAGTTCAATTGTAAAATATAAATTATGTTAACGACCGGATTAATGAGTGTCGGGATCTCGATTTCGGTCGAAGTATAAGCTGCAGCCGCTTCGACCACAACTCTATTATGTCTAAACAAACATCCTCTAGTGAGCCTTTGAACTATACGGTTGTCACAATTTTCTAGATATATCACGCCATTATCATTACACAAAGAGGCCGTACGCCATACGGCACATCCGACCAACGTAAAGGCGATAAAGATCTCGCAAAATGCAAAATCAAACACATACGGATAAGGCACTCGGGGTTAAACAATTTAAACCCACCGCCGTCGCCGATCTAATGATACGGGTTACACTATTATCATTTTTTATTATTATTATTATACCTTTTATAGAGATTATTATCTCTGAACAGCAGCTGGCTTCGACAAACGTCATTATTGTGTATGGAAAACAATAGCTGTAACGGCGGCAGCGGCAGCGGCAACAGCAGTTATTATATGCCTCCCAACGCGGTTTCGGATTATTCGATAGTTGTATCTCGGCACAATGCAATTGGAATTATCATAAAAACGCGACAAGGGTGGATAATATGCAATTTTCAACCGATAATTTATAACACTAGGCACCTCGCAAAAACCTCAAACGGCGTACTTAGAATATTATAACGTATAAATAGTCAATAGATGGAAATTGAAAATATATTCTAAGAGTTTTGTTCTACGCTTCTTCAATAAACAATATCACATATTTTTTTTTAAACCTTATATCAATATTGTGACCAATTTAAAACATAAAATCCCTATTTACGGGCATATTATATTCTTGTTGGCATAATTTAGCATTACTTTTTTAAAGACGCAAAAATTGTATCGCTTGTCTGTATTCTATACTCTATGTAGTGTATTATTATACAAACTTGTACACATTACACACATTAATAATGTATAATATATTTTCATTTTTATTTTACATAAGGATACTGTGTAATATTAATACATAATACACTATTCAAATATTTTAACCTACATTGAATATTCGATAGATAATGGATAAACAAATAAATTCATATCTATATTATAATAATTTTTTTTACCACGCCACTATTACACGTCGCTACTGATAAGTATACATTTATTTGCTTTACTTTTATATACATATATAGCGCTGTATATCAGAGTTACTACGTTAAGCTACAGAAAAAACGTTCTCATACATAATGTTGAAACACAAAATATTAATGTACAAAAAAAAAGTGTATTTGTTCTATTATTTATGTATGTTATAACGGTTAAAAAAACAGAAGGCTGTACCCAACACACGATAGAGATAAAACTTTGATCGCATAAAACAAACCGAATTCACGGCACACAGACATCTAAAAACCTACAACCGAGGCAAAAAGTTTGCGGATTTATATACTTTAAGTTTTGAGTTTTGACTTATGCCATATGAAGGGGAAATGGTTTCCTCGTGCACTTCAATGCGACTTACGTAGCTGTTACACTTATGTTATAGTATGAACACAAACCATCTTATTATGATTATCATTGACTTAAAAAATAATGTATAAATAAAATTCATAGTTGAAAATGTACTTAAGGCTTGATGATTTAATAATTGCTCAACTACCTACTATAAAACAGATTGCCGGACTGTTCTGGTCTAAAATGTACTGCACAATTTGAATTATGATATAACGAGATATAACGATTATCATATATGTAGGTAAATACGCTGTTTAAAAAAAACAGTACAGTGGGGTCGGGGAATAGTAGAGACGGGGAGGTCACAGGTTTACAGGAATTTTTAAATCTGAAAGTGATAAAATCACTTTCGAAAAAACGCTTCGATGCAAATCGATAGTTAGTATTTTCAAGCCAGTACAGTCCAAACCAAGCACAGTATAAACCAGCAAAGTTAGAAAGTATTAAATTGACGTTCTGTATTTACAAATAAGCATCAAAGCGTTTATTTGAAAGTGATTTTATACAAGAGGACTAGTACAGTAGAGTATAGGTATAATGGAATCAAAGCAACGAGGGGACGGAGAGGTCACAGGTCTAGAGGAATTATTATAAAAAAAGTGATAAAATTGAATATGCTCTTTAGTCTATTTTTTTACAACACAATATTTGTAAAACTGTTTAAATATGTACACAAATTTTGTACAACAATATTATGCATTTAATTTGCAATGTACACTGTTCAGTAACGTTTCAACTTACTTGGAATTTATTATACCGTTGAGATTTACATGATCTCTTGTCGTGGTTTCCACAGCCTTCTGTGGAATATTTTGCTTAGATCTTTCAACGAATTTAAGCGCATTTCCAATCAAATTGATTTATTGTCATCAAACGATTTTTGTATAGCATCGATTTTTTTCATACGGATCTCTAAAATCTATTTGTTGCGCAAGTAATCTAAAAACAGACAATTTACTCTATAGTTATAAAAAGTACCAATTTGTGATTTTCTTTTAATGATGTTTGGTTAATGCCTAACCAGTATGCGTGGATAATTAAGCCCAAAGTTAGTTTTTGAGAGTCTTGATATGTTTTTGATAAATCTTGATACTGTTGGTAGGATTCTAGGTAATTTTCTAGTTGTAATATTGTGTCGTTGGTATTTTGTCTTTGTGAAACCAGCCTTTGAATCATAATTTTCACTTATTTTTACATCTATAGTGTTTAACCAATATTCAAGTACAGTCGTAGGTTCAGGGCCGTATTTAGGAATTTGTCACCCTGGGGCAACAAAAAAAACGCCTTATTATAATATAATACAAATTTAATGCAATATAATAAAATTTAGCCGCCCTCTAATAATCAGCGCCCGGGGCAACAGCCCCCTGTTGTCCCCTCCTAAATACGGCCCTGCGTAGCTTCGTCGTTTTCTTTCCATATGGTAAGCTATCTTGTCTGTAAGGATTTAATGTGTGCTATAAACTTTTTTCATTTTCGTATTTGGACGTACATGGGATTATATTTAATTTGAAAAACTAGTTAAATGTATACGGTTCTTTTTTAGTTTCATAAGATATCCTCTTTAATTTTTACTTCTGACTGAAAAAACTTGTATGATGTTACTGTGGCATCAAATTGTCGTTAAGGTAAATATTGATTATGTATTAATCATTTTGTGTGATTTTGATTTTTATCTAATATTTGACGTCAGTATAATTCTATAATTTTTCAGTACAATGTTAAAATATGTGAACTGGAAGATGGTGGCTGGAGGAGCGGCGGTGTTTGGAGCCGGCGCAATAGGCGGGTGGTATTACCACCGATGGTATTCGGTAAGTACAAATTAAACAGCATCTGACACCGGCTTTATACAATTTTGATCTATTAAAAATTTGTCTCTGTCTCTGAAAGTTGCGATTTTCTCAAAACGAATGCCGCTTAAAAATTCGAAATTAATGGAGGGTGGCAAATTATGCAAGCTGTCCCGACCCGGCGTTTCCCGGGTATATATGTATTAGACAAGGTCATGTATTAGACAAACAATCAGCTGTATCCCTGTGGTATGAAAAATGGCACCGTAGATAGATCTACGGTGTAATTTTTCATAACTATTGATACTATCGATAATCATATTAAATAAAAAAAAATTAGGGTGGACCACCCTTATCACTTAGGGGTATGAAAAATAGTTAACGTCCTATTGTCAGATCTACTGAATATACACACAAAAATGCATAAGAATCGGTCTAGCCGTTTCGGAGAAGTTTTGTTACAAACACTGTGACACGAGAATTTTATATATTATATAGATTGTTACTAATGACCCAAAGAATTATAAACCGATGTCATTATTATCAGTGGTATATAAATTGTTTGAAAGAGTACTGTTAACAAGAGTTCAAAACACAAACCGAAGAGAATCTACCGAAGGAACAAGCAGGCTTCAGATCAGGAAAAAGTTGTTGTGAGCAAGTTTTGTCACGCATGTAGAAAACGGATTTCAGAAGAAAATAAAATCAGAGGCGGGTTTCCTCGACCTAACGAAAACTGAACTTAGAGGCTCAGGGAGTTAATATACAATGAGAAGGCTCTCCGAAATACCTGGAATTAAAGTTAGACAGGACTTTGACCTTCAAACAACATTTAGAAGGAGTAAAAAACAAAATAAAAACAAGAAGCAATATAATCAGTAAGCTAGCCGGAACAAGCTGGTAGTGTAGGGCAAATGACTTTCGCACTATTTGGTCTATCGACAGCACAACAGATAATCCGGAGGATTTGTGGAAGAAAATTTGGAGAGACGAAAATGTGGTTAATCGTGGCCTCATCGTCAATGATCCGAATCAGAGAGGCCCAGGATTTGAACTCGTGTTGTGGACCGCTCAAAACCGGATCAGAACAGAACAGGGAAATTGTAATTTCGTTTACAATAATTCGAAAATTGTAGATACACCACTCTGCGAATGTGGACAGGTACAAAACATCAAACACGTTGCAGAGGTATGCCCCCTAACAGTGAGGCCCAAGATTGGCTAAGTAGCCTGGAAGCTCACCTTTAGAGCTAGATACGTGTGTTGCAGGCACTTTTTTCTATTTATATGTCTATTTAATAATTTATAATTTTATATATGTTAATTTCAGTTATTTATCTTTTTTATTTTTTTTTTAGCAATTAAGATTTGATTTGATTTGATGATGATTTATTTATTATTTCCAAACAGAACATACATAGTTTACAATACATGAGTAATAAAGGAAAAAGTTTGTCTCCAAAAGCCTGATGCTTGTGGAGGAGACAAGAGTTCATATCTCATGTCTTAAATTTATACATTTTTCTGTTTTCAATATTTAGATAATTTACAAATGAAAAATAACAGTATAATATACCAATATTATAAGAACAAATAAAAAACAAAAAGAAGTAGATTGTAATAGTTAGTAAGTAAGTTAGCGTGTAAGCATACATTTTCAAAATGTTGACACTCGTAATTTATAGATGACATATTTTTTATATAACTTAACCCTTCACTGCATAATTTTTTTTTTTAACCATATGCTATAAATGTACTTAATACTACTTAAGAAAATAAAAATAAATTTGTTTTGAGTTTTGGTTTCATGGAAAACACGTGTGGGAAAATTCCAGAAGTAATTGATAAGTTAAATATATGTTCCAAAGAGTTATTATGTGGTCAATAATTTGTTTTAAAATATAATTTGTTAGGCCATTATCATAAAATGAAATGCTTCCCTTACGATTCGCAGACGAATATGTTTGGTTATTAAAAATGTATCACGTGGTGTTGCGGAAAAGTACGCAAGCTGTTAACATATAATATGTAATACCTATGTGTTTTTGTGACAGTTTTTTCGATTTATTTGCCAAAGTAATATACTACCCCCACTCCCATTCCAACCCCTACCCTTAACCCCAAATCCATTCACGCCCCCACCCCTACCCCATCCCTCATCATTTATCTCTAATCTCTTATCGGTTATGTGCCAGAAATAAGACTTAAAAATGTAAGCATAATAATGTTTTTTTTTCCAAAACAGTCGGCAGTAACATCGACCTCCGCACCTGCCCCTCAACCGGCTAAGAGTACGGCCACGCATGCCGGGACTTCTCAACCGGCTAAGACTACGGCAACGGGTTCTGGTACCGCCCCTCAACCGGCCATGAGTACAGCAAAGGATTCTGGGACCGCCCCTCAACCGGCCATGAGAACGGCAATGCATTCTAGGACCGACCCTCAACCGGATAAGACTACGGCAACGGATTCTGGGACCGCCCCTCAACCGGCTATGAGTACGGCCACGTATTCCGGGACTTCTCAACCGGATAAGACTACGGCAACGGATTCTGGAACCGCCCCTCAACCGGCCGTGAGAACAGCAATGCATTCTGGACCGCCCTCAACCGGATAAGACTACGGCAACGGATTCTGGAACCGCCCCTCAACCGGCTAAGAGTACGGCCACGTATTCCGGGACTTCTCAACCGGATAAGACTACGGCAACGGGTTCTGGTACCGCCCCTCAACCGGCCATGAGAACGGCAATGCATTCTAGGACCGACCCTCAACCGGATAAGACTACGGCAACGGATTCTGGGACCGCCCCTCAACAGGATAAGACTACGGCAACGGATTCTAGGACCACCCCTCAACCGGATAAGACTACGGCCACGGATTCTGGGACCGCCCCTCAACCGGCCATGAGTACGGCAATGCATTCGTGGACCGCCCCTCAACCGGATAAGACTACGGCAACGGATTCTGGAACCGCCCCTCAACCGGCCATGAGTACGGCAATGCATTCTGGACCGCCCTCAACCGGATAAGACTACGGCAACGGATTCTGGGACCGCCCCTCAACCGGCTAAGAGTACGGCCACGTATTCCGGGACTTCTCAACCGGATAAGACTACGGCAACGGATTCTGGAACCGCCCCTCAACCGGCCATGAGTACGGCAATGCATTCTAGGACCGCCCCTCAACCGAATAAGACTACGGCAACGGATTCTGGGACCGCCCCTCAACCGGCTAAGAGTACGGCCACGTATTCCGGGACTTCTCAACCGGATAAGACTACGGCAACGGATTCTGGAACCGCCCCTCAACCGGCTAAGAGTACGGCCACGTATTCCGGGACTTCTCAACCGGATAAGACTACGGCAACGGATTCTGGGACCGCCCCTCAACCAGCCATGAGTACGGCAATGCATTCGTGGACCGCCCCTCAACCGGATAAGACTACGGCAACGGATTCTGGAACCGCCCCTCAACCAGCCATGAGTACGGCAATGCATTCGTGGACCGCCCCTCAACCGGATAAGACTACGGCAACGGATTCTGGGACCGCCCCTCAACCGGCTAAGAGTACGGCCACGTGTTCCGGGACTTCTCAACCGGATAAGACTACGGCAACGGATTCTGGGACCGCCCCTCAACCGGCTAAGAGTACGGCCACGTATTCCGGGACTTCTCAACCGGATAAGACTACGGCAACGGATTCTGGAACCGCCCCTCAACCGGCTAAGAGTACGGCCACGTATTCCGGGACTTCTCAACCGGATAAGACTACGGCAACGGATTCTGGGACCGCCCCTCAACCAGCCATGAGTACGGCAATGCATTCGTGGACCGCCCCTCAACCGGATAAGACTACGGCAACGGATTCTGGAACCGCCCCTCAACCAGCCATGAGTACGGCAATGCATTCGTGGACCGCCCCTCAACCGGATAAGACTACGGCAACGGATTCTGGGACCGCCCCTCAACCGGCTAAGAGTACGGCCACGTATTCCGGGACTTCTCAACCGGATAAGACTACGGCAACGGATTCTGGAATCGCCCCTCATCCGGCCATGAGTACGGAAATGCATTCTAGGACCGCCCCTCAACCGAATAAGACTACGGCAACGGATTCTAGGACCGCCCCTCAACCGGCTAAGAGTACGGCCACGTATTCCGGGACTTCTCAACCGGATAAGACTACGGCAACGGATTCTGGAACCGCCCCTCAACCGGCTAAGAGTACGGCCACGTATTCCGGGACTTCTCAACCGGATAAGACTATGGCAACGGATTCTGGGACCGCCCCTCAACCGGCTAAGAGTACGGCCACGTATTCCGGGACCGCCCCTCAACCAGCCATGAGTACGGCAATGCATTCGTGGACCGCCCCTCAACCGGATAAGACTACGGCAACGGATTCTGGAACCGCCCCTCAACCAGCCATGAGTACGGCAATGCATTCGTGGACCGCCCATCAACCGGATAAGACTACGGCAACGGATTCTGGGACCGCCCCTCAACCGGCTAAGAGTACGGCCACGTATTCCGGGACTTCTCAACCGGATAAGACTACGGCAACGGATTCTGGAACCGCCCCTCAACCGGCCATGAGTGCAGATTGGAATGTAATTACTGTAGAAAATGTTCACATGTTTGTCCCAAACATTTACGATCTGGGGCAAACATTGAATTTTATTGTTGAGCAAATCGAGAAATGTAATCCGGAAACCCGGCGGAACGGACGAAAATACGGACTTATTTGTGCATTGAATCGTAGAGAAATAAAGCGCCTAATACGTGCCGTGGCATACCGCCTAAAAAAAAAAAATGAAACTTCGAGAAGAGAAGGGGAGGATGAAGAATCATGATGTAAATTTAATGTCATTTATATAGAAGATATTCAAAATTTTGTGCAGCCTGACATAAATTAATAAGTAATATGCTTATATAATATTCACCTAGTGCATCAATAAAATCCTGGTGATTAACAAGAACTACTCTTCTTCGTTTATTGATCAGGTTCTGTTTTCCATTAACTCGCCATTCGACAGATAGTAAATCAGATATTTGTTGACCAAAATATGCAATTAATATGCATATAAAAAATGTATCTTAATAATGTTATTTTTATTTCGCAGTTATGTGTTTATTAAGGGTCCGAAACTCACATTTAAGAGCAACTATAGCTACTATATAATTATATAGTATTTTTAATAGTAAGGAGTTAAAAAAAAAAAAATCACAAAAGCAAAATTCATCATTATTAGCTGTGTTCTTTGTATTTATGTGGGTTGAAAACCTTTTATGGAGATTTTAAAAATTGTGTTTTTTTAATAATAGTATAGGAGCAGTATCATAAAGTAAAATGTTCACGAGATTTGATCCAGTCATAAAATAAAGAATTATCATTCATGACTTTTAATTATTATTAAAATACAGGGTGATTTTTTTATAACGAGCCACTCAATATCTCATATCTCATAGGGTTTAATAAGAAATTACAATATATTTTTTTTCATATTGTTTTTTTACAATGTGATCTCAATTTTTCACATTTTTTTTTGTTTTTACCCCTCTCCCAACTTATTTTTTTTGATAGCAACTTTTGAAACTTAAATGGTAACGTATATATTTTATTAACATATTTTATCCAAGAGGCCTAGTACAGTAGAATCTTTATTCTAATATATTTTCCATTATGCCTATGCATAATGGAATCAAAGCAACGAGGCGACGGAGTGGTCACAGGTCTACAGAAATTATTACAAATAAAAGTGATAAAATTAAATAAAATCACTTTCAAATAAACGCTTTGATGCTTCTATTTTGTAATTTTATCGGTCATTTAAAAAACGACACAAGTCACAAATTTGAAATATTACACTAGCCACAAGAAACTTCATAAATATATTTTGCAGTGATTAAAATTTCTTGTACTCAACATTTGTATTAAATATGAGTCTGACAAATTGAGTTTTCACACAGAATACGTAGCTAAGTATATAATTATTACATTTGATAAAAAGACAGTTTTGAAAAATCGGTGACCTAAGTCGTTTTTGAAATGGCCGATTCAATTTAATACTTTCTAACTTTGCTAGCTTACACTGTGCTTGGTTTAGATTGTACTGCCTTGAAAATACTAACTACCGATTTGCATCGAAGCGTTTTTTCGAAAGTGATTTTATCACTTTCAGATTTAAAAATTCCTATAAACCTGTGACCTCCCCGTCCCCACTATGCTCCGTCCCCACTATGCCCCGACCCCACTGTACTGGTTTTTTTCAACTTTCGTCTGTGAAGACTTAAACTTTTTCAACTTTTACCCCCCCAAAGTACAAACTAGACAAAATTTGTGATTTATAGAGTTGCTATTCAAAGGAATTGGTCTAGTATTAAAAAAGTTACAGTGTATACAGCGAAAAAAAAAGCCCACATCAGAGTAAAACCAATACCTTCTCGCTTTGCATCGAAGCTAAAATTCTATTTTATTATTGTCTCGTCAAAAATATGGCTATGGCCTAATATAATAAGTATAATTAAAAGGAAAAAAAAAGGTCTAAAGACCTAAAGTGTAGGTAAAAAACCCTCTGATGTAATTATTAAAATTAATTAATGTTTGGAGAAAAAATGGTTTGAACCGATATATTAGTATGGATTTAATTTTTAAAGAGAAAAGTAATCTTTCAAATTTTACTTTCGTCCACAACAAATATAGTACAGTATACGTTAAGTATTTAAATAATGTGCCTGTAACGTTAAGTACTCATTATTCCCATACAGTTGTTACTATAATAGAAACACTTGGATATCGAAATCCGTTTTTTTACCAGCGTACAAGCACATGCGGTTAAGTACAAGTACTTTCAGACGATATACCGCCTGCTCGACCGTATGACGTGAAGAACGCTCGTTTTTTTAAAATATTGTTTTATGTCTTCCAAAAACAGTTAACTCACACACACTAGATATTGAGACAGATCCCGCACACGATTTTCGATTTTAATCATATTCAATACACACGGGCTTATATAATCATATGTATATTTTATTATTAAACAATATGACACTATAATATAATACCGGGTGTCGTTCACAATATAATATTGCTGTTGACGATGGTCGGGTTACCGTTTGTTGTACGATTTTGATTTATACGCAAGTCGTTTAGGAATACTAATGTTTCACCTTTACTGGCCGGCCATACAGACCACTGGCACTCGTGTGGGTTTGTGTAGAAATTGTTGTTGTGTGATTAATTCCGTACAAATAGCGGCCGCGAGTGATGTATATGAGTGCTTGGCTAGACGGTCGACGACGGTGAGCCGCACCGTGGATGCAAATGAGACGAAAAAGGGTTGAATATTCTAATATAATATAATAATAATAATAATAACGTTAATAGGCCACCCACTAAGAGGAGAGACGGTCGTATATGTTAGTGTGCCGGAGATGCACAGTCTCGGAAAGGGAGAAATATTAGTCATCTTCTTCCGTATGTACGGTCGAAGGGTAAACACATACTCGACAACCGCCGTTCGGGGTCGTCGGGTGTGGCTATGCAGACACGGTATGCTATACATATTATGATGATTACACTGTCTGTATATGTGTATAAATATATATTACACTCATATCCGACGGAACGATCGAATACCGGAGTCAAATAACCAAACACTGTCTGCTTTGGTCGCGATAACAGCAATAATTATAAAAATATGTTTTAAATCAGCCGAGCGAGGTATTGCTGGGGTTCATTAGCAAAAAGAAACCAAAATACAAATTATACTGAGTTTGTCTTACAATCGGTGTTATCGTTTGTTTTTATCAAATAGAACAATTATTGATACAAACAGTTTTCTCGTTATCCAAATAATTTAACTGCGTTTAAAGTAGTAAAAGTTTGACACACGATTGACATAAGCACACGAATCATAATTGAAGGGGCCAGTGGATACAGGTGTTAACTAACATTTTTTTCGAAAATGCATTTTATTGCATGAAAAAGAGGATTATAGTGTTATAGTATAGTATAGAGGATCTCTAGACCGATATTTTTCCTCTTATAAGTTATTTCATCTATTGAATATAAAAAAGTTTCATAGCTTTTGTATAATATTTAGTTACAAAAGTGGCGTTCCTGAACGTTCCTGACATTTCAAAAACGTCAGTTAACACCTTTATCCACTGACCCCTTCAATTATTACTATATGATAATCTATTGACGAATTTGTTTTTTATTAAAAGATTTATATATATGTAAAAAGTATGAAATGTCAAAAATTAAAAAGTCTTCAAACACTATCTATGGAATGAAATTAAAACGTTTAATAACGATTTTATATGATACTTTCAAAGTAACATGTACAATGACAATTTCGGCTCTCGTCATTTTGGGTTCACATTTATAAGTACAGCTCAGCCTGTTGTATAATTAGTATTGTTAAACTATACTTCAGCTAAACTGGTGAGAACCGCCTCTAATTTATTTTTATTTACTTATTTATTTATTGAGTTTACGCCAAAGGCTCAAGTACAGTAATTAAATGAATTATAGTGATAAATTAAATTACAAGATAGAAAAGAGAACATACATTATTACAGCATAAAAATAAACAATCAAAATTATACTAACAAGAAAAAATTAGAATATAGAGTGTTTCATAGCAAAATTAATAATTTTCAAATAACAGTTATTATTTTAAGAAGCTTTCCAGTAACGTCGGACTATCGGGTTTAAAAACCCGTAGTAACCTTTTTATCGCCCTATTGTGGCAACTTCGTAATTAAATGACATAGTTTTTTAGTTTCTATTGTTGTAAAAGCTGACTATTTGAAGTCACGTCACTAAGTATTAGAACAAGTATATTGTATACACTTGACAGGCCAAATCTAATTTTATTGTTTAAAAAATAAAATATAAACGTAAAATGTTATATAGCTGTTATAAAATAATTGTATGTCCATTACAAAAATAGGTTTCAAGCATATTTTATGATTTTGAAATGTTTTTTTTTAAATATTTATTTCTTCACATCACACCGCGAATAAACTAGTTTACTCCTAAATAAACTATAACACGTGCATCGTGTACTATAATTAAATATTAATTCGAATGATTGTTTAGAGTGCACGGAATTAAATATTTGTATTGTTACAATAAACAATAGCAATAATCGTTAGCTTTTTAAAACTGCTTACAATGTTTATGTTAGTTCTGTACAATTAATTAATAATATTATAATTTACACCACTAAGTGCTTATAATAATAATAATTTATACGGAGCACCTAAGGTGCAAATGTATTACTTATGTTCATTATGAACCATATAGGATAACTTTGATACAACTGTCTGTCTGTGTGCATTGCACCCCATTAAAAGCAGTTTCTATTCTTGGGTTGTTTAAGCGTTTTCTGTCTTGAAAGGAAATAAAGATTGTAATCGGAGTGAACGTTTTCGCGTAAAGTACCAAACCCTAGGGTAAGTACATAATATATATTTTATAGGATACTTTCAAACTTTATCTATCGTTTTCTATTTAATGGTATATAAAACACTAAAATAGTGAAATTGCATAAAGTACATCAAAACAGAAATCTATACGAATAAACAGTTTATAATAGAGTACTTATAAGAACAGACATGAGATTCTGTTATTATTCTATGTATTTTATAAACATTTTATTTTGTAAAATAAAATTGAGAGGTCAGTAAAAGTTTTTTCTATACGTGTATAGGTTAATGTAGTAACTTCTTGGGTGTTGAACAAAAAACAACAATTGCCCTTTTGATAGTATCTATATTTAATTACAATGTTTGAATGAAATATGCGAATATTTTTTTTTATAGATATTTTAAAGTATAAAATACCTAATCTAACAGTTTTTTTTATAAATAATCAGTTTTTGCGAGCTTCTAAGTATGTGTAATGTCAATATACTAAAACGTTTAGGTGTTTAGTTATTAAAAAAAGAACATATCGTAGAGTTTTGAACAGTTTTTAGTTTAATGTGTTTTTCCTATAGTGAAATAATATAGGTTGAATAGTTTTGATATAGTCAGCTATAAAACAATACATATTGATGGGAATAATATTTGTTTTAACAATGTTAATAGCGTAACTGCTGAATTTTAACTTAGCTTATATAAAATTAAAATATTGTATACCCATAGTGAATAAACTGGAGTCATATTTCTATGGGACAAACAATCGAGAGAAATTATTAAAAAGTACCCTTTTGTACCTGTCAGTCTATTTGACCTACTTAATCTCCACAGTCGTTTTTGTTAATGAATACCGTTTAAACGTCAAACAAAATGACTAGCGAATTACCGTTTTAGATGTGATAATTAATAAAACAATAAAAACAGCCGAAGTTGGTATACCTAGGAATGCTTTATTTTTTGTATTATTATATTATTGTTTAGTATTACTGTTTTATCGAATCAACTTTGTTAGGTTACGTTAACGGTTAAATATCATTTTTTAAATGACATTAAATAATATGTAAAATGGCTTATGCCTCTTATAAGTAGGTACATACTTAAGTATACTTGTTAATAAAATGTTATTCAAGAGCTAGGCCAAGGTAAAAAAAATATTTAATAACACTTCACCGAAAAGCTAATTTAGTGCAATAATTCAACAGTTATCCAATAAATTATTCAAACAGCATCCCTTGGGAGCTTTTTTTAACGAAATTATATTATTTAGATCATGCATAATACTTAATGTTGTAAGAAAAACTTCATGTTCCGAAAGCAACAAAGGCATTCTTGTGAATACTTGGAAGAATAATAAACGAATACCGGATTTAAAAAATGTAGGGCATCTTCTGCAGGCATGCGTTTTTCAACATTTTGGGTTAAATTTAATTATTAAACTTTGAACAGCAGAACAGTGGACTTAAATGCGCTTTATCGCCCGTAAAAAAAAGTTGTAACTATAAAAAAGGACTCCCATTTTAAAGAATAATTATGCACATACAAAACTCTTGAAAATTATTTCAAATGAAAAATCGTGGTTCTTAACATTTTATTTTTAAAACAGAATAACATTTTTTATGATGAACACGAGTTTAAACAATAATATGTTTTTAACAGTATTATCATCCTACGTTATCAATTAATCCTATAACGCAACAATTCTGTAGTGTTTGCCCAGAAAGAGGTAAGCTCACTGTATTATATTTATGTTTTTGGCTAAGGTTTGGCCTAATTAAGTATTTGGTATAATTTTAGCGTTAAATCTCAACCGTTTATATTATTTATTATAAATTATTGTACAACTAATATTACTTTTTGCGATAACATATGGAATGTCTTTCTTTAAAAAAAATCTAACACTTTATCCCAAATTCGTATACTACAGTTATCTTCTACTGTCTAAAGACCACAGAAATGTTAACTTTAGAAATTCTGATTGTTCGCGGTAGACAAAATAGTTTAACGATTAATATCAAACAGATAGAGAACATATTTTAAAATTTACAATTTATATTATGTCATTCGTTTTTGTTTTCAAATAAAACATATCCTTAGACAACCCGTAACGGGCATATCGAAACATAGTTTATATTTTATCAGTTATAATATACTAATAGACATTCCTTATAGACATTCCGGTACTTCTTCTCGGCTATTTGTAATTTCAATTCAGGCGGCAACGTATTACCGGTTAAATGTGTTTTTCATTAAAAAAAAAAAAAACAACCTTTACTGCCTAACAACGGTTTTGGATAAAAACCGCATTTGGAAATAGTTCTTCAGACCCGAGGGACTCGGAAAAAAAAAATCTAATTATCGGTGTCTCTCGTGTTGTGAACGCACCTCCCCCCCCCCCCCGTCTTGGCCGACATATGGCATATACCTCGGCCGAGGGCAGTTTCGATTTCTACCGTTAATGGATTTCTCCTCTTAAGTAGTTCCCCTACCGACCGATCGATACACACACACACACCGCGCGCGCGACCGGCTAAATAGTGCTCAATATAATACATACACACAATAAGCGTCATCTAAACAAGTCTCCCTCGGATGTGATATTATCATACTTAGGTGTGTACCTCGATCTCCATTAGACCATTCCGTTTAAACGTACACGCTAATATAGTGCGCGTACCGAGGGTTTTTTAATCCGACCTTTTGTTCCACACACACACACGAGAAGAAATTACCGCGATACACCCTCTCCCATGGCGGAGTGCACGCCTCCCCCCCCCCGCGCCCCTAAGTACGACCTTCTACACCGGAACCTGGCGGCCGACAGAAAACAACGGCGGTCGTTAATACCGGAACCAGTTTTTTTATAACACATATTGTAATATATGTATATAGTCTAAAAACCTTGTGTATACATGCGCGATTTCGGGGTGTACGGGACAGCTGCAAGTAATCGGAACCCAGGCACGCGACAGCAGCTGGTTATCAGCTGTCCGTATATTACACTGTATACATATATATATATATATAATAATAATATGTGCTCGGCATCTGCTGGATAGTGTAATATAGTATTATAGTAGTCTGCTCTGGCCAATGTGTCCTCTCCGCTCCCCCCTTGGGCTGCAAGCACTGGGATCGTCTAGGGGTTATTCCGGTTTTTGCAAAGGTTTTTTTCCGGCCATAGGGTTCGTCATTGATTTTATTATCACTAAAAGCAACACCACCCTTTTGGCCTTTTTTTTTTTTTTTCCATTCATTTCGTATCTATTTTATTATTTTTTTGGACGACTTTTGTATAATACCATGTACACGATATTTTATATACTTTGTGTCGACCCTCGTGTATATAATATAAACGCTTTTTTTTTCGCCACAAAAGCGAAAACTAATTCAAATTTTCGGATAGCTGAAGATTTTTTACGCAGTACGTGGCTTCATTCACCGTCGAATATAGCAAATTAAATTATAAATACTCCAACTACTACTCTATTGTACATACACACCAATAAAATACCACGTAGGTAATGCACAATTATAAATGTAATTCAATTAGTTTATCAAACGAGTCAAATATCATAGGAAAAAAATGAGAAAAAACTAAATAATTAGTGCATGTTAATTATAATTAATTCATGATTGTAGCACTTGTATAATTTTCGTACAATCAATTTCTGACTAAAACATGATCTTTTCTATTTTGACCTAATAACTAATTAGTAATTTTTATGTAGCATTTGGAGAAAAATGTCTCTTGAACCATTTTTTTCTCATTAATTAAATAAAAATAATTATCATGCATAATAAATTATATAATCTTTACAGATATACATAAGTTGTAACGACAAAAAGCAACCTCATTATGTTAAGAATTTTAATGTCGAAGTATGAGTACATTTTTTTACAACATTAATAAAAATATTTCTAAATTCTAATTTTTATACTCGTGGTTTATATAAAATTTACTTGGCAAGTATTATTTTTTCTTAAATAAATAAATAAAAGCCTTTTAGAAACTAATTTCTAATTTCTATTAATAATAGTAAGTATTACTAGCATGTTTAATATACGGTTTATTTCATTCAAATAGGTAAGCCCATATACTACAAAGACTGTTAAGAGTTCTATTCATTTCTTCTTATCCAAACGTTTCGGTAAGCCATGTACCAAATATAAAAATAAATTACAAGTAGTTGGTCGTTGAAAAATAACAAAAACTCTAGCTGTTTCAGTTTGTTTTTTCTAACTGGTAAATAATTTAGTATTCCAGTGTCGAGGGTAAAGTTATTATGTGTGACACGATTCTGTTGTCACTTATATTATATACATAGGTTATATTAATTCACTATACGAAGATAAAGGACTTTATAATGGTCTGTGCGGAATATTTATGTGCGTACAGTGTTGATCAATTGAACAAACGTACACAAACATAAATCGCCAAAGTGAAAAGCAACAGGGGAAACAGTGGTGACCATTGAAGTGTATGCGAGTATAAGGTAAGAATTTGTTGAATGGGAAACGCACTCATGTGATGAGTCTCCCCAAATTGACCGATAAAGGAACTCAATAAGACATGTTTAAAAATATTAAATATACCTCAACAATGATACATGTATTACCATGTGTAAAACATAATATTACAGAACCGAAACGCATGGATATAATATGACATAATACGCAGATATAATTTTAGAAAATACTTAAAACCCAATAAATTATGTTTACCCTGACATCAGCTTATCCTCCATCTGTGTATACACATGGATTAATTTTATTGTTTTGTTGTTATACATAGCCCATCTGATAATAGAAAATAATATTATTAGATATTATATTTATTCGATTTTATAAAATGTATGGCACTCTTGTGTATATGTTAATATAAATGGGAATTATATTAGGTATACAGTTTTATTATGAAGAAGCATTATTGTTAAATTAAATACATTTTTAATTATAATGGATTTGAAGTTAACATACATAATTTAAAATACTAAATACATAAAACTTCATAAGCCAAATGTTGTATGATTATTATTTTGATTTATAAATCAATTAGTTTTTTCATTTATCACCTATTACATTTTTAGTAGTCCAAATAATATTAAAAGTAAAATGTTTGTTTGTAAAATTGTAATTATTAATATCGGTCATGAGTACCTACCTAATTACCAAGTTTTTAAAATTAAGATATAATATTCCAACGTTAACAATAATAATATGAGTCATGACACTTTAAAACTACCCAGACGCGTATCCTTATTTTCGAAGGATTTTCCTTTGGATTGAAAAAGTTTTATAATATTATAGTAATTTTTATTTTACAACAACTTGGCTGACATTAGACCTTGTTTGGGAACTTTTTCTTCTATGATTTATGTTAATATTATAAACAACAGGCAAAAGTTATTTTCAAAAAAAAAAAATAGTGAGTAAAATTATTTATAATATATATATATATATACAATGACACGACAACGTGAAATTTTCATGCGATTTCTGTCGACCCTAAATAAGAAAAAAAAAAAAACGCGTCAAGTCTACATTACAGCCGGGGTAACAACTTTAGGAAATCGTTTATAAACGTTAAAAACGATAAATGAAAAAAAAAATATATTTATATCTCATAAATATAATATGCCAGTAAGATATTTTTTCCCCTTCTTTTCTCTTTTAATGATCCATCGTCACCAGAGGCAGTGACGATTTCTGCTATACAAGGCGGTGGGCCTTAACAATGCACTTCGAGCCCCATCATTAGCTTGGCCGTTTCAGTGTTTACAATAACAAAACAGTAGTAGTAGTAGTAATAATAGTAATAATTGCCACAGCCTGCGCACTCGAACGCCCTGTGAGAAAATCACCGGTCGGAGAGAAAGATACGGACTTCAGACAATGATAATAATATGTAACGTATGTGTGTGTATGTATAAGCGAAACACGTATACATACACATTCAACATATATGTATAATATAGGTGTATAGATTATAGGTATTAGAAAAAAAAAAAACGGATAATAATAAAATAAAAAATACCGAGGGAGGAGACTGGCTGTTTTTTTTTTTTTTTTGCGTGTAATATCGCAAAAGGTAAAATGTTTTTATTAAGTCAAATATTGTACGAAATCCCACCGCACCGCCTTATATTATAACAGCTCCGACAACAGAGTAAAGGGGTGACACGGCGGCGGTATCATTGACATTAATGTGCGACAAGGTATATATATATATATATATAATATAACCTACCCACAATGACGCCGGGTATAGACTACTGCAGTGTAAGGGGAAAAAGCCGAGCGTTTACCAATCCGGGAGAGTCAATAACACACGAATCGAGTGAACAAACAAAATAGATTTTTACAGCTGCCGTCGTCGTCGGATAGTTTCAAGGCACCTATTATTTTACATGTACCGACGACAACGGGATTTGTGAAATCCGGCTTCACACAGCATAAAAAATACATTAATATAAATATATATATATACATATATATATATATATGGATTCATCACGCAGGAGATGGCAATCGGCTTTTCCGTCTCCGGGTAAGTCTCACCTCTTCCCATTCGCATTGTACGGCGGATAGATATTACCATTAAGTACGGATATTGGATAATGTATTCAATCATACGGCGTTATCTTTTTCGGATCGAAAATATAGGTTCCCGTTGATGTAAAACTAAAGTGTTCGACAAAAAAAGTCTAAATAAACGTGCAGACCGTTATAATATGTTTCAACGTCATTGTAAAAAAAAAAAAACGCGGGTTAGGTGAAATAAAATCGACCTTCGCCGTTATACTTTACCCCTTAATGTTAGCGTGTTGGGTTTTATTAAACCCCGCGTGAGAAGAGATTTCATATTTGCCAAAATTATTATAACTACAAATCTATTAAAAAAGTAAAAACTGCATTTCTCAGACTGCGCAGGTCTATCAAATAAGACGTGACTTGGCCGTTGGAAAAAGTATCTAGATATTAAATTATACATAAATTGTTTCGTTTTTATTTTTTCATTTTACCTCTTGACACGAGAAACCCTTAGAAAGTATTATAGATTATAATTTTTTCGTCTGCTCCTTCTGAAACATTCCTGAATTTTCTGAACCGATTTCATCGACCAACATAACAACGGGGGGTATTTATAAAGAAGAGGGTATTAAAATTACTCCAAGAATTTGACGGTGATTTTATTCATTTTATTTCTTTCACCGGACGATCTCACATAGTTGATTTATGCTGTTAGTTTTTTTTTTTTTTTTTTAAACGTCCCTTCTTACCGCGTTTCTAAGTAACACTAAATTCGTTTTGAATATAGTTGGATATTTGATACGAATTCGAAGAAATTTTCCAAATACTTAATTTTTCTGTGGATCTTTTTTTCGCAACAAAAAATTAAAAATAAGTCGAAAGTCTGCGAATTGATTTATAAACGTAGAACGCTTAGAACGAAGAACAACTTTAGCGAGCAGTAGAGTAAACGAAAATTCAATTGCAATCTGTAAGTTCTCTAATACCATTAATGTACTTGATTATATAATTTATATAACTATATAAATTATATAATTTGGATAGTAATAACTCGGTTCGATCCCGCTCTTAACGTTTACAACGCATACAATATTTTCTACGCTCTTGTTATTGCGTTATTGTGTCTCGGGGTCTAATCTGTATAAATAATACAAATAAAAACCGGATTATATTATTATACCTGCGATCATTAGGGGGGGGGGGGTGACCTCTTCTGTATAAGGGTTTGTACAAAAATCTCAAACTGTAATAAACACCGCCGTCTGGCCGCCGTCTATATACAAAAATAATAAGTGTTAAAAAAAAAAAAATAAAACATCATATCATCGTCGTCGGGTGAGGGGTTGTTATATAATAGTATATAGTACATGTAGATGCAATTGAGAAAGGGTACGATTTGTCGAGCACTTTATTGTATTACAAGGTATTCCGACGTGTTCGTGCGTTAGAGAATAGTGACTTAAGAATTTATTTCTTTGCGTTCCAAAGTTACTGTAAGAATTATTATATTAATCCTCCACACTGCGACTATGATTTTTAGTCAACACAATGTTCCCTTCAAAGAAGAACAGGAAGACCGGGGAAAAGACGGATAGACGGAATAGGGAGTGATACGAGGATAGCTGGAGTGATTGAACGAGATGAAGAAGATCAAGCTCTATGGAGGTGTAGAACTAGGGTGGCCGACCCTATGTAGTTGGAAGTGTAAAGCGAAGATAAAGAAGAAGACAATTTTCCCTTCCAAGTGCTTTACGTACCGGAATGACTATTGCGGTGTTCATGAAAAGAAAAATTTTTTTTTCGCATGTACTATAATAAATTTGTTGAAAAAATTAATTTCATTGTCCAAACACATAGTTATAAAATCAATTATCGCAATATTCAAGCCGAAACTAACAACAATAATGTTAATGGAGTACGGTCTAATCGGGTCGGCAACAGCTGTGTATAATTACAAATCTAAATGAACCGGGCCCGGACCACCTTTGCTCACGGCCGGGAAGGGTTCGATAATAAACCCGGGCCAGGTAAACCAAACAGTGACCGGTGCCGTGCAGCAGATGGGTCGCGCCTTTTAAACACATCAAATCCATACCAAACCGGTTAGATCAGTCTTTACAATGTTGTGTTACGGATTATTTTTCTTTCGCCAATTATTATTACTTACTCCAGCGTACCGCCACTAAGTCGGGCCTTTGGCATACGCTGCTGATATACATCTAATATCGATTCTCTATACTCTATGGTAATCTCCCATCTGCCACACGCGCGTCAAATCTAACAACACCGCAAGACTTCCAAAAAAAAAAAAAAAACGCTAAACACTACTAACGAGTAAACCGACCACAATGCGCATTCAAAGCCAAACCGCTATGTCTTCGGCATATTGTAAAACGTATGCACGTTACAATAATTATTCCCGAACCCTAAGCACGAGTTCATTCATTCAAACTGTTACAGGAGTGAGTCCGAAAAGTAAACGTTTTCTTCTATTCTATAAGACATCAAAAACTATTATCGCTCATGCGTGCCCAAAGTGGTCGAGGGGAGAGGCCGTATTAAAAAAAAAAAAAAAAGTAATAATAAAACGTCCGTGTTGTCGTAAACGGAACATGTCTTGTTCAACAACCACTAAACACACAATGTATATTTGACTTGTACCACACATCACAATGAGGATGAAAACCTAAGACCCCTGAAGTAAACAAATAAACGTGTATAGGTATAATATAATACATTATTCGCTTGGTTTTTTTTCGGCGTTATTATTAGGCAACAATACGAACACGGGAGGAGGACATTTATATGCAAGTCCGATTTGCATTTTTTTTATGGTCCTATATGTGCTTATTAAAAAAAAAAAATCGTTAAACACTTAGGCCGTAAAATGATCGTTAATTACATTTTTCATGACTAATAAAATAATAACCGTGTGAGTTGACGCTGTCGTGAAATATCACAATGCGCATTTATATTAACCGTACAATAAACGTACCATTATATTCACTAAGGTTAGTATATTGAACCTGGTCGAGACGCTCGAATTAAATGCTGCGTGTAGGCTGAATGGGAATCCGCATGAAACTGCAATAAGCCCGTCCAGTTAGGTTCTATGGAACCAGTGTTAACATTTTAACCGTTGACAAAAAAAGGAGTGCGAAAAATTTACTTTTGACTGTTCAGACGGCATGCAAACACTAAGGGTTAATTAAAACCAAAAAAGTAGTCAACATAACATTGTGTTGTGAGAGGGGAATGTAATCAAATAACGCAATAAGGTAAAATATGTTTACAAAAAAAAAAAAAAATGTTGTGGAGTAAAAGAAAGCAATAGAGTGTCAGACGAATATCTTTTATTATTTATTTTGTAATTCATATAACAAAACTCGCGGACTAGCAGGAATAAAACTTGCTCAGGACATTTTTTTAATTAAGTATATCGAAATTTAAACGGTAATTTTAAACTTTTTAATTAAAACACTATAAACCCGTCCGTTTTATAAGAAGGTCGCTCGATTTCCACGAGAACATCAGCTTTGTCAGTCTTGTATATATTTTCCCACTAAAACCCAATAAAAACAATTATGCATATGTTTGCGTAGTGCAATTTTAAAGGGACTACTGATTAGGACGATATTATTATGACTATACTTAATAATTTTTTTTTTTTTTTTAAAACTTCCGGTCTAACTTTAGTTTATGAATTTCTCATTTCGTGACAGCAAATACGATGGTTATAATACACTGCGGTGGTAGGTACTCGTGTAGTACGTTTACCAAAGCACAAAAGCGAGTCTGAAACGTTTTCTACTGTGTAATACGTGTACCGATTACCGATTGCGGGCGGCCATTTAATCAAATTCGAGGGTAAGTCGGACACGAGAAATGTTCACTTCGAACGTGGTTTTTTCGCCCAAAAACGAACGCCCTCCGGCCAAATCACTCGTGCGCGCACAGTCGGACACGCGTTTCTCCGTTAGGGTAGGCGAGCCGCTTAGCCGTTTGTCTAATGTTATATTATTATGTGCCGCCGCCGGGGGACCAAATTTTTAATTTCCCCGTTGGGGCGATGCGGTGCTTTGGCCGTAACTGCGCGGCAGCGGCGAGAACAAAAGTGAGGCATAACAAAAAAAAAAAAAAAATACACGGCAATACAAAAGAACACATCAGGACCATCGATCGGGATCGAGTGAGGGGAAGTATTAGATGGAAGCTGTCGGGTCGTGTGGCCGATGATTAGTCACGAGGGGGCGGCGGGAATTCTACTCAACCCTACGACCATCTATTGTAGTAGGTCCTTGTGTGCTCTATGACTCATGTTGCCGGGGTCTGACGCATCTGTCGTTCGATTCTAGCCGTACATAGTGCCTACCACCCCTCAGGCAAGGATGAACGGCGATTTCGATTAGGTACACTATATTCCAACGGTTTTGGGAACGAGGCTTTTGCTTGACTAATTTTAATAGCCGATACGAATAACTTGGGAGTGAAAAGGCAATGAGTGAGACGGGACTGTGAGATGGAAAATCGTCGGATCATAATAGACATACCTACTCGTTGTCCAATAATTCCTTCCTCCGAGAGAAAGATTGATTATTTGTTTTATACAGCGATTTACGTTTTTTGAATCTTAAAATGGTGTACAACATAAAATATTATTACTTAAAACGGGCCGTGAAAACAATGACAACTACAATCGATATTTAACTTAAAGTTGAAAACAATTAATAATAATTTTTTTTATAGCAAAAGGCACGTATTGGTGATTTTGTTTTGAGTTTAAATTTAAGAAAAACATTTTTTTATCTTGTACATTTTTTTTACAACTATTGCAACATTAGTTAATAATAATTTAAAAGCCGTGCACAAGGTGTACGACATTTAATTAAAATCGTTCCGGGTATTCGTAACGACTTGTAAATAAAGTACATTGCGTCAGTTGAAACAAAACACATCTCGGCAGAAACTTCACACGTCCGCTTTCCGAGAACTGTGTAAATAGAACTTGAGATAAATGTTTGAAAATATTATTATGTTCAACGCGCAAATCCCGGATGGAAAAAGAACTGTATTTATGATATTTAAAAAAAAGTCCGTCAGGTCGAGGAAAATCGTGCACGAGGAGGATATACATGAATGCATGAGGATGTACTCAAGCACGAGCATTGTTGTCTAGTTAGGGTAGGGAAAAAACAACAAAAAAACGGTGCAGAGTAAACATTACTCCGCACAGAAGTGCGTTGTTGAAAATAGAAAATACCCACTCAACTTCGCATCGAAGATAGAACTAATGAGAGGTGGAAAATGGGAATTCAACAATAGATTCGTTTTTGAACGGTTTCAATGTGATTCGCATCTAAAAGTGAGATAATCCTTTTTTTTTTAGAATCCCTAGATAGATTACCTACCAAAGACAAAGTGGTAACACATTCGATTGTTTTTTAGTTATAAAATAGTCTGTTTAATAAGTAAAATAAAATCGAAAATTTTATTTTAAAAACGGTACAATAATTTTCACAATAGATTTTGAGCTACGATTGCGACGACTAGAAATTACCGAATGGTTGTACTGTAATATATTTTTTGTTATAGTTTAAACTTTAAACTACATTTAATTTATAAATGAGCCCTTTTTATAAATGCAATTTTGTACGATTTTAACATTAGTGTTAGGATTATTCTAGTAGGTTTTAGCTATATATTTTCATAAAAAATAGCTTAAAACATTTTCATTAATAACACATTATACCAATTATTTCCTAAAAATTAGTGAGTATAAGTAGTTTTCTAATATAAGTCTTGGACGAGTCAAACGCTCAAAAATATTTCAAAAGATTGACCTTAACAGGTAAGAGCTGTTGTTGTTTGATACTCTGTGGTAAATAAGTTATACCTTATCTAGTTGTTTTAAAAAAAAAAACATGAGCTAAAAAAAAGGTTTTGTTATACGTATGTGTTTTTTTTATGTACATGGTAAAATAAAAAGTCAATTCATTTTAAAAGCTTTTAAGTATGCACGCAGTTAAGGTTCGTTCTCGATTATGTAACATGACTGTTTTGTGATCATGAAACATTTCGGTTTTATTACCTTGGCGTTTCAGCTACTAACCTGCGCATCGATTTTGTTCGAATACAATTATTAATTAGATAATTGTATAGTACACACTATACATAATAATTTATACTCTATCGCCGAGTAGCATAACATTTCAATAATGACCCTAATGTGGGTGGTAGACGGCAGTTAGTTGGAAAACAACAGTCATCAATAATAGAGTAAGTTTCAAGCAATAATGCATATTTGATATAAAAAAAAAAATAGCACAGTATTCGTTTTACACCATGTCAACATTTTAAATTATATACTAATTAAAAAACTGTCTCCTCCACGCGCCTTATTAATATGATAACGTACAAAAAGGTTTTTTTTGTTTCCTTCGACTGAAGTAGGCTGTATTAGTCGAACTTTTTTGAAAAAAAGATTTTAGAAATTATTTAAAAATAAATCTAGAGCCCGTAAGTTATAATAAAGGTATTAATCTATTAAAAAAAAAAAAATACCTATTTTTTTGTACAACGCGACGAATTCCATTTCAATAGGTTACCTTAATACGCTGGCATTAAATTATATCGTTTATACAATTTTTTAAATTATTATTATTCGGTCTAGGTAATCCACTTAGAATAGAACTACGCTGTATTCATTTGGTCCATTTTGGAAAACTATATGTGACTCGCTTGTACCAGCTACTCACCACCCACGGACCGTTCATATCGCGTGACAAAGATTGATGATGGTTTCATACATGATATTTAATCATACAGCAGTATCAAGAAATAATACATTTGTAAAGATCTGTTTTTGTATTTACGGTTTCTATACCTATCATATTAGTTGTGTATAAGTCAGAAATGTGTTACAGTACACTAGCATGACAAGACGTTTCTCAGATTAACACACAAACGAAAAGTTCCCTTTGTTCACTAAATTTCAAAAGCCAAATCCAGGTACACTATTATAGGTTGGAAAACAACCATTCTTGAGTTGAAATAATTTTTAAATTTAGTCAACTCATAAGCATTAGATTAGCTGTAAATGCAAAAATATAAATAACAATTTTATTAAATACAGGCTACTTTTTTTTTTAATCAAATAATAATCAAATTTGAGTGAGAAAAAATTTAACTTGAACTTCAAAATATACAATTTTTTTGTTATTACTTCATTCGCAAATAAAATAAAATACTTGTCCAGAATTGAGTTAAGGCCTGAGCAGTAGTAACCGGGTTTATTTTGTGTTACCATTAAAAAGCTATGTGTCTAGTTTAAAAACCATATTCAATCCTATAAACTTATTTGTTATACTTAAGTTAAACGTTACTATAGCTTAATGTGTATTTTACACGGACGTGGCGATAGTTACTAGGCAGTAGAATACTATTATACGAAGTGGAAATAGTTATTATTTTTTTTTTTTTAGTATAAAGCTATTATATAGTTTCTGAACCATAAATACAAACACACGTACTCTTGTACAGTAGACTATTAAGGATGTCGTATGCATGATAATACCTTAAGCCTTTAATGCCGTAGTCACCCTTTGTTTGTAACATAACTCAGAGCTAGCGAACCCATCAAGTTTGTTCAATATTTTTTTTTTAAAGACAACAATTTGTGCATGTTTTACACGTATAGATCGAAATTCTTTCTTCCTCCTCCACGTTTTGTTATCAAAATAAAAATATGTCCTAAATACAAAAAAGTGTACCTAATGCAACAGGTTAGTGTGTAACTTTCATAAATACTGTACAGATATTTCACAGATTTTCAAAACAATTTTGGTTGCTCTTGAATAGTGTTAATGTATACAATGCTATGTATCAGTTAGCCGAAGTAGATACGTCATATTTATGTTTTCCAATAATGTCCATCAATCTTCGTTTATTAAAATATCAATAAAGTCGGGAAAGCCGGATGTCGTTTTGGTATGTGATAATTATTCTAAGCAGATCAAAACCCGTGGTACGTTTTAATATACACTCACACACGTTATGTATTTGTATTTTTTTTTTAATAAATAACCGCTGTCTCGTGCGTGTGCCATTTATCAAATAGAAAATTAATCGTATACTGGGAAATACAAATCCGAATGGAAACCGCGCCGAACGAATTGGCTGACAAACTATTTACAAACGATAATTGCTCGATCGTTTCTTCCCTTCGGCGGGGGTTAAAAAAAAAAAGAACAACATAAATCATAAGACTTGACGGTTACTTACGAATTTTTGGATCTGTCAAAAACGCACACACGTACAAAATATATAATATGTATATGTATATGACAATAATGTTAACAATCGGCAAAATGTAATTCGTCACGATCAGCGAAATCCTCGTGAGACTACATCCGCGTCTTTTGACTAAACGGTCGGCGACTGCAGTGAGAGTATACAAATGTGCAAAAAAAAAATGAAAAAAATGAAAGAAAGCGAAGAATTGTTGCTTATTGCGTGCATGTATTATTTGCACGTTGTATTATTACCCTGCAATTAGCTATCGATTCATATATATATATATATATATATTGACAACCCCCTTTGCCGCATAACCTCTGCCCAATGCCGAGTCATCGCCCTGCCTATAGCAGTATTATGATCGATGATCGATGATGGTCCGTTTTTGTGAACACTTTTGAGACAATATTATATCATTGTCGACGTTATCGATTGCAGGCCACAAAGTCGTCTCGGCCGTTGTGTATCTAAGCCCAAGGGGCGATTCTACACTCAGTCGGCCGGTTCGCGACTTTGTGTGTTTTGACAATATCTATAGTGTTGGCTGTATGCACACATTTTCTCTGACAATCCGGGCAGAAGAAAATCGACCGTCAGTGAGTTTGATTTCGAAAAACGTGTGCAATGTGTGTGCGACGTTTTGTATAGGGGAAAAAGTGGCAATCTTAATGAGGCAATACAACAGACCCGGCAAGTCGAGAAATGAAAATTGGCATACTGTCATAAAGATTCGGCGCTGATACTTACATTTGACAGCCCGAATTCCCATACCGACGGTGAAATAAAGTATGCCCCGTGTAAGTAGTATTCTGTTATCAGACTGAAAATAAACTGTTAACACTATGTATTGTACAAATTTTGAGAAAACTATGAAAATTTTTATGCCAAAAAAACTCGTCCTACGTAATAGGTAATATATATATATTTTTTTTTTTTGAGCACAATTAAACTTTTTTAAAAAAAACCTTCGTCGTCATAAAATAAAAAATATTTTTTTTCTTTGTTTAAAACTTCATTTATTTCTTTTTCGTAGATAATGAAATGTTCAAAAATCTAATTTTTTTTTTTTTTTAATGCTGTTCCGTTGTTGTAAGCAATTCAACACAAGCGGATCCCACGCACTTTTTGCAAACGTCTTTTATTTCTGCATAATCTGTCGATCCTTTAGGTTTAGCAAACACCTTTACAACAACGTCACTGTCCCCGGCACGCGTATCGTCGGCTGTTGGCAAGTTGTCCAAAGCATTAGAAGATCTGCTGGCCGACGCTACCGCCTCCTTTACGGATGTTGACATTTTGTCCAGGTCTTCGATTATTTCACCAACCATTGAACGCACTCGATCGGCTGACATCAAATTGTGATCGACTGGATTTTTGGTCTCCGTCTTAGTCCTTAAGTACAACATACTTTCCCGTTCGTCCAGCAAACGATTTAGTCGAGCCATTTTCTCGGGAACATTCACCATCGTGTTGTTGTCAACTATGATTTTGATTATCTGTACAGTACAGTACAGTATCAGTACAGTCTCTCTCAGTACAGTATTACGGTTACGTTGTTTTCAATTACATTTCAATCATTTTTGTTATTAAACATTGATGGGAAAATATTAAATTTTTTGTGTCCTAAATGGCTAATAATTGTGTATATTGTAATCCACTAAATATTTCTTAAGCCATACCGCGTATCTATATTATAATAATAAGTACACCATTCTATGCCCCTGTAGAGTATTATACTACATCAAGATGCATTATGATTATGCCGACAATAAGAGGAAAAATATTTAAAATGGTATTTATTTCATGCAATAAATACGTATAATTTGTAAACATGAGAGATAAAATATCAGTCCTTAATCATGGAATAAATATGAATCTTGCGGTTCTGTGTTCGATTTAAAAGTCATAAGTCATAATAATTTTAAATTTTATTTTATCAATCGCCTATTACCTAATCGCTTATTAACCTTGAGAATGTGTTTTTCAAACATAAAAAAATAACTATATATATAAGCATATATACAATCTAATGTTGAAACTTTTTTTAAAAGTTTATTTCATATTGTATAGCACAAATTCAATACAATATACCGCCTTGAACTTTAAATCCCGACAGTAATTTATCAAACACGAGATGGAAAAACAAACAAATATTTTTCAATGTTTATTGATTGGCAAAAAAAAATACAATAAATTGGTATTCAGAGAGCAGTCATTTGTCAAAGAGTAAATTGTTTAAAAATTGCTCGTTTTTTACTTTTGAATCAAAAAGTATTCCAACACATTTTTTGTAACGACGAAAAAATAAACAGTATTAAACTACTTCGTCAAAATTGATTTTTCTTGTTTAATGTCATTCGAATTTTATACAATAAAATTACTTAGTCAGTTATCATGTTATTTTAAAACATTATAATTAATACAAATTTTATGCTAAATTATATGTGTGATTCGCATAAATTATAATATTACAAGTATCGACAATTTTTTTTTTATACAAAACTGCATTCTAATGAAATATGAATATACGTTTTAGCATGAAATACATCTTGTCTCATCTTGCCTCTTTACCAAACAAGTAGTATTCATTATACCATAATAACGGCCACTTACCACGTTACTCTATTCGTCACCACCCCTATTCCAAAACCTACCTCCATTTATAATTATCTTCTGTCATAACTCGTGTTGGTTCCTCATTAAGCTACCTTTCTCGATTACTTCATTTATTCTACATTTTTCGTTTTATAATTACTCCGTTATAATTAATCTCAATTTTTCATTTGACCAACTTCCTAAACCAGATTTACATATTCGCTCATTTTTTGTCCTATTAGCCCACTATAACTAGCAGCTTGTCACAATATTAAATAGGCTAATAAATCTTATAATTGGTTAGTCCCATACTATTATTTCTTACTTGTTCTTACTTTTAGTGCGTCCCGAATTGTGAAACTTTTATTTGTTAATAATGACCGTAATATAATCTATTTTTACAAACAAAATATATATCATAGTATAAGATTTTAAAAAAATATGTATATATTATGTTAATAAATAAATACTATCGTATCCTATGGCAACTGAAATAGAACACAAAAAAAATTAGGTACACTATATTATTAATTATTTTCAGCTGTATATGATACATTACACTGGTCAACAAAATAACGTATTTGACATTGCATTGGAAATGATCAAAAACAAATTATTTTTATATTAAATTAAAATATATACCAGTTTATATTGAATAATCTACCTATTGATTTTAATTGTTATTTGCAATAATATGTTTACTTTGTTACTTTGTGAACTTTTGGTTTTCAATGCAGGATTTATAACTTGCTCATCAAAGTTTTCATTAACTAATCTGCGTATCGTGAAACTTATGCGTGCTTCATTACTACTCATTGACTTGATTAGATTACCAGTTGTATTCCAATGAACAAACTTGAACTATGGGCACTTCAAAAGAGGATTTCAAGAGAGCGTGACCATTTATCTGCGCATTAAACGTCCAGCGAAACGTCACTAAAACGTCCTTTATAATCTAACAGACAACAACGGCAGCTGTTTGAGTGTGTTGAGTGTGTTCAGTGTTTGATGCAAATGAAAATCACACCGGATTACGCTTACGTTAGTACCACGACTTTCGACTGTGAAATCAGTTGTACACTTGTGTGCTTAATTTGAACGAAGTAATTAAGTTCTGAACACCATTTGAATACCAAATCGGATCAAATCGAAAGTTCAAAAAGCGCACTACCATTTCGACGCCCCTCGCATGTTGCATAATTATATGATACCTATATTGTTTATTTTTTTAATTCTAGCTTCGACACGGGGCTGCGAAAACCACACCGCAAAACCACTATCTATTGTTCTACTGCGTACCGAAGCTGAAAATAAAAACACTTGTAGCTGGCGTAACAGTAAAATCAAATGACTAGTATTTGATTTAGTTAAACGTTAAAACTTTTAGTGTGTTTTATCCGAATCTATTCATCACTGAAAAACATACACAACGTAGTTTTCGTACTTTAACGTTGCTCGTTTAAAAAAAATTAAATATATTGTATACGAGACAATTTGTTGGCTCATATAATATTGGAAAACAACATTACGAAAAATGATTTGCACAAATTATTTTCGCCAATTAAAGTCTCTAATGAGTGAAGAACATAAAGCTGGACGAACATGCAAAACGTCATTTAATACTGGGTATCAGACGCTGAACGGTGAGTTGGCAACTGATTTCTCTAGTTTACCCAACGGACACTAGTAAGGCAAGCGATAATTCCTAAATATTATATAATATTATATTTACTGGCAAACCGTTTGATTTTATTCTCGGAAGAATCCGTGTCGTAAAAATTACCGAAATATGGTAAGTCTACAATCACGCATTTATCATGAATAACTTCTTCCGTATACAGTCGTGTGTTTTTGTAATGACGGATATTACGAAGCAGAGTTTTATCAACACAAAGGTCAATAAAAATTGATTTAAAAGACGCAATCGACGAAAAATATATCAAGTTTCGAAACAATTTCAGAACATGTTCTCTTAGGTTTTTGGATTTAAAGACATTAGGGTTGTATTGAATCATGCAATGAAGCCTTATTTAGAGTTTCTTAAAGATCTTCGATTAATTAATTATAAAACCTTTAAATTGGTATTTCTAAAAGACATAAGAAGCTGTTTTGACAAACGTATCAATTACATTAGCGGAGGTTATTAATTTTTTTTTATTTATGAATTTTATTATCCTTAAAAATGTCCATATGAACTGTTTAAATTCTATAATTAAAAAACAGACTAAAAACATGACTGTCTTTAGTTTTAGAATTCTAAAACATTCAAATACGACCGTTATAATCACATAGAAAGTTCAAGTTTTTAATGAACTTTTGAGATTAATAAAGTCTGAAGGTTCGTCGGAATTTAAATGACTTCAATCGTACTTTAACTTTATACGTGATTATAACAGTCGTATTTTGATGTTTTTGCATTCTAAATCTGCAGAAAGCTATGCTTTAAATTTGTTTTTTTAATTATATAGTTTAAACATATCTATATCTAATTGTTTAGTACCTATACTAGTCAAATAAATGAATAGTGCTATTTGAAAAGTTTTCATTTATTTAATAATATTCAACATTTCAAACCTTATAAAATAACATTTGTTCTCTGTTCGCTCAATTTTTCAGTTTATAAAAACTATATTAATTTTTTTCGTTAAAAATATATGTTTAGTATTTTTGTTAGGTAAGGTTAGATTGTTAAAAATAGCTATTAGCCTTTATTATTTGTATTGGCTAAAAGTAATTGTGATAATAGCAATACTTAGTTACCATACACGACTAATAATGTGCTTAGCAATGGATAAAATCAAAAAAAGTATTAAAGTGACGTCCGGTGTCCATAGATTTGCATCCAAGCATATTTATTTGAAAGTGACTTTATCACTTTTAGTTATAATAATTCCTGTTGACCTATGACCCTGTCGACCCCACCGTACTGTATTTTTTAAGCACCAACTGTATGGATTTCATAGGGCGTGTGTAGTTCGTCAACGTGTAAAAAACCGTTGCATAATTTGTACAAAAGATTTTGACCATATGCGTTCAGGTATTTTGTGAAGCGGCTTAAAGCGTTAGAGCTGACCATGTAGGCGATAATTCCGATCTGTTGCTCTTACCGGACGGTAACCGACTTTTTTGTAACCCAAAACCGCCAGGTGTGTCGATAAAGAAATACAATTTTTTTATTTTTATTTGTTATGGTCATTCACCCAAAAAATCCTTGCCGGGCCACCGTTATTTAACTTAATTGCGTGTGCATGCAATTGGCTGCACACCAAAACATGGTTCTAGGTACAATAATGGTTTGTTGGGGTACAGAATATTTTATGAACTACCAGACAGCCAGGATTTATTACCTTATACTTCCTACTACAATACTCATAGTCACATTCATTGTTAACAAAACAGTTGTAAGTTGTTGCCAAAGTATTAGTGAAAAGACACATACTATATCGTGTATTTCATACAACAACTCCCAAGTTAGCGAAAAAAATGTTGGCTGAGAAAATTGTGGAGTATTTAAAATTGTCATTAGTCATATTTACTAGTTGGTCTTACACGTACAAATTAGTAAGGCGGTGTTTATATTTAAATTGTAACATTTTATACAACCGACAAACTCAACCTGTACACTGTATTTACACTTATAGCAAACCAAATAAAACTATCAGTATATTATCGGGTTGCTTGTGAAAAATAAAAAAAACATTCTCGCCTCCATATCGTCGGTACTTATTACTTATGTATAATAAGTTACCTGTACAATATAATAATAAGTTTTCGTTGCTAACGACTTTATAACAACATAACCGGTAACCCACGCTCTGGGTAAACTTATATTATATACAATCAAATTATGTATACATACGTCAAATCGCATAATATACTACAATGTACACGTGCAAACTCGACAGTTTATATAATAATAATATATATATATATATGTATATATCGCAGTCTGTAGAAAAGGGACAATTGCTTTTAGTTACACCGGCGATGCTGCGTGTACCAGACTTTAATTTATATACCAGAATTTCGTCTTGGCCGTCCTATTTCGCGGATTTAGAAACTTTGACCGTCCGCACGCTTTTCCCTCGCCCTCTTTCTGCTTCCCAACTGTATAACTACACTGTCCCTTGTCCGTTTTCACGACAAAGACGTCCCGTCGCCCTTTACACACAATAACGTCGCCGTTCTCTTCGAAATTCGACATAAGTAATGCGGTTTTACCCTTGTCTCACCCCCCCCCCTCCCCCCCACTACCGACAAAACGACCCAAGAGGAAATTCTAGCGGTTGAACCTTTCACATTATGCGTATATAACAGTGGTATTAAGCCCAATAGATGCTTTTGATTATCTGTCATAATTCTTTAAAACGTTACAATATACGGTACAATGCTTTGCAAGCCTCTCGGTTGTGCGATTTAGGTTACTAAATCGAATAAAAAACAAAATTAATTTACTTAATTTTTTTTCTTTTTTTGAAATTGTAACATAGTTGTGATTTAAGTGAGCCTCGATGATTTCCGTAGAATTTGAACGCCGCAAAATTCACACAATGCATAAATTAAATATGCATATAAACGTTTTTGATTTATTAAAGATTCTGTAATACAAAAATGTGAGTAGATGTAGTTGTTTTTTGTTTTGTATCACGTCCAAACCTAAGGTCATTTTTCATAGAAAATAAAATAAATTCTATTCAAACGGCATAAATAAGACGAATTTATAATATGCTATTCATTAAAAAAATATTAGGTGTTTTTGTTCAAACGGTTCAAACAGTCCAAGGACGAATAAAATATTATTATAACACAAAATATGTCTCGTACATTAGTGTTCATTAGAATATGAGCCGTAAGTATGTACACACCAGTGACCACGGAGTGGTCAAAATGACGATAAAAAAATGATAATATTATTACATATTGAGAGTATTATCACATATTATCACATTTAAAGTTCAGGAATAATACAGTACACGCTTTTAGCTTGAACATAACAAATATTTACAATGTAAATTATCTAAAATCAAAGGCCTCAGTCATGGCTGTTTGTTAAAAAAACAAAATACAAAACAACTCTACCGTAAGGCGTGTTTTAAGCAAGAAATCGGACCGGTAAAAAATTGTTTTTATTGATTATTTTTACAAGAGATGAAGCGGGTTTATTGCATTTAAATTTGTTTGGAACATAACACATGCGCATTTCTAAGTACAGCGTATGCGATTACTTCATCAAATGCATTTTTTTATTATTATTCCTGATGCCGTAGTTACTGTCGCTGGAATTCCGCCCAATGTTTTATTATTATATTTGAGGTATAACTTGTTCGGTACACGTAATCGGCGAAAAACCGGTAGCAACAATACCGAGCCTACAGGAAACCAGTCACAGTTTCACTTTCGTTTCAATTTGATTGTAGCAATATTGAATTCGCCAAAAACGGCCATCGTTTAATAGTTAAAAAAAAAAAACAATTAAACTTCAACGGTTTACAGTTTAAAATTATATTTAAAATTTTTTTAAAAACTGTTTGTAAAGTGTATTGTCCTAAGTTTTGTCACTAAAATAAAATCTAACCTAACCAATACATTTCAAAAGTACTATGAAACCACCGAACTCTAGTCCGAAATAATTTTATTTTTATTTATCTATTGATACGTGGTTTTTGAAAATCCATTTTCTCCATTAGTATATTTTAAAGCGTATTTTTTTATAATATTATCATATTAATTCGAGTGCTTAATAGTGCTCTCGCGAAAGTGCTGTTCGTTTAAAAGTGTGCACTTTTAAATAAACTAATTTTGTAATAATCAAGACATATAAAAATGTTATAAGGACACTAGAACAACACTTGCAAACACTTTTTAAGGATACTCAAAAGAAAATACAATTAATAAAACAACAATTTAACAATAAAAGTTGAGGATTTAAAAATATATCCATCTAGTCATCAACTTACACAGTTTTGTTCGTGTAATGGAAAAAGTTGGGAATTGCTATATAAATAAAAATATGATATTGTAACTAGACAACAACTAGCAATCGACATGTAGTATTCAAATTTGTCTTTTTTGTTAAACAATATACGTGCGCCGCTGTACGATGCGATTGTAATTTCATTGCCTACTTCGGGCTCCTTATTACTACACCGAAAACCTGTGTAAAATAATAATATTTTAACAACCCGACATGTATTCGACACCGCCATTATCTATTAATATTAATTATATTGGGTATGAACGAGTAAGAGATGTTCGTATTGTTATGATTTGATTTTTCCTTAAACCTGGTCCAAAACACTTTAGCGCTGTGCTGAAGGTTACCGGAATCCTTTGTCGAGCATTAGCACGGGCTGCCCATACAATAAATACAGCTTTTCCCCTCTGTCGACATTGTCGTTTGACAGTCCCACGGGCGGCACACGGTCAGATGGTAGGTGATATACCCAATAATGTATACAAGTGTTGGACGGTATCGCGTTGGCATTAAACAAATATATGACAATAATAATTTACGCCGTACACGCGGTGTGCAATGCGCATACGTGACCGGAGATCCAACAGAGATATGGGTCCAGAGTCGTGAAACTGCCAAGTCTTGAAGGAGTTCATTTACTCTGTGGTTCAACATCCTGCGTCTTAACGTCGTCACCACCGCATGTTTATAAACAATGGACAAAACGCTACTCGCTGTTTTTTTTTTTTTTTTTTCATCTTCTCAGGTTATAAATTTGTCCGTCAATTTGTATGTACACTACGCCATTACCGCGAGAGTGGTTCAAAACGAAATTTAATTTTTTTAACATATACTAGAAACTAGAATGTCGAACCGAATCCACGTGGTCTTCGGTACAGGCGAATGGTGGCTCGTAAAACCATCGCAAGCATAATAATAACTATTACTCACCGACCGGTTTAACTCACTGGCGTGCGCGCCACAAGACATTTTTTAATACACATGTAAATAATATGTATGTAATAGAATTGCTGTTTGCGAATAACGTACACGTGGTATCAACACACTTTGGGGGGAACCTATCTGGTGTAAGAGCTCTTCTCGCTATGATAAGACAATAATTACAATATACCTTTGCACACATACATGTTGTAAAACCGTGGAATTCCGAAATAAGACGGGAAAATCATTTGAAGGCCACAGGGGAAGAAGGGTAGTAGTCCAATCATGAACATTTTTCAGGAGAGCAAAAACAAAGTCAGTTTGCAGGTACAAATCTGTATGTCCCCTCTATAACCTCTCTTTCACCAAAATGGTTATCGACACTTAATAGTAGCCCCATTGTACCATTGATTGGTGCCATTATCTAGAAATTGAAAAAAATTGACTAATACCCTTCTTCCTCTGTGCCCTTCATTTGCTGTCACTTATAATCGACGCATTAAAACTTAACGTATTAAAATATGATACGTTATTATTATATAACACTTTAAACGTGTTTTTTTTTAATAAAAATAAAAACAAAAAATGTATATTGCGTACATAATATGTAAAAAAATGTTCACTTCATATTTCTTTATCAGAACTATGGTCACAGCAGTTTTATAAATGGTCACGATCCAGATGGACATTATTGCGTTTTAAGCAAAATGTAAATCGCACAGCCATAATAAACGGGGTTGTTCCAAATGGTTTAACCGAATTTATAGGATCATCCTTTGAAAACAATTTAAGATACCAATGGTATAATTTCGCATACCTCGGGTAATAAAAAGACCAATAAAGGTTTCCTTCGTGCATTTTCAATATCTCATTGTTGATTCTTCTTTTAAACGTTCTCGACTTTCATTACTTTAATTAATACATACAAATCTCGTTGAAAGAAAAATCTCATGCCACTTTGTTACATTTTATTGTTTTCTATCATTGTCCTATTTAATTGAATAATATAATTTCATGCGATAATAATAATTATCAATACACTTTGGTACAGTCCAGCTTGGAAGAGCCTCTAATAAGTAATATTGTTTGTAAAACAAAACTTCGCCCCTTTAATTAATATATTTTTCAATGTTATTTGAAGTGTTTACAACGTTATAATGTTACAAATTACAATTTATGTTTACAACGTTATTTCAATGTTATTACATAGAAATTCTGACAAAGTGTACATTATAATAATAAAATCAAAACAACTCGCTGACGGAAAATAATATAATATAATTTTAATTTTTAATAGGGCTTTTATTACATATTGGCGAATTTTTGAGTTTTATTTTATTTCATTATTAAATAATTTAATTTTTAATAGTATTTCTTCAATGAAGATAAATTGAATTATTATTTAAATTTCAGTTTTCAACAAAATACCAATATCGCCGTTTCCTGTATGAAATATTGATGCATAGTTCTAAGCACTAATACGAATTTTTCTAGACTATAAAGTATACAAATCTCAACTAAACGCAATTACAAAGTTAGAAGACAAAAGAAACAGTATTTTTTGAGTTTGTTGCATGTAATAATTAATATGTATGTGTACTCTATACGTCAATAAAAAAAAAACAGTGAAGGTCAAACAATAATATTAAAATTCAAATGATCAGCGACTCGTCTTGTGCGTATCTATAAATTAAGTGATGAATATTGCTTTACAGTGTTACCATGAATCTATGATAATATAAATCCATCTTCAACCAATAACCAAGTGTTTATCACAGATAGTATGCTATTTTACTCCCAAAATTGAAATTAAATATATTATATTCTTACAGTATTACCTAGAAATACAATATCACATAAACTTAAATCTCCGTATCGCTTTTAACCATTGACAATACCAGATAAACATTACATCAAGTTCAACTAAACGCACCTATTAATTAATTTTTTGTTAATTTTTTCGGATTTATTAAAATATAATTATAAAACAAAAGCTGACAGTCGCCAATAAGTGTAAACCAGAACATACTTAATAATATTATTTACACTACATTTGACCAATATTGGCACGCTTCGTATTGTGTAAATTATACTTCCTAATTATGTTTCCTCTAAACTTGTTTAACGTCAAAAATAATTAAATTCCGGTTAAGTCGCATGCAAATCAAATGTTTGTGAGAAGGTACTTGGAAAATATATGTATGATTATTATTATGTAACAGTGTAAAATAGCGTTACACCGAAACGATATTTGAACCACGAGTGTGTTATAGCGCATAAATCATAATATATGTATAACATAGTTAATTTATTCTTTATGTAATTGCAATTAAACTTGGTTACAACGAACGTCCATTACCCGTCTTTGGCACAAACCTAATTTTTGCTCGTTTGCAATAAATTATAGGATCGTACATCCTGTACATTTCGTTAAGTTTGAGTATTATTTTAGTAATGACATAATAAACTTTCTGTAAACTCTGTGTCAATTTTCGGCAGTGAGAATAATTCTGCAAACACACATGTTCTTGTTTTCTACCTCTTTTTTGTTTTCACTTTGACCTAATCTATGTTAAATGTATACCTATAGCTCTTCTCGAACGATTCGGCCAATAATAATTGACATTTCTATAAATGACAAATCGTTTGCGTCATCCGTTTTAGAATAAATTTCTCACCGACGTTGAAACTAGTATTACGTTTCAGCTGGAGAAAAAGAGATTTACTGTACCTATAATGATGTAGTAGCCACCACTGGAGGATTTTTTTTTTCTTCTAAATGGTCAAGTAAATATTATTATTATTGTTTACACCGAAATGATATGGGTGTATTAATTTTGGGCGACGCGACAGTTGTTGCATAACGCAGGAGAGTTACATAAAACTGACCGTATGCACGTTATAATTACATATAGGGAATTCGTACAACAAACGAGGAGGAATGGAGGGAAACCGGGTAACATGAAAGCCCAACCGGACTGGAGCAGTAACGTAGGTGGGTATGCCAAATGAACGATCCGAGCATTACACCGCAGTAATTTATGTATATTGTTTAACTATAAAATAATATTATGAGTTGAAAATTCCAACGAGAACACGTTATGAATGTTTTTCGTTTAGAAAATTAGATACTATATACATTTTTTCTATCAAACATTAGTGGTTTAGCGTCCTTCACCACGGTTATGCACGTTTCCGGGTTACAAATAAAGTCACACGGTTGTCCAAAATAATATTGTCCTGTGTAATTTCTTATAAGCCTCGTAATAAGCACTGTGCAAAGTAAGTAATCAACGAACACGTGGTTAGAAAATGTACAGGTGGTTTTTACTATCTATTATTAAGTCGGATTGGTTCGCGTACGTTTGTGGTTTGAATAATGGACGTTATAATTTACAGCTATCATCCTTGGTCGAATACGAAACCGCTTGAACGAGTTACAAAAATAAAAATAAAAACCTACAAATAATTTAACCGTTGGTTAATGAACGTATAATCCATACTTGACGTTGCACTATATCATTGCGCGAACGGTCGAATAACTTCATAATTAAATTGCTTGAAATTTCAATTAACTACTCGAATATTCAAAATATTTTCCATCATCACAATCTACTTACTTAGAAATTATTCTACCTCGCCTGTGTACTTTTTTAATAATTTTCTAGTTGGGTAGAATCAACGTTAAGTTGGTTTTTGTAGTTTGATACTATTCATAAACTATTATTTATTATCAATACTATTATTGTCACAAACATGTAAAAGGATTTTTTTTCGGTGAGCCTTTACACGAGTAATTAATATTCAAAACCACAAAAAGGACAAGCCGAATATTCGTGGGCGGTTGTTTTTGCAAACGGATCTATGCGACCGTACTCAGCTGTGTCGGGCACGTTTTTGCGGAAACCACACAAGCTAAGTAAGAGGTATATATATATGTATGTGTTTTCAAAAACGACTCTGTGCACGTGTACCGATCAAAAGCGAGATCCGAATATGCATCAAGTCTGCGTTCAGACCGGATGCATAATCGTATGTGTGTGTGTGTGTGTGTTTTTTTTTTATCGCTAAAACTTATTTAATGTCGTGAAACGAGGTCGCCGCCGTCGTAACAAGCGCCACACAACTCCTTTTCACCACGCAAGGTTAATGGGCTATACGGGCGGCAATGGTGTTTTGCGTTTATGTAATCCAAGCTAGGAATAATATTATATTATATTTTATTCTACTCGAGACATCACGCGGCAGACGTGGCACAACAATGGAGGAGGCCCGGTCGATTATTATTTAACAATCCGATGTGACGCGATTGCCCACAGAGGCGCAGACGATTTCCGTTTCTACCGGTTTCCATAAGACATATCGCGTTGTCATAGTCCGGCCAGCCGCCGCTGTAGTCAGGGCGAGCACCTCGTGTAGTCTATGCATAATATTATACCGTCGGCCTGTGGAAGGTTGTATAGGTTTCGTCCATAATCGACGTCGTAACATAATACACATACAAATGAATAATACACACGGGTCGGGTAAAATTAGGACACACCGGACGGAATACTAGTTTATTTTATTATCATTATTTATTATCCATAGGACAGTGTTTGTATTGACACTACTGTCGGACCATAATACGCAGAGACGGGCTGGCTAACTAGGGTAGTTTTGACTCGTTTTTCGTACACAATTCCCTCTTGCTTTCTTCGGCTTCAAATGCCATTTGGAGTCCATTGCTGCATTACACAGTATTATTTCTTCTGTCTAACCGACGCTACCTCCCTGTTTATAATTATCCACTCCTAGTATCCTTTAAGGACTTTATCGTTTCGATTAGATCTTCTCGATTTTCCGAATAAATCCGATCGATTAACAATTACTTACAATTAGATATCATCCCGTGACAAGTGCAAAAAGTTACTTGACACGGGCGCAAGTTGATGGGAGCTCGGGTGTGCTTACCGGTATTAGTTTTGAGATCAGCCGGGGTGGTTTAGTTTGCGTTTGTTATGTAAGTAGACTGGCTTATAAGGGGGGGGGGCGTAGGCATTATAATATTGTCAACACCTCCAATTTTTTTTTTCAGTGAAACTGGCTTTACTTGACTTAACCAGTTTATATACTAGGTAGGTAACCGTCAGCCAATGTCAAAGGGTTTGACGGTTTAGTTGGTCGTATTTAGTTATGGCGATGGATAATTGCAACGGAATTTATTAATTTCGGAAATGGAATTCGCGGAACGACAAGAACAGCTGAAAAACGTATTTGAGTTATGGTGAAACATAATAATAATATACCTAATATGTCTGCAGAATATAAATGGAAAAGTCATGAGCTATTTTGCTCGAAGGGCTCCGGCATAGGGTTTTGGCCGATCCATCTTTTTACAAAACATAATATCATACAAAAGATATTTTGATTATTTTTTTTTCCATACGCCGTTTTTAGACACCACGACAGAATTTTGATGTGAAAATGTGGTTAAACATGAACAAGTGTGTACGTTATAATATTATTAAATACTGGTCGCGTCGGCCTGGTGGTGCGTTTTTAGGTTCGAATGACAGTACTTGGCGCAATAAAATGTGTTAACGTCGCAGAATACGTACTAAAATGTATATTATATTGTATAATGCACATTATCAGACAACGACGTTTTTTATTATTATTGAACCCACCTAACCTAACCCGATACACTAAGTGTATAATATTCGACCAAAAGACCGGCGGACGAGCCGTATATACAGTAAATTGGAGATACGCCCACCGCGCGCACCTTGTCCAAGGCCGAAGAAACCGACCACCGCAACCTGGGAACAAAGGTTCCAAGCAAACGGTTGTCGTAGGTAACGGTATACAATACATGCACTGGCGCAGGGAGAGAACAACATCGTCTTGGCCTCTTGGCGAGATGTGTTCTTCTCGTTTGTGACCCGCTTTCTAGACAGTGCCGGTGTCTTAAAGACGGCTGTATAATAAAATATCAGCTGTACAACGACGGGACTATAGGCTGTGTACAGTGTTAGTCGAACCGCCATACCGTTTCGACTTCAAATGTATCCTGCTATATTTTAATGGCGCAGACATGAGCCATTACATGGAAATGAGCAAACGTGAATGGCCGACACTGGAAGTTGTGTTGATACCATAAGGCGATTCGATTAGAAGTGTAGAAAAAATATAACCTCCTCGCTAATAGTAAAATAATATCGTCTTCTAAATCGAACGTGGGTAAGGATGTAAATAATACAGGAAGAATATTTGTCAAGAGTTATTTCACGGGTGACTTTCAGTTTAGACCAATCCCGTCTACTGCTGTGATACGCAGCAAAAATAAGGTTTTTCTTTTTGGAGTTACAGAAATAAAACCATTTTTTAAAAAACGAATTAACAAAAAAAAAACAACAACAAGAAACTTTAGTTCTTAAAAGGCGGTGCGGGTAAAAATGCAGTGTAATGGAATATTGTACGCAACAGACCTCGGGGACTCTTGTTCAAGTCAAACGGCGACGCGCACTGAATAATATCTTTGTTCTCTGTCTCCGTGAGCAATGAAACCGGCTATAAAACAATTTGGATTTTTTTCATATTTTATTCTTTCCAACTGTCCCGACACCGTTCCTTAACGTGGTAATGCGGTAAATTACATTGGAAATGTAATATGTCCTTTGCCTGTCAGGGTTTAGTATCGTGTGCACTGCGTTTATATTATTTACAAACAATTATCTACTTAAACAGCCCCATTATATGAATTATTCTGGTCTCGATTACTGACAGAATTATTGATCAACTGAAACTAACACCAAAATCATTACTCGAAAAAAGATAGCAACTGAAATAGAGGCACCCGGGAAAGCTGAACCCTTCAATAATTGTTTTCAACCCCAAATCGAGTTTTAGATTAGAAGGGGGGGGCTGTTACTCAATATAGTTAAATGAACATTTTAATTTGATTTTCTATAAATTAAAAAAAAAAAACAAATTACTATTTTATTAAAAAATCTGATGCTTTTTGCTGCTCCCTCTAGAAGACCAAGCGGCTAGCTACGCCTATATGTGTGTGAATAGATATTGTACTGGAGATTCGATGGATTTATATTTTGTAATGGTGTCTTTGTTAATTACTTAACGCGATTATGAACATATTTACTAAATAGTGGACGTCCTCGCCTTACGTGGTGTCATAATACTAAAAAATAAAAAAAAGATGTCGATATTATCCAACTTTCAATAACAGAAAACTAATTCTCTCCAACGCGTGACTGGTTTTTTTTCAACTGTGGAACTTAGTCCGGAATCACTCCTACCAACAAAATGGTCAAAACACTCTGTCTTCTTCCCACTTTTATTTTGCTCGTGTGACAAGACACGATTTGGCCGGACTTCAAAACTAACGTTTAAACTAAGTGGTTTAAACGTCGGGAAGTCCATAAATTCTAATAATTTCAATTAATTTAAATCTATTTAAAGAATATTTTATTATATTACTTTTAAATCAAATTTATAGTTTCTCAAGTGTTGCTTAAAGACCTCAATTGTTGTTTTTTTCGGTCGGCTAACCGTCTGCCTGCACATGCGTGAAATTTAAATAAAAAATTACAAACTTAACAAGCAATGAAACTCCTTTGAGCGGTTGAACAAAATCGAAATCGTATTCGGTTTAAGTACGAGTACATCGTCTGAAGTAAATTTTCCAACTAACAAGAAACGTATAACGATAAAAGATAAACCTGTCTACCGTTAGCGGCAAAGACGTGCTTTTTGAATCTAACTGATTTCCTGAACTTTACAAAACTTTGTCTCATCAAGAGGATTTTCAAAGAAAATCATCAAATCGAAATTCACTGTTAGCGACTTACATAATGTTATAAATCCGTTTATATTAAATAAAAAGCAATTTAAGTTCAAAACTCTATTGAAGTAATTATTTTATATACGCTATGACTATTAATCAGTATTGCATTAAAACATAATGTGTATTACTAATATTATGTTAGCTTAAAAATGAGCAATATACAGTTTTATATGTTCAATCAGACTTAGGCAAGTGTTCGTTCCGAATAGTAAAAGTTTAGGCGATTTTTTTGTCTTTGGTACTAGAAACAGTAGGCTAGTAAAATATTATACTGTACATCAAGACTTTAAAAAAGTTCATCAAACAATCACACGCTTCCTCACTTCAACCGCTCACCTCGGAGTAAACCTGTTTTGGTATATTAAAGTGCCATTGCACTCTACGGTCATAAAGTCAATGCTATTTGCATTAATTTAAATTAATCTAAGTTCAGGTTGTTAACTATTCATACTTCGACTAAATATAATTATGAATTATATGAATACTTATTTTGCATTTTTTACAATAAAAATTAAATGTAGGTATACAAATTATGTTCTTTTTTCAATTACATAATAGCTAGTTTTGATTTTAGGCTGTTTCTTACAAGTTTTCAATAATATTTTTTGTTTGCATACTTTATAGTAGTTTATAATGATTTTCTGAAATTAGGGGCACGCGATGCTTAAGTGTCTGGCAACCAGTGTTGTCCTTTTCGGAAATATGTTTTTATTTGATCAAACGGAATGTCACTCGATTTTTGTATTCTTCGGTTCACCGTGTGCCCCATCGGATATCATAAAATTATTATTTTTCTCACAAATCAGAAACGAACGACGAGCCAAGTCAGATAATATAACAAAAAAAAAAAGCGGTGGGCGCGAGTATACTAACCAAGTCATTAAACCTAGATCCGTCTCGTAGTTCACCTTGAGTAATTTGTGGACGAATGATTTTATTTTGTTGAGAGTCCTCGCACGTATTCAAAACATTTTCGATGATGTTTATCTGTGACGGGTTTGGGATCGTAAATAAACGTAGGTAACAACTTTTTTTTTTTTGGACGATAATCATCGCTACATATAAAAACGTCCTCTGAGATTAGCCGCATTTCGAGATGTAGTCTTACTGCGCGGTGGTTTATTATTATTATTTCGGGTTAAGTTAAACAAAATTCCCACGTTTCGCTCAATTTGGGGCGTGAACGCGATATGATTTCATTGGAAACTGGTATCTTGAAAGGTTAACTCAAAATTGGAATGATGTGTTATAATGACACGACCAACGGGCTCGGGAGCCAAAGAAAATAGTTTTGATTTTGTTGCAATGGCCCTCAAACTAAGAGTATAGATCAAGTTGTTCACAGAATGTCAACTATCCAAGTACACGTTCCTTAGATCATACGATACTTGCGATGATAGCCAATCTAGTAACTATTTCAATGATCCATTCAAGTCTTCAACGTATGAGACGTGTTTTTATAGTGAATGGCCAAAATACTTTAATTATTGTTAAGCGGGAATTGGCAAATGATGTGACAAATGTTTATTATTAAAACTCGAATGGGGTATTATATTTACACTATTTACACGCCTTGAGGTTACTCCCATTAAAATATCTTGGCTGGTTGAAGATGGAACATTCAAGTGTTTGGAAACGTTGGCGAACCAGTCAAGATATTCCAAATGGGAGTAACCGCAAGGCGTGTAAATAGTGTAAATGTTTATTAGTTTATCGTTTGCTTTTAATAAAACGTTTTAGTTTTAGATGGACAAGTAACACTTAGACTGCCTGTTTTTTTAATTTTAAATAGAATTACAAGAAATATTACCCCAGTTAATTGAAAATACATACAAAAACAAATGTATTAAAATTAAAATAATGATCGACAAATACATAAGCGATAACTGATTTGTTGTTGTGACTTTATCATAACGGTCATTGATTTTGAAAATGAGGTCGGTAAATTTGTCAGGACCGTTAAACTTAATTAATTAAGGGTTTTCATTCTTCGACCGTCCGCTGTTACATAGAAAGCTCTTATTTGTTTATGCTACCTACGAACACGTGTATTATTGCCCCGTAATTCTCTGTAGCTTAATCTGCGAAAATAATTTAATTATTATATTAATTGCGTGTTAAGTAAGTAAGATATTGCATAATGAATGTACACCGACGGTGGGTTCGTTGAAACACTCATTAATGAGTTATTTCATGTATTATTAATTATTATAATACAAAAGGACCACACTAATTTAGTCTACGCGTACAAAGGAAATTAAACACAAGAGACCTTTTATGTGCATGCGAGACATATTTTGGCGGTTATATAGGTTTTTCTTTTTCGTCCCAAGAGGCGGTTTGTTCAAACAAGTACACAAAACTACAACAACGAACGCTTGATGATTGTATGAAAAAATTAATGTTTAATCGCGGCGCCGACAAGTTTACACGTTTAACATCGTTATTAAAAAGACATAATAGTATTTACGAAACGACTGCCGTTATGTAATAAGTTGGCTTGTAAAATATAATTATACCATAATCAACTGCTGTTTAGTGCATGCACGCGGTTTGACTTGAAACCAATCTCGGATATTGTCAAGTACTCTGTGGATTCGGATATCGTACAGAGAACTTAGCTGAAGTACCGTGTCGATGGGTTTTAAGACCCGAAACGTTTGAACAGCTTAATACTACGTCAAAATGTAGTGATCACATGTAATGATCGCATCAGCTGAAATATCCAACAATAAATACGGTATTACGACGGCGATAAAAGTGACGTCTTTCAAAATAAAATCGCCAAATTTTACAGGCGATTCGGGTCCGATGAATACGTTCTATTAGCAGGGTACATTAAAAAAAAAAAGAAAGGCCGGTGGAAACAAAAATAAGCGGGTTGTCGCTTGGCTCGGCGACCAGGGCACACAATGAACGAGGACCGGCTGCGCTCGTTAAAAGTGCGATTTCGGAATGAGCAACGCAAAATAATAACGAAAAATCCTATTGGAAACATTTTTCAACGAGCGTTTTTATTGTTATTATATTATTATTATTATTATTGCTACAACAACGCGGCGTTTCTCGAGTGCTCGGTTTTGATTTGGAGGGTGAGATGATGTCGCGAGGCGCAGACAAATATTATACTTGGATCGTAAAATTCCAAGCCAGGTCCACGGACGAATTGTATGTATATATATATATATATTATGCCTAATATATGTAATAATACAGTTGGTGTTGGTTTTGAGTCGTAAAACGTACAGGGTACTCTGGTGCCAGTGTGTGTTACCTATCCGACGGTAAATGAATAATATCGAAAGTAAAAATTCCGCCATTTCCGCCGTTAATTACCGTTTTTGCGAATTCCCACGGTTTTGGGTCGTCTACCCCGGGTCGGTGGTCGGTCCGAAAACGTTTTGAAATTCGCTGTTTAAACTGTACAGAAGCTGTACGGCTTTTTTTTTTTAGTCGCAGAATTTCAGTTGGGCAAACATAATGATGATAACTCAACGTTCCTGTGGGTCGTCTCATCGAACAATGTTATTGCACAAGGGATCGGAGGAATGTATCCACCGTGTTATGTTAGTGTTAATCGACCGTGTTATGTAAGTCAGCTAAGACAACCAAAAAAAAAAAACAAACCAATAGACCCGAATATAATAAATCAGTGGCGCAACTATTCGAAGATGTCTTTTTTTTTTCTCTGCAGTGGGTTGTAACTCGTTTTATGTATTTATATACATAGTGGTCGACGGCGCGTGTGCCAGATTTCGCCCTCGCGTGTGTAAAGAAATTTTATAAAAAAAAACACACTTACCTAACCTAACCTACTAAACGAATGCAATACATATTATGGGAGTAAATGCGGTCCCGTCTACCGTTCGATTCTAAACCTTACGATTAAGAAAAATACACACCCAAGGTAAAGCTAATAGGCGCTAACAAGGTTAATTAAATTGCATCCATAACGGACAATGGTGAAGGTCAATAATTGCCCGCTGTTGAGAGGCACCCAACCAATATTAAAATGTTGCTTTAGTTTTAACCGGGGCATGCCTATTGTCAGCTGGAAGCTTGATAAGATTTTTTAGAAAAGAGTCCCTAAACATAATTGTATATTTAATATAAATGTTTGAACATTTTGCGTTCAATAATCCAACATCAAAATTCAACAACGCGAATATTGACCACGAATTTGATAGAAACGTTAGTTGTAATATTTTGTTTTGTAATTATCATATTTTGTAATTCATATTTTCGATACTTCCGGTTGGTATTTTTTACTAACTACCCAACTATTAACAATGTTTAAAAAAAAAAACGCAGAGTATTTTTTTTTTTTTTACCTTATTAACATTTTTTAACGATCACTGATCAGTATACACGTGCGAGTGAATGCATTTTTTTTAATTTTAAAATACCGTTGAAGATGCGATCTGCGAGAAATCGTGAGGCACGATTGCTCGTGGAGTTTAACGGCCGACGACGTATACCTACCTACGCTTTTGTTATTGTATTGTTGTTGTTGTTGTTCTATGACTACAAGCACACATGCCGTAATGCAAACCTATAACGGGTTTTGGCGCACAGAGAGCGCTGCGCAATGTGCCAGCAAACACTTAACAGTCATTGACATTCAAAGTATAAGTGGACAAATTATTATAACTTGTATACTACAATGTCGTCTGATTTCACTCGACCAGTTTTAATATTTTTTATTAGTGTACAATTTGAAACGTGTAAACTCATTTATTAAATTATCGAATGTATTAAATTTTTATGGATCTTTATCTTTTAATTGGTTTCTCACATTTTTTTTTTTACAATTTATCCGCCTAATTAAATTATTTCTACTCTATTACACTGCTTCGAATGACGTAAAATCAATAAAAAAAAAATATATATATATATGAACTAATTTTCTAGTCACTACGCTTCAAGTTCAAAATTTGCAAATTTATAATGTTTTAATCTAGAAGAAGCCTGAGCAGCACTCGTGGTTATAATATAAAGTTAAGTAATAAATAATAAAATAATTTTTAAAAAACCTTTGCCACAAAAAAATAATACACAACAGACTATAGACAATGTTTAAAGTAAATCAATAACATATGTTATACCTTCTGTATATAAGTACTATGACATATTTTACTGTTTAAAAGGTATGTACTATTGTGTTGTAATAAAAGAAAAGCCGTTTGAATATTTGTCCATTTTCGATCGAATTATTATGCTATTTGTATTAGTTATAAAAAATAACAATAAAGTGATTGAAAACAATCTTGTTTTTTGACGTTTAAGACCAAAAAGCCTGACAAAATGTCGACTACTTAGGATGGTCTGATTTCAATTCTGTAAAGAGATACGAGTTCTTTGGCTACTTTAATAGGTTATGTTAGAAACGGATTTTTAGCTTTTTTTATATTGAACAATTTTCGAATTTAATTTATTTAATTACAAGAAACTAAATTTTTTAAATGAAAATCAATTTCCACATAACCTAGTAAATTAGTCAAAGAACTCGACATTTTTTACAGAATAGACCTGCCTAACTAGGTGTATTTTTGTCAGGCTTTTAGGTCTAAAATAGCACAAAAACAGCATTTACTCATTGGAAGAAATGTATGTTAAAAAATAATACATTGAAGCTTGCACAGATTATTTTGTATAAATAAATTGACGACACTGTCGAAATTTATTAAAACGCCTTTTTTCCTTAAATATTGCCTATATAAAACTCCTTAAAACTCGTCCGCTTTCAATCCCCTTAATTGTATTATACATTTCACAAGAATTTCTTTAAAAAAAAAAATATATATATATATATACATATATTAATACTTCTAATTTGTTTAAATAACATATAAAACGAAAATAGATTACTTATAGTTTAAAAAATGTTCTTAATGCATTTTAACGCTCTTGCAAATCATTTATAATCGAGCATACTTATAAATATTGAAGAACGAGGTAAAAAAAAAATTGAGTGTATTGGCTACACATACGGTTAATACCAAGTTCTATCGATTTAATAGTCTGTTTTAAAAAGGTGTCATGTCCATTGCTTCTGTTTTTTTTTTTGCATTTTCATGATCTGTTTACTATTTTATACGTGTGTACGTTTTAATATTAGCATGATTTGTACATTTTATAGCCTCGAAACGGTTCGTGTGTCCTACGATAAGAACGGGAGAAATAATGACCTTTAAACGTTTGCGAGTTTCGAAAATGTATTGGGGAGGGCTAAAAATTGAATTTCAGAGATACGACGACGCCTTTTCGAAACCGGCTGATCGACAATTCAATTTGACCTAGACGTCATATTTATTTTCTAAATTGTATATTAACATGCTGTTTTCTAGATTTTAATCCATCCATATTTTTGTCGTTTACGCGTGGGAAACATGCGTGTAAACGTCAGACGATACGATATCGTGTGTTCGTTAAGTAAGACGCGCGAAGGAGAAGATTATTCGGAGTGTCCGTGACTTAGTCCTATTGTTTGTTTTTTTTGAGTAAGTATTTTCTTTCTTTTTTTTCTCCAAAACACGTAGGCGGCGGCGGCGGCGCAGGACGAACCAGAGGAAGTGGCAGCGGCGGCAACAGACTACGCGACCTTGACTCTGAGGTGTTTATGGACAACCGGTCATTTGCCGAGTTAATGACTCCCTTCACCGCGCCGCCCAATCCTAGCCGCATATTTTATAACGAATCGCGTGTGATCTTCAAACTTGACGGTCGTGCAACCGCCGCCGCCGCCGCCGCCGTGAATGTTACACCGCCGACGCGGGAAAAGGTTACCGTTTTTATCTGTGAACAAAGAGAGATTACCGCGACCGTGGTAATGGTACCGGTGGCCGTGGTGGTGGTGGTGTCGAGGACATTGGCTTCTGTACGCTAACATCCTCCGTGCAGGCCTCTATATCCACATACACACCGATCCGTCACCCCCTCACTCACTACTCCTACAGACCGAACACTGACACATTATACACATCGGTGGCGGCGCCGGCACCGCATAGACGTTATTTATTAATATCATTATTGTTATTTTTATTATTATTATCATCATCATCATCATCATCATCATTATTATCATTATAATGTATTTATGGGGGTCTCTCTCCCGGCCTATACCCGGCCACGTTGTCCCGGACTCCCGACGGTACCGCATATAATATAATAATATCGTATAACTACATATATCGGATTCTAGGTCGTTTTATTACACACACACACCGCATTTTGATCGCCTGCGATATATTAATCATAACCAAATATTGTGTGTAAGGACTATGGCAGCGATGATGTCTCGTACGAATGATTATCATTTACAAGCACCGAGAAGATGGGTTACCGGTTATTGAAAACGATATACCTAATTAGAGTGTATTGGGTAATTAAGGCAGTCGGCTAATTACAATCCAAGTCCAAGAACGCGTTGTACACGCTCTGTGTAGGGACGACGATGATCGACAACTTTCTTTTTGTTGGACTTTGGCGTTTTAACAGTCAAGGTTTTAACGTGTACCCCCCCCACTAACAAGTAGCTGCGCGCAATTAGGTTTATTTTATTTGATTCAGAAATCCAATTACCGGACATCATAAATCATAATTAAAGTGTAATTGTTAATATAAGAAAATTGAAAATGCCAACTACAGCAAAATCTTTAGCTTCGGGTCGAACGAGTCAAATGTCGAAAAACGCCTATTATAATATTATCATCGTTAAGTGGAAAATGATTATTAACGACCAGTTTCGCCGAGTGATGCGAAGCCACATAACAGCGTTTACCTATTGGTGTGTAGGCAATTGAGTGGTTAAACTGAGTGTAGGTATAAATGTACATATCAAATAACATAATAATTATTTGTTATACATATAAATTTGTTTATCATTGACGTTGCCAAATTATAACGTGACGCTTGTGCTGTGCCATTTTCAGGGTTATATACCGAATATAATGTAATATATTATTAATTAACAGTGTTTGAGAAATTGCTCACGGACGAATCCGCATGCTGACTGCTCTATTGAATTTTAAATACCCTTTACGGGTGGCTAACGAAATACTATGATATGTAATAAACAATTTCATGCGTTACATTTCAATGAGGATTTGTTGTTTTTAATTGTTATATAATTATACCCATTAAATTGTATAACGGACACCGAATACATACAAACCACAGAAGCAAAATAAATTTATAATAATTATGATGGCCATTTAATTTGAAAATATAAAAAACTAAGTACCTCTTTGAAATATTTAACACTAAATTTCTTCGGTTAACCGCACACGAAATTAGGCGTATAACTAAATTAATAAATTGATAACCTTTTTTTGTTTCAAAAGGTTAAAAAAAAACGTTATGTTTGTTTAAAATAAATGTGGAAAACGCGAATTTTTCAACCCGTCGCGTTGACAAAGTCGAGCGTTTAATGCGTGCAAGATCCACTTTGGAGTTTACTTGTAAAGTTCAAAAACTTTTTGACAATTTCTATTAGTTTATTCTTTCAAGACTTCCAAGGCAAAAGTTTACCATAGACGTTGTAAACTTAACGTCATCTGGCCGTCTTTTTGCAGTCATATTATTTAATTTTAAAAGCATAACATTTTCTAACTGAGCTATTATAAAAAATTTTTTTTTTTTAACTACGCATGAGTAAATTTATACATAATTATTTTATACTTAATTGAAGAGTGACTAGGATAGCTGTTTATAGTTGAACTTGAAAGAACAACAATAGTGAGCACGATGTGCCAATGAACTCTATTACACGACGGCGTACTAACAAAAATTATATGTACAAATTATAAGCGAAGAAATCCTGACAAACAACTTGCTTGTGTTCTCAAATTAAAATTATCCACTACAATGGTATGACAAAACACGTGCGTAAATCTATTGCGTTTTTTACTAGCTAATGAAACATTTCCAAATAGATACGCCGAAAAAAAATGTTTCATACATTTATATTATAATATATTGTACAGACTGGTTTTGGAAAAAAACCCAACAAAATTAATTTACTTAATGATTAAAAAATTTATATATATATATATATATCTATAATTATACGCGTGCGTGCAACTCGTAATATTAACATATAGAAACGACTCAATGTGTTTTAGTGTTATAATTGTATTGCCTATATAGATATAATACACGTCTTGCACCGTGTTATTTTAAGGTGTTTTACCATCGGTAGTTTTTTTTTTTCCATTAGCGAGAGAAAACAGAATATTTTATTCGCCTGATACAACCCTAATGACGGAAATGACCTTAACATTAAATTCGAATTATGCACAACGTTTGGCCGTAGGTATATTAAGCGTTGCTCGTGTTGTAACCGCACTGCCGTACAGATAACATTATTATAATTGTGAAAATAATCCGAAAAAGTTCTGGGTCGAGTATTGATCCTGAAACGTTTGTGGGTGCCAAATAATATTCGTCACCGTTTACATGTTTTAAACATCTACCAACATTTATCACGTCTTGTATTGACCGTCGAGACACGAGCCATCGTACTTGTGTTTCGTATATATATATATTATTTTGGTATATTGACCGATTTTTTGACGTCTCATTAATTCATGCATAAAATATGCTGTTGCCGTGTAATATACAGATCACCCTAATTTTGTTATTTAAATTTTTCGCTGCCCTTGGAAATTGATATAAACCCGAACCGCTGTTTTTTATTATTATTTTTTTTTTTTTTGCAGCCGCCGCCGCATTAAACATGTATAAGTAAAGATATATACACTTCATGCTACACCCGAGCGCGGTATGAAGTAGCAATATTAGATATAGTGATTCGAAGAAAACGGGGAAATCCAATGGTGAAAAGCAATTTCAAAACACACATCGTACTTTAAAATTATTATTATTTTTATTTTTTTTGGAAAAGCTTTTTTCCACGAAAACTCATTTTAAACAGTTTATTTTCATGTTTCGAGTAAACCTACTTACGTTATTGGACCCGGTATATATATATATTTTTTTTTTTGTGACAAAACGGAAAACTCATAAAGTAAAATACTAATTTATATGTATACGTATGCGTTCTACCGTCACACGACGGCTTAATTAAAAATCATGAATATTAAAATATTAAAAAAAATAAAAACTGATAACTACCGTATAATTAATCAACGCACGACCGACTTGTTGTTTCAGTACTCTGTGAATGCTTTGCCCTGTCGGTCATTCAGCTTTGTAAATTACAACAACTTTGTTACAAGCAGCGAAAAACATAACTCTACTGACACTTATATGCACGGGAGAAATAAGCATGTACGACCGTTAAAAAAAAAAACATACAAAGTTAGCAAGGACCGTTAAAAATCGTTTGAAAGTCCTTGTCAACACAGCTGCTACTGAACTGCTTGACCGTTCACAAGACATCAGAAAGTTAAAACGCTTAAAACCACATGACTTGCAGTAGTAATTTATTACTATTATTATTTGGATAGTTGAACCGTATGTATACGTTGATGGAGTTGAACTTGCATACCAGTAAAACTATTTTATTATTTAAATTGTACGATATAAGCTACTGTGAACAATTTTGATAAATACCTCATGGTCATTTCAAATAAATAATAATATGCCAATGGCATTAAAAAAAAAATCTCCGCCGATCGTAACAAATCGTATTTAAATATCCTAAACAATTTACTCTGATGACTAGTGATTTTAGGATTTACTAAGTATCCCAAAATGTATGCTAATAATGTACCTTTTAAGGTTATACACCAGTTTTAGTTATGTATTCTATTTGATGAAATAACAGGTATATGGATGCTGTCATAATAACTAATGCATATTCTGATAAATACTTACCAGAATCATTTGATGTTTTGTACGTACACCATTTGGCCATCATGCTATTACATTATACTCGGAAGGATAACGCGAATGTTATTTGGGGGGAAAAATAAGTATCGCCCGTCTGAATTCAAAAGAACGCGTTTTGTTGTGTATCATGTATGGACTTTTATTTTGAGAAATATCTTTTACTCGTTGTGCCCCACTGGGCGAAACCCGATGAGGACTAACGTGGAAAACTCATCCACTGTAACACATACAATGATAATTATAATAATGACGGTGATAAAATAATAACAGACCGACACCTTGCATTATGTTTTTGAAAAATATAAAGCGGCTGTTTTATTCTTCCAAATGTACAATGTACATACAACAATACATGTGAATTCCAGTAAAATTATTTCTATCTATTTAACACTCGGGGCACCTACATAGAAAACCATACATTAGTCAGTAGTAGCCAAGTACTCATCAGTCATCAATAATATAGAACTTAATACTTACCATTTTAAATAAAATGGACAAAATTACCCGGGTTGAATAGTTTTATGATAATGTATTTTATCCATAAGTATTTCTCAACGCGGTTTAAGAGTTATGTAAAAAAAAAAAATAGTATGACAGAACTGGACAAAATTGTACTCTGGTCTGATGTGAAACAACCATTGGAACTATTTATTAGTTTAAATCATGAAGGGTACAAAGTAATTCCCTTCGTGGGTTAAATTAAACGAGGCACGTCGACAAAACGTTAAAATAATAACAAAGGATAGGGGCTTTGTTAAGCCTTACTCTAAAAATACTCGTTGTACCCAAATTATTTTTTCACAGTCCTCACACATAATGAACACTCACGTTGAGTGATCTGTGAAGAGTTTCAAAATTATACACCATTATTGTCCTGAATTGAACGCATAAAGAAATTGGAATTACCATCTCGAGAATTACTTAACTGGAAAATATGTATCCAAGAAAAATATGATTTGGATACTATTATTACAATATGTTTTTTCATGTATATGGTTAAATCAACTTTACATGTAAATTACAAAAATTGAAATACAAAATATATGTTTGACTTAATAAATTGTTCTATTTGGATTTTGGAACTAAACTAAACTTTAATAACATCTAAAATTATACTGGAGATTTCTGCTGGTTAATTGTCAACCTAAAATATGTATAATTCCGACTGGCAACAGTATACCCGGAGTTGGGAATTCGTCACATTTTTTATTTATTTAAATAAAGTGATTATAAAAAAATTTACATTTTATTTAATCGTATATTATTTGGTTAATTACAACAAAGTCATTCGTCATTCATTATTCATTATATTTGATTGGACATATTTTTTTTCAGGTAATTGTTTTTATTAGTCATCTTTTATTCATTATTTTTAATTTTTTTTGAAGGATTTCAAATGTTTTTCTCTTTTGTGTTTAGACAATACATAAATATCTAAGAGATTTATGAATAATACATTTTTTAAAAGTTTTATGTGTGTATATTTACGATTTGTGTTATGTATTATTTTTGAATACATTCTTTTATTATAAGACGTGTAATTATTTATTATCTTATTCAAAATTTGAGTACCTATACCTACAGCTATATAGATGATTTCTATAGAACTGTGATTAAGGGCGCCAGGAACACAATTTTTGAAATGTATAATTCGTATTTATTTTTGTCTAATAATTTTAGCTGTACATTATTCGAGTATGTATAACATACTTTAGATTGTCCATACTGTATAGAACTGATTATTAACAGTAGCCATTTGTACATGTTTGGTCAATATTTACAATATTATTTACCCTTTTTTAGTCTCGGACGTTTCATTTCCGTCCCGACTGTTATCACTCTTCGGCCCCTACCACCCCACTTGCATTATTACTTCAAGAAAGACGTTTGCGAGTTAGCACAATATTACATGTTCTACTCTATTGCCGTTTCCCAGTGAATCTTTTCGCCGGCCGGATTTCACGGTAAAAATATTCAACATCAGGGGTTAAATAAAACGGCAAGGTAGGTACTCGAGGAGGACAGCAGTAGTGGATCCGAGAGCCGGTAACGTGGAAGGGCGGAAAAATTCAAAATATTATCGTTTTATTATTATTATTATTATATCTTGTAAACGCACCACCGCGACGTTCTTGTAGCGTGTAATGTACGTATACATATATATGTATATTTATATATAGACTTGTATAAAGATCACAGGAGGCGGCGCAGTGTTTTGAAGATATCCTGCGGCGACCTTGGACGTTGCTCAGGATCAAAATGCGTTTCGTCCTGTGCACGGGGCGGGGTTCTCGGACAAGTGATATATTATTATTATCGCCGTCATCATCATCATCACGTCTGAACGTCTCGTCCTGTGCACACGCTGTATTATATACATATATGTACATACACACATACATATAGGCGGTACACTACACGTCTACACGTCTTGTGGTGCTCTCCTGTTCTCGAGTGCTTCCGTCTCCGTCGCCGGTCGTTTTCACTTTCCGATTATGTCTACACCGCGTACATAATTATTGTCATAGTGTCTGCACAGTGCACATATGTCACATATAACACCATGTAGGTACTTGTGTATTTTTCATCGCGCCTGCGTTCAACTGCCGGTACAATAATAATACACCGAACACTTCTTTGACCGCATGAATCCATCGGGTCACAATAATAATTCTACGCGTTTTATTATTGACTACTGTAATCTTAACCTCGGTGGATATTCGAAAACGGCGGTGTTGCCCGGCCGTCCGTGTCGTTTCCCTTGACACGCATTGCCGATCAACGTTCTTGTATCGATTGTTATTGTCATTACCAGTAACTTAAATTATATTATGCGCACACATTTGGGAACTAGTCGGAAACCAAAAGCGTTTTCTTCGGATCGTACTACACGTTATACACGAAATAATATAGCACAAAGGTGTAATTTCATAGTGTTATACCCACCGTAATTGTCAATTGTCATGGCGACATAATAATAATGTTTGTGCGTCACACAATGCAGCGTTTTACTATGGTCGAGTACCACTATTGAACATTCAATTAAACGTTAGAAAAAGATTCAAAAAGCGAGTGGTCCAAAACGAAACCACTGACTGGAGAACCACGTTCGGAGAAATAATATTTTATCATGTATATATGTGTCTGCAATACTTTGGTCTAGAGCTTGAGTTGTCGACTCCAAACCATGGGAAAGCACATTTTTTCTCGTGGTCGTGGCACCATTAAGGCTTATGCCGTGCCTAGGAGATGAACGGTAGCATCTTTCTCTAGACCGTCGCCTGTCCAGAGAGAGAGAGAGGGAAAGAGAGAGAAAATGTAGTTTTACGCAAATGGTTCCGCTACTAACTGACATCAAAAAAGGCCTGTCTAACTAGTTTCATTGCTTTGTGTTTATGAGGGTGTATAGTTTAAATACACTATAATAGACTTAGTACAATTGAAACATACAACTTAATGCAATGAAATGCAAAAGTTGATGTACAGACATCGCCGAAAATGTTTAAGAATAACATTGATTAATGCAACAAATCAAATTGTTCAGTGTCGTTCGTTTCGACGTCGTACTTAAATAGTTTAATCGCATTTGTTTAAGCTTTAGCTTGATAAGCGGATCAATGTTTATTGTGATTTCAAAAAACTTAATAACGAGGCTCTCGACGGCGGTACAGTACAGTATATAGTACCTACGTATACCGGAAACGCGAGAGTCAAGTGTACACCGTCGAGTAGATCATTCCGGTGCGTGTGTATATAATAATATATAGTTATAAAACTGCATTGCTATAAACATCAGTTTGAGTGTGAGACTTGACTAATCGCATGAGGACAGTTAAGTACTTACACTCGGCGGTTGGAGAGAAAAATTTAATAATTTCCAAACAACAATTTGACGGGTAAAACAAAAACAAAAAAACATACTATATCCGTACACGTGTGTTGGTCGCAAAAAAGACGGTTCACATTCGGCGGAGGCGAAAAGCAGGATGTGAACACGTGTGCGGTTTCTTAGTGTCTGCGGCGGGTTTTCGGGTCCGTCTTTAAATATGACACACGATTAATGGAAATGGACCTGAGTCCTCGAGCTGCCTTGTACGCACATGATATATAGCCGAAAAACGGATTCCTTTGTGCGATATTTGTTTTTTGTTTTTTTTTTCACACACAAATGATGTACGGGCCTTCAAATATAAATAAGGAGGTGATACCAAAAATGGGCGACTCTCTCCCGAGACTAGTTCGTAGTATATATAAAAATATATATATATATATATGTATGCAAAATAAAAAATTTAAATCCAACGAGACGAGGCGGACTGCATGGCTAACAAATTGGCAGCCACATTTTATAGTAGAAATTACTTAACCAATGGCGGTTCTTTCAACTACAATATATTTAGTTAGGTCTTTTAAATGAAAGTTGCCTTAGTCACTAATATAGTTTACCATATTGAAAGAACTATTTATTCAGTAAGTTATTAGTTGAATAGTTAATCTTTCTTTTTTTAGTAGTTGCACTTATTTCATAGTTTGGACTGTGTGGTACTTTACTATCCTCGCGACACTCTAGCATTTATGTAGTGTTTTAAAAAAATAATTAACCTCAGGGGTGTTGGAGCTATGTGCAGTGCTTTATACACGCCTATATTATATTTTATTATAGTTAAAAAAATTGTATTTTGTTTAAATAAATATTACAATTTATTATTTAAGTAAAACGGTTTTTTTTCAAAAATCTTTGCATTACTGCTTTTATGAGTATACCTATTGTTTAGTATCGCAAAAGGTTTCATTTACAATTTCATCGACGCAACTTTACAATAACTTAATATTATATTTTTATATCGACGCTTTCGATTTGAAAGTTTAGCATTTTAGTCACGATCAAAGTACGGGTATTGTTCACGCCATTATTATATTTAGTAAATTGTTGGTAGGTATTTCTCGTTTATGCTTTTGGCGAGGGACGACTGAAAACTTTATTGGGAGTCGTCCATTTTCTTTAATAAAGGATTCAAAAATTGAACGTCTCGCATTCACAATTAGCTCTCAAACCCCTCGGTCCGAAAACCTATTGTAAAAATATTTTATACAAACAGTAATCGATAAACTCAAAGGAAAAATAATAAGCCTCGCCAAAATTGCTTTTCTCTACAAACGCTCGACCAAATGTATTTTCATAAAACGCAAACCTCGGTTTTGATAAAAAAAAAACAACTTAATAATATGACTATTCTATATTATATTTAGATAGTGTTTTTCAAGACAATGTATAATAATAAAACGGATAGACTGATATTTTTGTTTGTATTTTGACGGAGAAAATGTACTGGAAAACTATAGTGTCACGTGGCTTAGGTATATCAAACTGCGTTAATAAGATAATGATGTGCTCTGTTTACCTTATCTCAAACATCCCTAAACGGAATGGAAAATAATTTATTCGCATCTAAGTTTTTCACCGAACACTATGAAAATGGTTATATTTGTCACTTCATCGCCTTGACTGCAGTTATAAATACCGAGTATAAAAGTAACATGATTATCTTTTAATATTAAAAAGTTCACCTTGGAGTAAACTTTTTTAATATCGTCTCAATGCGCATTGTATGTTAATGTAATCAGTGAGTTGAGTATATATATATATATTATATACATTATGTATAAACCACTATTCGATTATTAATGTTGTCCCGAATGAATCGTACTTCTAAATGTTATACTTAGACTTTTGAAAAAAAAAACTAACAGAGCTCGAGTTACATAGTTTTACTGTCTCATCGAGTACCAAGCCAAAATTACAAAAATTAATTTTATACCTAGTTAAAATAAATTAAGTTTTTTAATATATATCTAATTTATGGAGTTAATTTTCTTTATTTTTTTACAGCGTCGTTGTACTGAAGTTATGATAGTATTTAATGTTTAATGAGCTTGTCCCGGTCTAGTATTTTATTCCGTGAAAGTTACCCCGGGTAGAAATAGTTTAAGTATAAGCATGCTTGTATTTTAATGGTAGCTTGGATTTATTATCCACGGTTTAGTATCGTGTTTAATGATATTTTAGGTTTAATGCTATCCGTTTTATGTGCATGTGAATTATTCACGTATAGGTCTTCTGTTTGGTAGATATATTATCTTCAAGTAACTACATAAAGATTATCTTCGAACCCTTTACAAATAATAACATACTATTTATGGAGGAGGTCTGATATTGTGAAGGTGAAATGGTTAAACGGTAGGATACACCTATTAAACTGGCACGATTATAGTACAGTTTGTAAAAGTGCTAGATTTAAGAAACTTTTTGTAGAAAATTGTTTTAGACCTTCGGCGTTTTTAAGCATGGTATTATTTTTTAATTTATACAGGATTTGAGTAGGAAATACTCCAAACATTAATTTATAGCTAAATTCGTTTTAGACTTAAAATTTAGAATGAACACTTTTTTTAAACTAATACATACTTTAATTTGTTAGTTGGTATAGTAAATATTTGACAAAACCCTTATATTGGAAGTCTTTTACAAGTGATTCATAAAGGACAAGACATTCATTTACTGTTAACATAATTGTAACTTTGTAGATTTTTTTATTGAACACACATGTTGTTTTACAATATTAGACAATATTCAAATTTTTATATTTTTTTATTATCTTCCAAAGCTCTAGCAATTTTCAAAATTGCAATAGTAACGTACATGTTTAATTACTTTTCTAAATTAAAATTAATTTACTGAAAATGTCTGGTCGATAACCAGTTTTAGATAATGCGATAAAATGAATAAATTTTAAAATTAAGGACGTGGGGAGAAGTGTGCTGATAAAATAATACTACACTCCACCCTTCCTTAGGTCATACATTTTAAACTTTAATGGCCTTAAATGTAATTATCTAAAACTGGTTATCGACCAGTCGAAATTTTCAGCAAATTATTCTTAATTTTAAAAGTCAATTTATTACATATGTATACGTTCCCATGTAATTTTCAAAAGTTGATCAAGAGCCCTGAAAAATACTAAAAAAAGGGAAATATTTCGTAATTTTGTAATAACATAAGCAAAAACGTTTTCAAAAAGAAACACTATAAAATGCAATTGTTTCAAGAGGTATCCAGTGTGGAATTATCCGTAACGTGAATCACCCTGTACGGTAGCTATGTTTCTCATGGAGCTGGGTAGAATATGTTTTTCGTCGCCGTAAAATATTAGCGGCTCCAAAGTTTTTGCCCCAAAATAACTGCGAGAAGTATTCGAAACTCGTCGAGGTAATTAACCGACGATACACTTACCAAGTAGCAGGGAGTAGGCAGTGGGGGAAACATTGGAGACTTTACTGTAGGACCAAAGAAAATACTTGCCACCGGTATCATAAATAAATGCAAGCACACGGCCGGCTCAGAACAAACAATGACGTTGTGGTGTTTACGGGGTTCGGTCGACCAACAACAACCACCACCACCAAGGTCCGCTGTTATAATAACATTACGGGACCCGAAAAATAAAAAATAAATATATATGTACGTGTATATATAAGTATAACATATAATATATTTCCATAACGTAATGCCAGCGGTCGGTTTATATTGTTATTTCATGCGCGAGAATACAAATCGAAAAAAAACTTAAAGCCGCCACGGTACCTAACTGTATTATACATATTCATGTTATATATGAGTTATGGCTTATAATATTATTATTATTATTATTATTATTATAGTCCATATTATTATAATGTACGTTACGTCGAGTGCGCTGAGACTATCATCATTTTATTTTGTAATAATATTATGACAGTATAGATCGCTTCACTTCGATAGTGGGTAATCGTTTTTTTATCTTTTATGTTGATAATAATAATTGATTTATTCGTAGGTATAATAATAATAATAATGTTCTTCAATCAGTGCGCCGTCTTTACCTTAAGGGCACGTGGGGCACAAGCCCAGGGCCCCCAATAATACAATTTACATCTTTACGTTTTTTGTTTGGTTTTCTTAAACTGAGTCAGTCTGTCATTCAGTGACAGCCCATGTTGACCAATTATTAGGCTGTACCAGGCCCTATTTTTATGTGCACCACGAATGTACAAGTGTGCACTACGGTCTACAAAACAAAAATTAAATAATTTACCAGCTACTAGGAAATATGAGTATTTCCTGAATTTTTTTTAATTTAAATTATATTTAATTATAATTTATTTTTATCATTTTTATTATAACATGCTATTTAATTTCGTTGATTTTGTTTAAAAGATAAATATTTTGTTGTTTTATTTAATTGCATTGTTAAATTATTATATATATATATATATGTAATACATTCCTTTTTCTAAGACAGTAGCGAGAATAAAATTAAGTGTGCAGTCCGAAATTTTACAAATAATAGGCAGACAATCGACGCAACGTTATTACATACAACAGCAATTAGTATTGTAAATTAACCGTTTTCGGTCATAATCCGGTTGTAATTTTGTAATCAAAGTAGGCGGTGTAGTTGAATAATAAATCTGTTTCCATTAAAACGGCACCACGCCGGTCACCGAACCACCACACGACAAATGGAATTAAAGTCGACAAGGTTTTTATTATTATTATCGTTTGGACTCTAAAACACACGGCGAGTAGGTACAGGTCGAGTTAACAATTATAATTATTATCGCTAATAGGTACAGACCACTAGATCTTGGTAAACTTAATTACACGTAGGTATAGGGATTAAATAATAATTGGCGTCCACAGTTTAAAGTTGTTGCTCGGGCAGTATGCGACATTAACGAGACAGCATATTATACCTAGCTGTAGCGCTGCTCTTGACGTTGCTATGTATTTGACCAAGCATTAAACAGCGTTAACTAATTTACATCTTTGACCGTGGATTATAATATACAACACCAGTCGCTAGAGCGGTTTAAGCGCGTCGATCTTCGGCTAGCTGTTAATAAAAAAAAAAAACGCACGTCATGTCTGTTGAAATAAAACAATCTATTTGACGTCCGAGTCGCTGCTTTTGTTTCGACGGGTTCTTACAATAACTATATATACCGGCAATATTATCTATGTATAATACACGAATTAGTTTTGTCACACCGCCAGAGTTGGTTAAAAAACTATTCTGACGGCTTCGTTATTTCACCGTTGTCTCGTGGTGACAGCTAGGGTTCGTTTGTAATACTTGATAATGTTATTATTTATATTACATTGTATAATAATATGCAAGCGCATAAGAGTTTTCGAATATTGACTATGTTTGTACACGGCGCTATTGTCATAAATTTGCACCGCGCAATAACAAATTTTATTATTTCAGGTGAACGACCTGGACGCGAGCGGTTTGAATAATTGTGCATAATAATTTTCGTGAACTACCCCCCGTTCGAGTTGGTCGCAAAGAACAATAATTTAAATTAAGAAGAAAAACAAATATTATAACATTTTAATTAATACTCCTCGCCGAGGTCAGTGACGTACGCTTAAATAAAGTCTGACGTTGCTCGGATAAACAGCTTTGTATTTTTATATCACCAGCCCACGGTAAATATAGCTGTTAGTAAGTTGTCTGTAAGTGTTGCTGAGACAACAACGCCTAAACCTTGTGATACGCGCAACTGACTGTTGTTATAAGAGGTAAACAGATTTGAAGCAAAATAGTATACTTTCTTAAGTCGACAATTTACTCGTAGACCCATAAAGTTTAAAGTTGCGGAATTCAACAGATTTCTAAAAAAAAAATAATTGTGTAAAATAAACAGTGCACGAATACATGTTAGCGAATACACTCTTTCTTTTAAATGTATTTATTAATCTGCATCAATCGTTTTATCACTTATAATCGGTTTTCGGCAATCATTCAATCATCTTTCAATCCGTAAAAATAATATAATATTTGAAACCTAGCAAAGGGGTTTGTATGGAATCAAAATATTGCCTACAACAAACCCCTTAATTCTGAACCATGGCGTTTGGCGTCCTCTTGGTGCGCATCGATCAGCAACCATAGAACGTCTATCGATAACAGTAATTATATTTGTTTAAATTAAATATTTTTATAAACGGCCAATAAATATAAAACAATACAACCGACGTGTATTAGGTAGGTAGGTATCTTGAAAATAATAATATATCTATACTAATATATTGTATACTCTTCACAGTAGGCATGCCCGTGAGAATATTGGAACCGATCAGTTGTGTTTTCCGCCGCAGTTCTTCTTATGCCGGTAAACTTTGACACGCCAATATTGCGTTATTAATAATGACAACACGGGATGTTGTTGGCGCGTATCTTTACACATTTAGGCGGCCAACGCAGTACGTTTGATTTTCAAAAGAAATTTGTTGACGTCACTCAAACGTACAAATCGGTACCGGAAGATTTATCACGATGACAAATATGACGGTAGTTTGTATTTGTGTAGCGAACCGCAGAAGCAGCGAGCACAATAATATCATCGAGAGGTAACGTTTCACTTTCTTCCATAATACACTTTTTTTCGTTGAAAAAGAAGACGCCGTACGCCGACGACCGATGATAATATTGTGTGCACTTGGAATGTAATTTGGTTTAAAGCTTTAAACATATTATCGGTACATTCCCAGTGAGTGTGTTCTGTACTGCAGAGAAAAAATGATTATAGTTTACCAACTGAAATATTGTTTATAGTAGTTGCGTCTATTTTTTATTTATATATTATTCAACAATTTCATATGCCAACAGTATACACTCACAGGATAAATATCTTAGCGTACCTCGCTCTCGCAATTCATGTATAGTATATTTGCAATACAAGTATATTTTTTACACGTATTTTAAAGTACACTCCAACAAATAAATTCGGGTTCCGTTATGAATCTATGTATAAAACGCGTTAAGCTGGGGGCAGCGAAAATATTTACAGAATTCTGTTTGAAAAACATACTTCAAACGTTACGAAAGGCCATTGGCGGAGATTAAGAGGGAGCTTGAGATCCTAAAAACCTTAAAATTTAAAAGTAATGCTTTTCAAAATACCTACATTTATTTTTTATTGATTTTTTAGTAATAAAAATAAACGTAGCATAAATTTAAAGTTACATTTTTTTTATAGTTTTTAAAATCCTAAGCCCTAATCTCCGCCAATGCGAAAAAGTTAGATTAGATAACTAGTAATTATTTGTTAGTAGCAAACGATACGATAATACCGATTCGACAAGACATTATAGATTTACTTTATTAGTTTTATAAACAAATATACAACCGCGATCGTCTAGTTTAAGACTTAGGTTATACCTTCCAATATAACATTGTAACCGGCCTTCGGTGTGTATTATCATACTAATAATCAATACTGTATCATACATATGTACGTTGAGTAGGTCAACGCGCCACTGGAATGGAGGTATATCGGTTGTGTGTTTCTCCAAACCGGGGTACGGCACTCCACCATAATAATATCTCATGCTGTACTCAATATAGCAAACCCATACATACAGACCAGGCAGTACGATCCGTCTCGGGTAAAAAATAAATACCAAAACAAAAACTCCGAGACGTTTATGGATGTTATGGTCTCGGTTGTATTTTTGTTATGTCTGAGTGTGGGTGTACAACGGGTCGGCGGTGGTACGGCGATTATGATTTTCGTTGTGTGTCTAATACGTATGTATTATGTTTATGTGTTTATATGTATGAGAATATGAGGCGACGACGACGACGTATTGAATGAGATATAGAGAGTATATATATGTATATGAAACCGAAAGAAACGAAGGAAAATAATATAAAGAAAGGGAAAAAAAGGTCCGAGCCGCGTACAGGTGAGACAAGTGTTTTTATTTGTTGTGTGCGAGTGCGTTTGCCCGGACTAGAAGGAAACCGGTGCGCATTCTTTTACCGGGGCTGATGTGCGCTCCCACGCGGTACATAGGCATCCGAACGGGACCAAAGACGTCCGGAGGGACTCCTATATGATTATGTATTATTATTATTATCACTGTGAGATGGGGCAGTCCGTCGAACAGCTCGTGCGCGCGCAACCGCAACCTTACCGAATGAATCATCGGTCATCCCGAACCGCGTGTGTCTTTCTTCTGCACCTCTTCTAGAGTGATCGTATTCTTTATTTCCATTCTCCTTTGTTCCGCTCTTTATACACGAGCGCAATTAACGCGGACCCGAGACAGACTTCTTCTTCTTATTATTATTATTATTATTAGTCTCTCTCTCTCTGCCCGTTTTCCGAACACATGGAAGCGCCCGCACGCACAAACATATTATATATTATTATTATTATATATTACGAGTGCATCGCGGGGCGACGGAATGAGTAAGTAGAGAAAGGTCTTTAGCGGCAACGACGAAAACCCATCGGTCTGATTTTGACGTCCCTCCCTGCCTGCCAACCCTCTGTAATGACCGAAATATTCGAGCCGAGATTTATGTGTGACTGACGGCGGCAAACGACCGAAATTATTCGTCTGCTGCGTTCTTAACAGTGAAAACGTCTACCCTCCTGTTAGGCGAGTACCGTCTAAAAATGGGGTCTCATTGGGTTTTCGCTAATTCTCCCAAATCGTATAATATTAATACGTCTGTCGTAGTATGCAAAGCTGATACGCGCTTTGCGGATTCGTCTTCGGCTGCCAAAGCCAACATAACTTGTACGAGTAGTGGATGCGCCTGTCACTGATACGACAACGAAGCAAAACACACAGTAGTATCCAAATTGTATTGTACTCCCATCCCCGCTTGGGTGTAACGTTCAATTGACTAATTTTCCAAACAGCCCCATCGGTGTTGGTTGACCTCTAGAAGTCATTTCAGATTATGTTTTTGCTAGCGTTTAGCTCAAGCTTGGCTTTTTTTGTCCAACACCAATTTGAAATCTAAAATAAAGATACGAAAAGAAGAGGAAACCATGTTATACTCTCGAGACTTGTGGAGCATGTACAAAAAATGGTATGTAAAACACGGTATTTTATGATAATAATAATAATAGTCTCGAGGCCACCGGATTCCAGTAACCGGACAAAGGATCAGTGTCCTAGGTTCCATCGGTGGGTATTATCCTTACAACCTTATGCAGACACGGTTTGGAGATTTCTATGTATTCCGTCGACCTTAAGCGTCATCGTCGTGGTAACCCAATTTTGGTGTTGTAAAACGGTTCGAAGGCCGACGGTTATTTGTTCTAAACGAATGATTTTACACTGCTTGTCCGATACGATTCCTATTGGGGCCTGCACATAACACGTGTGTAAAAGCACAACAAGTATATATTTTTATCGTTGCTTACAATTACATTTGGTGCGCACGCGTTGAAAGCAGATACGATGCGCGATGGCCTTCACAGAAAGTCAACGATTACCCAAGAAACGTATCCAAGTCTTAAATTACGAAACAACCGACGCGCCTAATGTTACAATATACTTATTGAACAACTGTTGCGATGTCTGCGCCATAGAGCAATCTCATATTTCACGGTAATTGTTGACCGCAAGCCGTATAGTAGTTTCGCTAAGTTTTCCAAAAGACTAATATTGCAACCACACGGTTCGCAATTCCCAACCAGGGCCCTTTACCGTACTTTTTGGGTTATTGCCAATATGAACTTTGTCTTGTATCGATTATTATTAGTTTTGGAAAAATTATTTAATTCTAAACGATGCATTTTTTAAAAATAATAACTATATTTTAAACAAAAAACTTGTTACGCTGTTGTGACCATCAGCTTTTAAATTGTCAGCTCGCGCGATATCTTTAGCCTCATTACCGCGTTTGATAAGTGTTATGATAACTTAATATCGTTAGGTAGTTTATTAATCAACTATTGAAATATATACGTATACATTGTTTTTAATAATACCTGTTTTGACAACCTGTGTGACGCAGTGTATGAGACATCGAACTCTGGTCCAATAGAAGTCGGGTTCGATCACACTGCGAAACAGAATAATTAAGTATACATACTGCTTAAAATGTATTATGTACAAAACAAATTATATAGATGTCTTATTTTTTTTAAATGTAATATGCATTTTATCTAACTGTCAGGGTGGCAGAAGGGGGTGGGCGATAATACCTCTTCTCAAAATTAAATTATTATTAAAAAGGATTAGGTACATTTTTCGACAAAATAAAATTATACATTAAACATACATAATTAATGTAAGATGTAATACATAGGTGTTTATTTGAAAAACAAATTAAAATACATCATGCCTGATGTGCAAACGAATACAATAAAATACATTTAACTATATTATTGTCAGTAGTAAATAATAATAAGCACACACAATACCGCGTAAAATACAACTACTCTTCTAAAAGCATAATAAATTCTTAAATTTAGTTTTCTTTATCATATTTTATAGATGTACCGTGTTATTTCATATTTATGTAGGTATTTCGAAACCGTATCGCAGCCGACGGTGCCACGAAGCCACTTCGGCTCCTCCCAGAACTCCTGGTTTATAAACATTGATTGTATTTCTTGAAAACCCCGCTGATCGAATTTTCGCATTGTGCAATGGTCTTCATAATTCTTCGAACCGCGCGATCAATAAGTTTAACGAATAAAAATTCACTCGGTAAAATATAATACTTAAGTACAAAAGCAACGATATCACATAGAACAGCGGTTGTGCAATTTTTCAATTAGTATGTTTTTCTAATTCTTTATGAAAGATGTAAGTGAGGTGTACGCGGTAAATAAGCCCAACGATTTTGTACACAATAATATGAACGCATTCGATGATCACACAATATAATATTATATTTTACGACGGTAAGCACTCATATTTAATATGCGGTACGGTAAACTCACTTTGAATTATATTTTCAGCGCCACCGATAGGCCGGGCCATTGTAGGTACATACATTGATTAAACATAGGTATTGTTTATGTTTAATCAATGCTACTAGGTATTACGAAATCCTGGCATACAAGTATCATTATATTATACTGCGCGTATCGATGTCGGGTGTGTACGATTTAGTTACATTTACTTAATGTACACATAAACGATTGTAAGCAAAAATAATGTAATCATAGCACGTGTTTTGAATTAATCGAAATACAAATTATAACAATATAAACGTCGTTTTAACCCCGTTTTAAGGTCCTCTGTAAAATAAATAATAATTAATTATCGACCGTCGTTATAACGTGCTATGAATAAAAAAAAACTCATTCCGTTTTATCACTACTATCGCCCGTGTTACATTTTAACGCTACACTCCGAACGTGTATCGTTGTTGTAAAAACATCATTTATTTTGTTGTTAGGTTTAGTTTGGGAGTACACACTGTCCATACTTTCCATCCGAACCCTGGCCACATACACAAACACCGAGCATATGTATATATAGATAAGCTTAGCAAAAGCTCTACACGTGAGTCGTTTACGGGCTCGGTGTTTGTGTATGTGGTATATATATATATATAGGTATGTACATGTTGGTAGGACAATATAGAAGAGTAGGTAGGTACATATTTTACCAAATAATATATAATATGTATTATAACTCAAAATTAGTAGTTGCTGTATTATAGTATACTGGGACAGAAGCACTATGAAAACTATATGCTGTGTATTTTTGGCATCTATGTAAAAAAAAAGCGCATTTCTATTTTATTTGTCATTATTTCAATCATATTACATCATGGCTCATAGTCTTAATGAAACTAATTAATTTTTAATAAAAACTAAGTTCCTCTTTCATGAATACACAATTGCAAAGCCTCGACTTGCGTTTACGTTTTACTTATTACTCTGAATAACTGAGTAGTACCTACTTGACTAGTACTACCTATGTAAGTGTACAAATTACCCATCTATAACCGAGAACCACGCATCGTTATTGTGTGTACGGTCGGTCCCGCGGTGTACATGTTTTCAATTGAGTTTACGTTTTGGTTCTTTAATATTAATTATATTACATTATATATTATTGTTGTAGTAGTTGGTTGACTGCCCAGTACAACGGAAACACGTGACTGCTGGAGGACGAGAACAGACCTTCGTTTCCGTTCAAGCCAGAAATATATTCCTTTTTTTAACGATATAATATATATGTACCTTGTATATATATATATATACATATATACTTTTGTATTGAAAATTTAATTTTGTTTGTATCTATTCCATTTGTATTGAAATTTTACTAACGTAACCAGTAACCACTATGTAGACTACTGTGAATATTGGTCCTCCATGTAAACGTTAAGCAACTTCTAACTTAAATTTTAGTCGAAAACGATAGCAAAATCAAGCCAAAGAAAATCGAAGACAAAGACACAAACGACACTAAAAAAAAGTAAACCGTGATAACATTACCTTGTAAACACTTAAATTATTTGTTCTCCAACAAACCGGACAGATTGACCAACAAATATTATGACTTATGACACTTAAAATAGTACAAAATTGGCGAAAAAAGGAAAAAATCCTTCGATAAGTTCAAAAGAGATTCAAACCAACAACCGACCCATAAACATACATGTAATTGAAGGGCTGCGCTTAATGTTTCATTAATAGTGAATGTGTTAAACATGATAAACGATGAGCTGTTTATCTATTGTTCGTGTAACCGAATTAATCCAATCCAGGCGACGACCACTTGTGTTCTGAGTAAATTGGCTATTCAAGAGTTAAACCCATATCGATAAACATTATGTAAAGCCATACTAAATCTGTACAGGTATAGAATAAGACATAATGGGTTGAAACATACATACCTGCGCAACAGTGTGTCGATACCGCGCCCGAAGAGCCAGGCAAGGAAACCGGTGTTTTTGAACGTTACGGTAATTTAATTTTTGAATATGGAACGGTTTTTAAGTATTGCGTTCGTGGTGTAATAAAAAAGCCATTTCAAAAGGCACTTGTGAAGTGAAAATTGTATATATATATATTTTGTGTAATTCTTTAGGATTTTGCTTTGGCCGCTATATATTGTTATTATTATTGCCAACCCGAATGGACTGCAACGATTTTTTTGTGTACACCGAATAGATTATTATATTATTTATGACACTTTTTGTTAATATTATCATCTGTTATTTTGTCCTCTTAAAAAATTGTGTATACATAAAAATAGATAAATTACCGAAATGACCAAACATTAATGACAAAATATAATCTGCTTAAAAAGTATTACTACATATTATTATAATTTACTTAAGGATAAAAAAAAAATTCTATTCGACCTAGAATCCATTAAAATGCGTTGAAATTCGTGAATCGGTTAAACGGTTCATTTTGTTTTTTGGATATTAGGAACTTAGCTTCAGAGGTTAAGTCCGCCCCCAAATAGACATTCCTAGGCACCACTAATAGGATAGTTAATTTATAACCCTTAAAATTGCCCTAAGACATAATCAAATTTAATAAAAACAAAATTCTCAATAATAATGCCAATTTAGGAGTTAAAAGCAATAGCCAATAACTATAAGGAAAAAAATCCATTTAGTGAAATTAATGTAACCTTTAAAACTGTCAAAATTACCGGTACATCATTATTTACTGTATTAAATCCTATTTACTATCCATTATGCACCAAAAATAGATTTGTAGTTTATTTATGACCGACTTGATTGAAATGAGATTCATTGCAACGCTGTCGTCTCACTTTACAGGGGAAATTATTATGCGGGGTTCAAAATAAAGCCTATGCCTAGTGCTTTGAATTTTTATTATGGGAATACAAAAACGTAAGTTTCGTCAACATAACATTTTGTGGCACTTCCTCTTTTTATCAATATTACTTAAGTTACTATAATAATAAATTAACAGTAATATTACTCCTAGTATTTAGGCCTTTGTCTGTCACCACCCACGTGAAAATTATTTGTTTTCCCTAATGCAGTTTGAAACGTTTTACTATTATACATACATAATATATATATATATATATATATATATATATATATATATATATATATAAAGAGGTTTAACGGCGTACGCTAATAAAGACAAAACAGTTTGCTGGAACAAATGATATCTAAGTAAAAAACAATAATAAAACTAAATGACTCGGTAACGGGTTACCAAAACAAACGCATGGTTTAATGGCTAGTCTACTAGTTGTATATTATACGGCATAATTATTTAACAGAGCATGTTTTAACTATTGCACTAGACGAATATCGTCTAGTTAAGTATTTTAGCCGCCTAGTGATTGATGTTTTTAAAACAATTGGGTGACATTGTCTTTTTAAATAATATAAATATTAAAAAAAATAATAATAAAATGGCCTTTTATAATTATTATTAACTATAAATTAAATCTCTGAAAGTGGAAATAAATTGGTGATGTTTGACGAAAATGGCAAAATAAATCTGCCACGTCCCTGCAATGGACATTTTCTCTGTTTAACCGTTATAACTTAAATATTCTTTAAGTCTACCTTTTTAAAAAAAAAAAAAACCATTAGCCAAAACGCTTATTTAAAATCATTGTTGTGACTTGTGGATGACTTATTAATTCTGTGGGTAATTTTTTTTAGCGACATCGTGTAAATAAAATATTCAGGGAAAACAAAGAACAGCCAAACCGCGGTTAATATATTATTGTGTACATTTTCAAGAGTATGAATATCGTATTTTTGGGAACTTTTCGCGACTTGGTCGTCGGTGGCGCTGCGGCGAAGTATATTTTCAAATTTTAGAGGTCAATTCTCGTTTGAAGGTCACAACACATACAGCGTACGCGAGACCGTCTGCTGCGCGCCCGGCGAAGCAATCGATCGGCGGCTCTGTCGGTCCCCAACCCCCCTTTCGGTGCGGGGGATGTGCACGTCTATCCCCTTGTGCACGGTCCGTCCCCCCCTACGTCGGGGTTACTACGGGCCCGTCTGTCGCCGAAATCCGGGAACCTGTTGTCAGGGAGGGGACACGTACAAAAGTTTCGCGTACAGAGTTCGAGCGAGGGTGTGGAGAAAGAGGGTCGAGCAAGAGATATAAAAGTAAGTACACGGCGATGGCGAAAAAGCAAGAAAAAAGTAACGGGGGAAAACTACCCGGAAACGAGCGACGCAAATATATTATTACACCGCCGAAGAAAGAAAATACTTTGCTCAGGCGCAGAAACCGTATCGGGCGAAGCAACAGAAAGGGGAGAGACGACCGACCCGACCGACCCGACGAAAGTGCATAGGTCGTTTGCCTTTTTTTTTTATTATTATTATTATTATTCGCACAGCGCAGACTTTTGAACGCCAAAATACAAATAAAAAACAACGGCCACATATTATAGTTATATATCATAACATGGTTTATAATGTTATGCAGTATGACGTGGAGAGCGCAACAGTGGCCAAACCCACAAAAAAGTTACAGGGAGTAATATCACTTTTTATTTACACTGTACTGTAGGTCTAAGACAAATTTCTCAAAAATGTTGAATTTCAAAAATGAAAAATAGCCATTGTTGCGTTAAACTATTTTTAATTCTAATTACATTATGCCCTTTTTTTTTCAATTTTTGCGGGTTAGCTTGCCGATTCACATTCAGACCTATGCGTGTAGACCGAGTATACAAATATATTGTGTAGACTGCGCGCGATACACCGCAACAATGACAAAAAATGTAACAATTTATTATTTACTAGAAAAATATGCTACTGGTGAAATATAATTCAGCTAACTAAGTAGAGAAAACGGGAAGAAAAGAAACTTCTTTAGCGCGTGTACGACCCCGTCGTTATAAGTAAAATAGAGATAATTTATAATTTTAAATTACACTGTTATGTACTTATGTAAAGTTGTTTAATTTTTTTTTATCGTTAAAAAAAAATATAAGCCGTACAAATATTGAAACTATTAAACCTGAAATGCATACTAATAATATGTAATACTTCAACTATATTATCCTTGAGCTTAAGAAGTATAGTGTATATATTTTAAATTTTCAATGCTGTTGAAAAATTGTATTATTGTTTTTTATACATATAGATTAATTGTATTATTCAAGTTGTTATCGCAATGCATATACTATGCAATAGCCTCTCTATCAATCAAAATATACATCCTAATTAATTAATTTCGAGTGTTTATTTTTATGGAAAGTATAAATTGAAATGCGTTTTAAAACTATATTAATTATATAAAGACAGTATACACTTCTAACGAACACTCATATCATAATTAAGCCACCAAAGTTAAGCAATTTTTTTTGGCACAGTTTAATAAAAAAAAGGGGGGTGGGGAAACTACGAGTTATGTAAATTGGCAAACAGTCCCTATACTATATTTTTAATGACATTATTTCAGTCGGCGTTTCTTTAAATAATATTTGCTGCTATAAGATTAACGTTAAAATATTTCGGTTAAAATTCATTTATCGTTCCGAACGTATTGTCACTTCTAAATCGGTGACGGCCGCACATTTTACATACTTTATTCTCTGCCCTAAGGCCAACACCTCGTCGAGGTTAAATTGAATATATTTTGGTTGGTAGACCCTAAGAATAAAATTCCACGCGGATCTCCTGTCTTTAAGTAATTATATATCTTAACCAAAGCGGAAAAAAAAGGTTTTGTTGTCTTTTTTGGTAGAAATATCAGCACTCTCTCGACAGCTGTTGGTATCATGCTGCGGGTTGTCGGTTCATCGTGTCTATATTACTCTGCAGAGACAACAGGGCCCGTATCCTATTGCTTTGAAGGGGGTTGACATGCCTACACACACACAAACCATTATACACATAATATAATCCCGCCACTGAACTCGGGAGTACAAAAACATTTCACTGCTGATTACCAATGACATTTTGATGTAGGCTGAAAAAATATAAATGCCATTTATAACCTCTGCTATGTTGCCAAATGATGAATTGAACAGTTGAAAACAAAAAATATACGAATATATTTTTATAATATAATTTTACTTTTGCAACTCTACGCAATAAACTTAGTAGAACGAACATTTAACGATACTTGGAATTGTAAAACGATTAACGAATGTAGAATTTCCTTACAGTAAATAAAACGTGAAATTAAACACTTGAATAATACATCCAACTATACATAATAACTTATGGTTAGTAAAAAAAAAAAAAAAACAGAAATCGCTGTAACAAAGAGAAGTGTTCGTAAAAATGGAATCAATGTACAAACACAAAAATTTAAACAGTGATAATTTTTATTCAGACTGAATAAAAAAAGTAATTTTTTACAAAAATGAACACTTTACACTGATGGTAGTTTTTGATCAGATCTAAATGTACAATAACGACACTAGTAAAGTATATACTCGAATACGACCCTAAAAGTTTTTTGTCCGTCGTGTACTTTGTAAATAGTCGAGAAAAAGAGCAACATTTTCCTCATTTGCTACACACATTAATCATTTTCTATGTTGTCAGTTTTCAATATTTCACACACACAATTGTGTTCAATCGAAAGTAAAAAAAAAATAACTTTACCAAGTTCAAAGAAAACTAACTTTGGCGGTAATTTGTAAAAAGCAATAACCATCATATTTATTTTGTATGAAAAATTGTTACAAAAAGGATTATAGAACTCAATATTTCATAATATTAAAATTGATTAACCAGTCGATAAAAAAGTCAGGCCGTCCAAATTCCAAAACAGCTAATATAATAACCTAGCTAAACGCTAATATTAATGATATTAAAAATACTGTTTAAAATTGTATTTTATTTTCGTCCGATGTGTTAGTGTATTTCAATTTACCGGCAACGCTTTACGGCGCTTTAATAAAAGCGTTTGACAATAAAAAAAAAAAAAAAACAGTCTTTAGTTGACTTTTTTTTTTTCAGTGAAATGCAATATATTATAAACGCGACAATCAAACGTGTTTACCGTTTGTAGTGTAATATATGTTATTTATTTTTTTTTTTTTATAATAAACCGACTGCTGGCGGTTTTTCTTATATTACATATTATGGGCCGTTAATGGGATTTTCCTTTTTGGGCAACACGATATAAAGCGATTTTCTTCTTCTGCCCATTTTCGACGGGTGTGTGCGATTTGTCGGCGACAAAACGTATTTTGACAAAACGAATTAAGCGAAAAATACGGCTGTAGTGTGTGTGTGTGTGTGTGAACGCTGAAATGGTGAAAAAGTGAAAAACAATGTGTATCGTATAGAGGAGCAACAGCCAACCACGGCGGTGGTGTTTGGATTCAACAGCAGCTCAAGTGATTAATTACTCGATTAGAGGGGAGAGTTTGTGAAAACGAGAACAGCAGAGAGGAGACGCGCTGTCGGAAGAACGTTTTAAAATTAATTACAGACGAGGGTAGTTTTTGGGAAAAATGTAATAATAATAATAACATAGCGTTTCGGTTCGGTTCGTTTTGGGCAACATACAACGGCCATAGTATAAGACGTATAATAATAGTAATAATAGTGAACGCGCCCAGAGAGAAAGAACCGACACTGCGCGGTGGAATTTTTAGGGATAAAACTGAGCGCATATACACTGCACAGGGTTTTATTATCATTTTTTTTTTTTTTTTTTTGTCATAAAAACCGAACCGAACCGTACGGCAGCAGGTGCCGCAAATCCTTCGGCTCGAACGGCGCACATATTATTAACATACAGAGCGTTCGCCGCACACCTACACTTGGTTAAACGTACTTAAGTAATACAACGAAATCCGTTTAGCCAGACCACCGTATTCTCTATACTCGATAACTACATACGGGCTGTGTCGTCTTGAGTAACGTTGACGATTAATTTCACTACTTTTAGTAATCACATATTATAAACGCGGTAGACACATTATGTACACGAAAAAGTCGGCTACACTAGAATAGAATTTAAAAAAAAAACCGTCGTTTGCTGATCCAAATTATTGTGTTGATTTAACGTTACTTAATATGTGTATTAGGCTATCATAATTCATGAGCACGTTTCGTGTCTGTAATTAAACAATTTCAATAATTCCATAGTGCATTACATGCCCACACACACGGTGTTTTCCAATAAAGATGAACATGTGTTGAAATATGAACGCGGTAACGGAAAAAAGAGTAAAAGTGTTTTTTTTATTCATGTTTTCGAGTTAAATTAAAAAAAAAAAAATTGGTACTTTCCAGTGATTTTATTAGCATTTTTCAATATTATACTCTTTTAAAAGTATTTATGAAAACAATTTTTATTAAAAAATATTTTACCGCTAAAAACTCGTTTTTCATGAAAAAAACAAAAATGTCACCTTAAATCACTATTGAATCACGCCAATTAGATTATCTACAGATTTAAGTTTTACCGCATAGCACGTGGTAATAAACCAGTTCTCGTTTTTTTAAAGCGAAAACCACGAGTTGTAGTTACCTGCTAATTCCAAAATTACAATTAAAATATTTTAAGCGAATGCAGACAATTTTCGAGTAGTTGGTCGATAAAAACATGCCGCCGGGGTGTCAAAATTAGTGTTTTTTTTTTTTAATTTTAAAGCTAATTTTAAGCTAACAAACAGGTAACACGTTTTTTAACCAATAGTGACAATCATTTAATAACAGCCCACAGGATGACTGTAATGTTTCGGACTGGTAACAGTATTTTTTTGATAAAGTGTTTTCATGACTTTCTCACACCTTGGTCGTTATGTTGCTCGTCAAGTTAATATTACACGATTACTGGATTTTAAAATTCATTCCGTTAGCTTGGTGGTGGACGGTTCAACCACCGCCTACGCGTCTTAAAAAAAAAAACGTAACTTCTCATTCGTTTTTTCCGGGTTCAATTAACGCACATTCGATAAGACGTGTAGCGTTCAATGCAGCGTTACCTACACGTCGTCGTGGACCGTTTACAGTGTAGAAAATAATATTATTACACAGCAGTGTATGCGTTCGCGTTCTCTCTCTACAAGGCGGAGTAGGTCTTTTGTGCAGCCGTCCGGCTCTTCTCTCCACGCAGGAAGACCCTTTAACCGTATGCCCTTGACCCCCGCCGCCTACGCCTCCAACTAACGACTGTCCGCCACATTATCACAACCACAAACACTCCGTCATATTTCTAATGTCGAGCCACATATAAATATTATTGTTATTGTTGTCGGCGTCGTAACGTTGCATTATAATAACTTAATGGGAACATAGCACAACGCGAGACGCGCGTTTACAAAAGAACCGAAGACGGCGAGAACGAGCGGGCCGTATAAGACAAACCAAATGCGTCTTCTACGATATTGTTTCCATAATAAATTACAATATGTACGTACGAAGACACTTTTTACCCGCGGAATGGTCGTACTAGTCTATTTAGTCCGTCGATATTAATGATAATGTGGCCAAACTGACAAAAACTGTATAGATGCTACTATCGGTGTGAACTAAACCTAATTTTAATATTATTGAAAACTTAGTTAATGGCTATTTTCGGCACAAATGCAACGTCGTTGACCACAATGGTGATTTTGGCAGACTTGTCAGCAGAACCAAACGCAATTATTTTAGTTATTAGTTAAAAACCGAGTATTTGAGAAAAACAATTGTTCCTTTTCATAAAATCACATAAGTAGTTAAACCGTGAATTCTTAACATCGGGAGTAAATTTTGATTTGATCTGATCTCTTTCTTATTTGATTTTTCTCCATCAACATCCTTCCGTTTAACATTTTATACGTACAAACTTTATTCGCCTAGTCTAACAAATTTAAAATAAATCTATTTGTAAACACGAATCGCCATTATACATATTAACTGTTCATACTCTACAAGCGGAAATTTTTGTGGTAGACTGAGCGCAATAACCTTAGAAATACCCAATGCCTGTATAACGACAGAGTAGCGCGTAGGTACTATTGCTGAATATTTCTTATTGCTATAATTCGTGGTCGCTGGAGTCGAAGAATGACCGGACGGTTACTCTCCCGGAAATACATTGTTTACTAGGCAAGAAAACGTTTCCTATAACCGACAGAAAATAACAATCCATCTGCCGACGTGCGCCTGCGCCGCATAATGGAGTAAAGCGTTAAACATTTCTCATAGCTAGGTTTAATTTTTTTTTTTTTATGTAAAACATCATTATACAAGTGCATAAAGCATCATACACTGTATATTACAGTCTATCGTTGTATACGCCAACCATCTACGGCCATCGATCAAGCACATGGCGCGGTTTAGTCATCACGTTTGTCGTATCTGCAGGCAAACGGGAGGCGTTCCGGTCGCGAAACGCACACAATAGACTTGGGATCCAGTAGGATCCCTTTTGGCTTGGCTGTTCCGTCTGCGAATCGAACAAAACACAATGTTTTTGGCAAAAACGTGCAAACCGTCCGTTTCCTTGGCGTCTTCGGATATTGTACGGTGGTGTCGGCAAACTCAACGTGACGACTCGGTGCGGTAGACAACAGCATGTTGACATACAAAATATACAGCACACCATTTTCGGGATCAGTGTAAAACCACGTGTCCGTCCATAAACATTAGCCTAGCGCTTAACCTAGAGACTCGAATAATGGATCTCGCGGTACCTAATTCATACGAGTTACAAAAAGGTATATTTTAACCCGACGAACATCTAATATAATTCATAAATCCTACAGCTCGGTTTGGACGAGATCTGTTACAACCGGTGCCCAACCGCTTCCTGTGTAGATAACACACGAGTTAACTGCAGATGCGTCCACCGCCGGCAAGCGTTGGTACGACGAAATTTGATTCTTGTATCCGTACTCGGGTGTGGGTTTACGTTTCGGTGTTATACTTTATGGTATTAGAACATAAATATCCGTTGGCCTCTATACACACCAATGATGTAATGATGAAATTTGGAATTCGGAGTCGAGTACTTGTTTCGAAAACATGAGCCAACACCACAACAAGTACATCGTGTGCGTTTATGACTTTCACTTTCAGACTACAGCCGTCAATTATCAGTATCATCGTTACTCCCTGCGACTCACGGCCGTTTTAATTATTACAGCATCTCACACTTGAGCCGTCGATAGTGTGTAAAAGTCATAATAACATTATAATATTAGTGTCTTGACGTACGACCCACGACCAAAACGATAATAAAACACTAATATATGAGAATTTGTGGAATACGCGTTATAGTTTTTTTTTTTTTTTGTTCTTTTAAACAATGCGCCAGAAGCGGATTTGTCCAGATGTAATAATAATTAAGGATACCATCGAGGTGTATGCCCGTGTGTGTGTATGCGCATCTACGTAGGGTATAACAATATAATTGTGTTGGCATAGCAGCCGGATTGGTCGGAGTCAGTACCACACACTGTACACACACACAACACAAACGCCGTCAAGGACAGAGCCTTGAACCTTGCCGGGCCACCAGACGACCGCCGCCGTGGCCGCCAACAGTTGTCAGCATTCCAACAAATGCGATCATTTTGTCTTTTCTAACGCGCGTAAATCACCGCCCCCCCCCCATGACCCCTCCCGTCCTCCTATAGGATTTCGCGAAAAAGACAATAATTGTTTTCTTAGCCGGGTTTAAAGGGTCAGCGACAGTTTCCTATATAGTGTTGTGCGCGCGTTGAACCGGTGCCAAACGTTTAGAGCGCGTTTCAAAAGTCTGGTCGACCGGTGCGAGAAATCGTCTTACGCGGTAGTCGCGGGGAGGCACCGGCTTTGGGAGTCGGCCAATTTTCCGGGAAAACTAAAAACGGTTAGCTAAGAATGAGCAAGAAAAAAAAAAAAACAGGAAAAATTCCCGAGTTAAATTTACTTTACATTCCGTTCCAAACTCTGCGTTTGAAACGGTTCTCGATTTCACTAGACTTGTTTTTTTTTTTTTAATTTTCCAAAATCCACGGACAAACCTCTTGCTCGTGACGTCCACGCTCGTTGCCCACCCCGTATACCGTTGTTCGATAACAATCGTTGAGTACTTATTTTGCCGTTTACAAATTTGAATGATAATTATATAATGTACGCATATGGTCGTGTGTGTGTGTGTGTGTGTGTGTGTGTACCCTGTGCGTTTATTTTTTTCCACGCCATTCTTCTGTATAAAAAATATTATTGTATTATTTCATTGTACCCGAGAGAAGAAATTCGAGTTCAACACGAATCAAAACCGTGGTCCGCCGGATTCCCCAAAGGAGGAAGGGAAGAGGGAAATGCTAGTTAAAATCCCCCCCTCCCCATCTGAATACGACGTGTCGATCCGATAAGGTAACGGCTGTTGTTTGTAATCTACGCAAGTATAAGAAGGGATTATAAGGTTACAATTAGCCACTAGAATCGGATGACCAAATTATTAAGTACAAATTATCATATCGCCTACTGACAAGTGACTAATCTATAACTAGGGTCTGGGCCCTATGTTACTGTACTGGAAAAAGCATCGAGCAAACTTTTAAACGCCAACAGAGTATCGTGAAATGGAACGTTGACTACATTAAGCCTGCTGTCCAAAGAAAAAATTTGCTCGAAAGTGACCAACAATTTAAATATAGTATGTAGTATATTTTCATTAGCTTTTAACTGTAGGTCCACTCACATAAAGCAACCTGGAAATTGACTACGGCAAAGTGTTTGGCTCGATTTCGAAGGAGAAGGGGTAGATTTTTTTTAAATTTATGGCCCATTGTAGTACCTTTCAGGTACGATTTCTTATCTATATAGAGTTGCTACACGAATATATCGGTTCAAGCTAGTTCGTACAGCAGTCGTCTTTCTGATGCATTTATGAAAACCCTATTACACTTTTTAACTTTTTTTTTTTCAACGTTATTCACACGTCTATGTATATATTACATTACATTCGCTTCGGTTTTCTATCAGGTGCAAATGACACAAGGTCATATATCATTGCCTTTAGTATAATATTAAATTATCTTCAAAAACAGAAAACAGCTAAAGAAAAATTAATAAGCGTACCTACAGGCTACATTTCATATACAGGCACGTCAAAAAACCAATATTAGTGTTGAATCGGATCGGTAAGTTTCGTGTTAAAAGATAAAGGTAAACATTTTTTTTGTTATATGAAATTATTTTTCACCAATAAAGACATGAACCACTTGAAGGACAAAGTCAGCTGTTGTTTGACTTTTTCTATGTGTGTCTTTTTCAATAATAAGTATAAAAAACTTGTGTGATTGTATAGTATAATCAAACGAAAAAATATAATATTTTACCTTTAATATAAAGGCTGTCAAGGTATTCATTTTATATCGATGTGATTTTATTTCAAATATGATTCTTTTGTTCAAGTCAATAAAAACACATTTTAATAACACACAATTGATTTTTTTATTACATTTATTTAATACACGTTGAAACTAACAAGTCAAAACAAAAAATTTATTTGATTTTGCTTATTGAAAATACAATGTAAAATGTGTTATAACTTAAAAAGCTGTACACAATAATATGACATATATTTAATGCGTTTTGTTAAAATGTTCAAGTTGGTTACAATAATTTATTTCTATATGACAAAAAAACATTTAAAAATGTTATTTTATCTGTTTCTCCGTTTTACTCGTAAGCGGCTGCACTTAGGGCAGGAACAGTAAAGGTTACCTTTTTCTTGTCTGGCAAATAATGAAAACCAATATAGATCATGTGTCCCGTTATGAATTCCATGGAATAATACAATTTGTCTGCATAAAACTTGTAGAAGGCATCTATGTTTTTTTGGTTTTTATATGGATCTATTAATTTTTCTTGTTCGATGATAGAGTGTTTTGGTATCCCAGGTGTAGTCCAATTCAGCTTAGCAAAGCCCGTCATTTCTTGGTTGAACCATGTGGCCTCTGCTTATGTGAGACCATTTTCACACTGGAAAAATCATCGAGCAAACTTTTAAACAACAACAACAAAGTACTGTGAAATGGAACATGGCCTATCAAAAGCACGGTGTCAAAATAAATAATTTGCTCGAACGTGAGCGACAATTTTAATATAGCACTCGCACCTTTTATGAGCCAATCTTCAAAGTGTTTCCAACAACCCTTATCGGAATTATACGCCAGTATACATCTGTATACGTCGTCACCCAGAGAAAGTCAGTCAATGTTTGTTCGTACCCGCATCCCATCAATAAATAGGGTTTGTTTTCAATTTATAGACCTTACCGAAGTAGTCGTTTACAGCAGATAAATTCCTTTTATCCAACACGCCCTTGTCGGTGACAACCTCATTGAACCACGTCATCTCTTGCCAAAGAACTTCCAGAGAAATCTGAACTGATCAATCCACAAACGATCGGATTGATTGGCTTCGCTTGTATCGTTTCTGATGCTTATTACGACTAACGCAACTAAAATGTTAACCATAAAATTACTTTTCATAGAAAAATGGTTTATGACTTAAAATTTTACTTAACAAAATTAATATGACCTGACTAGTCTATAGCAAAAACCAAAATTTCTAAATGTATTAAATATGTATGTGTTGTATGGTAGACGACAATACTCCGTGCAAAAACTAACCGACACGCACTCATTATTTGTTTAAGACATATTTTAATATCAAATAGCACTTAAACGTCAATAGTTAAATCAATAATAATTATTATTCCATATTGAGTAGGAATATAAAATTTCGACAATATGTTTTTAAAGGTCATAATATGCTCAAAATAATAATTGTTTTTGTTTTCCTTTATAAATAGACGATATAAACACTTCGAAAGGGCGTTAAAAACTTATAATCGATTTAAAATTAAAATATAATCTCTCATCTCTCTCATCCGTTCGTCTAGGCTAGGTCAGGATCTTCTCGATTGAGATCTCGTTTAGCCTGTAAAGTGACGGGTTTTTACGCGACTAGAAATACAATAACAAACTTGGAAACTATAATCGCACATAACGGTATAGACATATCATATGTATAAAAATCTATTGAGTCGATGCGGTTTTTTCATCCTCTTTACCGTGGCCGTACAATAATTAAAACATAACCGGAGAAGTACAATAGAATAATTGTTAGTCAAGAGGCGTTTTGAAATGTAAAAAAAAAATAAATAAATAATAGTAAAACTGCTATATTATTATACTAATTTTTTTCTCTAGATAAAGTCGTCTCGGATTCTTGGAATAATCCCGTTTAATATCTTATTTTATGCAACATTTCTGCTGGTTAATCGGCAATAAAGTAAAATCCGTCTTGAATCCTCGAGATCACCGCGTAGCAATATTACAGTATTCTGACGAATCAAAAACGGAACAGTGCATAGGCAAAAATGTTGGTTTTTTTTTCAGTATTTTTACAGCACTGGAGTAGTATTCAAATATCCGATATCAATTTGGAGTTCCGAGGCTCGCGCGATCCGTGCTTATAATAATCTTCTGCCTCGGAGATGGTTTCATCGTCGCCATTGTCTTCGACCGGATTCTATACAATAATTATGTTGCTCACGCCGATCCGTTATTTCTAGATCTTGATCAACATAATATAAGGACCGTACCGCGCAAAAATATTGGCCTATCAACACGAACGGTTACGAAAACCACATTGTCGTTCGATTGGCAAACCCGGTCGACGCATTGTTCGAATTTTTGTATGTGTTCCGAGGTCGTCAACTCGACAAAGGTCGCATAATCGCCAAAAAATCTTCAGGGTTGCGGCGCCTTAATCTAATGATCATTAAACCGTTTCTCGGTCACATGGCCCGACAATCAAAATACTCATTTTATTATTATTATCTAATACGGGATTATATTATAGGAAACGTGTGTACAATTATTATCAGTTATCAAACGTGCCGCATTACAACGAACATATTATCATCGTAATATTAATATGATCCAATACATTATTATTGGGATTTTATACACACAATAAACATTTATAAATCGCAATGACCTTAGACGTTTTCGGTTGGCGCAAAAGGGCCGGCTTAGGCACCGGCACTGGTCGCGCAGCTTACAAAAGCTAAGACAGGTTGCAATAGCTTTCTTGTTACTCACCGCGGCTCGGAAAGTCGATAGAAACACATACAATATGTATTTATATGTTTGCTCGTTATTGCGTTTCCAGCTCATCGAAACCGAGTGATGTCAGTCTATTACCCGAGTACATTTGCCGGAGATAAAATATCATTCTCTAGTACATCAGCGCAGCAGCAGCTATAACTCTGCGTTTCGTTCATCATTTTCCATCTATGTAAAATGTACTCAAGACATAATATTCGCAAGTACTCGATTAAATAATACAAATCTAGAAATTAATTTCAGCAAGTCTAGTAAAACTGTGCGTCTATTTAAGCTTCGATGCAAAGCTAAGGAAGTGTTGTTTTATTAATTTTTAATTTTTTTTTCTGTCTGGACCCACTATGTCTTTTTACCGCTGGACCGATTTCTCCATGTAATTGATTGTCATACCGAAAAGTACTTGTATGACAAGAGATTTAAAAACGTTCACCGCTTCCCCTTTAAAATCGAGAACACCTGAAAACCTGTACCAATTTTAAGCGCATGATCAAGCCAACCATGATTGTTTAAAACATGCCAATTCCAAAAATATAATTTCTGCCATTATTTAGTGGTTCGATTTTTTTTTTTTATGTACTAGTCAGTTTGATTTTGAAATATTACATTATTCTAAAATGTTTTATGTAATAAAACGAAATTACATTTTTTTTTTAATGCTTCAAGCTTTTCTGGCTGTACGCCCTTGATTTTTTAGCTTAAAATTAAGGCGCGCCAAACAATGTCAGTGCCGTAATAAATTCATATAAGCTTTTGACCTCCCTCCAGCCTCACTGTGATCCGACCCGACGTGCTGGCTTTTTTCATTGCGACACAGTTGACATTAAAATGTAATAAAATGTATTTTTTTCTCCCGTTCAACTTAAGATGCCTAAAAAATAATATTCAATTTCTCGCCGGCGTACACCGAATGCGTAAAAATGAAAAATGTGTCTGAGCAATAAAGTAAATAAAGATTCTACGCGGGAGATCGGTTGTTTATACCCATTTCAATCGTTGGAGTTGACTTGTTGTGCGCACATGTATTCACTGTTGTTTACTGTAGACACAAACACACACACACACACACAGGCCGACACGATTTAACTAACAAGCTGGCTACTTATTTTCGTCCACGAGAAACTGTTACACAACAGATGGGCTGCTGCGGCCTGGATAAAAAGTCGTTTCCACGTCTGGTAAACATGACATTAAACGCCCAAAATCATCCGAGAACACGCAGCCCCTCGGTTAAATGCCGTTAATATATTATTTTTATTATTATTGTGCTTGTTTCCGAATCGTCACTCTTTATTTGAATAAATATCACCCAACACACGCGGTCAGCCGAACAAACGCGGTGTCTTAACCAAAAATTAGTCTTTTGTTGTAGTAAATGCACGCACACACAACTCTGTCGCAGACAATTTCTTATTCGTGTGTCCAAAGTTAGGAAGTGGACCGACCCTAACCCAGCCAAGATAGTTTCGATGCCATAACGAGTGCATCTGTACAAACAATATAAATAAGTAAAAATGTATTGACCGTTTGTCGGTATAAAAGGGATTTTTGAACTATGAAATCGGCCCAATTTTTAAGTCAGAACACAAAAAAAAAAAAAAAATGAAATTGGGCGAGTTACAAATTTAAATACCCAGTTTTTTTGTTTTTAACGTTGCAACTATAGTTGTTAACATCACGTTATCGATAACATTCAATTCAAATACGATTGATTATTATTTGTGTATCAAAAATTGTATTTACATTCACGCCTTTCATTTTCAATTGCCTCGACTGTTCCTAAGCGCTTCGAGTTATTTTACCACAGACGTGCACGAGTTCGCTGTACATTACTTAATTTATTCCCGGAGAACACACGTCCTTGGACCTTCCCGCCACTGGACCCGTATCTGTATTACAGGTGGGTTGCTATTAAATGTTTCGAGATTCGCCTAAAAATTCTCAGATGCGTGCATAAATGCGATATTCTTCGCGTATTTTTTTTTTATGACAAAACCATATACACAAAGCGGTATCCGATGAAAGAAAGGTACTTGCTCAAAGACTAGACTACGAGACAAGGCGCGGCAATAACCCTGATGATCGACGATATGTGACCACGTGAAAAAAAAATTGGAAAGAAATGTCGATTTGATTGTATGTTACACTCCGAAATTGTTGTGTAGGTACCTATATAGACTAATGCGTTCTGTACCGTACCACCTACGCTTCTCCACAAAAAAAAAAAAAAAAAAAACGGTGGCTTTTGTGTGTGTAAACGTGCCGGGAACAATAGTCCGTATCGTACACGTTGTAGTAGAAAAATTACTTTTACCTGTAGCTGCTCCTCGAGGGTATAATAATATAATAATACACACAACTATAATACGCGCACGGAGATCCATCCAGACGAGATTTCGTTATTATGATATTTTTTTTTTTCTTCTTCTTCTTCTTCTTAAGACGATCATTTATCACGATCGATTTTCTATAGTTCCCGCGAACGCCATTGTAGTCGAGCCAATTGTGTGTTGCATGTTTATTTCCAAAACCGGCAAATAATAATAACGATAACAGTGGCCCGGCGGTGCCCCTGGTTTTGGGTTAATAATAATAATAATAATAATAATTGCTAAGTAATTATATTAACGTAACGTTGCGCGCGCCACACAAACAAAGGTCGTCAAAGGCCACTCCTTTCTGTATACGTGCACAACGTTAAAATGTGATATTAAATATTTGTTTTATTTGTGTCGTCGTACCGCGGTGTATATATTTCACGGTGTATACGCCAAGTCTCTGTCGGAAAACGTCCAAAGACACTTCGTACCTACTCGCACGATTCTAGATTTAATCCGCCCGTTCGACCGCTTAGTCCTCCTTCTTGTTTTTCTCCTACGAAAGTTTCTATCGGCGAATCGCTATATATATTTCTAACGATGTCACAACAATATTGTACGTACGTAATACACACGGTAATGTTATTGTATGCTGTACAATATTATTATTGAGCACATTTTTTTTCTTTTCGTCGTCTCGCGTTTTTAATCTTCTCCGAGAAGACACGTATAGCTCGGTCGGCCGCCAATTTTATCCAATTGCATCCCATTTGCAGTTTCCACGACAGCCGCAGTCGAACCCTCGGACCCTTTTTTGACGCTTCAACCCCCGACAAACGTGCGTGTAGGACGTGCGCACCCTCGGCGCACACAAAACAGGTAAAACGCACGTTTTACCCGACCAGTGGTTACCAAACACTCGGAGCACGCATACCCGTCACAAGCTGTGTAGATTTCCACTACTGTACTGTGTATACACCCTGTGCGCTTTTCGGTCCAACTATGTTTTAAAATTACACAGTACGTTATGTACTACTGTAAGAAACGTCATCCTGGCAACCAGCGACCGGGAAAAGCGACAGTGTAGCCGAATAAATGCGTAAACGTCTGCATTGATTTTTCGATTATTTATAAATTATTTCATATAATGTAATACATTTTACTATTGCACAGAGTTCGCCCTTTTGAATAGTCTAGGCCGTACTCTTTATGCAAATATTTGTTTAAATTATACGTTTATGGGATAAATATGTTAACTAACATTCGATACGTCCTCCTCGTTTACACGAAGTTAAGATGGAAAAACATTGACCCTGAATTTTTTGCTGAGGTTAGGTCACCGCCTAACTACATCACTAAAAATCCCACCGGAGGCCGCTCGATGGATACATGTGGATATAATATTATTTTTTATTACAGTGAAATGCACATACATTGTTTTGAAAAATAATATTAAGGTTGAGGCAGCTTCACAATTTGAAATTACTAGAATGAATTTGTGTACCTACACGCCTTTGTTGAAAAAAACCCAATTTTTTCCTTTGTTCGATTAATTACTTCCGTTTGGCCTTAGGCGAATGTAATTGGGTAATTATAATAAAAGAAAACGCGGTAATGTTTGCAGTAGTAAACGACCTCTACAAGCATTGAACTAAGACCATATCGGTTGTTACGCGATTGAAAACATACTATTGTGAGCGTTCAATAAAAGGCGCCAAGTCACAATATTTAAGAAAAATTCGGATTTTATCAAATCGTATTACTCGTTGCGCACAATGAACTTGCTGGTCTGGGGCACTTATAAGAGCGCTTCCGAGACCGGCCATTTGACAAACTATTACCTACTCACAATATATTAGACCTAATTATAAAATGTTTTGGCGATTAAATAACAACCTTTACTCAAAACACTAACTGTGCCTTATTTACTTTAACGCCCGCGCTATTAATTAAACCTGAGTCCTGACGGATTGCCTACCTATATACCAACCGCATCGGGTGTCATTAAATTAGTGCGCCCGTTTGTATGCGATAATTATGTTTTGCTGTTAGTGTAGCTACACGTACACCGTATAGAGACGTCGGGAATAATAATTGTAATTTGTTTAATGTATCGTTTTAAGCCAACCCGTAAACAAACACACGCCAACTTATAATATTTAAATGGAAATATGTAGGAGGAGATCCGGTGCGCATGGGATGTTCCAATTAGCGACAAACATCCCCCAGCACGCCATACAACTGCAGCAAACACCTGCGTCCTCGAGTATAGAATGTCTGTGGTAAAAAAAAAAAAAACAACGCACCGCAATTTCAATAAATATTCTATCAGAAACAACAAGGGAACTATATTATAGGTGGTAGTCGTTGTTTTAATAAAAAAATAATAATAATAATAACCCCAAAACCGTTTTATCGTATAATAAAACAGCACGAATATTTACCCTGTTTTCATACAATACACACGCCATCTGTATTCTCTAGCGATAGACATACAGGTACATGTGTATATTATTATGAAACGGTTAAAAAAAAAATGTTAATGTCGTCATAAAAACCACAATTTATTTCAGTTCATTAGGTATAACTACCGGAATTTTACTTATACGGTTTGTTTTATACCGCGGCAAGTCCAACAAACGTTCTGAATTATAGTTGAGTGCTTGCATACGTTTAGGTAATAAACGTCGGCGGCGGTATATTGTAGTGTCCGCCCGTTTTCGTTTAAAAACAAAACAAAACCCATTCAATTACATTAAGTAAGTTTCCGTACTCAGTTTGTTGGAGACACCGTGTACCGCATTACTTTGCAACCGTCTCTTACGGGTTGTTCGTTCTATCGTTATAATAATACGTGCTCTATTCAGAATGAAACTATAACAAGCTTCTGTTGAAGCTCCCATTCAACCCGATACGTCCACCAACGACGCAGCCGACTAAGCAATATCTAACGTTCTTATTCCAAATATAGGGCAGGTGCGGCGGCCTAGGATGTATGTATGTTGTGCTCTGGGCAAAAGCTGCATTTTCATGTTCAATATAATATGCGCGGCGCTCTTAAAATGCCAAGTGCCAAAAGTATTCGACAGTATTCATCAATTGACCTTTTAACAACGCACACTAATACGGCCGACAGCTACTCTTGCACAACATTGTACCTAAAACAGTATCGGAATTTCTATTGTTTCATACCGTTCAATTCTGTGGGAACATTAAAAGCAACGTTAATGATATTATAGCGTTTGCATTGTATTTGCAAATTCCATTAAAACAGACCACATACACTTTGTGAACATGTTGACTTAGTTATTATCCACCGTGATATCGCATCGCTAATTTATGGGCACGCGAACTCTGGCTTTGTCGACTGCGTCCATAATGCATTAATGCAATCGTGCATTGCCTCCCTCCCCATCTATCTCTTACTCAATCTTTATTTTGTATTATACATATAATACTGAATGAGTGCACATTACATAGATAGCGAAACGATCTCGACACTAGATGCCAACACCGTTCGCCACAAGTCAACATACTCGACTAATTAAAATAATAATATGCCTTGATTGGAATGCAATAAAGTTCATACTCGAGTATTAGCCAAAAATATAATGAGTTCAACGGCAAAGTTCAGCTAAAAAATATCTAAGACGTCAGACGCCAATACTATAGTAAACAATTCCACAAATTAAATTGTGCGATTTGTGTATGATTTTGTATAGCATTACGTATAGCAGCATCATGACTACTTGTACTAGAAGTGTACGAAATAAAACGATTGATTTTGATTTAAATTGCTTAAAATAAATCATAAATAAACAACCTTAGAGGTTGGGCGTCGGTCAACTGTTTGGCCGGGGAAACTGTTGATAGACGTATCGAGAGGACTCCCTAACCGAATCCGACATTCGGAATAGTACCTGTATAAAATAAAAACATTTTTTAATTTATAAAAACCGCCACTCGCGCATATGTCTATAGTCAATGTTGTACGGAGAAAAGACATTTTCAATTCAGAGGAAATACCCGGATTCGATCGGTGTGTCTCAAACTCGTATGTTGAGTATTCGTTTTTCAATTACACATTGAAAAAACGAATGTTAGGCGAAATGATTTACATCCGCCGTTGAGTTAACTTCACGTGGAGACTTAATTCGACGGTTTTCAATAACTCGATAGCACATATTATTATGTATTGACATATACGTACATCTTGGCGTTGTGAAGTGAACTGAACAACAAATGATCTTGTGTACGTTTACCCGTATTATTATTATTATTATTGTTATTGTTACTCTGTTCCGATCTGCAGATGGATGCGTTATAATGTGGGAGTTGGTTGGAAACGCCGCCGAGATGCATTCATGATTAATCATTTGCTGATGTATATAATAATATGTGTATAAATACACCGAAAAACGAATAATACGGTGAAATACGACGACATCGACAAGACGTTCGGTCCTCGGAGGAGTGTATGGGAATAAAGTTTTTTGATAGACAAGGTTAGGTTGACAACTGAAAACGAACGAACCCATTCCAAAACATGGTTGCGGTTTTTTTCTTTTAATAATTAGAAGAAATATCAATAATGCGTTACCTCCGTTTTACCGCAACCGCCTCGTATTTGGCGGTGATATAAATTAATATATTATATGCACGTTATCGCTCAACGTCCGCAGTATAATATAAATGTATTACATTTCCTGATTTGATCGATAAGCTCGATATTAAAGCCGAGAGAGTTCGACGTTTTTACAATAAAGTTGTAAGTACAATAATATATTAATATGATTGATGGTCGTTTGAAATAGTATAACATAAATAACGTAATTTCCAATATTTTTTTTTTACAATTAACCGCAATTATTTTTTAATTTTAACTTTTCGAGATAAAAAAAAAACTGTTCACTATTGTGCGATTACTATTCGGATGGAAGTACAACATATTATTGTTCTTGTTTAATATGCAAACAACCAACAGAACGACGATTTTCTTTTTTTTTCAATATGATAACATTTCAAAAAGAATTCTCTTCTAGAAGAAAAAAAAATGAATCTAATCCATCATACTCAACGGGGAGCAGTTAACATACGGGTACCCTACAATAACATAACCGTCGTTAACGTGAACATATTTCTTTACATAACACATATTATAATATATATATATATATGATTGTGTCGCAAACCTTTTAACTTCCTAGACATTCATAAGGAACGTTGCGAAACGTAGGTACGCAGATTGCAGCACCAGACATAGGTACAAGGCATGTGAGAGTAAAATTAAAAAATAAATAAAATAATATTCTTTTGGCTGAAGTATTTTTTTCCCTATTCTAAGAGGCATTTCGAAGAAGAAAAAAAGGCTTTATCATCATTACCGGACCCGCATTTTTATCGTCCTGTAACCTTTTGTCCGGCTTCTCGTTGTAGTGTACTTAGACACGAATGTACCAACGGGCTCCGACAACAATACGGAAATAATAATAATATATATACAATAATCTGCGCCCAGCCGCCGTTCCTTCTGAAAATGAATGGATTGACAGGAGAGATGGAGGCCCCCCGTCGAGGAACACGCATGGAAAATAAAGTAAAATACCGTTTCGAGACGATGCGATGGGGTTAAGGACAAAAAATATGGTAACGCCCAAGTAAACACAAATTCGATAACATAGAACACAGTACATGGTCTACTTGTATTAGTAATAATTATAATAACCATGCGTGTTTTGTCAAGGTAGCGGTCGCAGACACCTTTCAATGGCGGTTCTCCCCACTATCGGATAGTTTTACCCAATTACCAATTTAACGATTACCTTGTAAGTACTGGTCTAAAATAGTAGACACTGCTCTATTAATTATAGTAGACATAATACATATGATTGAACGAAATAAATGTTTTATTTAATATCATTGTAAACAAAATAATTCTGTTCTAAATTTTCTGTACAAAAACATTGTCACGCTAATAATAATTGACAGGCTCCATAGGAGTTTTTTATGCTACTACATAATTTACTTTTGTTAAGCTCAAATAGATTTGTTATTGCTCGACTTAAATTTGACTATGTTTTGTTGAATTATTCAACTGTTATAATTTAAACAATTCTTATCGGCATCGAGTTAAATTTTATTGTAGTTTAGTTTTTGAAGTTCGGAACGGTTTATCATGGTGTTATGCCCAAATTATAGAGCGTAATATAAGTTAAATTAAAATTTACAGCTAACATGTCTGAATCTTAAAATGAATTTATGTCTATACAATATACTATATAGTGTTCTTGATTTGTAACTTCTGAAATTGTTTTTTCCATAAAAATCCATTTTATTATCCGAAAACCAAACCTTGGATGTTCGAAAAGGCATCGGACGCTTTCTTTTAGTTTTGTTTTATGATTCAACTACCACAAAATTAAAACAATGATAGTTGAAATAATACAATCATTTATTTTTGAATATCGACAGCAAAATATCGTTGTGTAATATTGTTTGCCAACTTAAATTGCAAATTCCGCGTCGATAATAATTGAACAAAAAATGCCTATAATAACTCAACGGTTAACGGATCGTAATAATTTGCAATATATTTCTGTGCTGTAAGTATGTATCAAACAGACAACAGAACAGAAGTTTTATTAGATTTACTAATAACTAACAATAGTAATTGTAATCAATTAAACGTAATTGTTGTTACGGAATTGCATAAAACACAGATAAGCAGACTTCAGACCTTGTTTAAATTAACGCCAATGGACTTGTCGCTTTTGAATAGTTTGCAAAGATCGTTATGGAAACTTTTACGCGAGTCACAATTCCAAAGAAATATTTTTAAGCGGTTCAACGCGATGGACGCTATTCATATTGAAATGAAATTGTTCACACCAACAACCGGCGCAAGGTTGAACCGGTACAACATATAAATTCTAATAGCGATGTAGCATGATATCTGGATACGAGTACTCTACTTACTCTATAGTAATATTACCAACTAAGTTTTCGCGAAAATTGTTTAAGTATATTTTTTTCAATGTGACCCCGTATCAATATTCAAATTGTTCAAATCCGAATTTGGATACTTGAATTTTGAACGATTGGACCATCCAGCACTCTTATGTTTTGATCAAGTGGTCAATTTTTTTGTGTACGGTTCTCTCTTTTTTTCCAATTTCTTATTCGCCATTTCCTCGACTTTTTCCAAGTGTTCCGGAGTAATACGCGTTTTGAGTATTTCTATCAACTCTGCATCTTTTTTCTTTACATACTTTTGCAAATTATTTATTTTGTCCAGATCAGCCTGTGCGTCGTCCTTCCTATCCGAATTTGGGAGTTTAGATAACACATGGTTCAACACTATATTGGTTTGTAAAAATTGGTCTTTAGGCAATTTTTCCTGCATTGATATTTTCCTTACAAATCTATCTAATCTATTACTATACGTCCTCGGGGTAAGAACTCTTCTTAATAACATTTTCATTTTTGTTACCGTTAGGTAAGCATTCGGAGATGTTAACACTTTACCTACCTGTTTGCAATGTATTTTGTTAGTATGCACTATGCAACTAATTTTACAAATAAACTGAGTTAAATGATCTCAGATGAGTGAGTTCAGACTTTCTATTTGGTTAATACGGCCATAATGCTTATTTAATAACGTTTTTGTACAAAACACAATATGTCAATTGGCAGTTATTCTTAAAGTACCAGCGATAAAAACAAAGTTAAAATATTGATTGAAGCGGGAAAGTTGTTGTGAAAAATTGCTAATTAATAGTTAATTGCAAAGAAAACGAAGATTTCTTAAACTTTGTGTAACCCATAGTAGTTAGATAAATGTAAAAGGAAAAATCTTAATTGCTATGGTTAAGGTCCTAACCACAAGCCACAATAGAATCAAGGCCAGTTACCCCTTTTTAAAAAAACTGGCTAAGTCCGGTTATTTGACCGGTGTATAATAGTATGGTATTCCACGCCTAATCTTACTATTGTTTTATGAAGGCTAAATGTACCACAGTAATGTCTAATGGGCTGGTCAAAATGTTTGTCTTTCCCTTTTAAAAACTGAAATAACGAAACTGGTAAAAAAAAAAAAAAGGCAAATTTTGTAATGTTATGTAGTGAAATGGCCGAGAAGGTAAATTTAAACTACCAGACATACTTTACCTTTTTATAATAAGACCGAACAAATGTACAGGAAGAGAATTTCTGTAGACTGATATTAAAAAGAGGTCGCGGAAGCCGCCAGGGAACTCGCAGTTTCATTTCCTGCGTGTCCTTCGTGGACAGGAACTCGGCGGGAATGAACAGATTTGTCGCGAGATGACATAAAGAAAATTAGTAATCTGATGTTGAGGGTAGGTAGAGAAATACGTGAGCTAAATAAGTAAGAGGAAATGACCTAAAGGAAAGTTTGCTAGTCAGTGTAAATCAGTTTGTCGTTCCCGAGGGCCAAGGAAATAAACATATGAGGCGTGTGTACGGTTACTAGTATAGTGCGAGAGTAGGAAGAAAGTAATTCGGTGGTTGATTAAGTTTGTACGATAAATATGTAACGAATAACTCGATAAATTAACCAAGTCTGTACCGTCAGTACATTTTAAGGTAGAGTTGGGGAAGTAGAATCATGTAAATAAGTTATGCGAGTCATAGGACCGTGTAGAATGACACGGGATTGTGACCTGGAAGAATGAGCGATTCGAAATGTGGTCGAGGGAATTAGGACGCGAACGAAGAAGGGTGTAAATTATTAGTAAAGCGATTATTCTTGCAACACGCAAAACGTTTTCTTAAACGATAAGAAACACTGGTTTGAATGTTGGCGACGAGTAAGCATAATAATAAGAAGTTTTGATTGAAATCGTTCACATCGGGCAAATGGTATTTAAATTGCACGTGTTACCTGTAATTATTTAGTCAGTCGGTTGATGTAAACCGAAAAAAAAAACTGGCAACCTAAAGTGAGCTCTGAAAATAACCTTGCACGGTACCATCGAGCCCGTTAAACCCGCCGCCGGAAACGAACAACAAAGGGACGACATTACTACAACATTGCTGTCCAACCTAAGGCGGTTAAGACTTTTCGATTTTTTCAAACGGAACTAATTGCTATAATATGTGAATATGTTGTTTTTACTTTTACTGTTTTATGACATTGTTTTCGGAACTGGTTTGGATACCATGTCTGTAGCACGCGGATATGAAATAAATTGCACAACGTTTGTTGTGTGAATAATTTTCGCGCGGTCTTTCACCTGCGGCAACTGGATTTAAAGGTGTTTTACGAATATCTTTCTTAGTTTTATGTCGCATCGGTTGAATTTTTTAATAAACCGCCAAACAAAATGCTTGCAAACGTTCCGTATCGACGAGTTGTTTGTATCTTCTCAATAATTGAAGTCGACGTGCAAACAAATTTAAACAGTTGCATAAACAGCAATTACGCGAGGATTTACAGCGTTGCATACTCTAAAGCCACTGGTACAGTTGAATTGTACTGATGTGTTGCACGCGTACGTTATGATCTTGTCAGATCAAACATTTTTATTGAAATAATATTTTTAACCCTTGTTCTCTCCGCGTCCGAAATGAATACAATAGAGGATTTCGGTCCCTCTCAAGTAGAGTGTTTCCTGCATTTTTAACGTTGTACATCAGACCTTTTGTTTTAGTTTTAATCTACTTGCAATTGAAAAAAGCTGGTACGTGTATTGTTATTATTATAATATCTCGTGCACGTTTCGAGAGGGTTTGTTTTACCTAAGTAAATGTTTAAGACAAATCTTCAATATTTTTGCACTATATGTGTATACATACAATGTGTGCTATCGACTGAGAAAGAAAATTTTCGAACGCGTAATCATATTTTATTTTCCCACAGAGTCTATATAATATGTACATGATATGTACGCAGTCTGAAATCGAGTTAAGTCTGATAATAAAAAAGCGTGTCACTCGAAAAATTTGCTCTCTATATGAACTTTATGTGTTTGATTCACAACAGTAAAGACTTTGCGTTCGACACGCTTAACTTGGTAATAAATTATTGTTTCCAAAGCGCATCTCTGAGTAATTTCATTGTTATACACGGTTGCATACAAAAAGGATTACGAAAGGGAAAAGGAAAGAAGATTGTACACTTTATACAAAATAACTTTCGAGAGCAATCACATGTAAACGTGCACACATGGAACGGAGACAATTTTCTCACGTTATTTCTAAATTCATTCTCTTAAGAAAACTTCCTATACTGTGGTACTTAAGTTAATTTTAGCTTTGTTGTAAACTTGACCTTGCCAATGCACCCGAATTTCAGTTCCTTGTCATACAAATAGTGCAAAACTTTTCTATGAAATATGCAATTTTTCTGGTTATAGAGTTGAAGGTAAATTTATTCAGGGATACAAAAAGTTAAAGACGATCAAAATTAAGTGTTTTAAAGTTAAAAATTCTTGTGATGTATTTTGATGTGGGTACAGATGAAATTCCTTAGGATTATGGCAGTCACTAAAATTTCATAGTGACCTGGAGGGGCCGTGACCCGAGATCAGATACGCCGAAACATGTGTTTCTGGCCACGGTGAGACCCCAATCAACTCATATGCATGTACAATAAATAATACTAGGTAATTTCGATCAAAATCAGAAAGCCAGTGTTTGCGTTACTGTTGTTTTGTTTCGATGATTTGTATGTAATTACTATACACAACTCGATCATGTCGGCAGAGCTGTTGGTATTAGCCCGAGGCCGCAGACTACGAGTGATAGTAGTATACTCGCTATATTATAATGAATCGTACACATAATGAAATCTTCTCTACGCATTCTGTATCATGTGCGTTTCGGTGTTGTTATTATTATACATAACATTTGGTTTATACACGTACACCTAACCGGTGGCTCGATTTACCATGATGTTAGTTCCACCAGAGTATATTTTTGTATACGTGTATACGAATGGAATATATTTTATTGACCGAATTTGAATCACCCAAATGCGAGTTAGTTGTGTTTAGAAGGTCACCGAGGCTAACCGAGTGTTGTCTCGCAGAGAAAAATAAAACCAAAGTATATACATTTACCCCGATCAAATAATAACCGCATGCTATACTATTTAGAAATTGATACACAAATATTTTCGTTAAAACAAGCTGCTACCGTCGAGTACATAATAAATGTCATCCCCGAAATATTTTATACTCAGTCATACGTGACAGAAACCTAGCTCCTAAAATGTAGTTATCGACGGTCTTAAATAATATTTTCTAGAGCCTTACCTGAAACACACATAAAAAAAAAAAAACACACAAATTAATAATTTTTCGTTTACTCTCAATCGCACCTTTGATGATGGAACACAATAACTCATTGTTATTCAGATCATTTGGAAACGGACTTTTCTACCTATATTTTTGATCTGTGACCAAAATGTTATTATATTTAATTTGTATACACGATATTGGTCGGTAGTTTATGAAAATGTATAGGAATTGCTCAAGGACAAACTCTGTTAGCACGATGTGACAGACTTCATGATATTGTACAACATATACTTATGTATGTGTATGCGGTCGTCGAATTCAATTTGGCGTCTACTAATTCCATTTTACCTAGTAGTGTAGTCTTTGTCCCAGAACAATTTTCTATTAAGAACCTTGAAAACACACGCGCTTCGATCTATAACAAGTAATTGAGTTGTTGATTGTTTACACGGGCAGAAGAAATTCGTAGCACCGACGATAGAATTATATCAGCTTTGTGTACAACACGAGACAAACATTATTATTTATGTATACACCCACGTCACCGCGTTATAAGCTTTAGTGTTATCAAGAGGCGTAAAACAATGTTTTCGAGGTTTTCTACTATGACGTCACCACGAAGGAGCATTAATACGGAACGAATTTATTTATACACAAACCTCCAATAAACTCGGCCGTAAGTCCTGCGTTATTCCAATTGTTATATTATGTTGATCGAAAATAGTCATGTATTATACAGCAAACTCGCAATAACAAGCATCTAATTCGGCCTCTTGTGGTGTAATCGACCTGAGAAAGATTCGAAACGAGACCGATAGAAAATGGAGCTTAATAGTGCACATGTCTACCGGTTGGTAACAATTTTGAAGAAAATGTGACAACTTTCTGACAAAATAGTTTCAATTTTGATTTGGAGTATTCCTACCCGGTGTTTTTGCTACTCTTTTTAAGCTCTTTTAAAGACTCTCGAAAGAGATGAAAACCAGACGCACCAGTTAAAATATCTATAAAACTATATATTATATATAGAATTATACTCACAGCTGTTTGAATGTAGGCTAAGAGCTAGGGTTCCGACCACGAGTAATTGGGAAAAGCGTAGAATAAGTAGTAAAGGATACGTATATATTTCTCGGTAATCATTATTATTTTTTTTTTTTAGTCCCAACGCAATTAATCATTAATTTGCGGGTTAACGCGGACTCGCAACGGATTTGTTGCTGGCATCATCGCTGATCGCAGACGCGCTGACGATATAGTATTTTGTCCATTTATTTTTTAAAACGCGGTACTTATAATAATGAATGCCAAACGATGTTGACTGGGATGTTTCTCCTTTTCGGTGACTCCTTCGCCGCGATTGCCGGGCTCGTGCATCGATCACCTCGGTTGATCATTAGCATGAACCTGGGTTTATCTTTTTTTTTTTTTGGCTTTAGCTCATACACTGCTTTCAAAATTGAGAAATCAATTGCTCGCTATGTTGGCGCAACAAACTAAGCTGAGACGAATTATAGACTGTAATAACGCAAACGGTTAGGGTAGGACGAAAACGTGTTGTTTTTTTTTTTTTGTTTGTATTACAGTGTGCTAAGGGTGTTTTAAAGTGAGCCATGGCCAACGGCATATGATTATGTGCTCACTAAATTATTCATAACCGTGCGGCAACTGTCGACAGTCTGAAACGAAAAACGTTGCATGTGATTACACTGATATTTACTTATCGCATTCGAGTTTTACGCGCAATATAATAATATGTATTTTTATTTTTTTAAGAGGGCGTCGCACCGCCCATTTTTAAGGAATAAAGTTTAGGCAATTTTTTACAAAATCTTAATTTAAAGGTTAAACTGTGACGTGTAATTATTAGTTCAATAACTAAAACTCTATTTTGGTAGTTAATTTATTTTTTGGATTATCACAGCATCCTTGAAAGCGATTTAAAAATATTTTTTCATCTCTACATGTTTAAGCATACTGAAAATAACTCGCTTAATTTTGGATTTATAGTAAAAGCACCAATTATAAAATTAAAAGAAAACCATATTTCGGAGGGCAAGACGGTGCGTTTTTTTCATTATTCTTAGTATAGCGCTCAATACATAGTTTAGAAATTACGACTGTTTTAACATTTTTAAATGACTGGAACTTTTCAAAAAATGAATTTTTTTTAAAAAAACGCACCGTTTTGCCCTCCGGAATGTTGTTCTCTTTTAATTTTATAATCGGTGCTTTTACTCTAAAACCAAAATTAAGCGAGTTATTTTCAGTCTGCTTAAACATGTTTTTACCACTGAAAATCACCGGTGCGACGCCATCTTAAGACCATATCAAAATATTTTTTTTGTAATGACTAATAAATTTGACCCGTTTGAAAATGTTTTGTACTATCATTGTTATTTTAAAAACAAACCGACGGACGCCTTTTTTCGCTATTGACGACTGCGACGAGGGCTGTGTACAAAGTGCAATTTCCTGTCCATGTTGTTTTTATATTTTAACGTGCGCGCAATAAACTTTATAGTTTTCACTCGAATAAAATGAGCTTCGAGTCGACCGACTACATTATACGCGTATGCGTACACAACTGTGTCGCAGTATTCGAGGAAATTGCCTGTTCCGGTGTATGAAAACCCCGGCACGGTAATTATCCGGAACTCGGGGGGCGGCAAGTGCGTGGGCTCCGGCAACGATTTTCTCAACCCCTGTCAGCGCCCAAGCAAGCAACCGGCGGTTGATTTTGCTAGCAAGTTCAAGTCAAGTACCGGGAAAAACACTATTCCAACGGCGTAGGTATCTACCCTAAGTGGCCGGTTGAGTCGGCAACACTTCCTTTCTCAAATCACATCTGGTCAATGAAATGTCCGCATGTTCCTATCTCTGTAGTGTTCTTAACATAAAAATACATTAACTTTTTTCTTATTTCGGTATGTGTGGTGATTTAAAACAAAAAATCAACTAGTAGATCTGCAGACGAAGAAGAACTGATTTGAAGGAAAACAAAGAAATAGTAAAAAAGTCAACCGCATTAGCTAATGAAACAACAAAACATTATAGACTGTGGACAGTCGAAGCTCTCGAAATCATTCTCTCTGGTATGATTATGATCTTAAGAGACCGAATCTTGTCTCTTAATAAACAACCCTCTATCGAGATTTTTAACGATGAGTGCGATCATTAACTTATCTCAATTATATTGTTTACCACAAGAATAGTTTATTTCTACTTAGTAACAATAACCACTAATTTAAAAAATAATTCAAATTTTCTTATTATGAATGTGGTTTCTTTATATTGTTATTTATTTGATTACATTTGTTTTAACTCAAGTATTTTAGTTATTCTTAAAAACGTTAAGTTCTATGAGGTTCATGTGGAGTTTACAAAGTAGAACAACGCTAAAATATCTAATAAATCCTTCACCAAGTCAAGCATTGCCATATAAATATATAATGCACCAAAAATTCTAAATTTCTTTTTAATGTAAAGCGTTTTTTTAAATCAGCACTTTATATTATGTATGTGCAAAAGTAGTTTTCCCGTAGTGGTTTTGAGATAAGCTTTTGTGGGAGGTATTTAATCGGTTAGTAAACGAACTTTAATGTCTGAGGACTCGCGCGTCATTAAACAGTAATCAATGCAATACTATAGTCTTGAAAGAAAATTGAAAGCCTTTATATCTTTGGCATGGGGCCGTCTTCTTCCCAACAGTTTTTAACAAAATGCAAAAACTAATCGCTTGTGCAAAAATTTATCGGTCTCCTCTCCCAAAAATAATACTTACAAATTTACCGACATTGTTTTTGTTTAACTATCAAAATGTATTCACTACTTCTGTAAGTATTCAATAGTAAATCAGTAAATTTTAAATATATTATAAAATATTTACTAGTCAACATACTTTTGGGTTATTATTTTTAAAATAAAATCACACATTTAGCTGCTACTTTTGCCTGTTGGGAAATATTGCTTAGTTTTCAGATACATGTGATTGTGAATATTTAAAACATGAACGAGATTTGTCGGTCGATTATATTATATTATTTAAACATCAAAAACTAATAAATACAAGAGAGATAGTTGCTACTTAAAGCTTGTTGACAATCGAACAAGCAGCGCTATGAATAATTTAACTCGTTTCGAGTTCGATCCAGCGGTTGACGGCTGTTGTCGTCGAGGATTTATTATCAGCGGCGATTTAAAATAAACTTAAATAGCTTTTCACGAAATCGTTCTATTATAGTTAAATTCAAAAACTTTGTCTCGACAAAAAAGTGCTCAAAAGTAGGGTATTGGATCTCTTCAGTTTTTCCATTTCATGCTGCTTCCTTAAACATTTGTTTGACCTCTCCACAGATCAAACTCCACAAACTTTCCATGCGGATATAGTAACTTGCTTTAATTGTAAACCTACCACGAGCACACTCAGTTAAGTTACCATCCTAAAGTTCCTCTCGGGACGTCGACCGACTGGCCCATCGGAACCAGAACACATGCATCGCCTAATAAACCTTCGCTATCGGATTAGCTTTCCTCTGTGATTGTTGCGGCACTTGTTGTGGATATTATTCACAACATTTTATTAGAGATTATGGCCCAAGTGCTCGACGTGTGGTAATCAGCGTGGCAAGTCGATAAACAAAGCGCGAAATCCGGAAAGGGTGATTTTTAGCGTGTTCATTTCGGGTGTAATCAATTATTTATCGCCACTACAAATAACAACAACAATAACAACGGTGGCAACCTCAGGTTCGGGCCAATATAAAGAGGCTATACCTACATAATACAGCGTGGTCTCGTAGATAGATGGTAATCTTGAAATACGCTTTGGCTGAGGGTCCGGCAACGAGATACCACCGTCTGTAGCCTCACTCAATAATACATACACTCGCGCTTTGGTATACACTGTGCTTCGCCCTATCTTACATACACAAACGTATACAAATGGATCCATCTCCTGGCGCGCACCCCTTCGGTACAGCATACCCGAATAATTTATATGTGCGTAGCGTCGTGGCGGCGGACGTTATGTGAATTCTGCGAACAGAGGGTGCCGGCCGGTGACGGCGGTGGGTTTAATAAGGGGCCAAGCTCCTGGCAATATTCTTCCACCCCGGGCCCTTCCTCGCCCGCACACGCCGCTCTCGTTGGTGTTGCCGGCGTCGAGACACACGCAGAAATATTGTCTGTAGAAATAGAATTCACGTTCTGTACGTTCTCTCCCCTTTTTGGCGGCCGTCTCATAAAAGCCACCCCAAAAAGCTCGGAGCGCAAGCGCCGAACCACCCCTGAGGACGGTGTTTGTTTTTTTCTACCCTTCGAGCCCAATGGGTAATCTTAACAGCCGCCGTGTGTCGTATCCTACACGTCTTCCCGAAAACCAATAGTATTGAGTAATAACAATTAACTGCGAAACGGGTTTCCCGGGTGTCGACCGTCACTCGAAATTCCAGCGCCTATATTATATTAGTAATCACGTGGTACGACTTCGAACCGCCGTCAGTCATCGGAAAATGATCATTGCACGGTCGAAGCTTTATCTCCTCGCTGGTCGTAAAAAATGTATTATTATAGTCGATCGTGGAGTTTGTTGGAGCGGTTTCTAACAGAAAGAATAAAAAACCGGACAAAACAAATGTACATCAGATTAGATAAACGTCAAGGTTATAACACAGAATAATTGATTTTCTTTTATTAAATTGGCTGGTCAAAAACAACACGGTTTGCCAGCGACGGCTGAAATCGTAATCACTTTGTACAAAGTGTTGTTATTGACATAGAAATTACAAGTATCTAACTATCTTATACGACGCACTTCAGTCGAAATGCATCTACTATTTTTAAATGTTTTCAAATACCTACGTGACGTCAACGTTAAAAAAAAATTATGTTAACAATGGTCCAAAAAAACAAAGAATACTTCTATAGCATGACAGTGTAGAAATAACGTTACAAAAAGATCAAGTGGAGTAATAATTGTAAACGAATGGCGCCAAATGTCGTTGCAATTTTTTCGTAGAAAAATCCAACAACTGTTGGAACAGTTGTTGTGTTATAAGTGTAATCTATAACACGAAAACTTCTTGGATTTGAATGCTTTCAGTTGACATAAAAAAAATGCTCGGTTGTTTTATAACATTATATAAACGCACTTGGCCCATTTGTTTACAATTGTCCAACACAAACCTTTATATTGTGATAAATTCGAGTTCGGCGGGCAGTGATTATCGAAATTAATTAATTAATAATATTAACCCAACTCGGTACAATCGGAATTGGAAAATAACAATTGCCAAACCTTCTCCGTACAGTAGTTTTGTACGCTCTTTTTACGTGGAACAAAAACCCTTCCCCTAATAAAAAAACTGAGTTTTCAAAACTCTGTTGTCTTACGTTCGTATATACAAAATAATCGAATTTTAAAAGTTCACTTCTCTTTGAAATATTGTTTTTTGTTTTGGTAACTTAAAGGGGACGTTGTTTCTCTTTAATCAACCGGGCCGGAATTTCGATTAACCGTCGCGAGAAATATATTATAGAGGCGACGAGTAATGTTTCGAAATTCAATAAAACAAAACTTTCTCACGCATTTGTATATACGTATTGATTATAATTTGACGACAGTCCTCGCGCCGAACACGCCTTATGTAGGTGTAGGGGCGAATTTTGCTGATTTTATCGAACGGTACACACTGTTATACGCATATGTATTGGCTCGTGTGGGATAATATTATTGTCATAGGACCATATAATATAACGCTAGGTGTCCGGGCGCCGTAAGTATTGTTTTGTACACGCGAGGGCGTCGAGAATTTTCCAAAAAAAAAAAAAAAAATACAACACATAAATATTGTACTTAAGTTATGAACAAAAAAAAACAAACTATCCAGTGTCAGCATTCGCCCGTGTAGAAGAAAACCGTTGTACGCATAATGTACCTACACCAGTGCGCGCACGTCCCTTTTGTTCCCGTCCGCCCCTCGTCGTCCGACGCTATCCCGGTGGGTTTATACCTACCTCCCCGTCGTCGGCCACCGGGGAGAGCGAGGGGTTAGGGATGATGCGCGCCCAGTCGGTCGGTTTGACATTGAACTTGGAAACGCGCATTTCCAAGTCATTCTTTGTGCACAGTCAACACGCCTTGAGCGAAGAGCAAACACTCACGCCGTACACCGCGCCACCTGCACCTCTGCGGCAAGTGAAGAAACAGCGTTTTATTTTCACTTTGTTTTCTTGTTTTGTCATTAATAAAACACTGGTTCTCCACGATTAACGTTGCAACTGTTTCATCCCCCACACACATACACACACACACACCCGTTCTATTTTGTCGCGTCGGGAACGTCCGGTTTACCGCATTTAAATACCCAGCAGACACACATCCGACAACCGATACATCTTCCCGGTTAACGTTTTCAAAGGTAAGTCCGACGGTTTTCACGGCCAAGTCTAAATAACTATTATTATTATTATTATCGTTATCGTTATCATATCGACAACGTTTTTCTGCCAATGTGATGAGTGCTGAGAATCAAAAGTATGCGCGAATACTGCACTCGTATTAGCTGCTGATGGTAAACGCTAAACGGTTATCACTTATCGCATAAGTAACGGTTATAACACGGTATATCACATTACTGATGTCGTCGCATTTTACAACATAAACTTCTACGTTCTTCGCTAACAGTTATTAATAGAGTCGAGTATGGTTCAGATACGTTTTTATTTGACTGATTGAATTAGTAATACTACAAATTATAATTGTAAGACCGATTGGACTACGCAGTATAGCTAAACTAGATTAAGGCGTAGAGGAATAATATTTATGTTTAATCATGTTATTAACAATAGGTTATAGGAATATATTAATGCAGACTTAATTTTACCAATGAATTCAATACTTATAGCTATTACAACAGCAAATAAAAACCATCGGTGAGGTATTTGTAATTTTATATTATGTTACTTTTAATTTAGTTTGGAAAATAAACATTGAATGTAGGTCCTTTTATACCGTTTACTTTAATTTGTATATCTACCTACTAATCTCAAAAGAAAATAGACTACAATTTATTCCATTTCATATTTTTTTTTTTTAAATATTTTATACGTTATTAAACATTAATTTTTTATGTTAAAAAACTTATAGCAGATTATTCAGATGGATAATGAAAATATGTTTTTGACTACTGCAGTCAAAAAATGCTCCAAAATTTGTGTTTTAATATAACCTCATTATTTTCTTAACTTTGTGCTACTGTTAATATATTTGTGTAGTAGGTGTATGTGTTGACTGTCGACTGTCAAACAGTTTATTTAAATCACACTGAACAAATGTAAATGTATGTTATATTGACAATGATAAAAATACACAAAGAATACTTAGGTTTCTAACAACAGAACGAATCAAAACATGTTAATAACTGAGTTGTCGTTTAATATAAATGATGACGAAACGTTTATTCAGTGGTATAATAAAAAAAGCTTTTCAAACCTAGCGGCGTCATTTACTGGGAATTTCAATTTAATAAAAACGAATTTGTTCTGCGCTGTTCTTTTTGTGTTTGCCAATTTGTTGCTGAATAGGAAAACCGCAAAAACGAGGTTGAAAAAGCATGAATGTATTTCTCTTTTTGTCTTTAACGACAAAGCGATTAACTTGCAAGTCTTAGCAGTTCTCGACCGAAACTTCGTTGAAAACGAATTACAGACTTCGGTGTTATCCGCTTTATTTGCTTATTTGCTCGTTGTGTACCTATGAAGTTTACCGTTCGTAGCCATGTAATCCCAGATGGGTTTATAATTGGCCGCTAAATATTCCAAGACTAAAATTGAATAACATAAATTATCATAATATTACATTCGGGTGCGACGAATATATTTTACTTTCAACAATTATTATTAGTAACACTATTATTAATAATACTATTGCCGTTAAATGTTTTCATCGACAACCATCAACAACTATCAACACGAATGATTCTGTTTGTATTCTAGTCGATGGCTTAAGACGAAAATAATTATATAATACGATTTTTGTCGTATTAACATTAATAAAGCCTCCCCGAAGAACCTAAATCATTGCCTTAAGCCACGCTAGACACGGCGGTACAGAGAAGCCGGACGGACAGACTTAATAGTGCTAATTTGTAATATGTATGGAACGTCGAGTGCAACACTCGCTGTGATGATTATGTGTGAAAGTAATTTTAACTGATTAGTTTACACTTCTAATCTCTGGCGGCATAGACTGAGTTTACCACTCCAGTTTCGCGGTAATTAAGCAGACCCGGAGAGCAAAATATCCGTCTAAGGAGAAACAATAATTGATTCCATTCATTCGAGTGTAAAATGACTAATACTATAATATAGCATTCGATCAATTTCGCGTTAATAATGATAAAATAACAATTTCCAGGAACACATAATTAACTACTGCCAATAATTCACATATGGCTAATAAGCGATTCCGGTATTGTATTTGTAATTTCATACACAACCAGTAGCGCAACCGTACAATGGTTTTCGTGAGGTTACTAAAAACAATGAATATAATTCGAAAAGGGCGCATCCCCCCCCCCTCTCGTTGCGCCCAACGTTAGGCGTGCGAGTATCTCGTGTGTTTTTCCATTTAATGGCAGGTCGACAACACACCGCAATAATAATTGTAAGTGCTAACAATTGAAACGACAAACAGTCGACAAATCAACGGCAGTCGGCCGAGAGTGTCGGCGTTATCGTTAATAAAATTATATTCATTTGTTTTTCACCACACAAAGCGGGCAAGATTTAAACGAGCCGGTGTAGTGCAACTCGAAATGAGTATACATAAATAAAATGCACTTAACAAGTGTCGGTAAACAAAATACATATATCGATTCTTGGCAGCACGCGCACTTGTGTAAAAAAAAAATGAACGCTTCAAGAACAGAGTCTCTCCTTTGTCTTGTGAATTTTACACCGACTCGAATTCATAATAATTATATTGCTTCTTGACATATCTATGAATAAAAAGTAAGCGAGTGCTACTCAACGGTTCGAATCCGGAAATACATAAATAAAATACATATTTTTCGGTCGAGTATAATTATTTTTATAATAAAGCGCTCTAAACGCGGGCGGTTTATTTGAATAACCGAAAATACCTGCTGCTATCTTTGTAAACAATAACGACGCGGTGTGAACCCGGACAGAGTTTATTGAACGATCGATGGCATAATTTTTTTTTTTTTTTTTTTATCTACAAAATCCATCAATCATTGTCACGGACGCGACGATTCGGATGCGTACAGGTAAATGATTAATATTGATAATTTAATTGCTTAATTTATACACTGGCCGGAATGGCGATTGAAAAACATTGCATGGTGCGCGACATTTTGACCCCGGGAGTGAGTTTTCATTTTTCAAAATGAGCGTCGACCGGTGTTGTATTATAGGTACATATATACATAGATACAACATGTATGTGTTTTATAACAATATTATGCGTAGGTACGTCGTCGTGTCGACTCGTTAGGCCTTATTGTCTGTTGTTCTATACCGAGAAGAGTGCGCGTCGCGTTTGTGATTACACAACGGCCGAAAGAATATATTTCTCGTCGAAATAATATCACATTATAGATCTGATGATAATAATGTATAGTATATGAAGTGTGTTATATTATTATTATTATTGTCATCGGACCTTAAAATATCGTGTTGTTGGACGCCGACGGCATTGACCTGTCGACTCTACACACGGTGCAGCAACCATCTCGAGCGATTGAAACAATAATATCAACATTTCATCCAAAATCACAACACCACCCCTCAATGTAAAATAACAGTTTTTCTCCAATAATTATTTGTTTTAACGGACAGTATTGTTTGGAATGCGTTAAACGCCGGTAAACTTGTGTACAACGATCGAGTTGACAAGAGTCGCACGTTTTCGATTTTACCATTCTGAATTTTTTATATGTAAAATAATATGTTCGGTGGCGCATTCAGAGTGGGCCGACGTTGATTGTTGTTTTCGCAAAACCGAGCTCGGCTAGCTGGAGACAAAGTCTCGACAAAGAACCCGGCAAATTACACGTATAATAATATGTTATTATTATTTTTATCTGCCTCCCTCTATGACTACACTCTTGTACAGGATAAACGATAATTATTGTACCAGTTCGGGACGTGTACGAGATGTTGACCTTGCGGACGGCGTTTTTTATTATTATTGTTTTTTTTTTTTTTTTTTGCGATGCACATCCGAACGCGTTTGTTCGTTTGCCTAACCTTTCTTCAACCGATTTGGCTGCAATCGCATTGTGCGGAATGCCGGCGCATGTGTAGAAGAACCGCGCGCTGCGATGTAGCAATATAGTGGTCATCGGCCAAACGGTTATGACTTCGGTGGCCGGCCGTCTTGCGTCGGCGGGGTCAACTGTGCGGCCGCCAAAGTCTAAGTAAGAAGAACAACAACAAGAAGCAAACGGCGATGACCGGGTTTTGTCGTGCACCGATGCGGAGGTGGGTGACCTTGTTGTGATGCCTTCGCCGCCGCCAAGCACCTTCGACCGACGCACATAAACTATATATTATTCTACACGGTATACACAAACACATTCAATACACATTATTATATATACATAAGTAATAATTGGATTGCTCCGCTCACGATAAATCAGCTCGACCGCCGCCGAGTGTCTCACGGTCGTGACGCGTACACATCTCATTATAATACACGCACCGGCCGCGGACAATGAGGTGGTTTTTTACCGGACGGCGCGGCGATAGCCGGTGCAGTAGAAGAAAAAAAAAATTAAAAAAATTACCGCTCTTCTTCCGTTTTCTACAATACAATATCATCTTATCTCTGTTCGGTGCGTATGGCCCCGAGGGCCCACGGGGTGAACAATAATAATTATTACTAAGATTCCCGAGTATAAACCTGTAAGCCGTCGCCGTCGACGTTACAAGTGAAGCGCAATAGAAACGCATAAATCAAACAACGCATTATGGCGCGTAGTGTATATTTATATTAAAATGTTATTGTCGAAACCACAGTATTTTTTATATGATCGTTCTGAGTAAAGTCAAGTCTCCGGGAAACCAACCTAAAGAAAACTACTAAATCATTTGCTACCGCCCCGGCGAACAGTGACGCGGTGAAAGCGTTAATCTTTTTCGTTATGTAGCTGCCAATTTTGAATAAATTACGCCGTTGAACCTAATTTAGCTGTTGTCAATTTAGTGCAAACCAAAACACATGCCGAATTTTTCTGGCACATGTCAATGCGATAAGGACGAGATAACTTTAAAACAGACTTTTTCGTAGACGTAATTGCTGATTTTTCAAGATTAGCTGTATTGTACTGCATCTTTTACATATTATCATGTTTTATGAACTCGAGAATCTGTCTCTTACATCTGGAGGTCAATTCAGGCGCCGAACGGGCTTCGTTTCTATATTATTGCGTAGAGCCCAGACTTTCGAACCGGCTCTGTTACAATTTTAATCGCACAGCATACGTCAGTAAAAACGCCGATGGTGCAAACGACCGTGCACTTGGTCGCAGACTACGAGACAATTAATAATTACTTAGACGGTCGCGGTATTTGTCGGTGTTTTTTTCCTATACTAAGGACGGCGACTCGATTTCGTGAAGGCCACGGGTCACCGGCGGTTAATATCCTGACCGATTCAGAAGACCTCTTAACACCAGATTGTGAACAAAAGGTTAGCTACATTATACATTATACAGAAACGTTCACAATAATAATATGGTCTTTTCGGCCCTACCTCGGTGTGTCGTAAACGGTGTATTATATAAAAACACATACACTGTAGAAGATCTAACCGTGGTTATAAATTCTATAAAAATCCCTTTTGGCACTTTTGCCCTTTGTGCTTTTTAACGAAATCTCACATTATACTCAGAAACTTGCGTAAATCGGATGTGGTACGACAGCGGTAGCAGGTAATGATTGTGTGTTCTTATGTGTGTGGACTATAATATTTACACGAGAAATACCCAAGTTCGGGCCCGTGTTTTCCGGGTTAATGCTTTGCCCGCATAACACATATAAATTCGCAGATGCGCCGTGTACCGTACGGATATCGGTGTATAAGTGTAGAATATTATATGAAAGTATGGATGGACCGTGCGGGTATATGAGAAAAACTTGGCGCGAGCCTCGGGGGATGTATTCATGTGGAGTAGGGTGGCAGCGGTGTCAGGTAAACGCAGCGAACTGAAACTTTTCCACGCACGGCCTGGCCCCGGTCACGCAAAACCCATATGTAGGGACAAAGAGTTAGGAAAGAGAGATCAAATAAACTTTTGGAAAATCCGGCGGTTCGGCTACTCCGGCTAAAGAAAAAGCTACTCCAGCCTCGGGAAGGGCTTTTATAAAATTACACGAGTCTACCCTCAATGCCATTCGAAATCGGATAAACAATAATACACAAAATGGTAATTAATATTCTCGTCGATAAAGAGTAGTCACGTACGTTATACCTATAAAACTCGCAAACGACTATAATCAAAAGCGACAGTCCTTAAAACGAATTGCTTTTGGCGCCAACAAAATGTGATACAGGATAGAAAAAATATTATCATAATTTCCTGTCTAAGGTAACTCGGCCGAAAGTATTTTATACGACCAACGGCGGTATTTCACTTGGGTTTTATTTTTAGTAAAGGTTCGTCTTATTAATTACAATATACAACATTATTTGGTCGATTTCTAAAAATCGAATGCAACAATAATGTGTTTATTATCAATATTATGTTTATTAATTATTGCTTTTGTAATTAAAGTAAAAATAAAAAACGTTATTTAAACGTCTACAGTAAATAAATAAAATCTACAATTCTACGAAATGATATGATACGGCTCACAACATTGAGAATTCCAGTGTAAAATACCAATTGGCATAATAATTGTGTTCTGCATTAACGCAAAGGGCTATAAATTTAAATGAGAATAATTTAATTAGAGCACGAAAATTATAGCTCAATTTAGAATATGCGATAAAAGATAAAGTAGAATTTGTTCAATATTTATTTAGTTTATTTTATAGAAATAGGAGCGCATCAAGTTTATTGCTATACAGCAGTCGGATGTCTTCTTAATTCCTCATAGTTAACAGGTGAAAAAGTCGTTAAAATTTTGTCAGTAGTTCTACACATTTCCTCTTTTTCTAAATAGTTTACCTTTTATTAGACGTTATAAATAAATAGTCTCCGATTATTATGTCATTAAAACTGTCTTAATATAAATATACTTGAAAACTTACTTATTTCTTCTTATTTATTTTTGTTCGTGCTTTTTGCAATCGAGTTTTTTATAGTTATTTATTTTATCTCTTCTTGCGTTTTCCATCCAATTAATTTATTTATTCGCATCAACGTTTACCAATCATAAATTAATTAAATCATTTTTTACAATTATTCTAAAACGTTGATATCTTTTTTGTGTAGCTGAATGATTTTTGTACGACGGTTGTTTACACAGCTTAAGACGGTTTTTAATCAAATCGAAAATGCGTGTGTACCACCACCGAAAGTAGTTGAATATGTAAAGTACACCGCGTTGCAGTGACAAGGACGTGAGTAGTTTTGAAAAATTCGAATTAATACTAAAAGGACAGCGTGAAAAGAGCGTTTCCTACATTATAATATGCTCTATTTAAATTTATTACTGCCGTCTCCGGGACATAAGCTTAGATTTATGTTCTAACGGACTCGAGAACCTTTATAATAAACAATTGTCGGTCGTATGGAGTCTAGTGTGTCGCGCATTGCCCATCGGCAGGCGCGTCCAAAGGATTTAGCACACAAAACTAACAAACAAAAAATCCTACGAAACGCATAAATCAAACCAAGATGTTGTACATGCTGGTCGTCCGATTTTAAAGGTCAAATTTTAAAATCAAATTTTACATGCTATCGCTTTACAGATTTTTAATTAGCAAAATCAGTTTGTACACCACTGTACATCATATTAACATTTTGACAGACAGTACACATTTTTTGGGCCATCGGATCTATAATATAATATAGTACCGACAAGTTCCTATTCAATCAGCTTTGCTTGAACAATAGTCTTGGGGGTGTAACCAGTAGTGCGTTAATAACTAGGGCCCAACCCCCCGAAAAATAAACAATTTCTGGCTAAACTTCTGATTTTAATATTGAAAAATAATAATTTTTTTTTTTTTAACGAATCATCCGTTTTTGTTATTATAATTATTAGTATACTGACATTATTTCACATTGTACTCGGAGCGAGCCATATAGTTGTAAGCAATGCGAACTGCCGTTCATTGTATATTGAATTCAATCGTCCAATCGGTTATTGGCATCCGTATGTTACGGTTAAACAATCTATTGCAAAACTGTAGATATTGTACATTGTGTGTGCGGGTAAGCGAGTAACAGGCGGACGAGGGGCAGTTTTTTTTTTTTTTTTTTACTTCTGTCACACAGCCCTTTTCCCGAACAAGTCTAGGCCGGTGCACCTGGACCTCACAGCCGCATTCACCGTACAATAACATTTGTATGTATTATTACTGTATGTAAATATATGTGGAAACAAAAGGGTTCGTGTTTATGCGCGGGTAATTTGATAATACCGGTCGTGATGGTTTTGTGTACGACAAGCCGGCTAAACAATCCCCCTACAGCAAACACACACACACACTGCACACAGGATAGTTAGTGCTCGACAATTATTTTTTCTTGCACATTTACTCTGTATTGCAAACTTTTTGCGTGTAACCTACGCGCAATTGTGTGTGTAGTAGTACTTGAGTACTAAGCAGCGTGCACAGGTAATCGCGATGGCACTTGATATTGGTACAAACATTATTACAGTATTGTTATAACAATATTATTAAGTATATTTATTGATTACACGACTCGTGGGCAATGGGACTTTCGCATGGGTCTCGTTTTACATCCCGAATGCGGTATATTTCATGGTATTAGGTACGCGCAAGCAGCATTACAATTTTTATAGGGGTTTTTATATTAATTTGTTTTCTTTTTGAGGAAGAATATATTGAACAGCGTGTACGTGTGTCCGATTCGATTCGATTACCGTTTTGGAAAATCAAGGCCGTCGCGTCCCTGAGTGGACAAATAAAAACAAAAAACTCTGAAATGGTTAAAATGCCTTTTTCAATCTAATCTGTCGGCGTGCGCGTCATTTGAGGTCTTTTTACAAAATGAATCGATTCGGTTTTGACGTTCAAGGTGAAAACTCTAAACAAACACGGCGTTCAAACACGCGAGACAAAACGAATTCAATTACCGTATTTGCAGATCAAATCTACCCAAAAACGCAATCAATGTTATGACTGATGGCATACATGTAAATTTGTGTACTTTGGTTATTTGATCGCGTAAAAACCACTCTGACAACCGAATCTTCGTACACGGATTCATGAACCCGGTGTGGAATGGACCGACCTAGGCCTTGATACGTGCGAATTCAAAGGCAACCCACGAAATAAAATAACAAAAATTACTATTATATTTCTCACAAATGTGATAAAATGGCTTTAGCGCCTCAACGGTCCGCGTCTCTGTTTTTGTTTGATTTTGGTTTTCCTTTTGCTTTATCGTTCAAAATGCACCTAAACTTTCTCTCGAGACTTCTCTACGAGCGTCCTCTTCCTGTAACCTTGAAACGGTTTTCACCAAATAATAATAATAATAATAATGTAGTCAGTGTGGTGTACCCGCCGCACCTTGACTGTTCAAATTGATTACCTTTTGTCTGGCCCGTGTGTAGAGATATAGAAGCCCGAAGCATGCCTACAGAATGGTTTGTTATTGCTTCGTCAATCGTCAACACACTGACATCTATACAAAGTATTAAGACCACTTGTGTACATACTATTATGAATTGTACGTCGTTTTTAAAGCGTCATTTTAATTTAAAAAAAGTTAAATATATATACCTATATATATATAAACACATGTACTATACAAGTAAATACCCGTTCCACATAAAAGTTGTAAAATTTTCTAGAAATTATTTTATACTACTAAACTCACAGCTTGATATTTACTAAAATAGTGTTTTTTTTTTTTAAATGAGTATCATAAAAGTCATAAGAAATATTTATTTAGGTTCAATTGTTGTCTTTTTCAAGTACAAAATATTTGTTAAATGTTCATTGAACTTTTACATTTTTTGATAACATGAAATATCTACGGCAACGATGGGATTGTATTTACCATACTAATAGTAAAAACAAATCCATCGTTGCCAACAAGTCAGCAAATTTACCAGAATTAATATCACGCATATCGGTTTACAAATTTGATGTATTTCAATATGAAGACTTTAAACTTGTATCAATTTAATCTGCTTTTGTGTCTCGAAAGACTGCTAGAACGACAGAACATAAAATACAAAGTACTAATACAATTTAATTACAATTTTAATTAAATTTCTCATTGACTTCGAGTAAACAGTACTTATACATAATGTCATTATGATCGAGATTAATATTTGAACCGAAAACCATGTAATAATTCATATCCCTCAAGTCGGTATAGTATTAACATTTTTACAAACGTATTTTTTGTTTACTAGAAAACAATAACGTCTACAGCCACCGGGTTTATATATATATATATATTATATATATATATATATATATATATACATGTATATATCTTAATGAATAGCAGAAGGGAAAAAACAGCATTTTTCATTCGAGGCTAACGGTCGGTATAGTAGTGTAATAATTTTACATAACACTTTTGTTTAAACATCGAGTTGTACCACTCACCTAAATAGCCTGTAAATACACAACGATATTATTATGTATAATACGAATATTATCGGTAATAGACCGATTGCTGCAGACCGGTTTTCACCGAAACAAATTAATTCAACACAACGTCGAGTGTGTGCAGTTGTACACCGTCACAAGTAACGCGCGCCGTTTGGTATATCGAGCTTTACATCAGGGGTTTTTTTTTTTAAAGTGTCAAAAGTAAATCGTACACTCATAACTAGTACTCTGACAACACATTGGTAATTCGAATTCGTTAAAACTAAATACATAAATACAAATAGCAAGTGCCCATCAATGGGGGTGTGACTGCTTCCATCAAGCTGTACATGTGTTTCTTAGCTTGTACTTTTTTTTGTGTCTAGAGGTATAGATTGTGTGAAGGGAAACGAAATGTGAACACACTACGCTTTTCAGTTGTCAAAAGTGACGTCACAAGTTTTAATTATGACAAATAGAATGCAGTAGTTAGTTTATTAAATTAAAACTCTTATTGTTTTAAAATTTAATATTTGAGGCAATTAGAAGAAACGCAGATCGCTAAATTGCGTTCGGAAAATAAGTAGCGAGGTATACCCAAGTATTGAAATATTATTGGCTTTTTCGTTTTCAGCGTGAAACCGACCTTTGCGGCGATTCACTGTCGATTTCGATTTTATTTTTTTTATATGTTTCTCAGTATCGAAGCGCCGTTGTTTGGTTGTTATATTTATTATTAATTCAAAAATAATGTCTGTCCCGGCTTCGAACTTAAACGCGCCAATAGGCCACCGGCCGGTGGGCGTAGATGAATTTTAAAACGTGACCTTGCGTTTTGGCGCTAACCGCGGTATTACGGGCAATAATAATAATATTATCGTGGAAAAAAAAAACGTAATCATAATAAAAGAAACGAAAACTCGTTGTACAGAAATCGAGATTCGCCTCAACCGACGGCCGGCCAAAGGGGTCCTTGCACGCATTCAAGGTCCGGGCGCGCGTGCATGTTTGTTTGCGGCGATGACCGATCACGTCATGTTTTCTGTATAATATAATATGAATTATTTTACGTTATTATTATTATTATTATTATAACATGTAGATCCAAGACTAATTGGATTTGTTGTCGTTCAATGTCAGTGTCGATTTCGATTCCCAATGTCCTCATGGGTACGTGTACAATAGCCCGAACGCAGGCCGGCCAAACAGGCGGCGAGGCGTACGCGTGGCTGTGGATTTACAAGCATACGACGTGCTAGTTGAGTAAAATTGATAAAAAAAAAAAAAAAAACTCAAAAACGGTTCGACCGCGTTATTTCGGGTTTTCGGTTTTGTACACAAGGATAACCGCTGTTCGGAAATGGCGCGCGGTCCTAGAGAACAGCAGCTATACATATACATAATATGTACCCGCCAAAACGGTAATTGCCGGCGATTCATAAATAAGCGGCAGAGTTAATGAACTTGAATTATACCCATGTCGGTGCGAGTACCCCGAGGGCAACGTGGAGCGCCGGCGATTTGCGCAAATTGATGATGGGCAAAATGTGGGCAACGAGAAGCAGTGATTGAAATTGGGTTCAAAGTTTGATAGAAAATACTTTCATTTCTTAGAGCGCAAAATATAAATTTATGTTACTGCGATACAGCACCACATGGACAACAAACTATCATTTATTTATTTACTTGGAATTTGATACTATGTACAAGATTTACTACACCGACGTACTTCTTAATCGATACTTTTCTACAACTTTACTCTAACGGGCAAAATTAATTTCATTGTCAATTTCGTAGATTCGGATGCAGTAGGGTTTTCAATGACATCCTATACTTTTTTTAACCCGTGAAACAAAAACTGTTATTGTTTTTTTCAACGCTGTCGAAAACAGTTGGTCGTGGTTTTCTTGTATAGGAAATACCGCTTTTTCTAAAGAAAAAAAAGCCATAATTGCGTGGGATAAATTCCGAAACCCATTTATTGTCTATGGAATAAAACCGTTTAATGCAATTATTACAATGTACACGATAAACTTGTAGGGTGAAGAAAGGTATTTTCGCGGCATAAGCAATTTCGTGATATAGTTTGTTGATCGTATCGCGTAATTCCCTATTAGAAAATTGTCTTGAAAATCACACTGATTGTTAAAATAACTGTGTTTTAACAATCAGTGTGATTTTGCAAATACCTTTCTTCACCCTACAACGCCTTTTGGATTTTAATGTGTAAACGTTGTATTTTAAAAAACCCAAAAAACGGCCCTGGCCCTGTGTTAACAATTATGTATATGTTTACTTAGGTCATGACGACGACAATGGCGTATTTACAATTTTCTTCTGGTGAATGATATATCCAACAAAAAAATTTTCCCTGGCTACCTTATGTAAATGTTGCTCAAATCGTCGGACCAAAAAAATTGATTTATGGTTTGTTCTTTAAGCATAACTAGACTACCAAATCCTGAATGTAAGAAAAGGGTGCGGGTGTAATGAAATCAAAAGCGGCGTGAAAAGTATTGTATTCACTTTCTACCATGGGAATTTTTCTGAGGGAAACGCTCAACGCGTGTTCGACTTACGGTCCATTTGACGAGGTCGAATTGGAATCTTTTTTTTTTCCTAAAGCTTTAACACCATTTTGCTTACGTGATAGTTTTGTTTAAACGCTCCTGTGAACACCGTAGAATTTATGTAAACATTAAAAAAAAAAAACACATTTCGACCGGATTTATTTAATTGAAATTCGCTGTTAATACGATACTAGTTATAAGAACGCACATATTTTGTTATTATTATTATTCGGTCGAAAAGTAATTGTTCATAATCATCGTAGAACGATTGCCAAACCGCGTTATCTACAGACGTTTATTGCTCGAGTAAGTTAGACTGTCAGTGCGCTTGTCTTTTTTTTTTTTGTAATTTATTTTCTATTATCGAATTCGAATTAAACGTGTCCATTTATCTTTACATTAATTGCCGTCGACAAAGACCGCCTGGCACAAATGACCGCACTCACACGTTTAGATAAGGCGGTGCGCCTAAACGATAATAGTAATAATATGTCATCGTGCGACGCGTTAAAAGTCCTTATTGGAATAATTTATATTATACGGTGACCTTTCGCCAAGGACGTTTCTCGAGGGCTGTCCGGCTGCGGACAGTTCTCGGCCGACAATATTATTGTTCCAAATCAAATTTAAAAAACAAAAGACAACACGTTATATATATATACTAATTATGCTCTAATACGCTTTTAAGTACCCGACCCGAGTGCCGGCTATGCAGTTTACCGGCCGTGTAATAGACCGCCGAGGCCTATGACCTGCGACCCGGTTATCAAAAAAAATGATATTATCCACCGTGTGATCCCAAGACGGCGGCACAACGACTTTTTACCGCCCGTTCGGCTTACACGATATTGTGTGGATTGAATTGAGCGTTTTTTCCCGGTTCGCAGTGTGTACACGCTACATAATATTATTATCGCCACAATAAAAATAACCGGCACAAATGACTTCGGAAGAAAAAAAATTACCCATATATTCGTATGTAAGTCATGCGACACGTACACATGCGTTATGCGAATCCATTGAAATTGTTCTCACGTCGTTCATGTGATCGGTATATAGCGCCACAGCCGATTACGGGCACAACAAAGAAATGGTTAATGTGACGACGGCGGCAAACCGCAATGTTATCTAAAACGTTTGCTTTTTTTTTTCTAGGCCATCGGAAACGACAACTGCAAACCTATAGTGTCTTATGCGTTATGCTTTTGATATTATGGGCATTATAAAAAAAAAAAAAAACGTTATGCACATAAACTATGGATGTACCTACGATTAAACCTCATCCTCCAGTTGTGACTTCAGACCTTTAGTGTTGAGGATAATATTAATCCATCAACCTACCCTGCACGATTTAAGATGATGAACTGTTATAGTTTATTATCTTAAATCGTGCCTCCCCTACAAGTATTTGATACAAAATGTGTTGGAATCCAACACACGTGTACAGTTTACTGTTGTAGAGAACGCGGTAGTTTAATAAAAACGGCTCACTGAAATTTCAAACACCTTTCGAGACGATGGTCAGTTTGACAGGTGACGACCATACTCGTTTCTCGTCGAGTAGGTACATCATAGGAAATCCACGAATACTCACGGCCTTTGACCTTTGTCGTGTCGTGCAGTACCACGAGCGTACGGGACCGGTCGGGCTTCATTTGGGAAATGCATTAGATTGATTATAAAAAATAAAAAAAAATAGAAAAACGGAAGACATTCAAATGTTTATTACCGGTTTTTATTACGGTCCTTACGGGGTGGTTGTTTCGTGTAACCAACGTCTATACAATAACATGACCAATGGACAAGGTTCTTATTTTCCGCGGTTCTCCGGGGATGTCAGTCGATCCATTAGCCTGCGCCGAGGGTCATAGTGCAGAATAACAGCCGCCCGGTACGCATACTCTAACAAATAATTATCACTGGTCTGGAAGCGTGTACACTTTGTATGCGCGCAAGACCACCGTTTCGTCTTATCCGCGACGGCCCGACCAAAGAATGATTTTATCATAAGGTAAAAAAAACGTGGGAAATTTCGTCGGTTAACCCTGTGACGTACACGGCACCGTACAACATAGTTCCACACACGAGAGTCATCCTGATGGAGTAATTCCGTTTGTTTTACACCGACGGACAACATCATAATAATGTTTACACGCTTGGAATCCCATTAGATTTTGCTCGCAGTATCTACCGGTTAGCTTGTCAAAAGATTTCTTTCCTACTTCTTATTATTATTATTACTAGGTATTACGTATTTCTTTTTTATTTCGCCACATTGTTTACCGTATGTTCAAAAAAGGTATAAACGCGTTCGTTAACAACCTAACCGGGTCGGACAATATTGTTTACACGCGTCCTCGTCGTGTGCAAACACTGGCGCACCGCGTTCGGCTTTTCGCACCGGAGTTTGGGAAGCAAAATAAAGAAAGGAAACAAAAAGAAGTTATTAAAAGGTCTCGCGGTGCCGTCGGTAGAACCGTTTGGGTCGTGGTGTCTTCGAGCATTCGGCAAACAACCGGAATATTTGCGTTTAAGTACCCAAGTCACAAACAAACCCGTGATCCGCGTCACAGGTGGTTCGCAAAAACCGTCGTTCGACACCAGAGTGGATTGAAAATATAATACAAAATATCACCGCAATGTATACAGCGTCAGTCACACAAGGGCTGTACTAAGGACGACGTGGTGGTGGGGGGGGGGTGGGGGCAAGTGCCCTAAAGCGGTAGAAATTAATGGAGTGCCAAATTTTTAATTACGACGAAAAAACGTATAGTGGCAGAGAGGCGGCAAAAGCCGTTACCTTTGTATACTTACTGGTTAGCACGGCACTGCCGGTATAGGACACTGTTGAACGATTTTGTTTGCAACAAGTTCAAAGAGCCTGGCCGAATCAAACTACAATAACATGCTGATACGATACCGTTTAGAATTAACGCGGCCAAGGGGGGAAACGTGAAAAATTGCGTCGTTTTCTCGACAACGTCAAACAGCAGCTCTATGTCTCCTTGGCCGTTAATGGCTAAATAACAATTGTCGGACAGCCATAGCAATATTGTTATTAACGATTCTATACTTGCTGCGCGCGTCTCAGTATCGCATTTCTGTATAAACACAACCGCGAGCAGACTCCAGTGTGTGTGTGTGTGTGTGTGGTGTATGACTTCTGAGACGCGTGTGTAACAACACATTAGAGATAAACGATTTATATAATAATATAATGTACCGGAGAATCGGAGCCCCCAGACCTGGCCGGCGCATCGTACTGCCCGTATGATGGGTTGACGCCATTAGTTTTCCATTCACGACTTCAACACGTTTCAATATAAATCTATAAACCACCGTACGCGCGCGCGAGGGATTACCGTGTGATTAATCGAAGTTGGACGGCACAGATAAAGAATATTGTTGTAAAAAAATATAGGTATATAAACGCCATTGTAGCTCTTCAGCTGTCACAGCTCAAGCCAAACGATGTGGTTATTGATAACACACACACACACACACACATACACTATATAGTATTATGATCCTGAAACATGTATTGTAACAACGCCGTTTAAACTCGCTATTCAATATAATAATATTATTATTATTATTATTATTATTATTATATTTCGGTAGCGGCAGCTATACAACAATACAATAATAATATGATATAGAAGTACTAAAGTATATTTTATAAATCGTGCGAAATATCGTTAATGGTAGGGTATTTTAACAAACCATATTATACAGGAGAGTCGGAGAAAATCGTTGGCCAAAAAAGCCTACTCCAAAGTAGGACTGACCAAAAGCGATTAATCTTCGAAAGAGGAATTATTATATTGACCTTAAGCAGTTGGCGTTCCTTATTACTCATGACATTTTTAAGAGGCGAAACAAGCTGACGGGAGTTACCATGAATTTATTTTCCACAAGTGTCGTCGAGTGTCGCGGGAATATTATGACTTGCTAAATTATCGAGGTAGATTGACTAAAATTTAAAAAATAAACGTACTTCCATAGAATTAAAAACGGCTGAACCAAGACCAGATTGAGACACAGAATAGATTAAAGCAAAAGGGCCACTTCCAATGTAAATACAAAATGTGTACGGCCATTTTGCCATTGGTGATATTATGTTTATACACAACTAATATTAATAATGTATAGACATATAACATAATACTGATTAACCAACGAGATATTATTACCGTGTAAATTTGTATCAGTGTCCGGGACCTGATTGAAATACACATTACTCAATGAATACTGGTATGAAAAATCAACGATTTATCGATCTGAATCCAGAATCAACTTAGGCTCAATTAAGAAACCCGAACGGAAATTTGCGCTCATTATTGCCACATCAGTAACCTACTACGCGATACTGTGGTACTCGTTTAACTTGGACTAATGCTCAAAGATTCGGAAACGCTTTTAAGTTCAATTGGCTAATGAAAAACGCGTTCAATCGGCGTAATGAAGGCATGATGCACGACAAGACGTTATTATAATAATCCAAGACGGGTCGGAGAGATCGATTACGGTCGGGACTGCTGCAGGTGACTACAAAGAACGCCGGGTTACGACGAAACCCCGAGGGAACCCCCAAAACAACGGCGATCGTATTACCAGCACCATTACAAGGGTAGGTACGCTTCGAGGAAACTTTCTTTAAGCGAACAAAAACCAAAACCCAACGGGCATCGAGACAATATATGAGATATATTATAACAAGCAGTAAATTTATTGCGGTAATTGCGGGCGGTCGCATGTGTGGTACACATAGACGACAACCGGCCGACTTAACTTGCCGACCACTTGCAAGCAAATCGAACGTTGCCCGTCGGACGACTACGTTGGCCGAAGGGTCCGATCGAAAATAAACGCTTGTATTATTTACTACCTACACTTTTTTTTGTTCACAATAAAAAATATTATAATTCACAATAATAGCAACGAGCAATAACCGTTGTCGGTGGTGGGGCGGCGGCGGTGGCGGTGGCCGTGGCGGGTGTATGCTTATATTATACTGCAACAGACCAATAGGGGGAGTAGGACGAGGGATGCTTTAAGCGTATCGACCGCCACTCGTCTCCCTTTCTCGCCCCGTGTGTATGTGTGTAGCCGACCCTGTCAATCGCATGAGTTTGGTGGTGGTGGTGGTGGTGGTGGTGGGTCCCTCTACACGCCGAGGGATGGGGATCCCAAATCGGGTATAATATTTTTTCCTACAACACATCGGTGTGATGGTGGTGGTGGTGGTAGCATATAGGGGTAGGCGAGGGAGAACGGCTATAGCGCTGGACTGTTCCCCGCCAAGCCACGGCATAAGGGGCGCGATGACGGGCGGCAGGGACCCCTCGGCAACGGACGCCGCCGCTTAATAAAACAACACCGCCGGCAACGCAGTTGTCGTGTGCGCTCACGCCGATTTGGTCGTTTCCCATCACATCGTACAGCATTGTAGACTTGAACGCATACCAATTGTCTCGTCGGGCAACGATTTCTCCGTTTTCGTTTTTCACGAGAAATAAAACTATCACGTTTTTTTTCCCCCAATATACTCGCGTCGCTCTAGTGCGTTATTGTGTAAAAATAAAAATATATATATATATATATATTTATATATCTACCGATTCTAGTCCCTTGTGATTCCGATACGAATTTATCGATAATTATTCTTAATTTGTTTTTATTAATAAATTCTATTAAAATATATTTTAATCGATAGCTCTCGTCGCTACCTAGCCGATAGTAAATTTCTAATACAATAATATTAGTGTATTCAGCATAACCCGTGGTCGTCCGTTGCTGCTGCTGTTGCTGCCGATCCTGTTGCAGTACCTACTATATATATATATATATATCTGTTTTTCCTTTTGATGAGTCAAGGTGAGTAGCGCGCGCAAAGAAAACGCATAATAACAACAACACCTGTTCGACGCGACTCGAAGACGGGTGGAAGGGGGAGGGGGTGCACGAGTCCGAAGACGGTCGTCGGTTGCCCTTTCCTTTCCTTTTTTTTTTTTTTTCACCGGTCGCGCGTCTCCCATAACGCCCGCGCACGGCTCCGAGGTATAAGCACAACCGGAATAGCCTGCATTCTTTCCAAAGTGTACATACGGTTCGAAACAAAAGAACGGATATAATATATAGGGACAACAACAGTGTACACCGTGTTGTACGAGGTAAAAACCTATATTGTAATATGCTTTGGTGTCAACGACCCTGGCGATCCGCTGCTTTTGTAACATCACGATAACATTGAGAGTATAACCGATTTTTTTTTACTATCAATCTCGTTTGAATCCGGCAGCGCATTTATATCGCGTTCCACCGGAATCGACATCTATAGTGTTTTCCCGTACACTGTTATCGGTTATGACCAACGATATTTTATTCGTATACCTACATAAAAAAAAAAAACATGTGTCGTTTGCGAGAACAAACTGTTACCAATTATTGAATCAAAAGCCGACATAATACCGTTAAATTATTCCATATCTACGTTTCTTAGGATGAGTACTGAACATACAAATCAAATGAAACTTTCACTAGACCCAAAGATAATGTCTGACTGAGACCATTTAAATCATTGCATATTAAACACAGAAAAAAAGTAGAAAAATGTCCTAACTTTCATGTAAATAGTTTTAAACATTTTGTTTTAGGGTATTCTTTTGATAAAAAAAACTACCAATATATATATATATATATTATACGTATATCACATTATTAAAAATTACTTTTCAACAACACATTATGAATAATCGGCCAGATTAATATAAAAATATATGATTGGTACTAATTGATATTATTGTATCAACGATACTTTGATATTAATTTTGCCCACCTCTGGTGACATTAAAGGACGAGTTATTATCCAAGTACGTCTCCTACTACAATGTCGACTAACTTTGTCTGTGTATGGCCCACCTCGAACACGTTTGGCATTATACGTGCTTCGCCATGTGCCGAACAAAAGAAGTTGTCTGACAAATATTTTGTTAAGTTACTTAAACACAAACGACGCTTTAAGCAAACATATTTTTCTAGATATTCGCCCACTGCGGAAATGAATAAATTTAAAAAACCAACATTTGTCTCGCCATATTTTGCCGTCGAGTTGTGTAATATATTTTTTTCACGTGGAAGTTTACTTAAGCCGTAGGTATACCACTAAACTTTCGTTGCCCAGCCGAATATGTAATTATGACTACACCCTTTTTCGTCGTCGTCGTAACGATTAAATAATAAAATTATTTAATAACCCGGTGGTAGACGGTCGGTGGCTCCATTAAGCGCAAACTTGTTACCCCGTTTGATAAATTACCATCGCATTAAATTATTCTACGCGGCAGACTCGGCGGGCTATCTCCTAGGTTTGGCGCACACAATGTCCCCAAAGAAGATTTCGATCTCTTGACTTTGGCTAGACAAATTATTATATTGTGCTCATCGTCTTAGACGCGACCCATCGGACATCTTAATGAGTTTATTCAAAATTCGCTTCACATTTGAATTTACCTATAATTAACTCATGATTATCTTAGTTCGACGAATAATCTTTCTACTATCTTCAATTAATACGAATTATTGATTTGTAATTTATATGCGCTAATTAATAATTATCAGTTTTTTTTATTTGATTTGGTGCAACAAAAAAAAAAAAACAATCCCTAGAAGAACGTAATACTTGATGACCTTCGAAAAACACTTTTACCTTGGATGTATAAAGCTGATTAGATATTTTTTTTAAAAATGTCTACGGAAACGTATTGCACTTGATTTTTTTTTTTAATTTTCAAGTATTCCCAATTAACACTAATTCGTATAAATTAAAATATATTAACGGTGATTATGTCTTAATTCTAGCGGGTTTTGACCAAAAAAAAAAATCATATTCACGGTTCTAGTAGGAAACCACGGAATTCTATTATATATTAACAAAAAATCGGTCGCTTCAATTACATATTAAATGCACAATCGTCGCTTAAAGTTTAAACCGCTTTTGTGCGTCATAGATACAATGCAGCTAGGTCGACAATTTTTGTTGTTTGCCAACGGGATAAATATGGTTTAGAAATACCAACGAAAATTCGTCATGTTTAACGATAAAATTATCTTTTAAAATATTATTTAATATGTTGTATGTATTATGATAATATTTGTTTAACACAATTGGTTGTTTAAGAGCGCCAAGTCGCTCTCACACTCCACTATATAGCTTCGCCTGTGTTTATTTTCAATAAAATATTTTTCGTATGTAGAAATTTGTATGACATCACGGGAATCACGTTCTGACTGTTGTATGAAGTAGGTACCTACCTAATTACTCAATCTTCTGGGTCGGTCGGGCGCTGTGATTTATATAATAATAATATGTTAAAATATTATATACCCACAATGTATAAGCTCAAAGTTACACAAATCGTGTGACCCAGTAAAATATATTATAATAATGTGCAACAGTGAAATCAAATAATTTACAAATAATAATAATAATGCGCAACAAACGCGTACAACAGCGTGCTCGGACGAAAAACAATAAACCGTATCGGCGGCATCCCACGCGCTCGTATATTAAGTTCATGTATGTATATAATGATAATAAATACAAAATAGGACTAGTTGCATCTGCAGACTGTACATTTTGTAAAGCGGCGTGGCGTGGCAATGACTCCATAACAATCAAATATATTAATATTATAATTTATTGATCGATCACTATTTGCTAACGTTCTATGGTGCGCTTCTCCTTTGTTTTGTGTTTCACATAAGCAATAACGACGGCGCGTTTCCTAGAAGAAAAAAAAGAGCGCCTGAATTCTATCATATCGTTAATGTGTACATTATTATTTTATATTCGTGTACGATGATAATATGTAAGCGAGTGTTGTTTATTTTTGAACCGGACAAATGAGTATGTATGAAAAATAAAATCTTAGAAACGTCTACCCACTGCCGCATATACGTCCGGAGATCATAGTTTGTACGACCGAGATGACGTATGACCGTGGTGTTATTCATCAAACTCTGCGCGCCGGTGTATGTTGATAGCATCTCTCTCATCCTTTATGTTTGTTCGCATTGCAATATTATTGTCTGCGGTGTAGTCTATCTCCGCACCTGTGCGTCTCCCGGACAAACGGCGCTGGCAAATTCGGGTTTCGAGCAATCGCTTTCACGGATGTTGGGGGGGGGGGGGTTAAATAAGAATCCCACGTCTGTCATGACAAAAAAATAAACAAGAAAAACCTATATGCGGAAACGCCGCTCTAATTGGACGACGGCGGGGTGGGGGTGAGTATCTTATAAATTGCACGAACGAACGACAGGCCGGTTTTCCGACCGGTGGTGGATTTATGGTTTTCTTGTCTTAGGGTGCGCCGAGAGCTGTGCAGACTGCCAAAGGGGAGGTGTACAACGTGAAAGGAAAATTTATATATATATATATATGTACATAATATTATTCCCTTCGGTCAATCGACAACGACTCGGTGGCAACGGGGCAAGACGGCGCTGTCAATTCGCGCGCGCGCGCCCGCGCCAACCCGGCAACGCGTTTTAAAAATAATATTTCCCCTGGCCGTCGTACTGGTACCTACTTCTATGCGTTATACTATACTTGTACATGTATTTTATCCGACATTTCCCTTGGCGATCGTCCAGGCACCGAGAATAATAATAATAATATCATCCTATACAAGTGTGATCGGCTCCGGCGAGTGCAATGCATATATATGTACACAAGATTCGCACGGTATATATAGAGAGACGAGGATGGCACGCGAGGAAACGACATGTTATTATGCGATGATAATATTTTACACCATGGTAGCCCAACAATCCTCGTACCTCACTTAAATTTGAACACACTCTTGGTTGGCTTTAGCCCTGAAATTATCCTACAGCCCGTAATCGGGGTACGCCGTATATGACTCAAATAAAAGCAGCGATAATCCGCTGCCGTTTTTATACCGTCAAACGTGGTCTCTATGACGCGATATACTTTATACAACGTTAGATTTGCCAAATGTATTCGAACCAGGACCGAATTTAAACGTGTGATGGCTTCTGCGCGCAGTATTATCTGAATAAGTCGTGAAAAAGTAGGAATATGTCATTTTTTATCGACCGTGAAATAATCGGAAAATCGGGAGGGGAGGTGGTAAGCATCCCTAAATCCAAAATCCTAAACCGAGTGTCTTCCCGTTGAAGAACTAGGTATAAAACAAAATCACCAAGTGCCTGAACTACTTTGTGACACACCCTGTATGTGAGTGTAAACGTAACCGAGTGTTCCGACCGGTCGCAGTGCGTGCTAACGACATTTCGAGAGTACACCTAGTAATAGTATAACCTCACCCAAATGATCTGATTAAAGCTCGTTCGTGGCGCGAAACCATTTATACTCGGTCGCAATTGAAATTTCAGCTTTCTCGGTAACGATATTAATTAATGTCACGGTTGCGTATGGTTACCTCGACTCGGTTAAACAACAAAAATATTAACGCGAGCAACAGGATATTTCGTTTCCCACCGAAAAGCCAATCAAACTGAAAGCCGCGCAACGGTATACTAAAATTGATCACCATTATAATATTATTAATATTGTTATTATCGTCGCCTGTCGGTTTTAGCCCGTATTGAAATACAGCGAATTCGTCCTTCCGAAACCGCAATCGTTCCTGTACACTGTGCAATGTATCTCGACAGCGTTTTTCCTTGTCCAACCATACATACCGAACGGGTTGTACCGTGTGATAGGCAGGTAATAACAAATAAAAAAAATCAAAACCGACAACGAATTATATACAATATTTTTCCCTCGTCGTCTCATTATTACCCACTCGAAAAACGAGAACAATTAACGTGTTTAGGGCGAAGACACACACACATACATACAAACATAACACTCGCAGAGACACTTAAATGGGGTTGTTGACACAAAGGTCGACGAAATAAATGGTATACCGTCGGCGGTGGTCTGTGTAAGATTTGTGCGCAAACATTGGACAATATTATTATTATACTCTCTGCCGTTTAAAAAAAAAAAAAATAATAATAATAAAATAAACCGCGAACAACGACATAACCCCATAAGTCTCGTGCATACAAATATATCATTTTTTTAAGGGTTCTACAAAACCGTTGCTCGGACGACGACGGTTTTGCTTTCTTGTTTTTTTTTTTTTTTTTTCATTCGGTGACTTCTATTTTGACATTCTAATTCCTTTCCTTTTTTTTTTGTTTTGTTAATACATCCACGTCATTTCGTTGGAATTTGATTTGGCCGGGATCCCGAGCGTTTTTCTTGCGGGTCAATGTTTTTCTTGTATACGAGCGTTTTAATAAAAACCATACGTTAACAGTAATTAATTATGCATTCGTCACGCTCGTTTCCGGAGTGTAGGTACCCAGGCGTCGCCTTGCTCGGGATCAAAATTTCTAGCGATAATCATAACGACAACGAACCCGAACAACAATTATTATTATAGTATTTGAATATATTATAATACACAGAAAAAACGTTAGGGTTTTGGCAACCCATCGGATCGGTTTAGACCCACCACGTGTGTTTCCATACGGCCGCACACGACACACCACCAACAACGGGCAGTTAAAAACCTAGCCTTTTTTTTTTCATACTATGTATGTAAATGGTATGCTATGGTATATTTAGTGGAGAGTTGGAGACCATGTGCGTCCGAGTATTATTGTAACGACGAGAGGACGAGGGCGACTGCACATAATAATATTATTATCCAAGACGGAGAAAACGGTATTTTTAGACGAGCGCCAGACGCCGGACACTTAGAAACGAGAAAAACAAATCAAATAAAAATAACCATAAATTCACCTTTGACATGGGAAATGTCTCAAAAGCACCGCACACCACACTCGCACTGCCGCGGCTTGAACTTAACACACTACAGCCAACGGTGGCTTTGGGTTTACGGTTATTAATCCGTTTACTTCCATAACTGCTCAATAGAATAAACGTTTTGTAGTAGTTTGGACAGCAGCTGAGTGTGCTTATAGACAATATAATATTATTATCGACTTGAACCGTACAACGCCGTCGAAAACTTTTATGTGGCTAAATATAGTACACAAACACACCATAGGAGGGATGTTCGTCTGCCACAAACTGCGCCTACGAACACTGCCACTGAATTGCGTCTTAGATAAGCCAGGACGTTGACCGTGCGAGTGCACGCACAAACGGCGTTACCATAATGCTTGTGATGTTTACTCTCGTGACTATATAATCGGCGCACAGGGTACATAAATTAGTGCTCGCCGAGACGTTGCATAATAGCATTGAAGATTTGGCTTGAACCTTTGATGTCGTCGGACAATTTATTGGAATCGGGGGGGGGGGGGATGTGAGAAAATCGGATTAAACGAGAGCCCCGCCTCGTCTTCTATTGTTGTTGGAAAGAGATCAATTTTACAGTGACGATTTTTAAATCCGGATTAATTATTTATGTATTTCACTTCTATAAACATGTTAGACGGTGTTGATAATTGTACACGACACTGTAACAAATTTGTGGATATTTATATTTTCAAACCATTTATCTAAAGGGGTTTGATTATCAACAAGACAATGCTCAGCGATTGTTTAAATAGTGCTCGTTCGACTTCTTAGATTTCGATCGCTCTTAAAGGTATGCCGCCGTGTGCATAGGTCGCTTCACAAAAAATACATTCAGAACCGCCACCGGCATGGTGATAAAATGTTTAATTAAAATAAGTTCTGTTATAAATGAGCTGATGCGGCCTTGGACACCGCGGGTTGAGTAACAAAAAAAATACCTAAAATGTAAATCGGTTTCATATCGTCCAGTTGCGTCTCTCTTTTCTACTTGACTATTTGACTATTTTCCGACCCACCGATGATTAAAATATATGTGACGTTTAAAATAAATATTTAGTTTACTGCTGGTCTCTTCATTATACCAGGTACTTTTATTTAAAATTTAATTATTCTGTTATCCCGAAGAAAGGTTGAGGTTAATATAGGTGAGCCGAGAGGGATTAAGATAGAGATTAATTTTGCAACCACTAAGTTTCTGCGGACGCCTTTGTTAGTACGTCGTGTATTGCTCAACTCGCGTCAAGTATCGCACGGAAAACGTACTATGTGTAAATATAAATAAAATTAACGTTCAGGCCGAATTTTGTCGTCTTCGTTTCCAGTGTCTGTAGACATGACATCGTGGCCTTTCGACACATAAGTGTGTTCTACCGACCAGCACAATACGTTCCAAAATACATTTTTAATGTATGTACTGACCCACGTCCCTTAGACCTGTGTTCAAACCCTAGACTCGGGATCCGAGTCTACGGAACGCACTAGTTACAATAGAAAAGAATGTCGAACCGACCTTGGGTCCAAAGAGTGTACTCAGACGATAGAGGAAAAAAACGTTTATCGTTTCAGACGCACATCCGCGACACGTTTGCCTATCGCGCTATACCATGCGGACGTCCGGCCCCGTTTATCGGCTCTAGTCGCCATCACTATCGTATTAAAAAAAAAAAAGTAAAATAATAATATGATAGGCCACTGTGTTTCATCACGGCAGCAGTATATAATATTCGGTCTATACACAGACGGACGTTGCATGTAAACACAAACCGTTTGTGGGTATTATTATTTCAGAGTTGACGACGCGTCCGGAACGTATCGAGTGATCGAAAAACCGTAAGTTTTGATCCGTCCGTCTACCCTTCGCGTGCAGAAGAAACAATATAACATTTATTATTACTCGGAGAACAGCCGATCGATACACACAACTGGTTCGGAATCGAATTAAAAATATCATGTAATACCAAATTATACTATGCGAGGTAGGTATATGTGACATGATTATTATGATGATGGCGATGGTGAAAAATATTATAATTCCAGTGGAATCTAATAGTTATTATTATCGTTCGACTGGAGTGCGGCGCTGGGATGTTGATCGATCGGCAAAGGGGAGGGGGTTGCGTTTCTCGTATATTGTTCGCACGTACTGTTGGCGGTATAGTATTTCGGGTTTTCAGCGACATTTGTCACGGGCGACACAATACCCCCCGAACAATTTTTTTTTTTTTTTTTTGTCGCCGGTTTAACTGGTTTGCTTCCACACAACAATAACACACGCACACTATATACACACGTCCTCGTTCACTGTATCTATATGCGTATGTATATATACAGTTCTTTTTTTACCCCCGCGATCATTTCCGAATAATGACATTTTCGATTCAACAAGCTAAACGTTTCTATTATCGACCGGGTAGCGTCCCGCTGTGCCGTGCCCCGCAAAGGCCGCTGCCGTACAGTGTTTGCTTCGCCTAATGTCGGAATTATTAATGACGCCCAAAGAGTATGCCCGTTGTAGCGGTGGCGAATGTTCGGATGTGTGTTTGCCAACTTCACCTGGCTACATAACGCGCGTACCTATATGTGTGTATACCGGGTGCTACAAAATAATAATTCTGCCGCCCTTGTCCCCGTCCCGTCCCCCGAGTTCACGAAGCCACGTTATTAATAATCGTCGAATTTATCAGGAGTCGGCCGAAGCCGACGCGGATCCCTTAAACTATAATAATATGTGGCCACGGCCACGACGGTTCCGCCGTCCTGGTTTTGCCATGAGACTGCACAAAGATAAAAAAAATAAATAAAAATGTATGTATAAATTGTATATGCGTGTAAGTGTGTACTCTTGCGGCGCGCATACGGTAGGTGGGCACAGCGTGCAAATGAAAATCCCTTAAGACAATTTTGTATTCGTCGAATGTGTGTACCTACACCTTTGTGCTCCCTAGGGAATTTTCCGGTTGACGGTTTTCGCCGCAGACAGACAATAGGACGGAATTTAACCGCATTTTAAAACGTCCTTGGGGCAAAGGTTTTTTTTTTTTATCCAAACGCTTTTGAATTTTCAGGTCGGTTCTCAGATGATAGGTGTTCTGTGTGTTTTTTTGTACCTAATGTCGTACCGTCGTCCGCGTCGGGGTCACATACAAAAAAAAATTAAAACGAGTACGTTGAACTGGTGTTTTCCCGCAACGCATCAAACGTACCTACTCGGAATTATTAACCGGACGATTTATTTTGTGTAATATACATATGAATGGCGAACGACGTTGGACCATTGTGTGGTAATTCATCACAGCCGACAATTTCTTCTCCTCTGGTAGTTACCACACAATAATTATAGCACTATTACAATATGTAGTCTTGTGTCTCGCACGCAATCGACACGCGGCGGCCACTTATCGAATTCGATTTTATTTTTATTACTACTATTTATTTGACTGGAGATAATTTTTTTTTCAAACATTCAAATCCCACAGACTGTTTACATTTTTTCATCGCGGTCCGTCCATCGCGCGGTAACCATTTTTCCGTGTATAGGCCGTCGGTTGGGCCTCACGGAATTGAACCGATGACGACAACGTACGTCGTCGGACGACGAGGTGGGAGGGGGGGGGGGTGAGAGGAGAGGCAGAGCGAGGAGATGATGATGGCGATGACGGGAGGAGAAAAACAGCTAAACGTGTGTAATGTGTTTTTGTAAAGAACTATGTTCAATGATGACTAGTGCTTCTTAGTAGAGGCCTCGTGCCTGCCATAGCAACAAGTGTGTTTGACGGACGTAAAACGATCCGTTGATAAAAATAATATATTATGAGTAAGTAAAAACGATTTGTTTTTTTTCTCTAAATCTATTTCCCTCTCTCTCTCTCTCATTGAAACTTGGCATCGAAGTGTTATCGGACGGACGTTAAAAAAAAAAAAAACATTTGACTATTCCGCGTTTTCCTCTTAAAACGAAAATGTGCGACCAGACTGGGAATAACGATCGATTCGGAAACGCGGCCAGTCTGCAGAATAAATTTGTACGTACCAAAATTTATTAACCATCATTGGTAAGTGATTTGAATCTTTTAACACTACCGGTCCGATTTGAACGCGCGTGGAAAATAATATTGACAAATCGAATGATACATCATTCAAAAGATACTCGACAATAACCCGATGGCTCGTTAATAAACTATGCTGTCGTTCTCCGCAAAAAAAATTATCCCAATTTACTTCCCGTCGGGTCGATCCTTCGCCCGTGACGTTGATATTTGTTGATAATCCGGAGATACGTTATTAACATTTAAAAATAAACACACACAGACAGTCGACCGTCATTTGTCTCTATGTATGGGGTAAACTCGCGGGGAGGGGGCGGTGACGGACATTTTGTTTGTTTTTAATTAACGGAGACGGGCAGGCTTTATATTAATACAATATAAAGCCCATCTACAACTTCCCTCCTAGAACATATAAAAAAAAAAAAAACCACCCGTCATATTTCTCCCACACAAAATTTCAGCGACTCACAAATGCCGAAAAAATAATCCAACAACGTATTTTTTTTTTTCCACCCTTTAGTATAATATATATTTATATATTATATCATACTAGATTGTTTACTATATAGGTGTAGTGCGTTTTATGCACCGTACAAGCATATAATATATTATATATATATACGGATCGTCTGCGGGCTTTGAACCCAAGGTGTATGCACACACACACACACACACACATGACACAGTCTACATAATACATATATAATATATTGTGTATATAAAACATATTATCCTTTGTTCCATACGCATACACACACATTACCATTATGACGTGCCGCCGCCTGTATACGCATAATGTAGCCGGTTAGTGGGAGTACGTTGTGCAGTGCAGGAGAACTGGTTTGTCCGTCGTCGTCGTGGTCTTGAACGTGAGGGGACACAGGGGGTCAAGTGGTGGTGGTCTATCCTGCTGCACCCGGGGGACGACACCTCGTACTTCGGCCCTGTGAACGTTTTCGCTCCACTCCCGTCTCATCTATATTATGCATTTTGCACAATAGTAATCCGATATACGATTTTGGTGTTATTATTATTATTACAATTATTATATGCGCGGCGGCGTTGAGAGGTCAAAGGGACGTGAGAAGAAAATATACCATATCGTCGTTGGTCCCGGCGTTTGCTAGTGTGCGTTATAACCGTCTCTCGCGTGTGTACCTATGTGTATTATTATCTCTGTAAAATAATGATAATAATAATAATAATAATACCTAATAAGAAAAATGATGATAATCGTTATAATTATTGGGCGTTGCTGCTCTTCTCCGGGACGAGTGGTGGTGGTGTTGCCACTCGGGCCGACGCACATACGACAGGCGTCTGAGAAAGAAAAATTGTAAAAAAAAAGAATTAAAAATGTAAAAAAAAAGTCGAAGAATTTGTTTTTGTGCGTTTTTGCGTCGCCTCCGCATTGCTGTTGCCGCCGCCGAGTAAATCGTGCAATGACCTTGCGGCGGCGGCGGCGGCTACGTGTTTTTTCTTAACTCCATAAATTTATTGTTCTCTTTATTTAATTTCTTTTTTTTTTTTGTTTTGCACCGAACTGGCAGTGACTTGTTTTATAATATAATATTACTAGCTTGGTTTTTTTGTTTCAGTAATCAGAAAATTACTGGCGTGCTTTTCTTTTCTCGCATTCTGCCAAACGGTCTGCGCCGGTTATTTAGACATTAATTGTATGATAATAATGCCAAAAACCGAAAACCGCTTTTAACTGAACGATAATAATGAGCAATAACATTATTATGATGAAAATAATAACGCGATAAAATTGTATACATCGTTAGTATTTTTTTATTTTTCATAACCAAAGTGTAGGCTTAAGCTTTACGAATACATGTATTAACATGCATGCTTATCAGTGGTTAACCGTAAGAGACTATCGTATAAGCGGTTTTGTTTTGGTATTTATTTTTTAATAACGTACATTAGACAATATTGTATAGTAATCATTTTAACATTCTGTAGCGCCTTGACGCAACAGTGTATTTTTTCTTAATTATTATTCCTTACCGGCCATTGCCTTAGTGTAAAAATATATTAGTTATTATTATGATCGACCTCGTTGGTAGATTTTTCGACTCTTTCGTGATTTATGCGTTTTCAATGAACTTGGACTACATCGTGTGTTATCGTTGCGAAAGCCGTCTGCACGTTCATCTCTTACTATTGCTATATTATTATACAATGGCAACCGCCACCACCGCCCGGCAACTTACTTACACGACGACGACGACGTTCTTTATTATAACACAATGTGGCTCGCGCACAACATTACAAAAATCATATTGTAATGCAGAAATATAATTTTTTTTTTTTTTATGTTTGTTATCTTTCGTTTCAAGTTTAAACGTATATTGTCTGTATACAAACACATTGTTGCGATGAACTCGACTTGCCAAATTCGACAAACATTCCCATTGTTCGCAAAGCCCGTGCACAGTTATTATAGGAACACTAATAATAACAATTATTGTCTCTTGAAACTAACTTTTCCTCCACGCCGCCGTCTCGACACTCGAGTTATCAAGGGCGAGAGCCGTGATTATTTCTGTTTAAAGTTTATTTTGGATCGACGACAAACGAACGGTAATAAACCTTGAGCACATCCCCGCACGTGCAATCCGACACACAAGTGTTTATAAAATTGTCGTTATCCATAAAACTTTTTGTTGTTTAAATAGCAAAGTAATTGCATTTCAACTCATTGAAACCAAGAGGAGGATGAGGGAGGCGTTATAGTCACTATGTAATATTGTTCACCGCTTGAGGTGAATCTAGAACTCTTCCGACCAGACTGTGTTTGTGTATGCTCCATACAGCAAAGGTCATTGAAAATAATGTAGTCGTTGAGGTAAACCACAACGTAGGTGTCTAATACATAAATACTGTTTTATCATCAATTCCGGGACCAAAAAGCGAAAGTAAAAAATGTCGATTGACCGAGTAGCATACATTTGCATTTTTAACGGATTAGCGAATAAAAAAAGAATTCCGGCGACCGCCGTAGTGCATTATCAATAATAATGTATTATTTATTATATTTATATTGTGTAACAACCAAAATAATATATATTGGTTGTTTCGTATGAATATATGTACACCAGCACCAGATAGTAACCGCCAGAGGTAGACTTATAGATTTTCCACCCTATGCAAATGGTACTATCCGACTTATGATTACAAATTCATTTTCATGTATTGGGATTGTAAAAACCCCTTTAAAAAAAAAAAAAAATCCGATTCCGACCTTTACACATTTCCACCCTAGGCAACCGCCCAAAATGCCTGCTCGTAAATCCACAGCTGGCTATGACTTGTTTTTATTTACAACAAAATTCTATTGGTAATGTTTAGGCACGACATACTGTTATGGGATCTGATTATCTGATCAACCTCACGCAAGTTTCGTACCTGCTTTTTATGTATACCGGAACTCGTTTTATAATGTATTTCGATTGTCAGATGAATTCTTTGCCGGTATCTCGAGATAGCGCGACATAATTTTTTTTTTTTTTATCTAGACATTATCTAATCGTGTCGCCGAGTAGGTATTTTTATGCAATAGTCGCGACCGACTTTGATGTTATGCTGGCTGCTGCGCACTTACGCTGTAATACAATAATTATTGTGATTTGTGGCAACGGTCTGCAGCCGTTTTGTCTGAGCAAAGCGGAAGCGGACACTCGAGGTATTTTTTTTTTTTTTGTCTTATAGTTTCGAAAAATATCTGCGGTGTGTGTGTGTGTGGGTGTATACTTATAGGCGATAGAAAATAGCGCCGATAAAAAACAAATAACAATGGTAATGAACACACCGTGGTCGCGCATTTCCTATGTATTAATATCGTATAGAGTACAATAATGACCATAGTCGCTCTTAACGCGTTTCCCGTAAGAGTAATCCGAGCCCATCCTGCGGGTATAAGTACTAAGTGTACCCAATACACGTGGTGTGTTATATTATGTCCTGTTCGACGCCGCCGTCGCCGATATTTCCTCTGTGTCCGCATCGAAATGCGACACTTATTTTTTCCCATGTCGATCCTCCATATCACATATATGTATAATAATATTCTAAGACGGTGGTAGTGTGTATGCACGTGGTGAAAATAAGCCCGAGTGACACCTTGCCGACGTCGCAACCGCCGTCGCCGACTTTAATGATTCCAGGCACTTATATGTGTATACGGTATCCGCTTTTTTTTCCGTGTGCGTTGGACGTTCCCCTATTTTGTGTACACACAGATCGCCGACGAGACGAGTGGGTACAAGGTTTCTTCGTCGCGGTGTATACGCCCTCGGTCCGTGTGTATGTGCACGTGACGCATACTGTACACCAATAATTATATTATTCGTGTCTCGTTGATAAATCATCCCCTAGCCGCCCAAGACCCCCAACTCATTGGGCCGTTGATGCGATCGAAGAACGATTATTGTTTGTCACGTCAGCAAGACTCGTCACATCAGCGTTTTATTTTATAATTTTTTTTTTTTTTTTTCATAAAAGTTCATTATCGGCAAAGCGATTAAAAATCATTGTACGACGGCAGATAAATATATAACCGTGTACATTTATTTATAAATATACATATTATAGTATGTGCTCGGAAGAGAGTTTATTGCTCGTTCTGCGTAAGAGAGATAATAATAATATATTAAAAAAAAAAAAAAAAAATTATTATTATTAAAGAGGCTAATGGTGTCACACGTACAGAGTGTAATCGTAGGTTTGGCGCGATAAGGGAATATCAAGCGCGGGTTTTATCATTGTTGTTGTGCTTATTATTATTATTATTATAATATGTACAGAAATCCATAAATTCTAAACAGTACATACTGCATAGCAAACACGAGTGCGTACACAGTATATTATATACACCGGCGTGTACATGCCGGAGGTGGTATTTATTGAGCTTCGGTAATCAATTTCAAAAACATAGACTTGAAAATCGAGCGGCAAACTATCATTATTCGAGCTTTGATTTTCAATTGTTATCACTTCATAATAAAACACTTTGTTCCGACTTCTGGTGATTTTCAAATATGATGTATACACATCTAACGGCTATTCGTTGACTCGCTGAACATTTCCGAGGACCGAGGAGAGCGGTCGCTGTCGCCAACAACGATAATAATAAAAACTACTAATAAGACCAACTTGAATTTTCCAACAAAAACCGACCGTGCAATAATTAGTATTGCGGCGACGTACAGTCGTAACGATAACTGCTAATATATATATATAATAAATATATATATATATATATATATAATACACGGTGAAACAACAACAACGGTTTCATAATGCAATTAATATTGTGATTGTAAGCACTCGAGTTACATATTATTATTGTTATACATGCACAACACGGCCGTCGCTGCCGGCGGATCGTGTCGAGGAAAACGCAATATAATAATTGAATACAATAGTTTTACACGTTACTGTGTTTTATTGATAATCCCAATATTGTTATATCCTACACCGCGGCAGCAGCTGTCGAAATTTCGGAAAGAAAACCTAAAATGTTCAATTAATTAGTTGGTTATTACAACATTTTAAACACACACTACTATTGCAATACTTGTACGAATATCGACATAATATGTTCATATTGGAAAACGTTTGTGTCAATTTCATTTTTAATATTCTCTCCCCTTCCCTTCCCTTCCCTCCCCTCGTGTTGACCGATTACGTTTCGCGCGAATTACAAAATAACTATAATATTATGTACACAAAACGGCATTCGTGAAAATTAAAATAATATTTGTTTACTAGCGACAGTGGGTACACAAATAATTACTACGATTACCGGCTTGGTTTTTTTTTTTTTTTGTTGATTTTGCAATGCAACCGTTATCGCGTGGATTTTCATAAATATACAAATTTATTTTTCAATGAAATTCAAATTATTACTGTTGTGCGTTGAATTCCAAAACTCGTTCGCACGTGGTTAATGCTTTCTGCAGTATAGCGGTAATAATAATAATAATACAGAGTGATTCACCAACTCATTTTTAATGTTATTATTATTATTTAACATGAAAATGACTCACCGTCGTTGAGTTATTCTTATGCGGAAGTAGAGGCAGGCGGAGACTAACTGTTCGGTTATAATAATTAAACGGTCCACCCCCGACCCCCCCCCCCAAACTCCTCAAATCGCTCTGGTAGTTTTACTACGCCATTATTCATCAACCATTATTTAACCCCCCCCCCATATCGTGTCTGTTAACTGTGTTTTAACAAACGTCGCGTTATTAGATTTATTACAGATCACAAAGGTACTTAAAACATTAGAGCATTTTACGGTGAACTAATTATCCAAAATGAAATCTAATCATACCAGTTACAAAAAAAAAACTATCTATTGCCTACATAGTAATAACGTATATTATTTTATTATAATAAAATAACACATTGTAAAATACATTATGTAGTAATTTCTGTTAGTTTTATCATTATCAACGTATGTATACATTATTTTTTTGATTGGAAAACAATTAACACAAACGTTTCAATTGATCGATTGCTAAATATCATAAATTATTGTCAAAATATTTAGAAAATGTTTACATTTTTCATCTGACGTTAATCTCGCATAACTTTATAACACTCGAATTGATATAATTATTTATGTGTAATTTTAATGCTCGACCAACGACAATTTGATACCGCCGCAGTTGACCCACATCTATACCTAATTTAAATCTCTCGCGAGGGTCGAAACCGTAATGTCAGTTTTCGATTTCAAATGGAAGTGTGGTGTTTTTAATTACAAACGATCATTTACCGTTAATAAGGCCGAGCGCTAACTAGTTAGAAAGTTTTAAACTTATGTTTTTTTTTTCTAGTAACTCGTAACATTACTATTTGATACTTTTTAATTTTTATATACGTTAATAACCAATATTTAACTGTCCGGTTGGATTTTTATTAGTGCACAAATTACGAGTGTCACAGTAACTTTCCAAGTTACCCACTGCGAATGCAGTTGACATCAACAATGTAAGCAAAATCTATACAAAATATTACAATTGATATAGAAAATTGCACAGTATGCGAAATAAAACAAATAAAAAAACGGAAGAGGCCTATAACAACCGCCTTACGTACACGGTAGTGTAATATTTTCAAAATTCGACACCTCTTCGTTCGGTGGGCGGGGTGGAGGGGGTTTCAACTTGCAGTATATAGGTGGTGGTGCACGGTGAGGAAATATGTAAAAAAATATACTTCCGAATATTTCCGTTTAGAATGTCTCTAGAACCTCCGTTGTTGAGACGTGCACGTTAAAGGGACCCGTCTTTTACATGGTGGTGAATCAATGCGTTTATACGGGGTTACGGTCAGATGCGGTCGTCGCCGGGTGACAGACGGGGAAGGGGTGAAAAACGCCACAGAGAGAGAGTGAACTACCTAATGAAAATAATATTTCAAGAAAAAAAACACACACACATTGCATGCATACAGCAAACGCTTACGGGAACGTGTACCGGCAGAGAGCGCTTAGGTCGGCCGGGCCGGCGCACGGTCGGGTCCCATCACCTGGGCTACCGATTCTCCGTCGTCGCCACCGCCGGCAGACGATCACGCAGTTCAGTAGATCGGCCGGTTCCCACCGTCACATATTATATTCGTGCAGACGTTCTCCTCAACGTGAGCCGGTTCAAAAAAAAAAAAAAAAAAAATATATAGATATATATAACGATAAAAAAAAAAAATATATCTAATCGAGAAGAAATTAATATTTATGTTTTTTTTTTTTTTTTTTCATATTATAATTTTTAAACGTGTTGTCCGCTCTGTTAAGTTTTTCATTTTATCAAATAAAAAAAATAGTAATCTGACCGTAGAAAAATTATACCCCCGTCGGCGCTAGGGAGTTGAGATATATAAGAGAAGAAGTCGCATCGTTTTATTTATCGTCGTCCACACTCCGGCACGCGTGTGCGTTTAAAATAAATATTATAAGAAAAAAAAAAATTAATAAGAAGTTTTGTTATATTTTTCCTCGCTCGCTCGCTCGTTTGTTTGTTTTTTTTTTTTTTTTTAATTTTATTTTATAAGTGTTATTATTATTTAATATTACATTTTTCTTTACGTTTTAAAATATCGCCTTCGAAACACGGTTATTCTACGTGTCGTTGTTGATGTCATTACTATTACGCATCACGAACACTGGTACACACGCTTAACTACTATACCACACCAGGACGACTTTGGTGGTAAGTTTAATAAAAAAAAAAAACGGTCACTTCAGCAGCAGTGTCCGTCGTCGCAGTCGCCAAATAGGCTTTTATCGGAATAGTTGTTTGACTTTATTATTTTTTTTTTATATTGTTCACTCCTATTTATCTCGGTCGACTGTAATATTGTTAATTCCCACGTTTTTATCGCACCAGGCGCGGAATTTCCTCGTGTCGTGTGGTCGTCGCCTTTTTACACCCGCCCGCCCGTTCACCGTGTGCCGTGTGTATAATAAAATGAAATATTGTTATTGCCCGCGACAATGTAAATATAGCATCGACTAATGTGGAAAAATTGTTTTTTTCTCTGTTACAGAATGGAATTGAGAAGACCGATTTGTTATAATTTGTTGAACAGTGTCAAAGGTAAGCACAAACGAGAAATTGTTATTTTTATCTTTACCCCGCCATCCGTATCAAATAATAATTAGTATAATATTGTACTGTCGCTTTATTTGGTCGGTCGGCGAGGGTTCCGTAAACGGATATCGGCGGGTAAAATATTATAATATTAACCAAAACTTATAACTTGCGCGAACCAACCCTTTTAAGTCTTTTTTTTTTTTTGCTGTTTTCGAGTTGGGTTTTTGTCGTGATTTGAACAAATTGTATTTTTATACAAAACGTGTTTTTATTTATTTTGACCACCTACCTATCGTCGGCGGCCGCCTCGTGTTCTCGCATTCCATCACACGGCGGTGGTGGTGGTGGTGCATTGTTGGTTTTTTCTTTTTTTATTATTACTATTTACTGGAGGGAGGTTAACGCGTCGGGGTCCGTCGTTACTCGTTTTGTTAGTTAAAAAGGAATCAGCTGGTAGTAGAGGTACCTTTGTGCGATCCGTTTTTACCTGTACCGCCGTCGTCCACCTTTCGGACTACCCTAGACCCGTAGAAGACGACGGTATTTGCGCAGTTGTCGCCCTCGGTTCGTTTCGGTAATCACGAACCGACGTTGTTTTTGTGCTCTGTGGCAATTAGAAATTGTTATAAATTATATATATATATATAATATATGTATGTATGTATTGTTATCGTGGTGTAACGTCGAGTCGATAAACCACACACACACGCGCGTTTGTAGCGTAATCGCACCATATTATTCGTCAGTCGACACACGCACAGAGAAAAAAATTAAGCAAAAAACGACGACGAATCTGCTGAATTTCGATAAACGCTTTTCCACAAAATTCGAGTAGCCGTTTATTCGCATTAATCGTTTTTTCTGCCGAACCGGTCGGTTGTTTAAAATAAAAAAAAAAAACATTTTTTTTTTCCCCAACAGTAATTGTTATCATCATTATTATTGTGTCCCTCTCGCCGCCCGGCCCGTACATGCGAATCGATGATGCAACACGCGCGATATAATTATTATTCGCTCGCTCGGATTTTCGAGAACTCGTCATAAGCGCAAAAAAAAAAATGTGTCAACGCCTAGAACAAATCCGTATTTTTCCCCATTATCAGCGCATTATTATGTTACTCGTGATAATGAGAATATTTTTTATTAACGTCGATGATAATGGCAGCAGAGGAGGGTGGGGTGGTAAAACGTGTGTGCGGGCGCTATGCGAAGGCACGTGGTGGTGGTGCGCGCTACAGTCGCCTAACCGCCGCGTTCTCTCGTATGGCGATGTATGTGTGACCGGTCGACAACCTCCCATGAGATCATTTCGTCTGCGGATCGCATTCGACCACCGACCAATCCGTTTTGTTGTCGTACGACCGAGATCGTCGTCGTCGTCGTCTTACCGACCAATGTGTGTAGCACATCCGACCCGGTCGTGTCTTTGTTTGTCGTCGCCGCCGCCATCGTCTGGGTAGGGGCACGTTCTTTGTTTCGGACGGATGCCCTCCGTTCGTCCTCCGCCGCCGCCGCCGCCGCCGCCCGTCCTTTCGTCCTACACCAATTATTATTGTTGTTGTTACGGTCGACCGGAGAGGCTCAGCCGCCGACGACGTCACGGTCCATCTCTGCCGAAGATATTACCTTTGTCCTTCCAACAGGTCGACCACCCCGTGTTGTTCTATCCAATGCGCGGCGTTGTCGTTGGAAATCGTTTAGTTGCCGACTCCCACACACACACACACACACACTCATTAATCGTGAGAAAACCGTCATAGCAATAGGTACCTATTTTTCAAAAAAAAAAAAAAAAAAGATGTCATAATCCAAAAAGAGGGGGCGGACTTGTAACGAGTCTTCGTCGTCGACCGCGGTGGTGCCGCCGCCGGCCTGGAGGTTAGGGTCATAATAATATAACATCACGGTGTTTTCGTGTGTTTCTTTTTCAAGGACGACTAGACTTTCTCCCGCCGCCACAGCCTTAACGTGTACAGTTGAGTAACGTCCGCCGCGCCGCCTCAATTTTTTTGTTTATGTAATCTCTCTCTCTCCGTCTCCTTTTCTCATTCGAGTCGCTCTTTTTATCTGTCCGCATCTCTTCGATCGCAATAATAAAACGCCGGAGATCCGACCGTGTCGTGTGTATGGTTCTCGTTGTACGTGCATCATAAGCGGGGAGAAGCGGTAAAGCAATACCTTCTTAACACTGCGTTACCTTAACACTGGAAACGGTTTAATAGCAGCCTACTCGAAGTGTTCCTTTTTCCATGCGTGTATTATATTACAGCCATATAAATATATGGCTATAATGTATGTAATAAATAGAGAACGACTTGCGTGCCGGGGCCACCGTTGTGTATGCGCAAGAGTATTAAAAAATAAAAAAGGACAGTGAAGGGGAGGTAGGTAGGCTCATTGCCGCGATAATAACATTAGGTCGTGCGATGACGGCGGCGGTGAGTTAATCCAAACACGACGAGTTCTTCTCTTGTTTAGGCCAAAAAAAAAAACCAGCTGGTGCCAAACCCAAGCGACGGCGAACGGCAGCTACCGGGTGGTACCAAGACCGTTTTTATTAGTAATTTTTTTTTTCTTCGTATTTTTAGAATCTCACACGACACACGTGGTGTCTCTCCGGTGTTGCGCTCAATTCGAAATCGTGGCTTATGTTGATACTAGGTTATTGCATATACCTAATTTATTATGTTATCAAATACTTTATATCTTTAAAAATATAAATGAATTCGATTGGCCTCCTTCGCAGTGCCATCGATTGTTTTTATTATCGAAAATTTAGGGGCCTAAATACAAAAACCGGGTATTAAAAAGTTAGGTTCGTGGTATCCGTCGGCAAAACGTTTTTAGTAAAGCGCTCGCACACGGTTTGTGGAAGCAGTCCTGGGGAGATGGTGGGGGGGGGGGGGGGGTGGGGCACGAATCCGTGACTGTAGTAATCGTTTGTCGATGAATTAACCAACCGAAAGGAAAACATCCTTAGAAGGACAAACCGCCGATGACCGTCGGCTGTTATTTGTTTTTAATATGTTTTATGTCAATACCGGTGGGGACCAATTCTCAATTACATCAGCTGCGGCTCGACAACGGCGCTTTGTCGATGAAATCGAAATATTAATAATGAGATAATAACCATCGTGATTATTATTGCTAATAACACGTGTTGAATGTCCATTATAATATTATTATGTCGTGTACAAAAATAAAAAAAAAAACAGAAGACAAACCGAGCGCGCGATCCTTCGCCGTGGTGGTGTAGAGCACATGTTAGAAAACGTCTCGTCTAGTTTTTTTTTTTTTTTTTTTAAATTAGTATTGATCCTCGGACGTGCGGTGCGTGCATGATGTCGTGCCTTGGCCCTTGTGATTATAATAATATTACAATGTGTACGATATTATTGTATTGTATGTTGCATTATATATATATATATATGTACATGTGTATAATATGTAGTAGAGGTACGTCTGCAACGAGTAGTTCCCAAAACGCGCCGCATCCTGATCGTCGTACACCGTCGTCAGTGGTTCCCAAACCGACGGCCGAGTAACACGAGATGTATAATGATTTTTTTTTTTATTCGACGCGTCTGTTTTAATTTTTTTTTTAAACGTTTTCAACGCTTCCATTGTTTCCTATCGGTTGCTACACGATTGTAAACGTGTAGAAAATAGTGGTTAACTCTAGCACCGACATTTAGTAGTAGTTAGCGTTGCTTACACGAGCCGCCGGTATCGACGCTGACGACGCGGTAACTAACCGTGTATTTTTATTAGTATTATATTATTTTGTACATTATTATTATTATTATTTTCCTTTGTTCGTTACGGGACTGATCCTTTTACGCGTATGACTCACGCCGTTTTATCGTAATGATTATTATTATTATTGTCGTTACTCCCACGACCGGCGGCGGCAACCACCAGTAATGGTTATAATAAGTATTTCATTAATCGTGGTAGCACGCAACTGTCGGGGCATGTGTGTAGGGTGAACGAATCCCAAAGGGTTCAATGGGGTGAGAAAACGTTAATTCGCGCGCCAAAAATACCGAGATGACCACCGGTGTGTGTGTGTGTGTGTAATTTGAAAAATAGCTGCCAACATTTTGGACGAGACGACGGGGCTGGCTCGAGTACACACACTCGTCTATAATAATGGTTTAATATTAATGACACATAATTTATTGTACACACAGTATCTGCCAACGTACCGCGACACTCGAAGTACTTAACATTTAAAGTGTTAGTTTTTAATTTACCGGTAGTTTGATCATTTTGGGAATTTATTACACAGAAACGTAGCCAATAAATCATTTTCATTGTTAGTTGGATTACATTTTTTTTTTTTTTTTACACTTGGTGCATAGTGCCACGGTACTCTTGGGACATGCTGTGTACACAACACGGAGATGTCAATGGTTTTGTAAATGAATTAATTCCCAGTAGGAGTGCGTAGTAGTGTCGTGTCTTCCTCGACCATAAGCTGTTTTTTACTTGGCCGTCCCGTAGTTATTGTTTTTGGAGAAGGGGTTACTACTGGTCCATCTTCTCTCGGTTTCCACCGCATTGGCGCCATTTGTTGTTTATATATACCTACATATCTACCTTTGAGTCTCGATTATGAATTTCGCCCCTGTTTCCCAGTTCCCACCTTCTTCTTCGCTGTTCCGCCTTAGCTATTCGCAAATGATGAGGTAATACGCTTTAAATATATTAAAATACGTGTGTTATAACAACACAACATATGAGCGGTTTGCCGCCGTCGTCACTGCCACATGTCGGAGGGACCACTTTTATTTTTATCCGGGCGTTAACCGTTGCCGTCGTCGTCGCAACCAGTATAATATTTTAATTCTAGAAATCACAATAACCAGTGTGGTCTAGTACGCAGTATTATTATATATTTTAATTTTAGCCGCTTCTATTTTGTCTTTTTTCTCCGGGTACATTCGACAATACTGCTCTGGTAGGTAGCAGTAGTATTGTGTTATTGCTAAATGCTACTTTAACGTTGCCGCACCCACGACTTCTTTCTTGACATAAAAATGAATGTATCATAATCATAATAACATATATAATATTTATTACTACTGTGTGTGTTTGGCGAAAAGTTGCGAGGGGATCGCGTTAGCGTGCAACAGTTAGTTGCGTCACTATTACTATGAATTAAGTAAAATTATTATGATTGTATTTATCCAGTACGCCGCAATGTCTACAATTTTTGCAATGTTTCTCAGTATCCGTGAGAGTGGATAGAAAAATGTATATCGTGTGATGATATGATGACGCTTGGCCCGTTTGTTCGGGGCTCGTCTCCGACCTTGTCGTGTACCGGAAGGAATTCTATTCACACAATAGGGGAACGGGTGGAGACATTGCGGTTACTATTATTAGTATACTACATATTATATTTGCCAATTCATAATACCCAAAACGAGGACGGCGGTGGCCATCGTCTGTACACTACTTACGTCATTCGTTTTTTACCTAAGCAAAGCGGCGACCCCGTTTCATCGATTGTGTGTGCGACAAAGTGTATGTATTACATTAATGTGTACCACCGACTAATATAGTAATCCAGCGGTGATCTCTCGGCTGTCGTATTGAAATTATACCGTGTTTTAAGTTCCCCGTTCGTGTTCATAACACCACTCTTGACGAGGCGCGTGTCCACGTGGAGAACACGTCGTCGTCCTTAATTAATATACGTTTCGTATACGTCAACCGAGTTGATGATGATGACAGCGGTTATGTAGGTATGGATGCCAATAATTTATTGTTACTATCTATCATAGACACACACACACACACCTTGTTGTAACGCGTTGAATATATTATTATTGTAGTCTGAGCAGTTTTTTTTTTCTCTTCTCGTTTACCCCCCCATCGTAGGCGAACGGATCAAACGAAAATACTGTCGGCCTCCCCTCCCCCTCGTCCCCTTAAGATATCGTTTGATTCGAATGTCTGTCGTTATTAACTTTTGTATTTTCTTCGCTGCTCGACGCTCTGCCCTGGGCCAATACGACATGACTTGTGTTCCAAAAACAAAAAGTGGGTTTTCTATTTTCGTTTAATAACGCCGCGACGATACGCGGGGGGCGTGAAGGTTGGTTTATTGTTGTCGTCGTCGTTTGATGGTCTTGGCGGAAAGGAAAAGTCTACACGCCCAAGCAGTTTTCCGGCCGAGGACCTTGCGCTTCGCGTGACTAATAAGCGATTTCCCACCAGTTGCCGGGCCCGGTCGATCGGCCGCCGCCACCGCCTCCTATGACCTTCACGGTTTATCGCGTACCCGCCACCCGTTCGCCTCTTTGTTGTTATTTGATTTTTTTGTTTTTTTTTTTATCACCGAAATCCACAGATTTGTTTTTTCCGGTTTTAGCTTCGAGTCACTATCTCCATATGCCGTGTGAGCGCTTTGAAGACTATTTTTGTTTCTATTTTAATAACAAACACACGCGTTGTAACAGCGTCGTCGTCGTGGGCACGCCCGTTACACGTCACCCGGTCGTGTGCCGCGACCGACGACACGTCGGGGGCCGACTGCAGCTATGATTTTAATATTACAGCGGTACTGTTTAATATAATAATAACAATATTACTATTATGCATGTATTATGGCGCTTTGGCCGAGTAGAAAGTAGTAGACGAGGCGCCCCATAAGTACTACCACCACCGCACAATAATTCGTGCCATTGGGTCATGTATTATCTCTCCTCCACTGCGGGCGCGCGCACGTTGTGTTTGCACGCTCGAAGGTTACATTGTGTGTGTGTGTGCCAGCCCCGTTGGCCGACTTTGGCAATTGCCGTGTTGAGCAACAACCCTCCTCGGCCACCGTCTACTATCGCCTGGTACGAAAAGTCTTGGGACTGACCGAATGCTGCTGCTGCTGTTGGTTCTCGTCGTCGTTTTCCATTCGATCGGTTCATTGGAGCACATCATAATATCGTTTGGCGATTCCGGCCTCGGATTATTCGCCAAACGTGTCCTCGTCGAAAAACGACTTCCTGTGGAGCGCAGCACGGCGGCGCCAACGGACCTTTTCGACGAATTTCACACCACCTTTTATGACTGCAGCACACCGTGCTCTTGGTGCACTTGGTGGTGTGTGTGTGTGTGTGGAGTAAGGTATTATTATGCGTTTGTTCGTTTTCACCATCGGTAACGTTTCCAAAAGACCTTGACACGCACACGTTTTTTCTCGGAGAGACGTCTCGTCATAGGTTGTGTGTGTGTGTGTGTGTGTGCGAATTCAATACCGTATTCTCTCTATAGGACGTCGTCGTTGTTTGTGTGTGCAAAAAAAAAAAAAAATATTATTACACCGCCGTCGACCTAATGACCCAGTTACACACGACCGGGAGATAATTAAGAAAAATAATAATCACTTTTGTATTATGGGTTGTGTTGTTATGCGTTTGCGTCCAACACAAGTACACACACACACACACACACTATATATATAAGTAGGTTTTTTATTTTTTACTCGAAAAGGATACGGCACGGTCGTCAGTGCGATTGTAAATAATTATACATTAGGTCATCCGCAAACGTTGTGCAATATAATTCAGCGCTTATAAAAAAAAAAAAAAACGATGAGTGAAATTTTATAAAACCGTATGAGCAACCCGAATCTCGTCATCGGTGTCGTCGTCGTTTACCGTTTTCCCCTCCTCTCCCGTCAGTGGTTCCTATCTAACCCGCGCTTGATTATTATCGGCACTCGCCGTTGAATTTGTAGTCGAGAACAATTTGGCATTCGCCATTACCGTTTGATGTGTGTTATGAGAAAAACACACACACGTTATCATGTGTATCATCTACACGTAGTGCGCACCATCACGATAATTAGAAAAAAGCATCGATCGAATAGTGATATTTTTGTGAGTATCAGTATTTTTTTTTTTTTTTTTGTACACTTTGTAAGCAGCGTTATAACAATAACGGGACGCGCTTGATGTGCCTCGATTTTCTCGCCCGTGATGGATTTAGAGCAAAAAGAGATAACCTTTTTGGAGGGTATGTCGGGTTTTAAACATATTTTCATGTATAAAAGTTAAATGTTTTAGAACAGTAAAAAATGTATTTTTCCACAATTTGATGTACGTTTAACGTCGAATACGGTGAAAAGGACCGAAAGATTGCGTTTCTAGTGATTAAAAAAATTGGTTTTTGTATAAATGTCGCCCTTTTTCATAGACATTCATGACAAGACTATAAGTTTCCCGGCAGGGGTGCGCTTACCGTGGCGTGTTAGACCCTGTTGGACCACAGCCACCGGTTTCGACACCAGTCCGGGCGTAACCGACCTGAATTTAAACTTTTATTTTCGTCCTCTCTAACTGCAAAGCACACCGGCGACGCCCTGTGTATAATATGTTTTTTTTGCCGATACCGACTTTGCCGCTGTGCCTTTCACTACAACCGTACACACACACAATAAGAGGTTGTGGGTACACTTACAAAAGAGCAGGTGACTCGCCGCCAGGTGTTGTTGGGGCGCTCGACAAAAGGAGTGTGCGATTACGATTGTTGTTTCGCGGTTTTGTAACGTTAATTTTTTTTTTTTTGGCGCCGAGTATACATTTTTAATTTCTTCGAACCGTAGACTTTTGCAACCGAGAAGTTATATATATATATATATATATATATATATGCCGGCTGGCTGGAGGACTTTTCAAGTACGTCGTAGCTCAAAGCCTCGGGTCACGCGAACCGCCTATAGTGTCGCATACGTTTTATACCTGATAGAAAAAATAATATGTTAAAACAACGCTATTCCTAATGTGTTTGTGTGGAGAAGTACTCGCTAACACAACAATAACAAATTCAATATAATATAATATTGGTAATCGTTTTTGAGTATCGCCGATAATAGTTTTGACAATAATAATAATTAACGAGTGTGCGACGCCGAGATTATTGTATTTATTTGCCGCGCGGCCGTGCCTATTATAATTATTAACGATAATATATTATTATTTCCTCTATTCGGTATGAGACGTGCGTCGTTTCTATAATATTATTATTATTATTATTTGTTGCGGTGATATATTATACGACGGGGTGACGTCATCTGCCCCACACGGTGGTCGCAGTCAGCCGTCTCTTGTATGTGTGTGTGTGTGTGTGTTAACGACTTCCGTTTGTGACACACTCTTGTGAGTTGTGTGTGTGTGTGATTCAATATTCTAAATGTGTTTTAGCAAATCGACTTGATAAATACTAATTGTAGCTGTCGTTTTTTGAGTTTTTTTAAATTTAGATCAAGGCAGTTGGGGGGGGGGGTTTGGGTGAAATTGACGACTGGCCGATGAGCGCGCGCGCCGCTTCGTTTTCGACCTACCGCAACACGACGGGGCGCCAAGGTTAAGGTCCGCCACCGGTCGGGCGGCGGCGGCGGAGGTCGCGCTCTACTAGCTGTTGGCAACACTGTCGTCGGTGTCGGCTGACCACAAAACGAGTCGTCGTACCAGCAGCAGGAGCTCCTTGCCGTAGTCGATCAAGGTTTTTTTAATAAGAGAAATAAAGTAAATTAAGATCACAACACCGTGTAAACAAAAACAGTATATATGTATAACAATAGATTAAATATAATAACCCAATAGGGACTTTTGTAATCGGTACGGTGTGATTTTGTTTTTACGTTTGGCGTCACGTACGCACGGCGTTGTCTGCCGGTAATGTGTGTGTGTGTGTGTTTAACGGAGAACAAATAAACACTATTGGGGTCATTAAATAATAATAATAATTAAAAAAAAAACTGCCGCGCTCGATTGTTCGTCGTTTTAGTGTGTGTGTGTGTGTGTGTGTGTATGTATGTCAATTGGGTCACTTCCCGAGTTGTAATATATTGTTTTATTATCGAAAATAGCTTTATGCTTGCGGATAACCGCTGACAATGAGTATAGGTAGATTATACCTTGTATAAAGTTATAGAGCATAATCCGAAATTCTCCATTACCGCCCTTTGTCCGGTTCTCTCGTGCCCTAAACGCGATTCAATACCAACGCGGAAAAACACCACCACTTCGGACCTCGTGGAAAAATAATTTTTACATTTTATTATTTTATTACAACATCAAATTCGGATAAACGTATCGATCCACCGCCGCCGCCGCGCCTCTTACCGCCCCGAACGGTTACGGGGGGGGGGGGTTGTTTTTTTTCACGTTTAGGGGAAAGTGGAAACGTTTTTTTCATTATTTTGGCGTTTGAAAGTTGTGGCGGCGGTCGTCGACCCTCGCAGTTATTGTCCTCTCGGCGGGCGCCCGGGCTCAAGGTCCTTCTCCTCTCCATCTACATCCCCCTTTTTATACCGTGCGAATCAATATACCGCCGCCGCCGCCATATACGTTTCTCCCTGTTGCTGCTGCTGCTGCCGCTTGTGTATGTACCCTGTGTTTCGGCCGCTCTTCAACCCCCTCTCCGTCCGTATAGGGTGCAACGGTGGTGGCGGCGGCGGCTACTACTATTACTACTGCGCCGTTGTTTCAACAACAATAATAATAATAATATCCGTCAAGAGACGTGTTCAATATTAATATTGTAAAACGGCAACGACGACGACGATAGTCGGTCGACTTCGTCTTGTGTGTGTGTGTGGTTTCTCGGAAACGGTCGGTCAGACAACAATAAAAAAAAAAAAAGAGAAAGACCAATAAAACGACTTGGGGGGGGGGGAAAATGTTATGGCGAAATAATAATAATAATAATAACGAGCCCGGGGATGTGTCGTGTGACCGACCGCCTCTGTCCTTTGTGGCGGGGGCGGGTGGACGGCATGAGGAATGTCTAGACGCGTTCGGTCTGCGCCAAGGTCGTCGTCGTCGTCGTCTGTCGTCTGAAAATAAACGCGAAAAACGAACAGTCTTAAATCGCCGAGACCAGTTATTATATAGCAGCAGTGGTCGAGAGAGACGGGGGGAAAAAAAAAAGACCACCCGGGTCAACGTGCGCCGGTGGTTATGTCTTGCCGTCTAAGGAAATATGTCTCGACCGTGTGGCGTTTTCACTAACGTAACGCCCCGTATCGTTGAAGGGTAGCTTTTGTTTTTCACCGGCCGGCGGGGCTCACTGTCGCCTTGGTGGTGTATGCCGTTACATACACCAACAACACAGGAGCAACTAGTTGCCGTGGAAACGCCGGCGATCGACCCCCTCCGTGTTTGTATACACACACACACACACGCGCTTAACACAATATTCCCCTTTATCGTCGCCCCCGCCTTCCCCGCTTCACCGATCGCCCATCCCTGTTCATAATGCATTTCCCCGACCCGAGCGAAATCGTTTCCTTGCGCTCGCTCTCCCTCTGTCGAAAATCCACAGCGGTTAAACGTTATTTATTTTCAAACACTATATATATATGCCCACCGTGCGTGCGTTGTGAGAAGATTTTTGGTATTTCGAAAAACCGAGATTATAGCGTCGTACACCGCGCGCACCCGAAGGAGAAATGACAATAAAAAAAAAAAAAAATGAAAAACGCCGGAGCGACAAAGAAAAAAAAACCCGCTCAATGCCGGCGGATCCTTTTAAAACATTTTTACTTAATAAACGCGAAAGGATATTTATATTATATTGTGCGTGTTTGGGTGGAGGGTAGTAAAAAGAAATGGCCGTCACAAGAAAGAAAACGAAGGGAACATTGCAAAGGATGGGCCCCCCCGTTGACGCGATATTTCTCACAAGGTACAAGCACTCCGCGAAAAAAAAAAAATACTACTCGGCGGTCTCATTACCCTACAAATTGTTTAGTTCTCATAGTCGCGCCCGGTGCCACCGTCAACCAGTATATGTCTTGTGTGTGTATATTATTATTATTATAATAATATAAAGTAAACCCCATGTCAGTCATGTGTGTGTCCGAAAAATTATGTTAATCCTCGTACAACGTTAATCGACGTATTAACAAAAGCGTTTTTATTCCGTCATCATTATATTATTTCCACTCAGGTAGACGACAGCAGAGCCCGTTCTCTGGCGGCGGCCCCTCCTGAGTAGCAAAATAAAAAACGTGTTCGCACCGCTTCCATTGTCCATATCGAAAAATAACGGCAAAACCAAACACACACGCCTAGGCCGAGCCATATGCGTAGTGGCCGGTTCAGTCTTCCAAGTGTCTTCCGGCGTGTGTGTGTGTGATGTCGAGGGGGTGGCGCCAACCTTTTTCCGCAGGAAATATAATAAAAAAAAAACTCTGTTTGTCAATGACGATAAACAAAGCGACGCGAAACGAGAGTAATGATGTTGGCATTGTTGTTGTTGTTGTTGTTGTTGTTGTTGTATCGAGATGTCGCGCAAGTTTTGTAACGGACAAAAACGGTTTTGCGGTTCGTTGACCCCTTCAACCGCTGTCGTTGTTGTTGGGCTTTAGTCACGAACAACGACAGTGTCAACGCACACACGGGCGACGGGAAGCGCGTGCGCCGCGTGTGCAAAGGGGAAGCGGCCGACCGCGAGTGGGTGCGCGCAGGTGATGGGGAAGCGTGAGGTCGACGGCGGAAGCGGCAGTACTGCTGCCGCCGTTGCTGATGATGCTGCGTCGTCGGCGGTTACCATGGTAATCTCGTGTAACAAACGGCGTAGTGTTGTTTACCGCGGTCGGTCGGTTCGCGTATGATTTGACGGCCGCAATAAATCCACCTATCGCCGGGGTTGTGCGCTCCCTCGTTGTTGTTTTCGTCCCCGTCCGCCGCCCTCTGTGCTTGCTGTTAATAAACGTGACGCAAATAATAACGACGAATAGCGGGGCTCGTTAAAGTTGCGGTTACACCATTTGCAAAAACGACTTTGCTCTTTGGTTCTCTTGGAACCCGTCGAAACAACATGTTAGACTATTGCTAATTTAGTATTAAATCGGGTGGTGTTTTTGTTTAGCCGCTTCCGTCTAAATACGTTGATCTCGCCCCTTTTTGTTTTCTATTTTATGTATTTTCGTTGATCATATTGTCGTTGGGGACCGAGTTATTTATCATGAGGTTTGTTTTTTTGCAGATTTAACCCCGTTGGATTGAACGATGGCTTCTCCGACGCCATCTCTCGATTCTCTATCCGGATTCAACACGTTCGGGCCGGACTACAATAGGTCTTTGTCGTCCAGCCATTCGCCAACCGACTCAGACAGCAGCGGTTCTGGCGTATCGACCGGCGGCAGTGGAACCAGCACGAGCAACACCGGCGGCGGCGCCCGCAAGTGCCAGTTGTGCCATGAGATATTCTCCAACCCGAGAGTACTGCCTTGTCTACACACGTTCTGTCACGCTTGCTTAGAGAGCAACCAGGACCAACCGGAAAAGATCACGTGCCCCAATTGCCATCAAGAGTGCATTCTCACCAACCGCGGTATATCCGGACTGCTGCCGGACTTCACGGTCTCCAGCGGCTCCATCGAGGTCAACCCGGACAAGTTTGCGGGTGTGTGCAAGGGCTGCAAGAATCTCAACACCAACGTGGTAGCTTACTGCTACGACTGCCAGCAGACACTGTGCGCTAATTGCATGATGGCGCACCAGTTCATGAACTGTTTCGAGGACCACCGCCTGCACGGTCTGACTTTCGACAACGGCGACGACAACAAAAGCGCGTTCATACCGACCACGGTCGGCGACCGCGTAGTTTTCTGTTCCCGGCACAAGAACGAACCGCTCAAGTACTTCTGCCGCACGTGCAACGTGCCCGTTTGCAAGGAGTGCACTCTCAGCGATCACCAGTTCAGCATGCACGACGTCGAGCATCTCAGCGACATCGGCGTCAAACTGTTGGAGGTGCTCAACGGCACGGTGCAAGAGAGCAAAGCCAAGGCCACCGACATACGCAACATGGTCAAGAACATCGAGCACACGTCAAACAAACTGCAGGTGCAGTACCACAAGGCACAGAACGAGATCACCGAGACGTTTGCGTTCTACCGGTCCATGTTGGAAGAACGCAAGCAAGAGCTACTCAAAGAGGTGGAGAGCGTTTACAGCGCGAAACAACTGACGTTGACCGAGGCCTCGCAAAAGGGCCTGGAAGTGGTCGACAAGATCTATCAGACCGGCGAGTTTGTTGACAGGCTCACCAAAAATGCTAACGTAGTCGAATGCTTACTGTTCAAGAAGCTGCTCGACTCGAAATTGCAGTCGTTGATGAGCTACGAACCGGACAACAGCGTGCAAAACATATGCGACCTGGAATTCGTGTCCAACTACCAGGCCATTCAGGTGGGCGTCAGAAACACATTCGGGTACGTCCGATCCAGTACCGAGTTGGGCGTCATCGGGCCCGGCAAACAGCCGCCCATCGCTCGGCCCACCAACGGGTCGCTGATGAACGGAAATTCGACGATCACTAACGGCGGCGGCTGTATGAACGGCTCGTCCGACATAATGCACAACGGTACCAACGGCGTCATCGAGCGTCCATACTCAAACGGACTGACGTCGACCAGCCCGCTGTCTAACCAGTACGAAACCAACATACTGTCGAAACGTTTCAACAGTGTCAACAGCTTAGGGCCGTTCTCGACCAGTTCGATCGGCGAACTCAACCTGAACTCCATCGGCAACGGACTCAACGGCATGAACGGAACCGGCGGCGGTGGCGGTAACGGCGGCATGAACAGCATCAACAGCATCAACCCGTACGAGAAATGGTCCAACGGCGGCAGCGGTGATATATTCCAGAACGGCAGCAGCAACGGCAGCGCCGACTTCCCGTTGACCATCGACAACAACGACAGTATTCTGGACCTGTCCAGCAAACTGTTCACCGCTTCGATATTCCCGCCCAAGTCGCAAATCAAACGCCACAAGATGATCTACCATTGCAAGTTTGGCGAGTTCGGCGCAATGGAGGGCCAGTTCACCGAGCCCAGCGGCGTGGCCGTGAACGCACAAAACGACATAATCGTGGCCGACACCAACAACCACCGTATTCAGATATTCGACAAGGAGGGACGGTTCAAGTTCCAGTTCGGCGAGTGCGGCAAACGAGACGGACAGCTGCTGTATCCGAACCGCGTGGCCGTCGTGAAACCGTCGGGCGACATCATCGTCACCGAACGTTCGCCCACACACCAAATACAGATCTACAACCAGTACGGGCAGTTCGTGCGCAAGTTCGGGGCCAACATACTGCAACACCCGCGCGGTATCACCGTCGACAACAAGGGCCGCATCGTGGTGGTCGAGTGCAAAGTGATGCGCGTCATCATATTCGACCAGGCCGGCAACGTGCTGGTCAAGTTCGGGTGTTCCAAGCACTTGGAGTTCCCCAACGGCGTTGTGGTCAACGACAAACAAGAGATATTCATATCGGACAACCGGGCGCACTGCGTCAAAGTGTTCAACTACGAGGGCCAGTACTTGCGGCAAATAGGCAACCAGGGCATCACCAACTACCCGATCGGCGTCGGCATCAATGCGTCCGGCGAGATCCTCATTGCCGACAACCACAACAATTTCAATCTGACCATTTTCACGCAAGACGGCCAACTAGTGTCCGCACTCGAGTCCAAAGTCAAACACGCCCAGTGCTTCGACGTGGCCCTCATGGACGACGGATCTGTCGTACTGGCCAGCAAGGACTATCGGCTGTACATCTACCGTTACATTCAGATACCTCCGATGTTAATGTAGATCTCATTATTAAGCATTCCTAAAAACAAACAAAAAAACAAGTCGCCATCAAAAAAAAAAAAAAAGAAAGGGAAAAGAAATCTGTTAATTTTTTTTTTTTTACAAAACAAGTTGATTGCTCTCTTATTGCGTAGGTATCGCCACTGCTCATCACAAAGTATTTTGTTATGCAAAAATGTAAGGAAAGAAAGAAAAAAGGCCGCAGATCACTGCGTTTATTATTATTATTATTATTATTATATCATTATGTCCTGAGCGTTTTAAGCTCATCAGGAGTACAGTTGCGTAATTATGTTTTTATTAATTGAGTAAATTATTATTATTGTTTCATTTTAGCAAATTCACAGTGTAAACCTGTTACATATTCGAGTACTTAAAAAAAACCATCATACAATATTACCAAAAAAAAAAAAAAATACAAAAAAATTTTTTAAAAAAATACCAAACCATCAAACATGTTTTTTTTGTATTATTATTTTTTATTTACCACTAACTTATATCGTTTTTAATATTTTAACTTCGCGGGGTTTTTATTCTTTGGATGTTTTTTTTAAATACATATTTTATTGTAACCAGGTTAGATTGAAATTCTGAGACTTGTAATTTGTAACTTAAGGACTGTTATTTTGTATTATTATTATGTGAATTAATTATTATTAAACATAACTTTAAAAAAGTAGTTGAAGAGAAATAGTTAGGCTAGCGAGTGTCTTTGTCCTTTTAAGTGCGCGAAACTTACTTATTTTTTGTTATTATTTTTGTATTCATTAAAAATGTACTGAAATCCCAGAATAGTTTTCTTACCAATATTATACCTTTTAAACTAAATTAATTATAATTTTGTTTAATTGTTTTTATTTTAATTTTTTTGTTATTACATCATAGTATCTGCTCTGATTTGTTGAAGCGTTCCTTTCTATAGGACTTTGCTAGTCAAATTTCGGATTCCGAGTCTCCTATTTTTTTTCGCCACTAATTATCGTACGGATGCTCGCACCATTATTTTTTTAACCTGTATAATTTAAAAGAAAAAAAACGAAACTACCTACCTAAAAATTATGTTGTAAGTTGTTTTCCTTTTAATTTTTCATTCATTTCTATACTGAAACTCAAACAAAAAGAAATACAAATATTCTAGTACGTGTACAGGTTTACAATTTTTTTTTTTTGTCCTAATTATACATTTATTACTATATAATTACTTATACTAGAATTATATTAATTACTAAATCAATTTTTGTGTAAGTGTGTAACTCTCATGTTTTGCGTTGTTATTTTATATTAATAATCAAGTGTTGAAATCTTAATTATAAAAAATGTACAAACAAAAAGTACTAAAACAACAAAAGTTTAATAATATTTTTTTTATTTGGGAGTAATAATTGTTATAGTGGGATTGCTCACTAGTTTTTGTTTTTCTTTGTCTAAGTAGTTATTGGATATTATTATTGTTGAGTTTAATTTTAGTTAATTTTCTCCTTTTTATATTAAAAAAAATGTGCGGTATTCCATTCTTAGACTTTATTCTTAATCGTTTTTTTTTTGTACTTTCGTATTCTTATAGTTAAGGATAAATAGCGTCTTCACAGTATTTAATTTTTTCGTTTCCTTATTATTATTATTTTTTTTTTTAATGCACCTCGAAATTATATTAATATGATGTAGTTTTAATGTAGTGTTTGTGTTTGTGTTTTACGCGTTTTATTATTATTATTTTTTTATTATTATTATTATTATTATTATGATTATTATTATTATTATTTTTGCATTTTTAATTGATATTTTCGATTTTATTATTATTTATTATTGACGATTATGATATTAATTAAAAATATGAGGCATTTAGTTAGCAAATTGCTTTGTAAACTTGCGCTTTGCCTCCCATTACTTTTTTTTTTAAGTTACTCGTTTAGTTGCTAAATAAAGAGTTAATCGTGTTATATTCTTAATATTAATATTATTATGTTTTTTAACAAAATTACTAAGACACTTAATGTATTTGTCCTCGTCATCTATTTCCACCACAAAGGACCAACGAGCCTATATTTCAAAATATTATGTTTTATCAGCGAATCATTATTATTGTCTCTCCTATAACTTTTTTTGTATGGCAATGCGCATTTTTGTTTTATTTATTTCTTATTATTATTTATTTTTTTTTGTTTAAAGATAATTAAAACTTGTTATACATTTTTTTTTAATATAATTTTTATAATACATGATAATTAATTTCGAAAACATAATACCTCACTTTTTTATTTTATTTTACTAATTTTATGATGTCTTTCCAAAAAATTATCAGTAACATTTGTATGTAAGCTCTCCAAGTGTCCTACTAACATTTTTATTACTTCCCGTGTGTGTTCCATTACTTATTTTTTTAGTTACTTGCATGTTCTTAGGATTAAAAAGACAAAAAGAAAAACATATTCTAGTCAGTGGTCTCGAGTGTTTTTAAAACATTAATTTTTTATTTTTTATTAATAATTTTACTATAGTAGACATGGTCTGCCTAATTTTATTATACTATTATTATTATTAATTATTATCATTGAGTAAGTATATATATTTCGGTTTTTTTTTTATAATATTGATTTATTTTTTTATACATATTTTATTCCATAGTTAGAAACTCGCGTTTACCTATTGTATGTTGTATGTATAATAGTCGTATCCATACTTATTCATTTATTTATTATTATTATCATTATTACTAATAGTAACTTAGTAAGGTTAGTGTTGGTATTCCGACCATATTAGTACACGTAACACACTGGTTTCACGTTTCCTATATATGTATATGCGTACGGCCAGAATTTCAGTATCGACATTGGTTACAAAAAAAAAAAAAAAAACACATTATGTCAATACCAGAAACGGGACTCTCGCGTTATGCATTTACTCAAGTAGTTATAGTCTTGTATAGCAGTATAAGGTTACTATAATTTTTTTTTTTTTTACTTTAGTTTTTCTTTTTAAAGCTTTCTGAAGGCACCAGACACTCTATAGTTAAACTAATGTTTCACATTAAAGACAATTATTACTCGGTAATTGTCAACCAAATGCATCGAATATTGAGTATTAACAATAACAACCGTGCCAACGTAACAATTATATATAATTTTTAATATTAAAGAAAAAGTATATTGTAATCAGCGGTAATCGATGCCTTTTATTTTCGAGAGACTATTATTCTATTATTCCCGGTTGGTTACTGCTGTTGACGTTTCCGTTTCGTTACAAACGACATGATAATATTATTGTTTTTCGTTTTTTTTTTTTAAATTAAACAGCAAAAAAATCAGGGTGGCCTTTTCGACCGTGTATTTGTGCATTTCATATCTTCTTTGCGCGGGTGTCGTCAAATATTTTATACTAAATACTTATTATTTATATTTTTCTATCGCTATATTATATAATACCCAATAGTAATGATATTGTGTTAATACTACTGTTCGTGATACATTCAACATTTTTGGGTGTAGCCTACACCCGTTGACGTTTGTTGTTATGGTGAAAAATCGATTTTAGCTTTTGTCAACAATATATCGGTCGGCAGTTGTTGTTCTCGACATTTCCTTATTTTCATAGCGTCGCTTTATTTGGAATAACAACGTTATTAAACTCCCCGTATAATGTAAATCGTTGTACACTCAACCAAACCCCTTTTTGATATTGTAGATATTATATTACTTCGACTAAATGACCGCCGCCGTCGCCGTGGTGACAAAGTGCACGCGGAAACGGATTATTTTTTTATACTATTTTTTCTAGTAATGGTACCTACGTGAGAAATAATACTATCGCCGAATCAACTTGTATTACCAATGTCAATTATACACACAATAGCAGTTCCCTTTTTCCGTCGTGTGTGACTGTCGCATCTACTAGGTTTTGACCCGTCCACCCGGCCGGCCACATTATATTGTATAGGATAGTAGTTTTGCCGGCATTTTTGGAACTATTGGCAACTACCCCAAAGGCTGGGAAGGGATTGAATGATATCCAGAAACGAGGTTTGAGATCAAAGCGAAATGTATTACTACGTGGAAATCGCGGACAAAGAGTTCTTTAGGAATTTATCATAGAGACAATACAATCGTTCGTTATCAGGGCATCTAAGTTTACACAATTGATTTTACATAAAATATATATTAATAAATTAATGTATTATATAAAGTTTGTACCAGACCCTTAATATCGCAAACGGAGAAACACTATTTTTCTTTATCGCTTAAATTGTAATGGGCAAACAAAAACAAATTTTATTCGTGGTCAAAACAAAAACAAGCTAATGATAATCAAACGGTATAAATTTGTGGCAAAAAAAAAAAATTATAATATAATATAATAATAATAAGAAGTGTGCACCAAGTTGTTTTTTTCCTCCAAATTATTTTCTATGACTATAATAATAATTATGACATTGTTTATCTATGTATATAGACGGATATTAAATAATAGATCTTCCCCGTTTTCCTTTGACTTGTACTTCCCGGTTAACTCGTTTGGAAGTGTACCTATACCACAGGGTCCCTCAAGGAGTAGAGTAGCGCCCCCCGACCCCCATAATATATTGTTGGATACTTGTTGTGTTTTTAACTATTGGCGAATTAGAACATGGGTACTTATACAAATGCGATGACTAACACCAAAGAGATTACCTGAAAACTGAGGATACACATCTGTCTGAGTACATTATTCGGTAAAATGAAATTCCTAGTTATTTTTTGGTCGGTGATTTCATTGAAAAAAAAAAAATACTTAAGAGTTACGTTTCGCCTAATGTGTGTTCACAGGTTATCCTGTTTTACTTTACACACTTTTTGATACTTATCTTATTTGTATTGTCGTAGATACTATGTATGTGTATACATTATTTTGTGTCAATTCCCAACGTACAATTATTTTTTTCCATTTTCGTTAACTATCCATTATTATGATTACTATTATATTTTATTAAATTATTTCTATGATTATTATTAATATTATACAACGTTATGTTTATGTAGGTATTACTAATGTTTACCTAAGTATATACAATAATAATATAATATAACAACCAAACGTCCGCGTTTTAAATATTTTTACAAAAATGGTCGAGTAAGAAACATTTGTCAATTTCTATTTAAAATAGGTTATATACGTGTGTATTATATATATTATGTAGGGAAGTTGAATGTATGTTCCGTTGTTCACTCACAGTATTTTATTTTTTACATAAATGTTGAGTTCAATAATTAAAATACACATTATTAAAGTACCACTTGTTACAATTATACTATATTTATTAAAAAAATGAAAAAAACGTCTCTTAGACTATAAAAATTAGTAAACCTTCACACATAATGATATATTATTACTTTTGGTTTAGCGTAGTGTCTAAAATGATATACTTTATGTACATATTTTTATACAATTTTTTACCTACACTTAATTATTAAAGATATGCTATTATTAATGAACACGAACTATCTATCTGTTCGACCCCTATTTTTATGTTTATTAACAATATTAATATTCCAACAATTATTATTATAAAAACGCGTTTATAAATTATGTAGTTTCGTAGGAATGATTTTATTGATATTATTTTTATTTTAGCGTACTAATAAAAATTTATAAAAATAATATATACATATTGATTATGTTTTACAAGACGTTAAAAAAAAATACTTTTAACTTTTATATTTAACAAAATAAAATATTTAGAGGTGTATATGATCAATAATAACTATTAATTAAATTAAAAAATGATGTTGTTTTTGTTGTTTGCTGTTTACAGTATTACATTATTATTTGTAAAATATACTAATAATTTGTATGTAATATATCTAAACGTAGGTAATACACGTTGTTGTATAATGATGTATACAGTGTGTGAATAGTAGTAAAAAATAAATTAACATCAATAATTGTAGTATAGAAGTTATAACACCTAACAAAATAACTACGAGGCACAACACAATTCATTAACATTTAAATATTGTAATATTAAGATATGTAACGTTTCAAACGACTAGAGCCATATTGCTGTATGTTATCGATAGCTTCCTAGATTATAGTATATTTTGTCCTAGTATATTTTGTTTTGTTTATAAGCTTGAAAAAAATCTATATAATTTTATTGTCAACTATCCATTTACATATTATATTTTACATATCTCGGTTACGCCAGTGTGTTGATATAGATGTTGTTTTTTTCAAAACGATAATATTTGTTTGTTTTTTTCTAAGCTTTTCAGTATCTAAGTCATTAAGTTTAAAAATTAAGGCGCGTTGTTTGTATTTATGCGCAACACGATAACTACAATACATATTATTATTATTATTATTGCTATTATTATTATTATTATTATTATTATTATTAGTTATTATATATATTAATACATTGTACTACGTTAGCCCATTTTATATTAGTATTACGTGTGAAACGCATAAAATATATTTAAAAAAAATGCATTGTTTACTTTAGACTTAACAAAAAAATAACAACAATGTTCATGAGTTATAATTATGTTTAAGGTGCCACACTATTATTAACTGTTTTATTAATGTATAAGCGTTATTTTTGTTAGGACAATCGTCATTTTTTGTATCCTTCAAACAACTCTTTCTTGTTCGCGTGGAAGTCTAATTGGGTGTTGTTCAGGAAAACTAACAAACTTAGTAATTTTTATTAAAGATAAAATAAAATAGTATCGAAAATATATCCGAAGTTGATACAAAAAATATGAAATATTTTAAATCATAACAAACGACGTTGTTGACAATGATATGTTAAAATAAAATAATAAAAAAATACTTTACTAAAAGTTACACTAAGTAATAAAAAACAACATAATATAAAATAAAAACGCACTTGTAGACCTAAATGTAGCGCCAAGAAAAAAAATAAAATTAAGAATTTTTTAAATGTTAAAAAAAAAGTACTTGAACAAAGACTGATGATGTTGTTTTGGCAAAAAGTCTATTTTTTCATTAAAACTATTTGAGAATTGTATAAAAGGAGTTAAATAATCGGTATTTGCTTGTATTAGTGCTCAGATAATATTTGAACATTTTTGTTGTTGTTGATAAAAAGAATAATAAGTTATTACATTTAAAAAAAACGTGTTTTACTAAGTATATAATTATTGATAATAAAATGGTGTTGAAATGCTAATTAAGGACCAACTGTTTTCTTAAAAACCTATTTTTACTTCTCTGTGTTGTCATAGGAAAGGAGAACCATATCTTTAGTATAACATTTATTTAAGTTTTTTGCTTTATTAATTATTACATAGGTACTTAACAATATTTTAATTTTATGTGTACCACTCAAGGCAATTTTATTTGTGTAAAACAAAATGTAATTTTCAACGGTCCTAAGCGACCGCATGTCTTGATAGGTTGTAGTAAAGTTAACTTAATTGTTCAAACGACAAAAAAAAAATCATTACAATAAGTATTGTTTTAATAAAAATATTGATTATTTATTATGTTGTGCCAGTGGAATTAGTGTTTATATAGTTCTTGTAATTATACATTAATTTTAATCGACTTTTTATCAATAATTTTCGTTTGTATGCATGAAATTAATCTAATTTTTAAACAAAGAATTGTGTTGGAAATAAAATGTATTAAAATAAAATAAACAAGTGTGTTTTTTTTTATTTGCCCTTATGTCTAACGAATATTAACCCTATAGCTTAAACTATATCAATAGATAAATAATATATAATCGAATATTGTATTTAAAAACAATACAATTTCAGCTAAACAGTATTTTATTGATTTTCGACGGATTGAGAAATACATTATTTTTAATCGTCTGTTTGTGTTAAATATTTGAGAATTGAGTAATTAAAGAAATAGTGATTTACATTGAAAAACTGTACATAGTTTCTTCAAACTTCACATCGACAATTCATAAAATTTTAAAACATTATTCTAAACGCATATTTTTCAGTAATCAATTTTTATTATGTCATCATTGATAATGGTTATTATTGTCATTGTTGGTAATCATAATGAAATTCTTGCGAAAATAACCTTGGTCAATTATCATAAAATACCCATTATAAGTAAGTTTCGAAAAAAATGATGAATTTTTAAACCTTAACCGCTGAATTGATATAACCAAAAAAACTCTAAGTCTACGGACTACAAATTGGTTATCCATGCAAGTTTTCAAATATTCAAATTAGTTTTTATTTCGAATTGGCCCTGAGACGTTGTCGCCTATTAATAGTGTGGTTTAATTATATTTTGTACATAGTTAATATATTTTACAGATGTAGAATCAAAAATAACTCTCCTTGTAGCCTTTTGCCGCAGCTACAGTTTCAGTGGTAAGTGTTTGCGTCGTTTCGTGGCAAAATGCTTGTCTCGGCAAAACATTAAATGTGTTACTTTGCTGAGTCAGCAAGGGACCGCATTTAAAAACGATTTACCAAAAAATCGAATTTCCTGTTAAGCTCCAATAACATAACATGTGTCAAAGGATTAATGATTAAATTCTAAATTCGATTTTTTTATTTTAATAATTTAAAATTTGTGATAAAAAAAAATACCCAATTTTGACGTTGACCTCTGACCACAGCTCAATACAAAATGTGTACAATTTTGCGCAAAGGCAAAATTAACTACCCTACCGTTGTCATCAGTATATTTATCACTTATTAATATATTGAAATTTTCAAGAAGCGTGTTTTGCTTGTGTTGCACATTGTTCATCTCAAATAGTATACTTACGGCCATGGAAAGGACTTGATGTCGAATGAAAAAACAATACTTTCTCATAAACTGTTTACATTTGAGCTAGGTCATAGGTGGAGTAATTCTAAACAAATGGGTCAATGTAAATACAACTTTTATGTTTGTAGAATTATCAAAAAATGCCATTTACATATTTTGCTCCATTTATTTACTATTCCCTCACTTACCCTACTTAAATTTAATATTTAATCGTTTTTATAGACTACTAATTAACATCAGTTTCATATTGGTTTACTAGGTATCTGGTATTGTATTTGCTAAATAAAATTCTGGTTTAATGATAATTACTTAAATTAATATCTAACAAACCGTCAGGTTCACGCTGTGGTGTCATAAAATAAACGATTTACCAATTACATAGGTATAATGATTGAGAAGTTAATTAAGTACATTAATTACCGTGGTCTCAAGTTTAAATTTGTTTTATAACGTTAAATTTTACAAAAAAAGCTGATGTTATGTATTTATATGGTTACGACCTAATTAAAAATTGTTTAATGTAACAATAAGCTCTTGAATAATTAGCAACGGATTGATTACTTTTAGGTATAAATTTAAATAAAATAGGTGATTATCGTTTTATCAATATTTGTTTTTTCATTACATAAGTAAAGCATTATGCATTAAATATTATTTCTTTGGGTTTTTCGCAGTCAAACGACTTTCTTCAGTAAAATATTATTTCAATTTAAGAATATAGATTAATGTATGCGTAGTATTTGGTGATTTTTTCTTGTTTGGTTAGTGGTCGATTTCTCGTTTTCGAATATATTTAGCAGAGTAAGACGTAAGTACACAACAATAACTAAATAAATATTTAAAAAAATCTCGTCTCTTCTGTATGCTGGTAACAATTTATTTGAATACACGAGAAGTGAAACAACTTTATTGTGTGTTACATTTTAATAGTATGTACCTATATTGTGTTTAAAGAAAAATAATTTAACAATATAAAATCAACAGATTAGGTTCACAGAGCAAAAATATTGCAAAAGGTAAACATCTTTGATCTTTCATATTGACGATTTACATAATAATATATTGAATGTGTACAGAAAAAAAAATAGAAATTTATGTGTACATTATTATACTTTCTTAGTATACGCCACATATAGTGTGTAAACAGCAATTGGAAAAAAACTATTAAAAAAAACTTCAGCCTTGATTTATTTTCACATAGTATAATATTGTAAACCATACTTTGTATTATAATACATATCGATAACAAAAATATTTGTTTTGAGATGAATAGTAGTTGTATTAAATTGAAGTGGTTAGATTAGGTGATAAAAGTATTTGATATATGTATTTTTTTTTATAGATTCGGTTTTATTTTATTCACGTTTTTGTTTAGTTCGAATATTTTATTTTTTTGCCATAGGAATTTACCCAATTTGAGAGTAAGACCTTAACAACGGTTATAAAACTTTTTCATCAAATACTGTCAGTTTTAAATAAACGTATACCTGCTGCTATTTTATTGCACTGGTTTATATTGGATTTCTAAAGTAAACAAACTATGAGACACTTTTGGATTATACAAAAACAAAAAACCAATTTTCTTGCGATAGTATACACAAATGACAAAGCGATTGTGGTGTATTTAAGTTGAAATGATTCTTGTTAAAAAATAAATTATAATTATAATGGTTGTGACTTTTGGCACTTTGTTGTTAACGTTTGATCAATAACACTAATTTTTTTTTAATGGTATTTGTTTTATGTAGAAATGTGAATTTGTAGTGTTGGTAATAGATACTTACCGGTTACTAGTTCTACCAGATCACAAAGAAGTGCACACTATTTGTTGGGGCTGTGTGTATTTAGGTGTCATTTGAATTTTGCACATTATTGTTAGTGCAATAACCTTCTGGCCAACTCTGAAGAAATATCTGCGAAGTAGGTGTCAAAGATTAACTATGCCATAGTAAGACGACACATGTTTGACGTTCCTTTTTTGGATTTTGCAATTAATTTTACCGGTTAAGAATTTAAATTCAAATAGACTGCCATCAGTATTCGATAAATAGCTTTGCAATCAATACATAGTTTAATATGTTGAGGTACTTCAGCTATGGACAAATCAGTGAGTAAAGCATACCTTTATTCATATACATTATTTGTGTGTATATAAAAGTATTGGTGAGTTGTGTATGTTATTTGGCTATCTCATAAGTTGCGTACGATTTTTTTTCTCGTTGCATATACTCTGAGTTCTTCGTCATGTTTCGCGTAGGTACCCTAGCCTTAAGTATTGTGTATATCTGATATTACTTTATGACAAAGTAAAGAACGGTACATAACGTACATTTTCGCCGCCTTATCGTACTACATGCATTACACGGTAAACCGTATAAGGAAAAATCACAAATGTACTATTTACTCTTATTTTTCGCATTATACGAGAGCAGAACAAAACGAGTGTGTTTAGATCTCTTGTAAGATATTATAAATATAAAATGTAACACGTGGCGTCTATGTAGATAAATAAGCCAACATATTCCAATCTGCTTATTGTTATACATTATAATTTTTTATTTGTACCACCATGCATTGTTATTATTTTCGTACTGTACACACTACTGTGCGTTTGCTACAAAAATAAAAAAAATTGGCAAATTGATTTGTAAGCTCTTTGCGATTGTTTATCGTTTGGCTAATTATTGTTTAATCTTGTTCAATAAAAATATCTATCTGGAGAGCCAACTCGATTATGATGTAATCAAATGATATCTTGTTGAACGTTCACTTTTTAACATATAATAATTCATCTCATTGTATATAATTATTCTATTGAATTTTAATTGACAATATTATATTTTTCAATGAGGGTGCCCAAGTTTCATGCGAAACTAATTAAAACTTTTTATTCAACATTGTAACTTTTTATAAGCAATATTTTAGCATTTAAATCTTAGTAATTATTTTAGCAGTTGTGTATACCGTATCTAAATAATAAATACTCATTTGATAATTTTCATATTTGTAATTTCGCAATAGTAATAACTCTTAAACCCATTTTCGCTATTTCAAAATTCTTTGATATTAATTTTTGCATTTTTCTTTTACAGAGAGCATTACATTGGTTAGGATAGGTTAGCATGATTTGTTCCAATTATTCTTAATATACTTATGTATATTTGTATAAGATGTATTATACAATTCATAATATTCATACTATATAAATACGTTCATAAATCACAGTGTTTGACCAAGAGAATTCTAATAATTTTTGTAGACTGTTAGTTTTTGCTAATTAAAAAGTTCAGCAAATTAAGATTAATAATATAAAATGACACATACAATGTGAAAATATGTTACAGTATCCGAAGCTATCCCTGCAATGAATCATTCCGCTTGCTTCTTACTATTAATCGTACTTTACCCTATGAAATACAAATAATAAATTATTTATGAGTGTTGGCAATTCTCCAAACGTGTGTTAGTCAAAAATATGTTTAAAAAGTTGTATTCAGTATTTTATTCATTTGGTGCCTTTGACTACAAATTTCTAACATTTCTTACTATCTACTAATTAAATATTCATCACAATTTTTTTAAAGACAGAGTTCATAGATTTGTTTTTAAACAAAACTCCATTAGGTTAAAAATGAAGTGCATATATATAAACCTTGATGGAATTCTAGGATAGAGAAGTCATGAAAAATATATTTCATATTATATCGAATGACTAAAGTGACTTAACTAGCTGTACAATTTGTTTAAGAACTTTTGTTACAGTCAATTTTGATTTAATAATTTTAAGCATTGTAACCAATAAAATTTGAATAAAATTATAAGCCAATATTTAAGCAGTTATAGCCTAGAACTCTAAAGTCTATACTAAGGCAGTTAATTAATCACTTTCATTTGTTTTTGGGGTTGTGGGTGGATTAGATTAAATTATAACAAACGTTAGTTTGCATACATTGATTTATAAAAAAAAATAGATATGAATTTATCATTGCTGTAGATATTAAAAAAAAAAAATTAAGAGGGCGTCGCACCGGTGCTTTTCAGTGGTAAAAACATGTTTAAGCAGACTGGAAATAACTCGCTTAATTTTGGTTTTAGAGTAAAAGCATCCGTTATAAAATTAAAAGAAAACAATATTTCGGAGGACAAGACGGTGCGTTTTTTTAAAATAATTCTAAGTATACATGTCAATACAAAGTGTTAAAATAACGACTATTTTAAACATTTTTAAATGACTGTAACTTGGAAAAAAAATTTTTTAAACGCACCGTCTTGCCCTCCGGAATATTGTTCTCTTTTAATTTTATAATGTGTTCTTTTACTCTAAATCTAAAATTAAGCGAGTTATTTTCAGTCTGCTTAAACAAGTTGAGATGAAAAAACATTTTTAAATCGCTTTCAAAGATGCTGTCATAGTCCAAAAAAAAAATTAACTACCAAAATAGAGTCCTAGTTATTGAACTAATAATTACACATCACAGTTTAACCCCTTTAAATTAAGATTTTGTAAAAAATTGCCTATACTTTACTCTTTAAAATTGGATGGTGCGACGCCCTCTTAACACTAGAAGTCGATGAATTTTCCTCTTCCCTGTGAATCCTTAACCGGATTAGCCACCGTAGGTGAAATAGCGTTTGGCATGTAATGTAAGTTGTAATGCAGTTTTTTTTTAGTATTAAATAAAAAAAAACTGCAAAAGTCAAAAGTGCAACGCCATCTGGTGGCAAATATCTGTACTAGTATCGGTGCCGGTTTTTGTTGAAAAATGCTAAGACTGTTGATAAACCGCCGCCGCCACCACCGCCCCTCTCCCCTCTTAGTACAGTCATTAGAACTGAGTCACAACAACCCAACAATACCGTATCTGCCGATAACAACAGCTCTAATAGGAGAACGATTTAGAATAATTGAACTGTAATAACAATAATAATAATAATAATAATTTCACGACCGTTAATAGTACGTGTTAATTACGAGTGATTTTTCATTCAGATTGCCAGAGACCGCCGACATCACGCCATGGCCGCTGTACTCAATAACCGACCTAAGGTATGTGTTATTATTATGTTGGGCGTGTGTTCACACCGATTTGAATTTCTTGTAGCATAATTATTATTTATCTAACTCATGTCCGACCAGTTTGAAGAAAACAACAAACCATCCACAATGCGAACTCTACAGCTTAACGGCCACGTAGGGTTCGACAGCATGCCCGATCAGTTGACACACAAATCGGCTCAAAACGGATTTGTTTTTAACATACTCTGCATTGGTGAGTTGGTGTTCTTTTTTTTTTTTTGTACACTTGTTCTTGTATGTTTATTCAACGCTATACCTTTTGTTTAGGTGAAACGGGTCTGGGTAAATCTACGCTCATGGACTCGTTGTTCAATACCAACTTTGAGTCCACTCCGTCTTCCCATAATTTGCCGAATGTCAAGCTCAAGGCGCATACGTACGAACTTCAGGAAAGCAACGTTCAACTAAAAGTAATTATAAACTATTTGTTGTATGTGTCGTAAACTTGTTAAATGGGTTAGTAACGCTAGAGAAAGCTTTACATTCAAGGGCATGACTAGTTTGCCATTTTCCTTAAAAAGAATATGTATCGCATGTATCATTTTTATAACTGCAGACCTGGCAAATTTGTATTTAAGTAATAAATGACAAACAATGAATTATTTCAAGTACAATCATTTTAAATACATCAACGTTTTTAAATTAATTTATAATTACTTACTATAGTTACACTTTTAAACAAAACATTTTTTGAAATCATTTTATTACTTTAAACTTTAAAATGATATTTTATTAAAATATATTTTAGTTTGAGTTTTTTACTTAGTTAATTTTATTTAAATTGTTGTTTCTATCAAAATATATTTAAACAATTCTCAGGCTGTGTGTATACATTAATTATGTTTTTAATTAGTTTGTCAAACATTATGCATTTAATGCATTCGTTTATTTTAGTTGATGTCCGTTTTTTGAACTTATTAATAAATGACTTAATGATCATATTAATTTTTAATAATATTTTATTTTATTCTTGTAGTTAACCCTAGTCGAAACTGTCGGTTATGGTGATCAAATAAATAAGGAAGACAGCTTCAAGTCTATTGTAGATTATATTGATGCTCAGTTTGAATTTTATTTACAAGAAGAATTAAAAGTTAAACGTTTATTGTCTACATACCACGATACACGAGTTCATGCTTGTCTATATTTCATCTGCCCCACCGGACATGGGTAATATATGAAATTATATGAGAATAATAATTCTACATAGATTCATTAATAAATGTATTAAAAATTGTTTATAATTGCTCAAAGTGTACAAAACGTTTAACTAGATAATGTGAATTAATGATTAATATAGGATTTTTTCCAACATAAACATATTTTCTACATTAATTATACGTATGTTTCATTTTAGTTTGAAGTCCATCGATTTGGTGTGTATGAAGAAACTCGATACAAAAGTAAATGTCATTCCAATTATTGCTAAGGCCGACACTATATCTAAATCTGAGCTTCAGAAATTTAAAGTAGGACTTCTAGAACTTAATTTTGGTGATGTTCGAAATAAATCTTCATTTTACTTTTGGTTTAGACAAAAATAATAACTGAGTTACGATCAAATGGTGTTGAAATCTATCAATTCCCGACTGACGACGAGTCTGTATCTGATGTAAATTCATCAATGAATTCCCATATACCTTTTGCCGTCGTCGGCAGCACAGAATTTTCTAAGGTGGCAAACAAAATGGTACGTGCCCGACAATATCCATGGGGAACGGTTCAAGGTAAAACATTTTTAATTTTGGTTTATTATCTTATCTTTGAAAAAAGTAATTGAAATTGATAATAATTTATTGTTCATAACAGTCGAAAACGAAGCTCATTGCGATTTTGTTAAACTTCGAGAAATGTTGATTAGAACAAACATGGAAGATTTACGGGAAAAGACTCACGAAAAACACTACGAATTATATCGAAAAATGCGCCTAGAACAGGTAATATTATCTAAATATTGGTTTAAAAAAATTCATACAATACATTTTAATTTTTATTATAGATGGGATTTAGTGATGTAGACAATGAAAATAAACCATTAAGCTTTCAAGAGTCTTTTGAAGCAAAACGTAGTCACCATCTACAAGAACTCCAGAATCGTGAAGATGAGATGAGACAAATGTTTGTCGTAAGAGTTAAAGAAAAAGAGGCTGAATTAAAAGAGGCTGAGAAAGAGGTAATTTTGATAGAATATTATTTGTCCTGATATTATTTGTTTGATTGTCTTAACAATAATAGTAGATAACATTTTTAAAATAACCTATCTAAAATTAAAAAAATGTCTTCAACTTAATATCGATAGTAAGAAGTATTCAAGATAAATAAAACAAACTTTATTGTTTATAAAGTTTATTTTAAATATATATAAAATTGTCTGAAATAATTTTTTATCTATAAATTAATTAATAAAATATAAATAAACTAATTTTAACTTTTATTTAACTTTTTAAATAAAGTAATTATCTTTTATATATTGAGTTAAAAACAATATAATTTATAAATTAAATATTATCTATTTTTTTTAAAAATTATCTTTACATTTTGCCCGACTACTAGAAAGATATATTTGTTTAATTAAAAAATACCAAAGTAATTGCTGTTATTTTTAGTTATAACTTATAAGTAATATTTTCTGTAAAAAATAACTTAATTGTACTTGATTTACTATCTATTAACTTATTTCATATTAAGCAAAATTGTCTACAATTCAATAGTCGAGTAGTTAAACAAAGTATAACTCAATTTAAGTTTAAATGTTTCACATTAATCATTGCATTTTTCTATTTGATTAAATGATTTAAAATAATTACAAAATGCAATTGCAATTTTTTAATAAAACAATCGATAGACTATTTTTAACTTCAAATAGTCTTGTATGATTCTACAAATGTTACATTATCAAAACCGTTACATAATCATATAAAATTATATATATATATATATATATAATACGTTCCTTTTTCTAAGACAGTAGCGATATATATAGAGAACATTTATTTTTGTAATAGGAAAATATTTTTTATAATTTTTAATTTGTAGCAATATTAATAATTATTATAATAATAACATACACAAAATAGTATTATATGCATGTTTAATGGATTAGTTTTTAAATTGGTGAATCTTTTTTAATATTTGGCTGGATATAATTTTTAAAAATTCAATAATTATTTTAACTAAGTTATCAAACTAACCTTAATTATTTTTATATAGTATAACACATTTTCAAATAGATTATTTTTTTAATTAAAAATAATAAAGATTTCGTCTATTATAAATACAAATTAGTTCTATGGTTACAAATACCATTACTGAATCTGAGTATAAGATCAATATTTATCTTAAACATGTGTTTTTTTTTCTTTATAAATAAACCATAGGAAGGTTGCCAGGGATAGAGTTGAAAAATGTCTTGGTAATTTTTATTTGAAATTATTTATTATTTATAATTTCAAATAATTTTTTGTTTAAATATATTTTTGTTTGACTGTATCAAATAACTTGTTATCTTAAATACAAATGTGTTTGATTTTATTATTTATACATGCATTCAAATAAAAAAATTGTTGATAGTCAAAATTAAATATACAAATAAATATATATTTAAATAATTTTTTTGTTTGTTATTTAAATTTGTCCAAATAGAAGTTTGATTTCTGTGCATGTATTATACATGTGACGTTTTACTTTTATTTTTAATATACATATAATTGTATAATTAGGATGAGCATAATTAATTTCATTAAGTAATAAAGTTTATCAGCATCTAATAAATGCTGTGTAGGAGTTGATAATTATTGATATTGAGAAAATCTATTGTTCTTTCTTTATGCTCTAATTAACTGTGTATTTAATTCAATAGAATAATTTTTTGCCTATTGTTCTACCATCTTTTGTTGTAAATAATATCTTTGCGTAATCAATATCAATTATGTAATTTTTACATCCCGATAAAAACAATACTAATTTCTTAAAATTATTTTCAAGACAAAAAAAAATGTACAAAACAAAATACCAATATTTATTCTAGCTACTTCTGGACTCTAGGATATAATTAAGAGTTTTACACAACATCGGCATTGTGCTAATCTTGTCTCGGCTATAACGAGCTTGAATTAACTCACTTGTTGTTTTTTGTTTAGTTGCACGCCAAATTTGACAAATTGAAACGGGACCAAGACGAACAAAAAAAGAAATTGGAAGATCAACGTCGAAAGTATGATGACGAGCTGATGGAGTTCAACAAAAGAAAACAACAGTACATGAACACGGGCCATCACACGCTGACTTTAGGCAAAAACAAAAAGAAATGATGAACCGAGTGACCTCACTTTATTTATTTCAGGCTAAAATCGTTGTAAAAAAAAAAAAAAAAAAATGACGGTTAAAATCCTTTTATTTTTTCTAATCGTTTGTACTAATCCTATTGTAATTGTTTTTATTTTTTTTTGTTTTTTGTTTAATATTTTTTTTTTTTGCTATTTGCAAATGCCGACAAATTGCGTTAAACGAGTGCATCGTTAATCAATAACTTTCATGAAACCATAAAACAATACTCTATGATGTTAAGCATGTAATGTGAAAATTGTGTTTGTTCTAGTGATTTAAGATTTTTGTAGAAATGTTTTCTTAGGATTAGAATTAGCAATAACAACACACACGAAAACAAAATAAAAATGATCAATAGACAACTATAAATCACAGAAGACAGGACAAAAGGTATGAAACGCAATAAATATCCTACTAATACTTTTAATTCAGTTTTAAGTTGTTAGCGAGCAGTTGTATTTCACACACTAGTAATTACTGTGCGTGGGGCACTAATCGAACACCTACATAAGTCAATGGTTTCAGAGTTCCCTGATTTTAGTGTGTTCTAAATTGTGTGTTGAACACCTGCGAAAAATAGATAAAAAATTCTCTAATAATACCTGAACTCTTGTGACAATTTTTTTTCACGACTTCTTTCTGTTCTAATATGCAATTCCGAATCCCGATCGGTTCAATGTGAATCATTTAGTGCCAAAAACGTTTTTTTTCTTTCCTTTTTTACATTCCGCTCAATAGACTGTTAACGATATATTGTCTTCCCAATAACCGTACGATGATCTGATAAGTGAACGGCTAGTCGTCCAAGTAAGTGTTTAGCTTTATTCCAGTAGGTATCGATTTTTTACTTTTGTTGTCTACTCGTTTCGACAGTCCCAATAGATTAAGGTGTTAACATTTTAAAACGACGTTCACATTCGTTTTGTAATCTGAATTTTTAAGTAAATATATGCAGGTACTTAATAGCTTTATGATGTAATGACCATTGGTCGATGACGATTGATTATTGAATAACAACGGCACAGTTTGTTGTTTGTAACAATTTGTGTGAAAAACTATAACAATGTATTTTTGGTTAAACTACTGTGAAATTAACCTCGTTTTGTACCGACCAAACACTATCGGTGTTTAAAACTATTTTTTTTTTTTTTTTTAGTATTTTAATATTATTACATACTCTATATTTGCCATCGTAGTTCGTAAATATATATATTTAAACATTTTATATTATTATTTTAACCTACGTAATCGTAGTTTACATATTATTTGATGTATTATTTTTCACTAATAATATTTAAAAAAAATTATATTTTTCCTATTCGATTAATTTATATATATATACTTGTATAGGCATATTATTATTACAATAATATGAATAAATATTGTGTTCTTTATTAAAATATGATTTATTATTGTTTTAACCAAATACTAAATCTTGGCCGAACTCAAATAGTATCGAGTATTAACGTCATCATTTGGTTATAGCTGATTCGAGATGGAATAAAATGTTTTCGTGTGTTTGTACTTGTTATGATAGGTAGTTAGAGATAAGGTCAGCAGAATCTCAAACTCTTTCAAATCCCACGAAAATGTAGCAGTCTAGCCGACATACGTATTCTAAGGCATTTTTTAAAACAATTTTATGGAGTTATGTGGAGAGAAACCCTTAGATGGCTAGATCATTAGGCGATTTGCGGTCATGATAATAGTATAATACATAATTGAGATTTGAGTATAATAGGTAATGATTATTATTCTGTATTCGACCAACTCTTTTATAATTTTATTAGTACACCACAAATTAATTTATCGACTTCTTGCCCTTGCTATTAGACGAAAACGTGTAATGTCTCATAAAGTCATAATCGTTAATTACCAGATTAATTACCTAGTACATAGGTACTACACTTGGTTTTATTTAATAATACTAGCTGTAAATTTCGAAAATTGGGTAATTCAAAATGTAATACGGTTAAGGATGCCGAGAGATATATTATTTTTGTTATTACATTGGGTAGGTATCCTACTTTAAGAGACATGAAATATAATATATAATTTAATATCTACAATTATGTTAATCATCGAACAGTGAAATGTGTTTTACATATTAACTTATTTACTAGTACATACAACGATAATTTATATTCAAAACACGTTTTGTGATTTTTGATAACTAGTGTAGGTAATAATATGTTTTGTTTATTGAATATTCATTATATTCTACATATTCACGCACTTATTTCGACTAAACAAGTATTTATAGTCAACAAAAACATGTTGCCATTTGAGAGAGAGGGGGAAAAGTTACAGTGTTGTGTTACACAACTTGTGTAGTGGAATTATATATTTTATCAACCGTGTACAATTTGTCAGGCGTATTTCTGCCTTCTAGATTAGGTATATGCTTCATTGGCTAGCAGTTAACAAACGCCGTGTGGCCGGTGTGGGTGAAGGTATTAATAATATTATCTTGGGCTGGCGTTAAGTTTTTGTACTGTACGCCCCGTTTCAGTAAATCGGTGAGCCGGTAATTTTAACTATTAAACGTATAATATCATTCACCATTTCATAAAGGTCGGTTTATTTCACAGTAAAGGTACGACACAATATTTGCTGTAGACTGTAGTGCATATGTTATTAGTTTTAGCCTACCTACATAGAGTAGGTAGTGTTTATTGTAAGTTATCAACTCGCAGAGGTGCTGTTTGGAGGTGGCAAGTTAGACATTGACACCTCTATTTTGCCAGTGTCTCATTAGTCAATAGTACATAGTAAACACTATAGTAATGTATATTCAATATACGTTATTATTAAGTAACCTATATTGTACATAGCATAATAATTTATCGTTGGGTAAATAAGGTAATTGTACTAAGAAAAAAAATCCAAGGTGGAAAATGGTCCGATGGTTAGAAAAACGTTTTGTTTGTATCTCGGCGCCGCTCCTTTAATATTTGTGAAAAACCTAGGTAAGAAGTGAAATGAAAAAACGATAGAGAACATAATATTATATTCTTAAATCGTATTAATGACATTTCTGGTCTTGTGTAGGTATGTCTATGGAAGAAATGACCATAGAGATAAGAGAGTGAAACATATTTTAAGTACCTATCCTTATTCTATATTTCGATCGAACTTGAAAGAAAATCGCGAATTACCACCAATTGCATCAAAATGCAGTCAAGTTTGTACTTCTGGTAAAGAGTAGTATTATAAACACCAAATAGTTGTGCTTTTATATTTCAATTTATATTTAGATAAATGTTTGACTGACTTTTCCCTGCCAGTTACAATCTCTGGCACCGCCGCTGAACATATTATCAGATCTACTCGTTAAATGTCGGTCAAGGTTTTCGTTATATTTTAATATCATACTCGAGTCGTGTTTGAATCGATTTACTGACCTTTAAGGGTATTTCATTTGTTAGTCTCAATAAAAAATTATTATAAGCGACGTTTTTTTTATCAACATAGTAATATAGGCACATACTTCTGCATAATGTAGTAGAGGTTTTTAAGTTTTGTCTAAATAGGTTTTCATTGCATTTAGGAAAATTTGGGTTTACTCCCTAAATAAAAACAGTGTATATAAAATATAATAATGGTAGAATTGGTAGACGTTTGCATTCCTAGAAAAACTAAACTGAAAATGGTTACTATTAGTAGATAAACGTATGGTTAAGGTACCTAGTACGATGTACTGACTACTGTTTGTGTAACTAAATACACAGTTATGAAATAAATCGAATTGTTGATAAAAAAAAAAAAAAATTGTATTACATTTTACAATGAACCTAACCTGCGTAGGGGTAGCTGAGGTAATTGATATTCTGTGTACCTAAATTTTGGCTCGAGTTGGTAGTCGGCCGCTCGGTTTTTTGGGCTTTTGTACTTATGTCTTTGATGTATCGGTTGAATTTAAGTGTTCTGTCAAAATTTTCTTTTAAATTATGGCCGAGTTGCTCTATTTTATTTATTGGTTATGACGTGAAACACTTTTTATGTTTACCAATAGTCTGTCCCCGAATTGGACTGCTACTTTTTTTTTTTTAATGTATTTAGTGACATTTTCCAGTTGTTGAGCTATTAAGAAGACCGGTTAATCTGGCGTCGAATTATCATTTTGCGGCTTATTGCTTGCGTATCATCTGCGAAAAGTTTGCCTTGACTTCTTATGTTGGTGACATATCATTTATGTATCAGCTGAGGGAAAGTATGTTTTGTAGGACATGATATGATTTTTTTGGTTTTCGCTCCTTGAGTCTAATGAAACGCACACCTCTGAATGACTTTCATGCAACTGTTGAGTGTTATCACATTGTGTTTTTACATACACAAATGAGGTTGTTTGCCCGTATTTCGGCCTCAGTCAATCATGATCGCTGATGATGATAGCATTGCTAACTTTTAAATCTGAATCAGTAACTAGATAAGTACAAACAAAATCAGTGGACACTGGTAAGTAATACATCGGCGAAAGACAAACTTCCTTTAAGATAAACGCTTTAATAGGGAACAAGTGTTTAGTAGTAGAAAATAATGTTCCTAGGCAGATTGTAGTACACGTTTTGCTTTTATAAAAATAAAAAGTAACACAATCTCGTTCACAGATTTGCATCACGGTTAAATTTATTAGCATATCGGTCGCAATTTCACCTTTATTATTAATATTATTATTATTAAACATGTTTCACATATTTTATTGATTTTGCTATTACTTAAGTACAAATAATGTATGTACACAATTTGTGTTTAATAAAAACTCGGAATAAAATAGTACTAGATATTATTATATATTTAACTGGTTTGACTTTAGCATAACCTAGTATAAAGTAGTACAATCTAACTATTTTATTTTACTATAATATAAATGCGGTTATCGAATATAAATTTAGTATAAAATACTTACGTATGTACCTACAGACTACACACCTGACATGTTATTAAGGGGGGGAGTAGGGTATTAAAATTTTAATTTTTTTTTTTTTTTGTTAACCGAATGCATAATATCTCAAGAATATTGTGTCAAAATTTCAAGTCGATCGGAACAAAATTGACGACGTTATGAGTTGTCGGAATTTTATAGCTGCCCGGCCCGAGCGCGCTATCGTTAACTTTAAAGCGTTTTTCCCACAACTCACGTTTTCAAAGTCGGTGACCACCATAACTTCAAAACTACTACACCGATCCTTTTGAAATTTTGAACACTATTTCAGTACATAACTAACGAGGTAACGCTGGAGAGTTTTTTTCAAATTTGTTAATATTTTTTATTTTACAATAACAAATTAGCCGATTTTTTTCGCAAAAATCGCGTTTTTCCCTTCAAAGTGTTCCCAAAAAGTGAAAAATTGAAATTTCAAAAAACCCTCCCAGCGTTACCTAGGGAAAGCAATTAACTAACGAAAGAACTTGATTTTTTTAATTTCGGATGATCCAGCATCGAGTTATGAGGGGCACCGCAATTCTACTTTTTTCCGAGACGCTTCCGAATAATTGCCGCCATTGCCGTATTTTTTAATATTTCTACATGAAAATATTACACAATATTCTTCGAATGTTATACTTTAATGTACCATTAGTTTTAATAAACAGATTTTAACTGTGTCGTCAAAAAAAATTCACAAAAATTTGCCGTTTTTTGCACGAATTAACCGTACCCCCCCCCCCCTTAAAACAGTGAATGGTAATATTTTAGCTTTAGACTCCTCCCATCCTATGTTTTAGTTACTAAGTATATGTTTTATTGTTGGTCAGCATGTAAATTCAAATATAAAGTTGTAAATGTTAAATACAGTAAAGTAGGTAACGAAGGACCGGTTGTCGGTTCTCGATTTATGTTTAGAATAAGGTCCACCGCACATATATATGAATAAAGCAGCCTAACACAGTTTTACTCTTTTGGTGTGCGCAGGGCCTAAGCTAACATAATATTTTATTAAACCGGCGGCCTGATCCAAATTTCAGTAATTATTATTATTTATTTAAAAATTGTTCATATATAGCCAAAAAAAAAAAAAAAATGTACATAACAAAAAATATATTTTATTTGCCTTGAATAATTCGGAATATTTAAGTAATTTTTTACTTAATGGATTTAACTAATTAAATAGTCGTTAACGGATACCGGGCATTTTTTTCAAACGGGAATTTACATGCAAAATAGTGGCTTTAAAAAATTTGACTAAAAGTAGGGCATCTGTTATTAATATAATTAGGCGATAAATTGACAGCTTCTTCGTCATTACATTTTTTACGTTGTCATTTCCGCCCTCTTAAAAGACTACTATGGAACGAAGTCCAGTGTTCTTAAGCAAAAACTTCCTAGTTCATTATGTTCATGTTATATAGTCGCTATGCCCACAAGGAATTGTATACAATAAATCAGATTATATACAGAGCTAAAAAATTGATAAAATTTAAAAATTATTAAATTTTATGGTTTTAATAAAGACGAAGTTATTGAAGTATTAGTTCAATAAATGAAACATTATGTAATTAATTGCGTTTAAATTAATATACGTAAATTAAAAAGATAGTTTTTAGGAAATACAAATTAATATAATCATTCAATTTTTGTGTTAGTCATCGTTCAATAGCCTAATATCGAATGTCAACCCGATAAACCTATATTGTATAATATATTCTTTTTTTCGTTAGTAATTATTCTGTATGGTATCTTTTTTTTTAACAGGTTATTTTTTTTAGAGCTCCGGTGGAATTTTAATGCTGTTAGTGAAACTATTGATTATACCTTTATATCAGTCTTTTATGTTCGTTTTATTTTGTATATAATATAATATTGATTATTTCAAATTATTTATACTATCTTTTGATAATCATAATATTATGACGATGCCGACAAGGTACCCCACACCAGATTATTATTATTTTTTTTTTGTTTTGTCGAGGAGATGTCTTCGTCATCATATTTTATTATTATGTTATACCTTGGTCAGAAAAATACTCCCGAAGGGGAGAAAACGCCGACCGGATGACGAACGCGGTTCTTTTTTTTCTTTTACTAGAATCGGGTGCTTATGTCGGAGAGAAGGTCAAATACCGAATACCTAGCTGGTTCCACCTGTTAACAATAATGCCGTGTGGGTCCTTTTTTTCGTTCGTCCCGCAATCTCGACGGTGGACGATGAGTATTATGTGTGTGTAGTGAGCATACAAAAACTGGTTTTCGTGTAATTTCATTTTCTCCCCCAAAATGTTGGTCCTACAATTTTGTTTTTTTATTATACATTATACATTGTTATTTCGTGTAGGTACGTTTGTACGCTAAACAAAATAATAATAATATTGCTACTTTTAACCTTTATTTATTTTTATTTTACAGTGAGTCGAATTGAACTGACTGTTTTTTCTCGTAGGATATAGTTTTTCTAGTTGTTAACTGTAGGTCTGATTATTGTAGTTACTAAAATATATTTGAATACACCACTAGGTATATTATTATATATATATATATATATTTATATTGAAGCCCAGCGTATACATAGTTTAAGTATTGGAGTAATCTTCTAGTTCTTGTAACCTGAAAACTTAAAACCATAATAGTATAGTAATTATAATTTATAAAGTATTGCAATTTAACGTTTGTGTTTTTAATTTGTTTGTTTGTGCGGTTATAAAATATATTATATAATTTATAACCGAAACAAAATGTAAAAACAAAAAACATATTTTTACCTATGAACTATAGCCCATTATAAAGTGTAAGAAATTGTATGTAAGACGATACAAATGTGAATTAATATGTAAAGTTGCTAAGTTGCGCAGCTGTGATGACACATAAGTGTGGCTCTCTTTTTATAAATTTCCTAGAAAAAAACAAGTGCTTTAGAACTTTATAGCTTTAACTTTAGGGATTAGAAACTGTAGTTTTTAAATGTTGGTTTTTGAAACCAGCTTCGCTGCGGTGAATTATTAAATATCTCAATAGTAAATGGTTGTTGTAAAATTAAACAATTTAATAAAGCCTACTTTGCAGGCGCGCTAAACTACCAGTTTCTAGGTGTAATTTAATTAGGTACTAAACTATAGTTAAAATTCAACAACTCTAGTAGAGAATAAATAAAACAAAACAAATTGTAAATATTCATGTTGGTAACCACGGTAACGTATCGATAGGACGGACAGACAAACATAACGGGGATAGGTATAATGTGTCTATATAGGCTAGGAAACCTAAAACTATTCACGAGTATTTCATTGAATGTACACTGATGTAACAGGCACGTTTCCTTATATGAAGTAGGTACATAACGTTGAAATATTCATCTAACGATATTACAGTAGTATAATATTCGAGTAAATACGTATTGTAACAAAAATGTGTATTTTTGCAGGCTACGACGTAGGAAGGTTTAGCAATCATATTCTTGAGCGCATCGCATTTTACCACTGGCGTTCGTGTCGCACACACTAATATACATTGAGACGACGATGAAGGTGAACCGGTTGTTGTGCTGAGTCTAAACATATTATATTGTACACATTTATAAAATATAAATATGTTATCACGGGCCACGTTGCACTGGTGTCCTGAACGACGGTATAGTATGCGTTATGACCGCCGGTCAAGAAGACGTGGCCGGTGACTGATGTAAATAAGAAGTCCTCATAAAAATTAAAAAAAGAAATACCTTTAGAGTATTAGTTTACCAAGTAACAATAAAACTAGCATTTTGATTTTGTTTTGACCGACTAGCGAATTATTGTGGAGAAAGAGATTTGGGAATGAATATTTAAGTATTATTTACTTCTTGTACTTCCCTTCGTCCAATGAAAAACAACACACGCATTGTAAATTAAACGGTTGGCAAGGACGCCCGATGTAAAAATATGTATCTTGACAATTAGTTTGATATGAAAAAAAAAAATATATATATATACTTATTAATTATTACATAAGAGAGTGACAGACGCACGAACTTTAAATTTATTTCCTTGGATTCTAAATAATGTTAGTAAACAATAAACATGTTTACCTATGATTTGTAAAAAAAAAAATGATTGTAATCAACGTTGGTCATTACTCACGAGGAGCAATTAATTGTATTTGTATTCATTCCGACGACTGTAATAACGGGTTGACTTAGTCGGTTACGGTTCATCACCCTTGGAAAACGTTTCCGGCAACGTAAAGCACGTACAGAAGCTATATGTATATTTATTACTTACGGACACAAACTATACACACACACTGTATGCACTAACCGTGCGGTTACCTCGTTGCCTCGTCGGCTAACGCGTTATTAAATCAACACCAATAGACGAAAAGCGTGAAAAAATCGGTTTCCATCATACACGACTTATGGTATGACAATATACAAGTGTACTGTGTGTGTGTGTACGGAGTGATCCAATGTAACATACTTGCAATCTCTAATTTTGGAAACATATTGGTTGTGTTAATTTACAATGTTACGCAAAAGTTTTCTTATACTTATACCTCTGATGGTATTTTCTAGAATTCTAAAAACGAACAACTCCAGTAATTATTCAAAACTGTGCTACAATACTGTTACCACCGTGACAATAAAATATCTTCAACACTATACTATTATTAATGTATTTATTGATGCTTTTACTGAATTACCTAGACTAATTTTGCCAAGTCCATTAATTTGGTCATCAGATACACTTCCTGTAGGTATGTTGTATATACGGTAGTCATGGTAAACATACAGTGATCTGAATTCTAAAAACAAAAATCTTGGTTTCTAAAGATACTTGCTGTATCATACTTGTACTGTCTACAAATTAAAATACTAAACAAATTCGAGTATAGATAGAGAAAGGCAGACAAAACATTATGATTATTATTATTATTATATTTATAGCGAACACGTGTTGTTCGCCTTTTGTGCGAGTACACGTGTGTCATACATTCAGGTAACGCAATTAAAGTACATTTAAGGTCAATTTATAGATATTCACACGAACTTCCACGCATACAGTAATGATGATTATTCACCACCTTTTATTACAGGAAGCAGATCCGTCCAAACGTATAATGTTTTTTATTATATGGTTTGAATGGCTACTAATGAGCCAAATTGCTACCATATAGAAGCGAGATTATTTAAAACGAGTTTAAGTACATAATATAATATGTTGGTACCAAAGAAAAAAAAAATACTTGTAATACAATTCAAATTTACCTAATGTTAAGGTTTTTTTTTTTTACTGACTTTGATTGTCTACGCATAATTATTGTTTAAACATTATGCCGAGTACTGTATTATTGGATCATTTACAATGGATAGATCTATAGCTATAAGTTGCATTTTATTGATCAGCCATTAATTATATCAGTTATTTTTAGCGAGTCTTGGTAGAATCTTATAATACAAAGTAATTCGACGACTTGTTAGAGCGAATGCAACTTAAAAGTCAACTTTTATTTGTTGTGATTAAATATTATTTACATTTAAATTTCTTAAACTGATAATTATAATTCAATGTAAAACATAAAAAGCTAAAGTGAATATTAAGAAAACAAAGTTTTATTAGGACAATCTAAGATATCAGGTACTGGATAAATTACTATATTTACGAGCTTAAGAATTTGTGTATGTTCACAAATCTCATCTACAGGATTCATAGTCCCATTATTTTTTAATTAAAAGAATACCCGCAACATTATTAGGCCGTACTTTCACTTTAAATGATTGTTAGCATTCCTGTACTAATTCCAATATGACTTCTCGCCGTCGTTGTTACTTGTACCGGTGAGTATATATTGTAGTATAACTCAATGAGTGTGTCTAAACACATGTACGTAATGGGTATACATAGCGATGGTTATGAATTTGAAAACTTACTGTTCTCGTAAAAAGTATATCAAAAAGTTGTTTAGCAAATATATTTTACTCGACCGTTCTCCATACTGAAAGTACCTTAGTTCGAAGTTGTGTTTATTTTATTAATCGTTCATCTAATTGTATGCAAATTTGAACGATGCCTTTATTTGAAATCCACAAACGTTGATCGTGTAGCACTGACATATTATAATTTCTAATTGTCATTTCAGACGCACGACGATTGCATCAATATATCAGTTCATCCTGTTTTTTTGTATACTCATAGCTAAAAGCATCACGCCGATTCGAAAACACACTGCATCTACTAAACAGCGGAAATATACTTCCACGTGTATACCTACGAGTACAGAATACGAAAAACACAAATATTAATACTTATACGGAAACATAGACGTTACGGAGGACAGACGAAAGTTCACTAGTCATTTTCGAAAGGAAAGTACTCAGAAAAATATACGGTCTATATGTAAAGATGTAAATACTGGAGAATAGAGAATCCGGAAAAATAGGGATTTCAAATAATTGTATCAGAGTCGAGTATTGTGGAAAACATTACCAAGAGACGACTCATCTGGACAGGACACACATGGCGGAAGGAAGGATCGCTGCTGAGAACAGTTCTAGAAAATGCTCCACAAGGAAAAAGACCACTGGGACGCCCAAAATTAAGATGGGAAGACGGGGTAAAAGAGGACGTGGAAAAAGTAAAGTCAGGAGAGCATTGGAAGGAAATACCGTTAGAAAGGGAAAACTGGAGGCAAATATGCTGGATAGTATGGTCTTGAAGGTCAAAAACCACGAAGGAAAGTATTTGCCGTTTAAACTAGTGATTAAATTGACAGATAATATACTATTCGCAAAATTAAAATATATTTTATTTAACATCTTTTTTAATAACAGAGATTTATATCCTAAGTCATAAATCATAATAAAATAATGGAATACAATATTAAGTAATACAATCAAATTACTACCATTTCTTTTTTTTTTGTAAGCATTAAAATGGCACGCAATCCCTATCCATTACATCAGTCAATGATTCGATAATAATAAAAATAATAATTATGTGTTATCTTATATTATTTTTTCGATACAACTCTCTTGGTGTATTAAATCTTACAAACAGTTTAATTGGGCCCACAGAGCAATAACGTGTCCACAGTTTTACAATTTCTTTTAGTTTCTTAAAGGGTACGTTTTGGGTATGCGGTGTACGACCAACGCTTTTGTACAGTAATTCATGGACAAATACTATAATAGTTGTAAATTTAGTAATAAAAAAAAAGAATTATTGAGCAAGTTATACTAAAATAAAATTAATGTTATTAACCAATACATATTTACAAAAACAATAAAGGTGTAAAATATGTGTGAATTAAGTACATTTGACATAAATAATAATTAAAAATGATAGATACGTAACTTGGGAAAAAATAGAGAAAAAAAATAAGTTGAGTTATTAGTCAAGAGTGTAGAAGGCTTAACTGTGGAACCAAAAAACGTGGCTATCTCTATACACAAAATAAAGTATTTTATTAGACACAAGTGGCTATTACAATAATAAAATAATAATAATTATTTTAACAACAATAATAAAACAAAATAAGCATAAGTACTAAACAATTGTTTTCGGTTTTGTTCGAAAAACTAACCGTATATAATATTCTTTACATAATTCTAAAAATAAAATTATAATTATAAAAATACTCGACGATAATAATTGCTTATGTTGGCCATGTTTGGTATAATATGTGTTATACCGAGGAGTGAACCTTTTAAGAAGTGGACTGGTATGCTCTTCGTAATGAACGTCTGAAAAACAAAACCAAAATAAACGATTAAATTAGTGTAATTAATTTACATTTTATTCGAGACGTTTGTGTAAATGTAACTTTGAACGTCATAAACGCTGTTAATGTGAGAACGTTTCCCAGATTATATTATTATTATTCTTTTCGGGATGTACCTAGGCTGTACCATGCTACAGGTACGTATGTATTGCATTGTATTTGGAACGACCAGAATTGAACCCGTTAAACGTCCTGTCGATTGTACCTATATTTATACTTTATGTTGTAAACATACGACTCGCAGGTTGTTGACTCTGAGTCCGCTGCCGTTTTGGCGGCAACCGAGTAAACGATTTTTTTTTTTTTTAATAATAATAGAAAAGCAAAGTAATAAAATGCATACTATAAATTATTGCATCCTCCGTATAATGGTATTACGGGAATATGGAAACTACCCGCGGTATAATGATATGGCAGCTGTGAGCTGTTTTATATAAAATAATATACTATTAACAACGGCTATGTAAAGCCACATTTGAACAGTCGATTTAATGAAAACATATTTTTGGGAGGTCGTTGTGTGTGGCAGTTTTCAATAAATAATAATCCATATTATGAATGACTATGGAGTATAATATTATAGCGTAGATGTGTATTAAATGTTTTTCAATATACCGCAATTGATTGTCCGTTTTCCGCTAGCACACGATTAGATACAACAACCATCAGCATAAATAACGACCTTATAGTAATGGAGTAGTATCGAATAATGGATGAAAGTATATTGTAAGATATACAAAAGTCATAAGTATAATATTATACCGTACATCATGTAACGTAATCACATACATTTATTTCATATTTGTATTAAAAATAATAATTAATGTCCCATTTAATCGAAAGAGGTTTTATCGTATGAGTGAATAAACTTTTTTTGACATGGAAACCAACAGACGTATCCCACTTGATTATATAATTTTCTATTCATTTTTTTTTTAATGGAGGACGTAAAAAATGCTATGATAAATTATCATTTGTGTTATTAAAAATATGATGATAATATATATGACCCGTGCGGTTGCGCAACGAGATTATGATGTCGGCATCCAGGGTGAAGGATGAAGAAAGTCGGTTTATAATAATTCACTATCGTCTACACAAACACAATACGTGCATTATGCATTGTGCTTTATTGTGTTTGTGTGTTATGTGTAAAAATAATATACTTTTACTGGAGTCATAGGTACGTATTATTACATATATTTATCTATATGCGTGTGGATACGTGTCGAAATACTAAAAGGAAACCCACATTGGACGCATCATTTACATACAGAGAAAAGTTTCCGCGCCAACTATCTAAAATAATAACACGGTATTGACGACGGTTGGACATAGGTACTATACAAACTATTAACCACACGTTTTTTTTTTTAAAATAATTATCTGAATTTCGCAAACAGTTATTATTCTATACACCTATTCCGTGTAATGGTAATTGGCAAAATACAATCAAAACATTACATTTTAGTGCAACCGCGTTCGACCGAGAGTTAATATTTCTGTTGGTGTAATACTTCCTTTTTTTTCATTGAATTTTTTTGTTATCTCGTCATCAATCGTCATTTACAGTATTTTTGTCCCTTTTTAATGTTCACACAAGGAACGTTAGAATACATACAGGGTTCAACAAACGTTGGCTAGGTAAAACTGAAAACTTATTTTCAAAAACATATGTTTAGCCAACGGCACGCGCTAGTAATTGTATGTCGAGCCTATGGACACACACCACACCATTAAGCCATTATGTATTACGTATTTTAGTACTGCGAAAACGGATTAGACTTTAGAGATAGGTACCTGTATGATAATAATACAATAAAAAATAGTATACGAAGTGATGATGTTTGGTTGTTTTAATTTCAATGGCGTACAGTAACTTCACGGCTAATTATCGGCATTCATCGGGCTATCATCAAACTATAAGGTCTTACTGTGCATACTACATAGTACACTTGTAAGTTGTACATAACTTTGAACTCTCTGTTGGCAAATTATTACTGTGTACGCGTCTGGTACATGGTGCCGTGTGCGGTTTGTGCATTACACCTTTGGCTATGCAATTGATCAAATCATGTCGTATGACTTTTTTTTATTAAATCGAAATTTAACCATGCGACCAAGTACAACTGCACATTGGTAAATAACAATAATAATAAAAAACAGTGTTAGGATCTTTCAGAAAAAAATTGTTTAGTGACGTGGCGGTTTCTTCTCGACAAGCGCACGTTTAGGCTTTAAACGTACTTGCCTACTTGACCTATATTGTATCCGATACGGTGTTTGGTAAAGAGCAGTATCGTTTTCGGCACGCCACGACAGCCCTTCAGAGATTTACCGGGCCCATATGCAACCCAGAACGTGGGAAAGTTGCAAACCCGGTACATTTACATAATACACTCAAGACTGACGTGGAATGTAAACATTGTCGGTACAAGTGACGGGCGTATGTGTGTAAAGTCGTCGCCGCTGTACCAATTATACACGAGTGATTTATGCGTTCCTTGATCAAACCTATGTAATTTTTTCGTGGTAACCTAACCGTATGTGCAACAGTGCCTACGTATACCTACTCAAATAATTAAAGGTGTGCCACGTTCACATTCCAGCGTTTGCCATCATGGCCCGAAGGTAACTGTGGCGTTTTTAAAACGGCAACACGAAGATCCCGCCGATAAACAGAGAAGTTAAACGAACGAATAGTTGCTACTCGATTAATTTCAAAATCAGACCGGCTATTTGAGATCATTTACGAATACAAGTAATAGGTACTATAATTATTTCTTTGGCCGATTGGAACCCATGTACGGTCCATCGGTGGCGGATTGGGCCGGAAGGCGGAAAGGCAATCACCCGTTGGACTGCCAAGATTTTGGGCCACTTGAGCTTATGTAATTGATTATTTCTAGGTATTTAAATCGGGTAGGACCGAGTTCTTGTGATTGGTAGGTCGAATTGTATAATCGCCCGAGCCTTTATTCGATCCCCGTCCGACCCAGACTCCAATATTTAAAACAGATTACAATTCACAGCAAACTATTACTGACTACCGTGCTGCCGGGAGGTTAGACATATTATGTAAATGATACACGGTTTAAAATAGAATAAACTTCAGTTTATAAGAACCGATTTACAGACTAAATAAATCGGCTTACGTTCAAACAGCATATAAACTAACTCAATGCTGCGGTGAGTCGTTCTACACGCGTACAATAATTATTTTGTATGTAAATATAAATAAAAAAGTGTTCAGTTTAACTGCCGTCTGCTATACAAATGCGTATGCAAATCCAACGTTGATCTGGATTTTGTCTCTATAATCCCACAGCGAATTGTAATGGTATAATTATGAAGGAAACTTCCGTTATAATTAGAACAGGGCTCAGGAAAATCCGGTCTACTATTTACCTACCTTTAAATCGTATACATGATAATTATTATTGTTTCAACTACTTAATTATTAAAACATAATCACGAAGAATTAAATCGTGTTGCGGTAAATTATAGAACACCTTTAAATCATAATAACATCATCTACTATACTACAGTACTGTCTACAGTTATGGTATCTCCACACAGAAAACCTCACGGAGAACGTTATTCCTATTCGTATGTGGTCGATGACGTCCGACGGGTGGTGTCCTTCTGACCTTGTGAAGTTATTTGTGCCCATCGTCAATGATGAGTACGTTTCATAATATATTTTTATAAAGTTCAAGTTTAAGGTTTTTTTTAACATTATAGTTTTGTTCTAAATGTACAAGTACTTGGTGGTGCCATATTTTCTATTTATATAACTAGTAGTTGTATTTTTTATAATAATAATTAGTGATAAGTGATAACCATACTTTGTCAATGCGGTATTACCAATCATTTTTATCGTGGACATTTGATTGTTGCTTTGATGATATCTACAGTTATAATTCGAATACAAAACGCATGCATCAAACATCAAATTGGAAAGTTGTGCGTTAGCAAAAAATTGCTAGCTGAAGATGTTTTCGGCTCATGGCACCAATGATGCGACATTTTAAATGTTCACTACCTATTCAGGTTATTTAAACACTTATCGTTCTGCTGGTCCAACTTGATTGTGCACGACATTTGTGTTGAAACAAGGTAACGAATAGCTGATCCCTTGTTTATTACAATTCTGTATTTACACTTTTATAGAGCATTTATACAATTAAAAATATATCCATATACACTCTGGACTGATATTAGAGTACTGAGTAGGTATATTTCTAAACCCAAATATACCTCGCTCGTTCCTCACATCATAATACAAGTATGAATCCGGTATAATAATCATATGCATAAGTAGGTGGTATATAGCCGACGATAACAGCCGTTATATGCGATATTGTGGAAACGGAATACCGATCAGGTGTTGCCGGTCATTTGAACAGTTCCGGATTGTGCAGACGCGACGACGGAACTGAACATAACGATAACCTAGATAATAATATTATTGTATATATCAAACGACCGGCGGAATCCGTTTTGTCCGACATTCTCTTCGTCTTTATACACGGTCCCCACGTGTGAAATTTCCTATAGAGCCCCTCTTCTCCACCCCTCCTTCCCTCGGGCAGTTCAATTTACGTCTTGCAACCCGTTCTGGACACATCCGATAGAGGTAACGCCGATATTGATTGATGTGCGTATCGACCTCGCACGTAATACGATTTGCTTCTATTATTTTACCATTTTTATGCGCGAATAATATTACAATACACTGCATATTCGTTGTGGTGGTTGTTTTTTCTAAGGTTAAAATCCAACAGATTTAGGGTCATAAAAAAAACTAGGATGCTCGTGAACAATTTAAAAAAAAAAAAAATTAAGTACAATATAATATAGGTACATTGTACACACGGGTTTAACGTATAACTGAAAATAATATGAAAACGGACGACTTTCTTCTTGTTTCGCACAATATCGGGTAGTAAAACAAACGGCCGGTTTTCAATAAGACCGGCTGTACACGTTATAAACGCGTTTTTGGCCCAATTCGGTCGTTTGGAAGTTTTGAACCGAATACCCTTTAAGAACGATGATGATGATTAAAAAAAAAAAAAAAGATAGCTAATAAGCATATTTGTCGGTACTACACGCGTGTGAACAGAAACAGTTATTAAATCGTTGTGGGACACACGCCGGTGTGAAGTATATTAATAATATGTAATCCCGTTATCGGTTTTTATACTTGGTAATTATTTCGGTGGGCGAAGGTTAACCCGAAATTCGCCGTTTAAAAAAAAAAAACCTTAGGTACTTTTATATTATCGTGTAAGTATAGTTTAAAGTTTAAACACCTCCAGGCACACGGACACTGTAATTTAATTGACGGGCTTCGATGGCGATCCGTCGAGATAACAATATGTGAGGAGCACGAAAGAAAACGGCGACGCCCGTACAAATGGACGGGAGATGAATGTTATTTACTTAAACAAAACCTCCGATAAAAATTGTGATTTTTTTTTAGAAAATTTAGCTGTTTGCGGCCATCCTATAAACGCATTTCCGGGTCAACGGGGCGCGGAATAGGTTAGATATTATAGGTGACGTTTGTGTCAAAATCACTGTTGCGGTTCAGGTCAATATGCTCCACACAGTCAGCGAACCAGTCAGACATCGGCCGATTTAAATAAAACGATTTACTTAAAAGCACTATAAAAAAGATATGTCTTCTTTTTTTTACATCCTTTTTAAATGGTCGACGAGTTTTTTATTTTTAATATCGACAAATAATTTGTTTCAATCATGGTGAACGGCCATTCCGGTATAAGTATATTATAGTATTATACTATATGTACCACGTTGTAGCCCCGCCACCTCACGTTTATTTATTGGTTATGATTTGTGCTTGATATAATACCATAAGTGGGTCGCGAAAGGAAAATCGTCGTGGAATTTTCACAGCCGATTATTTCAAGGTGCGCATTCCGCGTGTAGAGACGAATATTGGCGGCGGTGGCTATTTCCGTTGTCGTCGTCACACCGCGTTTAACGGTATACTATTGCCACGGGTATACATTGAAAACACTCGCAATGGCCCAATATTATTGACCGAGAAATTAATAATATTGTAATTAGGGTCACGGAATAAGTCCCAATCGCCCCGGGGAGTGATCATAGTACTTCTGTTATGCACGGCAATATCTGGCTATGTTTATTTTTTTCAACCCGTCACGTCGACGATAAACAAATTTTTTTGTTTTGGGCTGTTAACCGAAATGCAACTGTCCAACCAAGTACGTAAGGTCCGGAGAGGAAAACGAGTCTGCTGATACTCGAATATTTTACATAATATAGATCCTATTTTATTTGGTCTACCACAATGGCCACGATATATGCCACATTACCGAGGTGCATATGGGTTAATTGGCTTTGTCTAAAGATAACATTACTCATAGTTTTGAAATATTCAGTCTAACTTTAATTTGATATTTTTTACTTTTCCCTTGATAAAAGCAATAACAACCGTATTGTTGGTAATCGAACGGCCAACAGTATAATAGGTACTGGGGCTACTTAAAGTTGGTGACGTAAAATTTCGTGTAATATAAGAGAATACGGGGATTTTTTTTTGTTGTCTGCAGAAGCCTCAAGATATAATACTGTATCGTCCAGGTTCCCGTGATAATTATTAATTATACACAAACTCTATTCGGTAATATAAATGTAAATTATAGTGTCGTCAGTGCAGTTCCGAATTCGCCTTCTCTGTTGTATACAGTTATTAGGTAAATCAATACTTAAGGATTTCGTAACGTATGCACGTACAAAATAATAAATACATTACAACGATTATTGTTTGTGATCATCAACAATTATGAAAAAAATCGCGGTTTACATGAAATATCGTGCGCCAAGCATAATTCCAACCACCGCGGGTACGGCGATTGCGTTATTTATTATTTGTTTTCTACTTAAATAACCTGCGGACTACTTGAACAATATTCGGCGTGCAATTTCGCGAGGTCCATCGTGGGTGTCTCTGGTTGCCCTTCGGTCACCAGTTTTGGCTTATCGCTCGATTCGCTTATTCGATATTGTTGTTTAAAATAACTCCTACTCGTCGTACACTGAAAACGCAATAGGAACCGTGCAAGTAGGCTTTCGCGACTAGATTGTAAACAAAATTTGTACGAAAATAGTAATATGAGGTCGACCGGTTTGTTGCCAAACAAATTTCGTGCATCTGTTAAATTCAATTTGCACATATTTACTCATGGTTACCCCTGGGAAGGGGTTATTGAAAGCTCTCTCAAATCGAAATCAAACGTGTATTTTTAACAAGCAATAGTGCTCTCGTAAAATGCAATATATTTCTGTTCGTATTTCCTTTGGATTTGCATACTATCTCCGACGAAACCCGTGTTTGGTTGTCAGACAATTGTTCTTGTTTTGATAAGTAAGGCTTTTGAAATGTAAACACCTGTTAGAGTGACGTTGACGGTAGAAATTGGCCTTTTGAAATTTCACTTCCTGGAATCGTCGTGCAATTGAGTTTTGCCAACATATAAATCAATTAGAAATCTGCGGTACGCCGATTTAGGAGATTAATCGCGACAGGCATTATAAATCAGACAACCGAACGCTTGTACGTAGGCTGGACGCCGTCGTACAAGGACAATAATGATAATAAAATACTTATTATAATTATTGTATCTATAAAAAGTTGCCGGTAGAAAGCAACGGGTCAGAATGCAAGAGACGAACGACCAGCACACGCAAACCTCCATGTGCACTCAGAATGCCCGCGAGTACGTGATACAAATTTACCTTAAATGGAAACAAACGGATCCAATAGGTATAAATGCCTTAGTGCGGCGGAAGCCGAGCGGACGGATAGAAACGATAAGAATATTTTTTAGCCGACGATTTCACCGGCACGGCGACCGGTAGGTGGACCACCACAATGCATTGCGCCAGGTCGTGTTGTACGTTTTGTTATTGCCGCTGCTAAGAACTCCTCGACACGGTAAAGAATAATAAAAAAAATTAACACAATGTTGATCGTTTGGCGTGAGTGGTCTTAAATAGACTGACCCTAAACCCCGAGGCCTCAGTCTAACATACGGTGTAATCAATGAACTATTGCACGTGCCCATAGACGGATATTCAGGCGTTATTCCAAGTTAAATCCAAGAAATAACTACGAATATATATTTGTTTACCCACGTTTATTACCGCGTTTGGGTTTACTCGAAATGTGACACTTACTGATGTTATAATATTTTATTTCGAAATTTTACTTAGTCGATACATAATATCTACCGTCGCGGCGGTTGCATTTTGTACTACTTACTAATTTAAAAATATTATTGGCTAGTCGCGCACTCATAAATCGTGCCTATTGAGTGAACCAAATCGTGCACCGACATTAGTTCGGGAAATAATGTAAAGCACATACATAATACCAATAGCGCTGCGCGTTTTTCGTTTTTAGCGAATAATATAATAATTGCCAGTTCTGGTCAAGGACAGCTTAACTGAAATTAGTCGTGTCCTTTTTTTTGAGGATATTTTCAAATGGCCTTTAAATGCAAGCCAAACGCATATATAATTTACTTTTTCTAAACATGCACAATAATAATATAGTCGAAACAATAATTCTAAAGTAATTAAAACCCGGTCGCAGGCGTTATGGAAATGTGATTTTTTTTTTAAATTTAATTAAAAATAAAGACTGTGATGTTTGAACGTACGTGTCTAAAGCCGTCGTTTGAATCAGAAAATAAAATACAATACGTGAACTGTAGTAAGTATTAAAAATTAATATCTGTTGTTATTCGATTTCTTACACTTCAGTTGTGTTTATAAAATCACATTTTTATCACGTTTATTTAAAACTGTTCAAATTGTAACTCTGTACGTCTGGCATGAGTATTAACACATAAAGTAATTAAAAACACCTAAATGAAATCGCATCAGTTTTTTGGCAAAGTATTTTTTTTTACATATTTTCATAAATTGAACTGATTTATTAAAAAAATATCACACGGACACGAGGACGCTAGCCGTTGTGGACTGTGGGAGACCTTTTTGAGCGGAGATGGAAGACCAGATTGACCTACCTCAAACATTTGTAACACGAAATTATTATTATCAAAACATTTTAATGAATACTACATCAAATTTCAGTTGCAATCGGACCAATTCTTATAGGCTAAAATTTAACTTTCTATAGGTTTAAAAAATAATAATAATAACTTTTGACTTTTGAAGTGTGACGGTGAGGAATTTATTGTTTCATGTTCATTCCACCGGTTAAGGCAATAAAACATCTATGAATTATTTTATGATGGCTAGCTATTAAACAAGTGAAAGTAACAAAACCAATATAAATTAAGGGTCGACGGTATAATTGCGCGTGTAGAAAACAGTAACATAAATTCCTAGTCGACATGCCGCGCAGCAATATGTGGGGCTCGTTTCTCTGTCGGTTCTTCTCTATGAGCGTTACAAAAATTATTATGAACCGTGTGATCTTCGAGTGTGTATTCTGATGGGACAAAGGTCCAATAAACAAAACGTTGTGCTATCATCTCGGATGGTTTGGACGGCACGGAACCATCAACAAAATCTTTTTACCGTGCATCGTCGAGGGGAGGGGTTTTTTTTTTTTGTAATTTTTTTCACGCGCCTCCGCCGCCGGAATTCCCCCGGCGTAGGCATAGATACAGCTACACGGGCTTGGTCTACGTGGACATAAGACGACGGACCATGCCGTGAATACCGAACGACCGTGATGACGGCAACTAACGCGTTTGGCGCATGGTAGGTCCGAATATTATAAATGGATCTACAGTCGGTCGGACGGGCAATTGACCGCGGAAAGATCAGTGGACTCGGTCGGCCGTGCGAGAGGCTCGCCGGGAGAAGGAAGAGGGGAGGAAACGCGAATATAATTATGATAATTAACGGCAGACCCGGTTGTTTGCGGACATAATCAAGTGGCAAGTCCAGACCGAGTGCGTGTCCGTAGTGTTGACCGCCGCCGCCGCTGCCAATATTATCCCATCTGACTCGTCGACGACTGTTTGATCAACCGGAAAAAAAAAAATGTCAAACCAAATAATTATCATTATAATATGCTGGTAAATTGCAGTACACTGTACAACGCGTACGTATTGTTCGTATACTAGGCAACGGCGACAGGCGTATGTGTGTGACAGTTGACGTTTTCAATAGTTTTTCTTACAACTTTCAGAGCTACCGTTTAGTTGTATACATATAGGTGAATTGCAGTAATCGCAGTCGGGTAAAAGAACAAAAGTGAAAATATCGGGAAAATTGTAACAAAACAGTTACTCCATACGATAGTAGTGATTATCCTGTTGTTATAAAAATAAAAATGACTAAATTATAGTGTACAATGTACAAAGAAAGATATGTTGAAAATGAAAATATTATCGATAAAATTATATTTAATAATATTTTCGTCATAAATATTTTATGTACAATCAGATGCACTTATACCCAACTTTCTCATCCTTTTAAAAAACCGCGTTATGACTATATTGGTACTTAAAATCTAATTACTATTAATAGCTAATAGCTCCATTACATATTAGTAATATGTATGCTATTACTAATATTTTTTTTATTTACTAATACTTTTTTTATTGACGTTTGGGCCATCGCACTACACCGATCATTGGAATATTAACTAACCGATGATTATATGTACTATTGAGTCACTCACGTTTGATTTATATACTTGTTTAACGTTTGTTGACGCAGACTTAGTTTAAAAGCTTTTATTTTCTTTGCTAATACGTTTTATTAATCTTATTTTTTTTTTATTGGTTATCCGCACCTGTGGAAACTAAGTTCATTTCTGTAATTATGTTTTTGTAATCATTATGATAAAAAAAAAAATGTTAAAAATTTAAATTAAATCCTAACGGTAATTACAAGTCGTATTTTCGGAATTTTAGTAATTAAAAATCAACTATTGGCTTTCTAGCTTGTAAGTCTCAAAACGTCTAATCACCGTTATCGACCGGTTATCCGAAATGATGACGACAGGCCGGTGATCGTTGTTCTGCTACTTTTTATCAGAACGTTCCGAGTTTAAATGGTAAACAAACTAGTAATAATTAATTAACGTTGAAAAACTATTTTTTTTTTATTAATCCTATGGTATACAAAATAGAGATAAGTGTATAATTGGATATAATAGCGCTTAACGAAGACCAAATAGCTTTAAATAAAGATGCTATTTGGATATAATGATGGGAGTGACATGGTGCAGTTTTGAAATACGGGAGTTTTAATAAAAAAAAAAAACAAAATTAAAGTTTCATACAAGAAAATCATAGAACACTTTAAGCGGTTGTTGTTTACGATTGGCACCTATTTCTCGTAAACGCGCCGCCAATGATTGTTTATACTTAACTAAAATGTTATTGCTCTCGACAAATCATTGGTATTATTCGGGGAAAAATTAATTAAACAAGGCAAAAGCGTTACTACATTTTTCTTTGAATCGCCTAAACCGTAACCGGTTTTTTTTCTTCAAAGAGTATTTTACTCTTTGAAAGAAAAAATACAATTTTTTTTCTCCAAAGTATTTGTTCGGATGACGCAACTACGCGTACACTGCGTTTATTAAAATAATATTACAAATTGTATTCGATCTGCCCGCTTTATCGACTCGAACGAAACCGATTTTTTTCATCTTATCTAAACCCAACGGGCAACAGTGATTTTATGCCAGAACGGCCGTAATCGGTTGTCGGTTCAACACCAACCCGTTTTAAAACGATAACGGATGATGATACCATGATGCCTGGCTAGTGTACGCGATGAGAGGAAACCATCGGTTCACGTCCAAGAACGAGAGCGGAATACACACCATTGTGTACATCGGTATAGGAACTCGACAATAACACGTTTGGAACTATTCTGTGTGTATACATATTATAACAAAAAAAAAAAAAACCTATCGATTTCGGTTGCGCGATGATGAAATACAATAGTACAAATTCGAATTACGGTAAGTCACAGTTAGTTATTGCTGCTTGCTCGGTCATTAGGCGGAAAACGATACCGGATGACCGCAAACCCGTTGCCGGCAGCAATCGATCGACGGTCGATGTTCGCTGGCACGTCTCGCCGGAACAGGAAACCCCGGAAGGTGGCCGGACGCGGTGGAGGGTTTTTTCAACAGGTCTTTTTTGATCTTGCGCTTGTAACTAGGCGTTTTTTTTTTACTCCGAGCACAGCGCGTTAAAACGCGTACATATTATTATTATTATTATGCATGTAGACGAATGTGTATAAATATAATTTATACATGCTGGTGTTTTTTTCGTCTTTTCCGTGTGCATACCCTCGGTATATACCGACACAACACGTTCACGGTTCACCGATACCCCTGAATCGACGTACACACACACACACACACACACTATGGCGGAGAAGATAGTGGTGGCGGGATACTTGTATGTGTATTGTTTTCTTCTTCACATATATACACTTAATAATTTTATAATACTCGTTCCGTGTGTATACAATATACGGTGTGTATGCCGTTCACGTCATGCGGACGGCCCCACGAGCTGCAGGAAGATGAGACCTCTTGTACATGCGCGTTTTACCTGTACACGGCGGAGACCATTATATTGTCGGTACGCAACAAATCACTCTTGGACGGCGGACTATAAACACTGTCCTAGTTTTGTACCCGCCGCTGACAACAAGAGTCAAGGTTAGAAAGTAGTCGTATGTTATAAAAATATGTTGGAGACACACCTGTGCGCAGCCCTCGGCTGTCTCGTTCGATACAGATACACTTTTACACTTTGCGTGGGTGTAAACACGGTCGGGTAGAATTATTAATTTAGATGCCATAACAATATATACCTTCGTACCGCGACTACCAGATAATAATAATATATCATGCAATATTTTTTGCGACAGTCGGCAGTGACGCATAATCGCAGTGGAGCTAAAAGCGTAGGTGACTATAATTATTAAAGTAGTTCAATATTATATTGAACTATTAACAGTAACAGTGTGAGCAGGTGGATTGATAAGACATGATTACAAACAATTTTAAAGTACGTTTCAATTTTATTCAATTTTTTACTTCATAATATATATATTTAAAATGAATAATAATAATAAGGGCCCAAGTGTTGGCCTGACAATGCGGTTATGGCTGAGTCATTGTGGTGAAGATGTGAGGATATGGTTATGGCGGATAGTCCTAATCTCTGATTGAAAAAAAACAGTTAAGGCAAGGCGGGATGAGATAAATAAAAATATAATTTATCGAAACTGTCTGTTTAAAAGCAATCGAACAGTTGATAAAATATTTAAAAATGTCGTATGAACTTCAAGTTGTAATTGTTCGTTGGATGATTAATATTGGATTCACTGCACGTGTACGACATAATATTATAATATGTATTGTACCCACGACAATCGCCGGAACTAATTTATATCCGATTTCCCGTCACCCACGTCTTGTGTTTTTCGTTTTTTAGAGACAAGACAATTGTAGTACCTATATAAGCCCATAAAAGATGATTATGTCGCTAGTCGCACGCGACCAAGAAACAGACATGCAAGACAAATGCATATTATATGATACACATATAAAATGGTTGTCATTCTAAATTATTCTGTTGGCCAAAACATTAAACTGGAACTATAACATTATAATAATTTATAATATAATAATACGAGCACAATTTAGTTTCAATGCTTTTTGTTGTTTACTTAAATCCAACCGCGCGTGAGACAATAGACTGTACAGTATATTTATATGCGTACCAAGGTCGAGGTAAATGTATTCATGAGAAACGCTTCCATATACGAGGTTTTTGATGTGTTTAAACAATAAATTGTTTTATTTGGTAATGTATGGACATAAGACATGTTCTATTTAGAGGGATCCACGATTTACTACGAAACAGCGATTAATAAAAGCTTCACGTTTTTTAATCATTGCCTAATTAAATTACAATTTCAATTATTTATACTATGATTTACCGAGTCATTATTGGTCCTTTATCCTTCTCTGGTTAATAACTTGGTGACTCGTTTTTCGTACGATGATGAAATTTAGATTTTATATATATATATATATAATATTATTGACATATTCGATTCGTGACATTAAATTATTTCCTCGTGAAACGTTAATAACGTGTAATAGTTGTTAATCCATTCTGCTGTCTTGAGGACGGTTCTAAAATTGTAGAAAATAAATAACACATAAAATCTTTTCAGTAATAGTTTCGCAGTTCGTCTATTACTGTATTAAGAATTAATTAACTCTTCAGCCCGTATAGTTCTCAACCCGAGCTCGAAGCAGTCTAAGCCGACGCGTTTGACGGATCGTTGTACAGTGCACTATACCTGTTCCGCGGTTAGACGTATTCACTCTTCATTAATCATATAAGCTCACTCATGTCATCCCGGCGCACCGAATATAATGTAATTCTCTTAGGTTTTTTTTAATGGGCCGGTTTTTATTGTCATCGTTAGTATTACACAATAATGTTCGAAGGTGTTGGCTGAAGAATAAGTCGCGACGCACGATGGATAAGTCTCGACGAGGAAAGGCGACGGGGAAAGGCGTAATGTATGTTATTATTATTGTTGTTGTTGTGGCGAAAATAACAACAATAAGAATATTGTAAACGTTATGTAGGGAACGGTCACGAAGTCCACGAGTCCACGGAAGATTTCATCAATCTTGTGTGTGTAGTGCTGCAATAATAATAATAATAATATTGATTTACCTAGGTGCACACATTTTGTACACAGTACTTGTTGCCTACGTCCGTATTGTCATAATGACGTACAATAATATTATGTTTAGTATGCAGACCTAACAGACATATATAGATAGGTATGTACGAATTTTCTGGTGTCGGCCAAGCGTGACCGGGTTCGCGCGGGCAACGTCGCTGCGTACAAGAAGGCACGGGAAGGAGTGACACGAGGAGAAGGCGTACATCGACAGTGCATTGTATTTTAATGTATCGACTGTACAGGTGTCGCATACGTATAATGCAACGAATCTTCTGGCCAGCACTCCCGTACACGCAAGTCCTATAACACCAACAATTACACGCCGTTTGCGCTGAACAATAGCTTAGGGGCACACATATTATAGTGTTTGTAATGTAGACGTCGTCATTCTGTCGGATTGGTGATCTTCGCAGGCGCCGCCCATCCGAAACAAGTGTCTTGTATGTTAAATCCGTAGACCACCGCGAGATCGGAATCGGGATAGAATAAATTGAGACATGAACCGTTGTTGTATAATATATCCACGAAAAAGTACCTAAACGCAAAGATAGTGTGATACACAAATTTAAATATTATTATGTACACACACTGGCAAGGCAACACCCATTGTAAATCTAAACGATCCTCGTTTATAAGCTTCCAAGATAAGGGTTTGACCCGAAAACGGTATTTCAGGATAAAACTTTTGCCGGGTTCGTGGTACTTCAGGTCGTACCTACGGATAATGTGTTTTAGGATATACTAAGCCGGCCGTCTGTTAGAACTACACTTGCAGTAACGTATGACGAGGTCGTGTAACGATAATATGCTGATGTTAGACTTGATCGATTAGATCGTGTTGTGCAACCGTGGAACGCAGCGGAATTGTCTTACGCCGGGTAATTAGGGGCTCTTATAATCCGTCCTCGTTGGTCATTGCTTTCACTTGACGAGATGAAGCGTTAAAGGCTTACGCAACGCGTTTTTTTTTTTGTCTTATACGCCAGTCGCCCTGTACCGTGTATGACCTATTGGTACACTGACTGTGCAAGCTTTGCGAACTTGCCGTCGAACGTATGAAAAGAAAGAATAAAACAGTCGAAAAATAGTATACAATCGGTATTTAAACGATCGAGTAATTTACCTTTTATGGACCTGTGCGGACGCGCATGACACAGCTATAAATCTATAGAAAATCACCGACAGCATCATCGCATAGAGATGCTGTTAATAATATTATTATTATTATCACAACGACGAACCGTTATATTACAATACACCGATCACCGTTCGGTGCGAGCGATGGCGGTTACCGGTTTGGCACCGGCCATTACAGCCACAACACTGCGCTGCAATCAAAAGCTGATCGCACATCGACAACGAACGATCTTGAGATGGCGACCGAACCGCGGGTTTATTGTTGTTTTCTTCGACAAGAATCCGAATGTTCCTATTTCGATTCACGACCGTGGTCGTGAGCGAAAATCGTGAAAAGTCGGCACTGACTACTGACAGAAATCCTTAAAGAAAGAGATCATGGCGAATAGGCGATAGAATAGTAGAGTATCATAATCGCCAGTAAGTGTGTGCAGTAAAAATCTGCTCGACGGCGCAGCTGTTAACACGCTTTTGAGTCGTTGAAATAGAAAGTCTTAAGGTTGGCCGCAACGAGTCAACGACACGCCAATCGTTATGATCATAATATTATTTTTGTCGAGGGGTTAGCCGCGTCACCTCGTCCGGATACAGCAAATACAGGCATTGCCCATTGCAGTAGTTCGTTTTGCCACTGGCGTTGAAAACAAAATCGCATTTTCTGCGCTTCGTACAGCAAACGTGTATAATATAAGCGTTATGTACATCATTTGTTTTTTTGACTACTATATCAAAAAGGCGGTCACTGTTAAACGAACAAGGAAAAAAAAACCGTCGGTCGCGTTCGATTCCTGAGCGGCCGGGCTTTCACGATACGATAACGTGTATCTTAATTTAATATCTGTATGTATCGACGGACCGTCCGAGTGTAACCGAAAATCGTGTACCCGAGGTCCACTGACACAATTGTAAAGGATGTGAGCGCGCCGTGTGTATTAAACGACCGTTGTCGTTAATTATCATATAATAAAATAATATAATACCTGTACCGTCGGCGGTACTAGGTATAGAGCAGGTAACTTGCACGGGGCAAGCGCGAGTAACAATTTTTTCTTTTTATGAACACACACACACACAACCGATCGACGTACGGTGGGGATAAGTGGCACAAGAGGGCACGGTTGAAAGTATTCGGGGCTTTAGCTGCCCCCTAGGAGGTAGCCGGTCTTCTCGCTGCAGGTTATACGGACGCGACGCTTTTCGGGGTCATTCCCGGTTAACTACAATAACGACCGGTCATCAATATTCTGATGTGTAGACGTCGGCACGTCGGTTATTATAATACATACTCTACATAGTACAAACACTTTGATCCGCGGTACGATAATTATTACTATTATCAATATTTATAGGTAGTATATAGATACAACAACAGCTGCTGTTATTATAATATATTTTTATGGCCATAATTCCCAACCGATCGAACATCGCGCTACTCTGGACCGGCGTTCTCAGTTTGTCGAAAGCATATAATTTCCAAACGAAAAATATCGCAGAGCCGACTAGAAAATCAGGGCTGAAGAAAAAAAGACCCACACGTTAAATGGAAAACGCTGGTATTGACGAATTGACGGTGTTTTTATTTTAGATATTGAGTTTTAATATAGTGAAATCCAAATATGCGGGTAAAATAGTTTTGTCGGTTGCGACATTAGCGTTGCCTATCTATATATAGTATACTTTAATCAACGCCCTATGGTAGGACTATATTTGATGGAATAGTGACTCAAGTGCAGCGATTAAAGCCGAAAAAAGCCCCGGGCTTATGGTTTCGATTACTATGTTTATTTTTATTTTTTTTTATTCGGAACTTGCATAATTTACATATTATGTCAAAACCGGCTGTGTTCACTGAGCGTTATTTCTCCTATCCGAGTTTTTTTCCTTTCTCGTATAATATTTCTAAAGTAGGAAGTGATAGCGAGTACAAATATTTTTCCTCGATAAATGATTATATTTTAATACGTCCGTTGCATTCGGGTTAACGCGAAACCCGTCCCGGAACAATGTCATTCGCACAATTTGTGCGTTGATAAAATCGATTAAACACTGTCAACTGCTTTCGTCGGCCTCGCGAGTCATTCTAGAGTCAAACGACATGGACGTTTGATCGCGGTCTGTGAATACATCTAAACAAAAATCCAACAGCCGTCTTGAGAATTTGTTAGAAATATCATATACCTACCTAATGCCTATGGGGTTCTGTGCATTCAGGTGGCGCAATGTAGGCAAACCGCTCCACCGTTCGGGGGTTATCCGCGCGAGATAAGTCTTGGAGTTTTACCAAATACGTACATTTTTTTCTCTCTCTACAATACCGTGTAAATTATGTATTATTATTATTATACCTGCACGTCCACCTATCGGTTACCGCCACGCCTATAGACCGTCGCCGTCCGGAATGCCGCATTCCGTAGCCGAGCACCACTTACGCCGAGAACCGCTTAAATTGACGGTCTGTACCGTCTCAAATTTATTACGCTGTTTTTAAAGAAGCTACTCGTTCGCACGCGTGTGTCCGAAACAACAAAAATCTCTTTACCGTGATTTGAGATTAGCCGTCTTTTCCAGTACCACTACGGCGAAAGTCCGTACGGTCTTGCGGTTGGCCGCTGGGATATGTCGGTGCATGGTGTAAGATATGAGATAATGATAATATCGAATACCACAACACCGTCGTTTAATGTGCGATGGAATCGTTTTTTTCGTCCTTAAACATGAAATAATCATACACTTTTTCTTACATAGACTCAATAAACGTCTGCGATCCGTATCATTGTGGCCTGTCCTCGGAAAGCTGCTGTAAAGAGCCACGAATGGTCGGCAACAAGTGGCGTTGTGGGAACACCACCGCAGTCGTGGGAGAGTTGCCCAATTTGTTCACGTCCACGTTTGTTTTTGCACCGTGTACTTTCCAAGGGAGATTATTCGCATTTAAAACTGTTTCCAAGGCGGCGGCAAAAGTTATTATTATATCGACGGTTTCGAAACGGCCTCAGACGGACGCCTTAACCAAACCGTGGATAATGAACGCCAAAACGTTGTCTCCGCTACGCTATAATAATATTATCATTGTGCGGTATACGAAAATTGCAAATTTTCAAGGCGTAAACGTTCCACGAGGCATTTTTGTTGTTATCGCAAAAACCGGTTTTCAATTCAAAACAAAAACTTTTTTTTTTTTCTACGTCCAACTCACGCTAACCGATAACAATGGTGACGCGCACTTGAATATTAATGCATTCCCACTGTCGTCCGTCGGTTTTACAAAGCTAATCCATAACGGTTTATAATTATTGCGCTGTTTACTAGTCGAAATCGAACCGATAAGAGCCGTTTAGAAAACAATGCCTATAGTTAGTAGTAGAGCTATTAGCTGTTATAGTAGCAGACGAAAATCCCTCGTGCTCTATAGCCGGTGAGCGGGTTACACATTTGTCTAGTCCGACCACCAAGTAGAGAGTATTAAATAAACGAAAGGTGTTTCGTGCCACCTTCCCACGAAAATATTATTCCCTACAATTATACAATACGCTTACCGAAAACTAGCCAAACGGTTTAGATATATATATAACGAATGTTAAAAAATAAAGTGTAAATCTAACTAATACCTAGTCGCGTTCGTTACAAAACACTAAATTGGAATAAATACTATTCGTTTAGAATTATTTTGAAAGAGAAGGTGGTAAATAATTTCCGCTCGTTGATTTTTATCATTTGACCGAGGTAAACACTTAAAGATCCACGTGGTTATCATAACGTAACAAGCATGCAGCCTAAGTTAACCATGCGTTAGTAACTCTAGGTATTAAAAATTCACCTGAAAATTGATATGAATCGACCGAGTAGATAATAATAAAATTATTAGCCTTGAGATTTAGACTGATTCGCGTTATGATTTCTACATTACACACAGGTGCCAATTCTAGACGCGTGGAAAGGAAAACACTATTATTATTAAAATTATTATTATATCAAAACTAGTTTGTGGGCCCGGCTGGCGTTTAACTTAAGCTCCACCCATATCGCTAACGAAGACTAGCAAATTATACCTATCTATCTAGCTGTTCTCCGAGCGATTCTGGTTTTTCGGGTCATTTTTTGCAAGTGTCAGTTTGGCTGGTTTTTACCTAAAATATATCATAGCGGCACAGCTTCAACGTGCATCTATTATATATACTATAACAGTTGTTTTTTTTTGCTAACACTATGCTATGAAATAGGTACTGTTTTTTATTTACACGTTACAATGGTTCGGTTTAATCCGGGCAGGTTATTCTGGCATAATGATTACACGACGTGTTAACGTGCGCAATATACGTGCCGTGTACAATATGTGTCAAAATAACTAAAACGTCATGACTGATAATAATAATTGTATTATTATTATTAGTGTCTTAAGGCTTGCGGCATTCTGTGAAAACAACAAGCTCGGGTTATAATTGAAAATGTATAACGCGACCTCGGTCTCGGTCGTTCGGGATTTGTTCGGTACCTACACCTACCATAGGGGAAAACATTAGAAAGGAAAATACAATGGACGTTGTTGTTTTCGGGTTCGTAGGCGGTAAACTAGAAGAATACAAAATCGTTGGCGGCGAATTAGCGTTGTTATGATACATTATATCCGAGTCGGAACAGAGAGGGAATACGTATATGCATGTTAAGTGCGCGAACGAAAGTTACCTGGACGATTATCTTTTGCTTTTGATGGGCCGCTGTTGCATTTTGTTCTGGTGTACCACTTGGTCGACTCTGTCCAGTTCGTCGCCGGAGAGCTCTAGATCCTGCATCATCTGCATGATTTCTCTTTCTTTTTTAATGTCGGTTTTGGGTACGCCGTCCACGCCGTTGGGCACGATCGGGGGTGCGGCAAATTTCAAATTGGCCAACGACCCGTATGACCGGGAACGGTGCTCTTGCCGGATGGAGTACGAAAACGCGCGCTCGTTCAGGTGACCCTTGCGCCGGTAGATGCCAGTGTTGTACACCGACTCTTCAGTGTCGTCGGTTTCGTCGTGGGACACCCCGTTGCCGTTGACCCGGTTGCCGTTGACGGCCAGCTGGGGCACCGGAACGCCGCCGTTGCTAACCGAGTCTTTTTTCTTGTTCTTTTTGTCTTTTTTGTTTTTCGTCGGTAACGGCCCGTTGTTGTTGTTGTTGTTGTTGGCGTACTGCTGCATGAGATACGCCTCGTGCGGGAAATGCTCCGGTTGGTACGACGCGATCGGGCTCAATGGTCGGGCCGAAGGCATGTAAATCGGTTCTTCCATCGCTAATGGCATGGGTATGGCTTGCATGTGCTTGGGCTTCTTGCCCCCCGTGTGCACGTACATGGGCATCGGCATGAAATTCGGAGGCATCATTCCTGGTCTGGGAACCGGCATCATGCCCGGTTTCATTTTGTGCATTTTTTTGGGGTGCGGCAGCGTGGTGGGCACCATCATTAACGGCGGCGGTGGCGGAGGCGGGTGCATCATCGCGGGATGATGATGATGAAAACCGTTCATGGGCCTCATCATCGTGCCGTTCGAATAAATGTGATTTGGCGGAGGCGGAGGCGGCGGTATGGGTGACATAAACCCTTTGGGCGGACCCCTGCTGACGATGGTGCCGTTCAAAGACACCGAGCTTCGACCGTTCATGGGTCTCATCAACGACCCTCCGTTCACGGACAACGAGTAGAGGTCCTCTCGGCTGCCGCCGCCACTGCCCGTCGGAGTTCTCTTACGGCGGGGTCGTTCCTTATTCTTTTTGGACGCCTTTTCATCCCTAACCGGCGGTGGTGGCGGCGGCGGTGGCGCGGCGCCTACAATCTGCCGGGGCCGACTGGAACGCGAGCTGCGCATGGTGTTCCCCCCGGTGTATATATCGTCTTTTTCCGATATATCTTTGGTGCTGCCCACCCAAACTTTATGGTTTTCGTCTCCATTGCACTCTGACAAGTCGTCGATCGAGTTGGTGGACGCCTCCAGCGTGGTGATGCCGTTGGAGTGGGCGCTGTTCAACGTCAACGTACTGCCGGCGTTGGTCATGCGCCTCCAGCCCTCCACTTTCTCTATGGTATTGTTGCCCATCGACCGGTTCGTGCGCAACGTCCCGTATATGCTACTGCCGTTGGTGCCGTTTGTGTCCACTTGCTTGGCGTACGACGAGTCGGCGTAAGCGTGGAAACAGCACCGGACCAGAGCGTTCGCGGCCATTTCGCGTTTGCATATGAACGTGTGACACTCGAGCACTTTGATGCCGGAAGTCCGGCGCAGTATGGCGGCGAAAAGCGGCGGGTGGTTGGGATTCGGTGACCTCGCGAACGGAGAGTCCAACGGCAAAAATCTCGGTTGCGACGAGTTGTTGGACTTTTCTGGTACCAACACGAATCTGACGGCCGCGCAGTAGTGCAGCGACTCGATGGGGAAGAACCTGGTGATTTTCTTGTGGTTCTCGTCCACGTTTTCCAAAAGAAGGCCATTGCTCCACACGCTGAGCCAGGAGTCGATACCCCTAGCCCCCAACGCCCCCTGCTCGGGGTACAGTTCTTTGAGCGGTTCCTGAATACCCTGCAGGCCGTCTTTGGTAATGTGCGGCACCGCCGAGCCCAAGTACAATACCCGGCATCTGCAAATCGGCGTCGAGTCGGACGGTCTCATTTGCATCATCATACTCATGATGATTAAAGGTGAGTATGCGGTTTCTTATTGCAAAATCGAGCGAGGTCGCTGCGTGCGACACGACGAGCTACGGTTAACACGCGAATTGGCCCGACGACAAAACACGTAGGTAAACTAAATACTTGTAAGCGTTCGCTATAGGTTCTTACGTTCCTCGCGTCACATTACTATTACAGAACTCGTTGTGTTATAGCCGGCAATACAGGGTGTAGGGTTTCCGCATGCAAGAATAAATCAAAGACGATCGAAACTTTAGATAAACCTGTTTCGTTATTATTATTATATTTACTAGATACTCTCAACGTATCATCGCACGAAACCGTGGACGCACTTGGTTCGATGGGCCTCGACCCGCACGCTAATCGCCACTGAACATTACTCGCGTTGAACTACTCACGTTTTAGAAAAACGGACTTCGCTTGAACCGGAAAACGAAACAAACAAAAAACCTATTGAACACCGACACAAGACTACGACGACGACGAACGGACCCAACGGCGGATGGTGCCCCATAGACTGACGGTGCGGTTGTAAGTGACCTGTTGTGCAGGTTACACGAAGTCTCTCCCACCACTCCGACGACGACGCGACGACGGCGTTCTGGTATCCACGAAGATAGCGTGTAGTCCCCTCAGGTACAAGGTACCGGTTCACCTGTTGATACCGCGTCTACTTTTACCTATAGGCGTGTTTTGTAAAGGTAAAAAAAAATCGAGCGCAGACGATTGACGATTTTTTCCCTTCGTTCGAGGTAGGTATTCGTTCTGTCCGTATACAAACCTATACACGTTTTGTAAATTCCACACCGAGTCAAGTCCGTGAAAACTAATTTTTGTCAAATTCTTCCCTTGTATATATATATAATAGTTGTATGATGTACGTTTTCAATCCGATTATGTTATTACATCCGTTTCGTTATTCTATAATAATAATATATAATGCATTATTCGCTGTCTTGGGTCGGTGGGTGATCCGCCTACAGTCTAGACCGTCAAGAAAATAATATTTACTGCACAAGATTATTCAAATTAATTTATAACTACAATTTGTAAATTTATATTTTCTATAATACATTTAATATTTGTATACAATGTAGATATAATCTAAGGATTATATACAGGTTTCCCACAAAGATTCAACAAATAAAATAACTTTTGTTCTAGTGAATATTTTTAAGATATTTTTTTAAAAAATTAATTTATACTCATTTTAATTTTTTTTAAATATTTTTGTTTAATGCGTGTAGTTAAAAATAACTACCGCACTCCACTTCCCGTCTTAAATTTTAACCTTTAATTAATTTAAAAGTATTTATCCAACCAATTAGTTATCGACAAATCAAAATTTTCATAAAATTATTCTTAAAAAACTGGATGTCTTGAACTAAAAAAAAAAATTTAACAAAAAAACTAAAAAAAAAAAAAATTGAAAAAAGTAAAACAGCATTACAAACCGTGGTGTTTATAGCGCAAATGAGTATAAATTCATTTTTAACAAAAAAATCTTAAAAATATTTACAGCAGCTCTGAACAGAGACAGATGGAAAGAGATTTGTTTTGCAGCAATGGATTTTAAAGCTGGAAGAAGAAGAAGAAAAATATTTACTAGAATAAAAGTTATTTCATTTCGACATCTTTGTGGGACAACCCGTATGTATGTATTTAATATATTTATACTATAAATGTATGATCAATAAAATGCACTTAATTATAAAACTGTGATAGGGTGGATGAAAAACTGAAAAGTTCAATTTCTTACGTTTGGAAAAATACAATTAGAGCTTTTCAGTAAAATTTATTCTTAAGTATTAGCTTTCATAATAGCAGTCGTAGCTTAACAATGAGAGCACCCAGCCATACAATATCTTGCCACTTTGAGTGACACCTTTTTGAAAAACATACCTGTATAGTTACCTAAAAATTGACAAAAAGTAACGTATTAGCATCTGTCATCCTACCACAGACATAAAAAAGCAAGAACAGTGGGGTTGAAGCAAAGAGGGGTCGGACATTGCACAGACTAATAAGAATTATTATAACTAAAATTGATAAAAATTACTCTGTGGTCTTATAACGTACCCTTAAGTATACGAGTTACGATTACTTAATTTGGGGAACAATTTCGTATTAAACCAGCGCGTAATTATTTTATTAGTAGTTAACCCGATACGATTGCTATTTATATTTATAACGGTGTTGTTAAAAACCAATCCTTTGCCTCTTTTAATTAAGTCTTCACTATTTATATATTGTTTAGCTACATCCTGATATTATCGAACATAAGAAACTACCACGACCAACTTGAATTCTTTAAAACAAAACAACATTTCTTCAAAACAACATTTGAGGTATAGTCCAAATTTGTTCGATATTTATCTACGGGAGGAAAATAGTAAGTCTAAAATACTTTAATTAAGTGTAGAATACTTCAATCAACGTTTTTAGTATGATGATTAGCGACTCTTTAAGAATAATGATATATACCTTTTAAATACATATCCAGAAAAAAAATGTAATTAGGTCCTAGGTAGGATCGACAAATGTATTGGATAGTTTTTTTAGTGCACATACTATATCCTATTTTCCTACTATCATGACTATGTTCTTAATATGTTACTTCCTACTTCGTAAGCTAAAATTTAAATTATTTATATTGTTAATTTATTTTATCATGCTACATCTAATATCTTACCAACACCTTAATAACTAAAATAAATAAATATAAAAAAAAATAGTTGACATGATTAAATATACAACTTTTTTTTGCCTATATTATACCCCTTAATAAAAAAATAAATACTATGTAGCGGAAAAATATTAAAATAATGTTTCTGCTATGTCTTACATAGTGCTAACATTTTTAAATCAAATTTTTATTTGTAAGTAAAAGTGTTTTACGTTTTTTTGAGATTAAATTTAAAAAAAAAATGTAAACCTAATTTTTCTGTATGATTTTTTACTGCACACCAAAATATATCTAACAGTTGAAATATATTAATTGTGTACATTTTGACAATATAGCAAATTTTACAAATATTTTTTGGTAGATAAATATCAGATATAAACCTTTCTTAGTTCTCTTTGGTTATTTTCACGTAGGTAAACAGAATTGATAAGTCGATGGACATCCGTCAGGCAAGCAGCAAGCTACTTTATCAACAATGTTGTAATCTTCATTCTAAGCAAGTTTAGGCTTCTTTCTGGAGTTATAATAACAAATTGAACTAACATCACATTTTTTTAAATACATCTACCCAATACTAAAATAAAACAAATAAAATTATATTAAGTTTATAAAGTTTAAACTAGTTAATCATTAATAAAATTCAACGATTTACTAAAAAAAAATTACTTAGGCAACTTTCAATCAACCAAACAAGCTTTTTTTTATAAAGCAAGAGGAAAATAATATATAATTTTAAGTGAAAATAAAAATTAAGCACATATACTATACAATGAATGAAGTATTATGCAAACATTATGGGGTTTCAAATAAAAGTAAGATTCAATTAAAAAATGTGTGTGGTTATTATATAAAACTCCTTCATATTACCTTCACTATAAAGCCCGTCATTTCCTATTATTTGTATTAAGATGACAAATAAGGCAGACGTATTTCCTTATAGAGTCAGACATATATTACATAGCTGTAATACTATTATGTTAAATATTATTTTAGAAAACTTGCACTCTATTTTATTTTTTTTACCTGTACGATCTATATTTTGATTGCGTCACATTATACATTTTTTCTACCAATTATGTTTAAGCCTAAAGGTTGTAGATGTTTAAAAACCACTTAGCTTCTATAGCCGTACAATTATAAATAATTATTCGGTCGGAGCACTCAATTTCCTTAAATGCGTTTAAAACAATCAACCGGGGACTTGATCTAAACTACGATAAAAAAAAGTGTTTACAATAATCAATACTAGTTCTAAAATACAATATCCATCATTAACTTAAACAAAAAAAAAAGACTTCTTTTTCTAATCTGGATTGAATGCAATTTTAGTAAACTTAAAATTTTAATGCGGGAATGACATATAGCATATCGATAGTTAACTACAAAATTTTCTAAAGTTTCATTAAAAAATACGAGACAATATATTTATCTAAGCTTAAGCGTGGAAATTCTTGTACTTTTTAATATATTTTTGATAATAAGTGGGTTGAGCTCAAGCCCAAATAAAGTACTCCTTCATATACTGTGAAAAATGGCGATTTTATAACAATAATTCCGAGACACTGAATTAGATTCTCGCAAAATTATTTTGAAGGAAAACATTGTAATTTTTCCTATAGAAATGACTGTGACAGTCTAACCCATTAAAGAATCTTTATTACTGTATTAATACAGTAAAACATATACAAAATAGTTTAGACTCTAAATTAATATTTGCGAACAATTGCCTAAAGTTTACTTCTTAATAAATGGATTGGTAGTAGGGACCTTTTTATAATGCATTTGATACAAATTGTATTTACCTAAAAACAATGAATTAATTCGTGTATAAGTAATGGTAAGACTTATGCCTATTTATTTATCAACAAAAAATACAAATAAAAGTTAAATTAAAATATTAATTAAGTATTAAATGCATAGCCATAAAAATCAGCACTTCTTTTTGTCCTTAACGATATTTAAAACTATTTGTACATTTAATTATATACCTACAGACACAAATATCTTCTTTGAAGGTAATGTTTATATAATATTTTGAGTTTTGCTCTCGTTTCACTTCTAAAAATAAAATTGCCAAGTATATTATTATAAAATGTAAATCGTTTGGCACAGCGCTCAATTTTTTTTTAATTCTCCTTCACAGTGTTTACTGGTCATATCAGTGCGTGGCCCAGAACTTTATCACAACTTAGAATGGCCCATACACGATTATTAATATTAATTGGTATTAATGATAACATTTATCGTGTATCGCCTGTATTGAATGATAGATCAATTGAACAAGTTAGTATTTTTTTTTTACTGATGCTCTCTCAATTATTTTGAGAACTATTGTCAATATTTGTCAACATTTGATCTAAGAGCCATTTTAAACATGTCAACTAATTTGTAGATATTGAGTTTTTCTAGTTACACAACTTTTCAAGTTATTTTTCTCTGAGTTATGGCAATAGTTTGAAAAAATGAACCAAATGACATTCGTTGAAATTTGAAAGCAGTTAAATTAACCGTGTAAGTTTTATTTAGAACGTCCTTTTTTTAAAACATATATTAGCTTATTAATACTATTAGATTTAATTTACAAATCTTAGTAACAGTTTGTATTATTTTTTTATTTACAGTAATAATTATTTAAATAACAAAAACTTCATACAATTTTTCGCCAACATAATTTACACATATTATGTCATTTTCACAAAAGACTGCGTCTAGCAGTGTTATACAATATTATTATGACTTAAATAATGGCCAATGGGTATTAAACAAATTAAAAATTGAAGGTTATCCGTGGTAAAAAGTATGAGGTACCTATCTTACATTTTAGAACCAGCGTGCTGAGAACTAAGAATAGATATAAAATATATATTATACGTGTGACACTTTATAGAATATAATATAAGTGTTCTGTGTTTCATTTAATTACGATCATAAGACATTTAATCCATAAGCCTACTTTGCGAGTCGTTATAAGTTTAAGACGCATAAAAGATAAAACCTATCATCCGTGTATGTATTTATTTAGTAAATAATTTTTAATTTTACCAAAACACATTTGAAAATAATTTAATACAAAATTAACAGATTACACAGCAACATCTAGTTTAAATTATTCAATAAATTACGCTTAAAATATTATGTAATATCGATTTTGAGAAAACGTTTTTATAAATTAGGTATAATAATAATAATAAATAAAAAATGTTTAACTGAAAGTAATTAGTATTTAAATTATACACACTTACTTGATGTTTCGGCGATAATTAATGTGTTTCGAAGAGACGGTCGTTGGATTCCATGCGATATTGCTATGTAGTAATATTCTAGATGAATCAGTCCCTTTCACTTTGCTGTCAAATTCCATGAACACTTCGGCAGCAAAGCGGAAAAAGACAAACCCACAAGAACGTTATGCGTGTGACTATTCTAACAAATCCATATTAGCATTTACCACCGGTCGAATAAACGTTGTTTTTAATTATAATTTTGACACGCTACTCGACATTTACCAATTACAACTGCACATTAATAATGATAATAATAATTTGAAAAAAGCTACTGAAAAAATTAAACGAAAGCTTCTTCGACTATAGTCTACTGCGGCGACAAGTATTATGACGGTGTAAAGTCGGCGGGGCTTATCGAAATATTTGTTCTAAACTTAATGCCTTCCTATCATGGTCGTCGCCGTCCTATGCGTTATGTAAACATACGTCGCATGCATCATAACGTCGAGATAATGTTTTTAACAAAAAAAAAAACCAACAAGAGTACAGTTTTATATAATTTTTTTTTTTTTACGACAGACAATATTGTGTGCAGACGTTACCGTGTCTCGATCGGTATTCCCGATTAAAGTTGACGGCGAAGAGAGCGGATTGAAAATCGGATAATACTTGTCGGGTCCAACGGTAGAACGGGAGATGAAAATCGGATGGTTTTAATTGATTGCTAAGTAAAATAACGGTCAACGGCAAATTCGTGTTTCGTATTTGCCGGCAAATGATGGTACTGGCCGTCGGGCGGTGAACGATTTGCAAAAACGCGGTCAGCAGATACTAAAATTAATACAAACGTGTAAAAAAAAAAGAGAAGAAATCGTATATGTAAACCCGTGTATGTAAACGATGACGCACGGGTGATGCTATTTTTTTGCCGAACGTTTTCGAGCAATTTATTTTGGTCGACCGACGAGGGGGCGGCGATTCTGGATCATCGTCAAGGTCAAAGGATAAATATTTCATCGTGTGTGCCCGCTAATGTCGTACAAGCACACACACACAGCACTAAATGAAGCCGTCGCAGCTGATGGTCAGCCTATAAGGCATTAGGCAACTGTGTTGTATTCACACGGATATAATTTCCACGACTTTTGCCGTTTTGTGTGATTTGAGTAGGTATATTGTATCATCATTATTTACATTACTACTGAACGCATTGATACGGTCGTACGGATGAATCATGGAGAAAATATGTATCACATATTTTTACTGGGAGCCAAAGTTCGTGCCAATTCAATTCGCTTAATTACATTACACCCGCACGTTTAAAGTTACAATCTAAACAATAATAATACAGTGAAATATCTATTTACGGATAACCATTGGCGGAATCAGGGGGTGGGGGGGGGCTTAAGATACTAAAAACCTTAAAACTTAAAATTAGTGTTTTTCAAAATACCTACATTTATTTATAGCGAGAGATTTGTTGAAATCAAAATAAATGTAGCACTAATTTTAAGTTTTAAGGTTTTTAGAATCGCGAGCCCTCCTCCCCTGATCATCGCCAATGCGTATAACCCATATTGGTGGACAACTTTTAATTTATTATAGAAATTAGTAGATTATTCATGCAAGTCGTATTACATCACATTTTGATCTGCGCACATTACTCAACCGTCCTTCCCCTCCCGTCATAAATTTTAAAATCCAATAACTTGAAAACTAATTATCCAAAACTGGTTATCGACCAGTCAAAATGTTCAGAAATTTTTTCTTAATTTAAAAATGTAATAAAATATATACGTTAACATTTAAATTCCTTAAGTTCATACGGGTTTAACATATAAGGGATGGGGTTTTATTTTTTAAAAATATATTAAATTTGTCCCAAACTCATAACTATAAAATTATAAAATAAAATAACTTTAAAAAGTCTAATATCTTATAAGTTATTGATTGATCCATAGTTAACCAATCACCCAGTACAATAATCAGTCATAAATTACAATTAACTATTTTAAACAGTCACAACTAGGCAAAAGTTGTTCCGTGCGCAATAGCTCAACTGGGTCATTCCACAGGTGCTTGGTATTATACTCCACAACATGAATCATGATCAACAGAAAACCTAGTTCAACACTGATATTATATCTTCAATTCAAATATGCTTTATATTAACCATCATAATCAATAACTTTTTAATAGATAGAACAATAAATAAATATTACAACATGCTTGGCATAAGATTTTGCTGCCGATTTTTTGTTTTTTTAAGTGTAATCTTTATAATAATGTTATAGTTTAGTCCCTTAGTGATTCAGGCATTACGTCAAAAACGATACATATTAACAACATTATCGCAATTCATATTAACGCACAGATATATATAATAAACTAGATTGCTAACTGTATATACCACCAATAGAGAAGATTGAAGCAGCCACTTTCCGCCATCCTGGTGGGAATTAGAACCTTATCACGCGAGAATAATATATGTTTATAACAATCACATATATATATATATTATTGATATAATAATATATACAGATATATATTATATGCATTGATAACACACATAAATCCCACCAGAATGGCGGACCGTCGGCTTCAATTCTTATCGCTAGTTAGCAATCTAGTTGATTATACATATCTGTGTATTAACGTCTTTGAGTTTGAAATAAAGCATGACGAACACGGTTAGGTTATGTTTTCATAGTGATAAGTGATAAGTGATAAGAATGTTGATAATGATATCGCATTTGAAAGTGTTTAAAACTATTGTTTAATAGTCCTTTTATAAAAATTGAAATTTAATCGAATTTTCAAATTTAAATTGCGTGTTTAAGTATTGACATAATTATGTCTGATGACGAAGATGGCGTTCATCGGCTATCCGGTTGTAATCAGGCGGAAGGCGGCTTAGTTATAAAGAAGAAACCAGCACCTGCTGGCCAGTTTCAATTTAAAGTACCCGACATACCCAAGGGTTCGTTACTTGGACTTGATAAATTAGCAGGTAAATGTTATTAGTATTTAAGTTATGTTGAATTAAATTAGTTATGGGAAAATCTTAAATTCAGCACAAAAGCGTTTGGAGCGGGAAGATATTGAAAGGTCGAAAAAATCCATGTTGTCGTCCTATGGAGATAATGACGATGAAGGAGATGATGTTGAAGAGATACACTTGAAAGAAGGACAAAAAAATAAGAATAAAGACAGGTCAGTTAAGTAGTAAAAAATATAAAATTAAATTAAAATTTTTTTCTATTAAATTATCTGCTATGTTATATTATTATGTTTAGACATTATCGCTCTGTTCAAGAAGAAACCCCAACACACACAGGAGGTTTGTCTAAAGAGGCTATAGAAAAGTTAGAAAAACTAAAAAAGACCCACCATCGAGGTGTGCATTACTCTACTTCTAATGCAAAAGACCGAAGAGCTCATCGTTCCAAAGACAGAACACATTGTAAGTTCTGACCCATCCATTAATTAATTTAAAATTAACTTAGGTTAATTATTTTATTTTAGCTGATAGAAATGATAGGCGACATCATCGAAATGAGCCATATAGAAAACAGGATAGATATAGTCATCGTGATTACCGATCAAGTAGGACACCGTCAATAAGGCGAAGAGATGAACCATTAACACCTAACGTTAGAATGAGAGATACGCCATCAAGGTACGTGTATTATAATTTTATAAATGTGTTACCTACTTGTTTGTATAATAAATCAAACGAGTTATTTTTTTTATTGTTTGTAGAACGACTTGGGATGAAGACGACCGAATGTCGTTGTATAAAACATCTACGTGGGATATGCCTACTCCTAAAAGATATGTTGACGACGATCCTTCTAGAACTCCTAGGTTTACACCAGCATATAAATATAATAAATGGGATAGTCACCGTGCATCTGGTGCCACTCCTAGACCAGGAAAAGGTAAAATTGAATTATCACCATTTATTATTGTAAGACTATTGGCTAAAATTTGTATTTCTTTAATATTGGCAGAAAATGATTTGTTGTGGGCTAGCGAAACTGATCGCGATGAATGGGAAGAAGCCCAAAACAGATTGGATAGACAGTGGTATAATTTGGACGAAGGAGTTGATGAAACAAATAATCCGTTCAGTGATGTCAGCGAATCGTACGCTAAAAAAAAAGAACTACAATTAGCTCAAAGCAAGAAAAAACGAATGTCGGCACAACAAAGACAAATCAACAAGGTACTACTTTGAATTTTTCAATATTTACTATTATTTAATATGACACTTTTATTGTAGGATAATGAATTATGGGAACGTAATCGTATGTTAACTAGCGGTGTTGTAGTGTCTGTTGATCTGGATGAAGATTTCGACGAGGATAACGAGGCTAGAGTGCATCTGTTGGTGCATAATATTGTGCCACCATTTTTGGACGGTCGTATTGTATTTACTAAACAACCTGAGCCAGTTATACCGGTCAAAGATCCAACATCCGATATGGCCATGGTGGCTCGGAAAGGTTCAATGTTAGTCCGTACATTCCGCGAACAAAAGGAACGTAAACGAGCTCAAAAGAAACACTGGGAGGTAGCTGGCACTGCGATAGGAAATATAATGGGCGTAAAGAAAAAAGAAGATGATAAAGATGAACGGATTGATGAAGAGGGAGAGACAGACTACAAGACTGATCACCAATTTGCCGAACATATTAAAGATACACCAGAAGCCAGCAGTGAATTTTCTCGGAAAAAAACATACTCTGAACAACGGCAATATTTGCCAGTGTTTGCAGCCAGACAAGAGTTGTTAAACATAATTAGAGAAAATAATATTGTGATTGTTATTGGAGAAACTGGTAGTGGTAAAACTACTCAACTCACTCAATATCTTCACGAAGAAGGATATAGCAAGCGTGGTATGATTGGATGTACTCAACCGAGAAGAGTTGCAGCCATGTCAGTGGCTAAACGTGTTTCTGACGAAATGAACACTAAATTGGGCGATGAAATAGGTTATGCCATCCGTTTTGAAGATTGTACGTCCGAAGTTAGTACAATTAATTTCATTCAGTTTTTTTTTTTTTTTTAATTTTCCTTTAATTTCTTAACTGTTTTAGAAAACTGTAATAAAGTATATGACTGATGGTATTTTACTTCGAGAGTCATTGAGAGATCCAGATTTAGATAATTATAGTGCCGTCATAATGGATGAAGCGCACGAAAGATCGTTGAACACTGATGTACTTTTTGGACTTTTACGAGAGGTACTATACTAATAAATAAATTGTTTTGGTGTTATGTCAAACGAATTCTACAAATTTATTTGAAAAGCTATAATTTACAATTACGATTTTCAGGTGGTTACCAGACGTACAGATCTAAAATTAATTGTGACTTCAGCTACTATGGATGCTACTAAATTTTCACTGTTTTTTGGTAACGTACCAACTTTTAATATTTCAGGCCGCACTTTCCCCGTTGACGTAATGTATAGTAAAAATCCTTGTGAAGATTATGTTGAAGCTGCTGTAAAACAAGCATTACAAGTACATTTGCAACCTCATCAAGGTAAATTTTAGTGTTGGTGTTCAATCTTTGTGAAATGTCGTTTGAGTAATTCATAATATATTCGTCTTTAGGTGATATTTTAATATTTATGCCCGGACAAGAAGATATTGAAGTTACTTGTGAAACATTAGCAGAAAGGTTAAACGAAATAGCTGATGCTCCACAGCTGTTAGTGCTTCCCATATATTCTCAGTTGCCATCAGATTTACAGGCTAAAATTTTTCAAAAGTCATCGGATGGCCTAAGAAAATGTGTTGTAGCTACTAATATAGCCGAAACATCTTTAACGGGTATTTCATCTCGGCTTTAATTGGGATTTATTAACTATATTAGTGCTGTATAATATAATACTATTAAAATATATGTATTTCGATAATATAGTTGATGGTATACGGTTTGTCGTTGACACTGGCTATTGTAAGATGAAAGTATATAATCCTCGAATCGGTATGGACGCTTTACAAATATATCCCATAAGTCAAGCTAATGCCAACCAGCGAAGTGGTAGAGCCGGTCGTACAGGCCCTGGACAATGTTACAGGTACACAAATAGTAGAGATTGCATTTGATATTATTGTCAAAATTTAGGATTTATAAATGTTTACTTTATTTCCATACATTTCAAATATTCACATTATTATTATAGATTATACACTGAGAGACAATACAAAGATGAACTTTTAATGGGCACTGTTCCTGAAATTCAAAGAACCAACTTAGCAAATACTGTGTTGTTATTAAAATCGTTAGGAGTTCAAGATTTGCTCCAGTTTCACTTTATGGATCCACCTCCACAAGTATAATATTTCCGAATCGTCAATGTTAATTTGTGTACATTATGGTTTTTTATTTTTAGGACAATATTTTAAATTCTTTGTATCAATTATGGGTACTTGGTGCATTAGATAATACCGGAGAATTAACTTCACTTGGTCGTCAAATGGCTGAATTTCCACTTGATCCACCGCAGTGTAAAATGTTAATAGTGTCTTCCGCCATGAAATGTACAGCCGATGTGCTTATAATAGGTAATCAAGTCGCTAGCCATTTATTAACTCAAGTAGTGTTGAGGATGGGAGATCACAGGTCTTCAAGTATTAATATAATTGAACAAAATCAGATTCAAATAAATGCTTCAATGCAAAACTGTAAATGTACTTTATTAGCTTTTAAATTCAGAATAAACTACTGAAAATTTTGACTGGTCAATTGAAAAATTTACAATATTGTAGTAAAACCAAAAAAAAAAAAAAAAATTACTATATTTCCCAGAAATAATGTGAATTATGTCAAATTCATCACTGTATGTATATCTGATAAAAAGTTTAATATTACCAGGTATCAATATAAAATTTGATTAGAATAATTATTGTGTTTCTAATCTTGTTTTTAAGTTTTTCTTAATTAAAAAAGTTTCTTGATAAATTTGTTTATGTTATAACGCTATCTACTTTTAATTTTAATAGAAACACATCGTTGTAAAAACAGTTACTTCACAGATTCACATTAAAGCTAAAAATCAATTGTGGTTGAAATCCTATCTGAATAAATAAAAACAACTTTTATTTTGTTTTAGTATCTATGTTATCAGTCCCATCAATTTTTTATCGTCCAAAGGGACGTGAAGAGGACTCTGACAATGTCCGAGAGAAGTTTCAAGTGCCCGAATCCGATCATTTAACAATGTTGAATGTATACAACCAATGGAAACAGAACAAGTACGGTTTCCTATTACATTATGTTAAATTTAATTTTAATTTGGTTTGCATTCTATATAAATAATAATTCACAATGTATTTTTAGTTATTCTGCATCATGGTGTAATGAACATTTTATTCATATTAAAGCTATGCGTAAAGTCCGTGAAGTCCGACAACAACTTAAAGATATCATGGTACAACAAAAAATTGAAATTATATCTTGCGGTACAGATTGGGACATTATACGCAAATGTATATGCTCAGGTATAGTTTTGTCACTGTTTTTGCTTGTTTTAATTAATGTATTTTTATTGAATTTTTGAAATTAATTTTTTGTTTAGCCTATTTCCATCAAGCAGCTAGACTAAAAGGTATTGGTGAATATGTCAATTGCCGTACTGGTATGCCTTGTCATTTGCATCCAACATCGGCCCTGTTTGGCATGGGTTTTACTCCAGACTACGTTGTCTATCATGAACTCATTATGACATCAAAGGTAAACTATCAACAATATTTCATCTAGGATTACCGGTTGTGTCTATTTAATAAAGGTCAAAATATAGGCAATATTTTAGGAAAAGGTGTGTTTTAATAAATTTTGATCATATTAATTTATTTCCAGGTTAAATTAGTATAAGTTTCAGGATATTATTTGTAATGTATACTATTTATCTATGACTGATATCCATTTTGGTAGTGAAAAATGGCTTAACAAGAAATAAGATGATACATACAGTGATCTGCGTCGATCTTTGTTTTAATTACTAAAAATGTTTAAAAAACCTAATATTCAAACGCAAATACAACAACAAAATTACAGTTTTGAAAACCAGAGATCAATGTAGACTGTAGTCTTCCTCTTTTAAGCTAAATTGGAATTAACAAAAACATTTTCCCATAATGTCATCTTTTTAAGATAAAAGTGGGGGCGACAGGGCCCCATAACACTACTTTTTTAACGTAATATTTTCCATATAGGAATATATGCAAACTGTAACCGCTGTGGACGGACATTGGTTGGCTGAGCTGGGTCCTATGTTCTTTACTGTTAAAGAAACTGGCAAGTCAGGATCAGCAAAGAAACAGACTTTAGAAACGTTGCAGGAAATGGAAGGTTCAATGAGAATGGCTCAAGAAGAAATGAGAGCGCGAAAACTCGAAGAAGAGCGTAAACAACTTGCCAGCATTAGAAAGTAAGCTTAGTATACATTTTTTAAAAGTTTAAAATTATGTGTTGGCTATTGATCATAATCACACTTTGTGTAATCTTGTTGTAGGGTTGAAATTATTACACCAGGCAAACGAGAACCTGGAACTCCGTCATTACGCCGTAAACAAGGACAGTTAGGATTATAAATATGTACGTTTTGTGATTAAGTTTTTAATTCCATCTGACTTTTAATTGCAATTTTTAATCGAGATTAAGAATGAACGTTACATTCGGTTAACATTGCTACAAATATAAAATTTGAATACGTAGATATCATTGATTATAAATAATACTATTTATAATTTATATAATCAATGGTAAATATAAATTTATACTTAACAATTAAAATTAAATTCTAAATACTTCATTCAATGTAAGTTCCAAAAATTTGAATCAAGTTCAAGATGTATTTTTTTTAAAATTTAATTTATATTATGTTTATGTACAATTTGTTTATCAATATTTAAAAATAAATAATTATTTTAAAAAGTTTTACAACAATATGCTTAGCTTATATTCTTACCATACTATTTTATTGAGCCTCGAGAGCTATTTACTGTGGTTTGTTATCAAGGATAATTAACCGATTTAATTTTTTACACATTTAATAGTACTCAAATAGATAATTGCAAGTGATTGTTTTAAAATATAAATAAAATTAATACATTTTGGTTAAAACTTAAAGCCTAAAACTAAATATAGAACAATTTTAAAGAAACATTATTTATAAAAATGTATATTAATATACGGTATATATTATAATAAAATATCCCAGACAACATTAAGCTTATAGTTCCTAAAAGTGTGTTGCATCACCATAATACAATAATTATTATTTACATTTCGTACAAGTCTATTAAAGTTTTGCAATAGAAACAAATTTGAAGTTCAATTTTTCAATTCCCTAACTATAAGTATACAATGTTTGAATTTACAACAATCATATTGTACTTTTTTTAAATCACAGTACAGAACAATTTACTTCGTACACAACGGTCATAATATTTAATAAACATTCCTTTCATACAAAAATAAAAAGTAAATAATCTTTTTTTTAAACTAAAATGATTTATAAATAAAAAATAAATAATAGTTTTTAATAATTAATTGATATTAATAAGTAATATTAATCATGCAAGTCTAAAACTATTCAAATTATTGGTGTCAATTTTTGCAGTCCACATGTAACACAACAGTTCCAAAATATACTTAAGTACTTCTACTTTAAAATACAGTTTAATAATTACGTATCTGCATGAACGACACTGTGCTTTTTTAAATATTCTTGATTGAGAAATGATTTGCCACATTGATGACAAACGGCTGATGAAAAATTCAGACGGTCGTGTGTGGCATAATGTCGCCTTAGTGATGCCAACTTTAAAAATGACTTATTGCAGACAGTACACTCAAATGGCTTTACGCCTGAATGTATCATAACATGGTTTTTAAGATGAGATGTGCTTTTAAATCTCTTCAGGCAAATATCACAACGATGGGGTCTTGACTCTGTATGGGATGCTAAGTGTGCAATTAGGAAAGACTCTTGTATGAAAGTTTTATTGCATATGTCACATTGGTGTACTGAACGATGACTAGAATGCATTATGGCATGTTCTTGTAAATGCAATGCATGATTAAAGGTGGCACCGCACTCTTTGCACGAATACTTGGATTCGATTACGCTACCGCCGGTGTTGGTGCAGTTTCCGGAGGTCATGTGCTCGTTCAGTTGCTCAAATGAGTAAAAAGGTAAACCACACGACGGACATTGATTTTGCAACGCAATTTTCTGATCCTCTTTAGAATGCGTCAATGAGTGTTTTTTTAAGTTAGAAGAATCTGCAAATGCCAAACCGCACACATCGCAAGCAAATGGCCGACAACCGGTATGAGTGAGCATGTGTCTTTTGACGTCTGACGGCCGTGTAAATCCTTTGTTACAAATACGACAAGGGAAAGGTTTTCTTCCCGTGTGCGTAATCATGTGAGCTTTGAGATTACTCTGGTTGGTAAAAGTTGCTTCACATTTGGCACACGAAAAGGGCTTTTCTCTTGAATGAACTAGTTTATGTCTTTGTAGTTCGGATGGTTTGCTGAATGCTTTATCACACGACGGACAGGGGTACGGTAATCCTCCGTTGTGTATCATCGAATGGACTTTTAAATTGTAATTAGTGATGAACGACATTGAGCATACTTGACAAACAAAAGGTCGTTCTCCAGTATGCGTCATCATGTGGCGCTCCAAATCTGACGGGCGTCGAAAAGACTTGTCACATAACGTACACTGATGAGGTTTTGCTTTAGGATGAGACGTAAGATGGGTGCACAAATTACTTGAGTAATTGAAAGTCAAGTTGCAGATCTTGCATTGAAGAGGTCGTTCACTAGAGTGAACACTCGAATGCCGTTGTAAGCATGATGGCTTTAGAAAACTCTTATCACACTCTGTACAAGTGTAAACAGCACCGCCAGTATGTTTCATAATGTGGAGTTTTAGATCACTTTTGTTTGCTACAGATACACCGCATTGATCACAGACGAATGGTGGGTTTTCGGTGTGAACGTTCATATGGCGAAATAATCTATAGCTCGAAGGAAATTTCTTGTCGCACCTACAAACAAAGACAGTTTTAATACATAAATGATATTTTGAAAATAATAATAATCTGACTCGTACTTCTGACATGTATACAATTTCTGATTTCCATGCACCAACGAATGTTCTTTTAACGATTGATCATCTGAAAACACTAATCCACAAACTTCACAATGATGTAATTTTAAATTACGATGTACAACCAAATGTGCACTTAATACTGTAGGTTTATCAAATTTTTCTCCACAGACAGTACACAAAAACTTACAATTTTCAATAGAACTTTCTTCATGGGATAGCTCGTGAGATTTTAAATTATTAATATCTGCAAAACGTTTGCCACATTTTTGACATTGTAATTCGTCCATAGGATCAGGGCGCATAAGACTCTGACAGTTTTCGACTGCTTCATTGGCCATATTAAGTGCAATGGCATTCTTCTCTTCGGCAATATAAATTGCTGTTGCTTGATCGGTGTGTTCCGATAAATCCACATTTTCAATTTTTAAATTATTTATTTGGATTTGTCCAGACACATTTATTGTTTCTTGACCATTTATTATTTTTGCTAAGCTTTCAACAGTCAGAGTACTAACTTCTTCCTGGTCCAACAACAAATGTGCCAAATCCTATAACCAAATTTAAAAAAATGTATAATTATAATGATCGTTAATGAATTTTTTATAAAAAAATATTTTTTTGAAAGTTGTAAAAATATCATGTAGAATTATTTTCAAATAACAGATAATAAAATGAAGTATTAAACTAAAATTAAGATTGTATGTAATATTCAGTTGATGTTCTTTACAGGTGAAATTAGTTCTTTTTATTTAACCTTGATGATATGAACAATTTAACACATATCATTTTTTATTTATACAAACAATATTATCTAATCTAATTATATGATCATTCTTGTCAGGATTCCATACTTATCTCGGACTTATTAGGTAAAACTGAAGTCAGATTTAAGAAATTTAAGAAATCTTAAACCTTACTAAATTACAATAATTTGATGGTCTTTAATATGAAGCAGATAAATAACAGTTAGCTAATTGATATATTTTCATTTCTTTATGAGCAAATACTGTACAATATATCTCTCAATGAGTAAGAGGAATTACCTATTTTAATGAAATTAAATTCTAATTTCAATTTTTTTGTAATATAAATTTTAGAGTTCTTACCCCATTAAGTCCTTGAACAAAAATTCCATATCCAATATTTTCATGTACTCTATAGAAAATAATATTTAAATACACACAATTCATCAATCAAATCAAATCAATACTTATTGAGTAAAATAATATTAAATATTATTTCAATATAGTTTTTAATAACAAAACTATAAATTACCTTCGATCTTCTGTATTGTCAATAATATTGGCTCCTTGTACAGTCACTAAACGTTTTTCACCAGATTTTTCAGTCACCACTATTTCGACACTGCCGTTCATGTCTGAAGTAAAAATATAACAATAACACTACATAAGTATAACAAATTGTGATAGACAATATAATAACACATTTGGTTAACTACACAGTTAATTTTTTAAAAATGTTTAAATTGATATAGCCAGTTTTAAAATTTGATTGTTTTATGAAAGCATTAACACATGAATTAAAGATAGCAATTTGAACTTGTAACAATAATGGAGTATTGCCAATCATCCATAAAAAAATGCTCAAGGAAACTGATATATTTATTTTTATATTTTACGATAAAATTAATTTATTGACTTTATTGACTATTTATTTATAAGTAGTAGAATTAAATATGATTTTAAAATAGCATTAGATTTACAAAATAGTTAAGTAATACCTATATTACAATTAACATCTCTTTTGTCTAAATTTTGAGAACTTTAACATAATTACCTAGGCATCATAATACAATTAAAAAATCAAATCGGAATTAATAAAAAAAAAATATCAAATGAATTTGTTATATTTTGTGTGCAACTACAATACTTAGCGAACTAATAAATACAAAACATTTCACAAAACTGTTTAAAATGTATAGTAACTTACTTATATATAGTTGGATTCTCAATATAGTATCACTTGAATTTGTCGCTTTATTTCTAAAATTAAGAAAAAACCGATTGATACCTTTTGCGAAAGTACCATACAAAAAATCATTGAACAATCATGAATTTTTGATAATTGAGTTTAAGAAGAAATTCAAATATTTGTGAGTGGAGAAAATTGCACTGTGCAAATTAAACCAAATTTTAGTAAAATAATAATTGTTATACTTAGTTATTACTAAAATAGTTACTACTTGGATGGAAATGAATTACAATATTACATAAAATTCATAATAGCTAATGCAAATGCAGTAAAATAAAATATGATAATGTTTTTCGACATTTGTGAGCAAAATTGAGATAATATTAAACAAAACATTACTATTTTTTGTTACCAAATTGCCGAAAACGTAAAGTGTTTACACTACAGATCTATGGACACATACAGTGAAACACCAGTAAATCATGAAGTTTTCGGTTGGCGGTACTGACCTCTCAACTTCTTATCAAATTTTCAAGTATACAATTTAATGAAAATATACCAGTTACTAATTACTATGTGTTTAGAATTATGACATCTATACTACAGTACGTATGATCACGATTTAGGGGGGTTATGACATGTTATGCCTGAATCGTTGCTAGTATTTATCCGAGAGCTTAAAGGAATTCATAAAAATGTACTAATCAATTTTTTTTTTATAGTGTTGCCGTGTTGAAAACAATAATAAATAATAATAATGTTTATTCACTACTGTGAATAAACATGACGATTTTTAATAGAAACAATGGATGAAAAAAATGTGTATGGCTCGTTGTATTGCATTGTTGGGCAAAATTCAAAATTTTGAAATGTCTAACCCTTAAGGATTAAAAATTACCGTAACTTTCACGACCAGCTTAAGAGCGATTATTATTGTTACTTGTAATTTTAATAATTTTATTGAGTTAAGAGTTAACTTTATCCACATGTAGGGTGGTAATGATATAAAAATGACACAAATTAAAAATCTTATTTTTCCGAAGTATTAAAAATTAATTATTGAACTATTAATTAATAGTAAGGGATGTCTAGTTAAATAAAAATAATTTAATTTAAAAAAAAAGTAGATTTTACTTTTATCACATCAAGTGAATTTAACAAATCATTACCAAGTCAACATATAAAGTGCATTATTACGAGTTGCACGGCAAAATAGACGTTGTCCACACCCACATTACTTGGGGGAGCATTACAAATTAGTTTGTGCATACAAAAGGATAATAGGTAGATATGTTTAAAAAATATATGGATTGGTAGTTTATGTATTTTAAATTACTTCGTAAAGGAGTTATAATTATTTATTTAGTTTAAATGTACAAACTTATGTTATATAAACATATAATTTATGTAATGTATATAATATTGAAATAATTTATTTGCCCCTAAATTTATTATTCTGACCACCTCTTTGCTGTCCGCCTCCTCGTCCACCTCCTCTTCCTCCAAAACCTAAATAGTTTCAAAAATATTACAATTAGTCATTGAAAATGTAATTTTTTTTTTGAAAATGTATAATATATTAATAATTTGTTTGCTATAAAGTATTATTTCTAGTTTCATAGTTCATACCTTGTCTAGCACCTCCTCGACCTCGGTTTTTCTGATTGTCAGTACGGCCACGTGCTTTATTTACCACTATATCTTCTTTAACCATATCAAATATTTCATCAGGTATTCTAAGATATTTAATCATACTACCTCGAATGTAGCATTCAGGTAGTCGCCAAAATCTATCTCCATCCTAAAATTATTGTTCATATTAGTAATATGATACCAGATACAATCATCAAATAATACAAGGATCAGTATTCCGTAATATTGTGGTCATAAGTGACAGCAGCTAACTTTTATTTCTGTGTGATAAATGTAATGAGAATAAGGACCTGCATACCTACAAATAACCATCTATTTATAATTTAAGAATAATTTTTAATAACCTAGATACCCAAGAAATCAAAACTTAAGTAGATTTACATAAGCACTACTGCGTAATTTAAGAAATAGTATTGAAATAAAATCATAAGTATAGCAAACTGTAATAAAACCTATCAAGTCAAAATAGGAACTTCATAGACGCAAATAGCTTAAAAAACATCTGGAGACTTAATGTTTCTTCTTATATTAACAAAATTAAAATAACATTAAAATATTTGACAAAAATACAGTTTATGTTGACAATTTAAAGGAAGTTTTACTTTTAGATAAATGCTTAACTTAAATTATTTATCTGCTAATTATTGTTAAACTAATTAAAGGAACACGGTTCATACTTTAGACGTGCAAATAACTTCCCGTAGATTGATGTTCATCCAGCTATCACAAGTTACTAAATGTCCGTTGTATGTTTCACCATTTTTTAACTCTACAAGCTAACACAAAATCAACATTTAAAATACAAATATATTAGTGTACAAAATTATTGCATCACAAATTTAAAAATTACAATTTTAATCAAATTATGTTATCATTTAAACTTACCATGGGATGGTTCTGGGCAGTTTTCAATAACGATAAAGGTAGCTATAAAAAATAATTCACATTACGTTCAGAGTTGATTAAATATAGTTAAAATTAATTTGAAAATTTTTACCATCTTTTAGGAATACAGCAATGATCCTAAGCTAAGAATAAATAATAACAAATTGTCCGTTAATGTAATTATTACGTACAGAAGAATGATTTACAAATCCTAAATGTATTACTAATCTAAAGTATACAGTGTAATACGTATAAAAGTTGTATATTATTCGAATCGAAATAACGATAATAATTAACGAAACTTATTATTTGACTTAACAGTGCGCAACGAAAAATACTAAACCGGATAAACAAAATGATAATAGTTTTGATAATTGACAAGAATAGTCATGGAAAAAATTATTCATTGTAACTGTAATCCGTAGAAGAAATAGTTATATTTGATACCATAGATTAGATAAGTACCGGTAAAACCAGGTTACTTTAAGGGTAATTTGGGACATGAGTAAAACAATATATATTAAGAATATATAGTGTTTTACCTAAGTCCCAAATTACCCTTAAAGTCCCAAGTAACCCGGTGTTACGGTAACTTAGTACCGTTTTATATCGTAAAGCCCGCCAAAACGGGTAGCCGCACTCATATAAAATATTATTTTCACTTGTATTAAAATTAAGATTTATGAACTATTATCTTTATTTTAATGTAAGAGTTGTTGGATTTACATAATACAAATTGATTTAGAACATAACTGGAAACAAGGAGAAAATAAAATTGTTCTTTATGAAGTAGAAGTACTAAGTACTAGCTACTGGTTATTAAATAAAACAAGTTAGTAAACATGCGACGCTTGCTTACATTTTTTCTGTTTTTAAATTTGCAATATGATGTATACGAATTGTAAGATAACATTTGCAAATCAATGTAACTAATTTAAGCTTATGGTTTTTAAAAAACTATGATCGTCACAATTAAATATTTTAAATGTATTTGAGTTAAATACATAGTTTTTCGCACCGATTATAATTTCAGAGCTCAAACTAGACTATTATAGTGAAGTTCTGAGTAAACTCTATTGAAGAAATTAAAAAAAAATTAACAATTTTTAGAACATTAACGGAATTTTTAATTAATCTTCCTCTACTTTTTACATATAAAAGTATGGTAGAAACTAGAATTATGCTTATAGCAATATCTATGTTTAGTTGGGACTTCTAAAAGACGTTTTAGCACATATGTTACACAATTAATTTTTTTAAATATACTTAAAAAAAAACCATAAATGTAATAATTAAATGTGCTAGCATAATAAAAATAAAAGAGAAATATTAGAAGAACTTCCTAACCAATTACAAATGTGTTCCGTGGAGTTTATGAAAAAGGTGTACCTAACATTCATATCAGCGAGTTTCAACAAGTATTCTATTTATTTATTTATTGAGCTTACGCCAAAGGCTCAAGTACAGTAATTAAATTAATTATAGTGATAACTTAAATTACAAGATAGAAAAGAGAACATACATTATTACAGCATAAAAATAAACAATCAAACTTATACTAACAAGAAAAAATTAGAATGTAAAGTGTTTTATAGCAAAATTAATAATTTTCAAATAACAGTTATTATTTTAAGAAGTTTTTCAGTAATGCCGGACTATCGGGTTTAAAAAAATCAAAAGAAGTCAATTTGTTACTCTCAATAGCCATTCTATTTAGAGGAGTATTAAAGCCGAAAGTAGTTCTATGAGACGATATTGAAAAAGTTGGACAGGAACGGGAAAAGTTTTGGGGAACATGCATTGAGACGAGACTTGTAAGTTCTGGACAAGAGATGAGACCATTTAATAGCTTGTACATATAGTATACATCAAAGTACCGCCGTCTTAAAGTTAGGGAATCTAAGTTAAAGCTAAATTGATGAGTGTTAGGTACAACGTTACTGTTATTATTAAATTGTATTGTTTTGAATGATAAGTAGCGCAAAAATCTACGTTGAACCCGCTCTAGCAGTTCTATCGAACCTACTTGTGAGGTATTCCAAATGATACTCCCATATTAATGGTAAAATTTTACTTTTTTGTTGTTCCATATCATTTAAGTAAAGTGGTTTTTTAAACTCTTTGTTGAAGGGATTACGATAATTCAGACAATGAAAACAGCTGTTCAATTACACGTATGAAGACAGTTTCATCTCTTATTATGAAAAATATACAACTTTTTATGCCAATAAAAATATTAATAATTGTTCATTATATTATATACAGTTTTTAAATTCAGGAACATTATGCTAATTGCTTATTGACATACATATGTGTTAATTGTACAAATATTTTTACATAGCAATAATAAAATAGGTTTACCCAAGGTACGTCCAACACACATAACACACAAAACTACTTTCGTCTCATAGAACTACTTTCGGCTTTAATACTCCTCTAAATAGAATGGCTATTGAGAGTTATACAATTATTGGGTTTGACACGTTAAATGTTTGTTCTCACCTTATGGTGAAGTTGGTACTGACTACCATCGCACCTCTATACATAAATTGACATTGTACAGACATTGTTTTTTATTTATTGTGTTTTTTTTACTGAGTTTAGCGATATAGAAACACTATTTTATTGTTATTTCTATTTTGTAGTCTGGCAATTTATTCCTCATCATATGAATTTTGTTTTTTATCGAAATAATAACTTAACAATATTTTTTTTTCATTTTAAATATGTTTTTTCCACACTCGGATGCCAACGTTACGGAAGTCTCGCCCGAGGATGGTTCGGTGGCGAACATGGACATCCACAACGATCGGACGGCAGGATCCGTGATGGCCAACGTGGCGGCCGCCGCCAACAACGACATGACAACGCCACCACTCGTCGACATGATAGAGGCACCTGCAGCCGGGCCGCTGTCGTCTGCAGCCCCGGCGGCCTTGTTGACCAGTGACGACATGACGCCCGACAACTTCCAAAGTGCCAACAACAGCGATTGCAGCAGCCCCTCGGCGATGTCCGGCGACCAGCCGATGTGGTTGGAGCCCGAGCTCAACGACGCGGCGTGCCTGTTCGTCGTCCAGTGTTCACAGGAGGGGGACGACTGGGCCCTGGCCACTTGTCTGATGGCCCTCGCATTGACATTTATTGGGGACGGCGTGTTCTTATCGCTGTTCTTGTTCGACTCGCGCTTCGGCATTGCCGACAGGGTTCCGCCCGGCACGCGCACCCTGGAACACATGGCCATATACGCGCTGTTCTTCTATGCCATCGGTAAATCAATTTGCTTATATAATACCATTGAGTACACTCAATGTTAATACCTATATATATATACATTTTCGTTCCCCGTTAAAAAAAAGAACCACTTTAGGAGCTCATAAGTATTCCAAAATAACAAACAAAAAATACTTGTACAAGATTATTATTTTGCAATGAACACGAGGGGGGATACGTATGAAAATGAAAACAGCTATGGATACGTCTAGTTGAAAATAATAACAATAACAATTTGTGGCCACCCATAAAATACTTTTTACTCGGTTAACGACTAATGGATAATGTTTTATACGTTTCACAAACTAATGACTTTTTCTACCGAATTACTGTCTAATAAAACATCAGTTATTCATTGAAACTCGGTCATTATGAAATCGAAAAAATTAAATATAAATTTAATATTACTAATTTTTAAAAACAATTTTTCACTTAACTTACCTGGAATATACCCTTAAAAGTAATACGTAAAATTGGCTCGAACACGGCAAAAGAAAAAAGCCCAAATTTTAATTAAGTGAACTCAACGTAATGTTAGGTAATGAGGCGGCAAAATAGAAAAATTTTACAATTTATTTTTTGCTGGTATAATTAAATTTTTTTCTGTCCTGAACATTAAAAGATATTTGGGATGATTTAAAATAAAGATGTTTTTTAGGCAACTTATGAAGGCTTTCTCTTCTTCTTCTGCTAAAGACCTTGCTTTATCGTTGCAGGAGAGTTGCTAACCTGGGGAAGTGGGTATGGTGCGGTGGTTTTCCTGTTGCCGTAGGACAATTATTTTCCATCGTTATGTGTAATCATAACTATAATAGTATCCAACTCCAAACGTTTTGGATGGTGAATAATTTCACATAAGAAGGTTTTTCACCGGCGAGGAGTGTCTCAAAACATAACCGGAGAGACAATTATAATTAGACCCAATCCGTCTTGACACTATTATTATATCGTTTCAACACTAATAGCGTGTCCAACTTTAATTAACGTACCTTCAAGTGGACACATTTTTTACGGGTTTCTTATGTTGTTTCAACTTTAGGGCCGTTTGCATGTGCCTTAGTCAACCGACATGGCTTTAGAACAATGATGTTTTTGGGAAGTATGTTGACAATAGCTTGGTCGGCGTGTCTGTGGTCGGTCAACGAAGTGTTCGTCGACAATAGAGGATTATTTTTGGCCGTCGTCGGCGGTAAATATAAAAATTATACTTATACTATTTTTTTTTATACGACCTGTTAGGTCGGTTGGGCAACTCTATTTGAGACAAGAGTTGCTATACTGGGGAAGTGGTTATATGGTGCGGTGGTTTCCGTTGCCTTCCGCACCAGTCAGGTGGCCATGTCTCTCCAGACGGTTGCCCGCTCAGCTAAAGAAACAGCCAGCGACGAGATTCGAACCACGGCTAGTGCGTAGAAACACTGCCGCGGTAACCCCTCGGCCACGACCCCCGACTACTATTTACAGTGTATATTATTTGGGATTCCACAGACCACACATATATATATATATATACCACGGGCTTAGAAACTTGATGTAAATCGAATAGTATTTGTACAATAGATAGCACCTTTCGACTACAAACTTAAAAATATATTATTGTATCGTTGGTAAAATATTGTCCACAAGGCACCTTTTGTTTCTCTTTTTCATTGACTATCAAAAAGGGTTATCTACGTCTCAGGATTATCCAACTAAACAGATTATCGGGGCACATAGAACTTATAGTTTCTCTGTATCTTCCTAATTAATATGACAATTAAAATAATTTTAATTAAAAATTGTGCATTCCCTGACAAACCATTTTATAAAATAAAACCATTTTTCAAAAAAACTACTTTAGAACCTTTAATTTCCAAACCCGCGATACATGGGTTCGACGCGGTTATTTCGGATGATTAATTTAAAAATCTAAATGTAAAAAAAAAATTAAAAGCGTGCGCTTCTGTGGGCCGCGGCGGATCGATTCGGTAGTCGAACAATATTGTACAGATTGTTTCGGTGATTTTATCCACTTATCATTGTCTTAACATCCACCGCGGCCCCGGTATAGTTGAAAGGGTTGTGTGAGACAAAACAATTCTCCGTGATTATATTTTAGTAACGTTCACCTTACATATTTGGTTTCTATTATAAAAAAATAAAGGGACAGGCGCGGGCCTGATGCGAACGTCGTTTACCATCCTGTTGTCGTTGCTGTACAACCTATCCCGTCAAAAAGTTCATTTGTGCATGGACCTGGGCGGTTTCAGTGGCATGATGATAGTGGCGCCGTTAACGGAGTACTCCATTCTCTTATTCAAATGGAAGACAGCCTTGATGATCAATATGAGTAAATACGACCCCGGGAAATTAATTGCTACTTTGTTTGGCTAGCCGTTGAGTCAGACAGACTCTGCAATAATGCAACCGTGGTGGGCAGCCAGAATAGTTTCACCCGAACGTTACAATATAAAACCCTCTCTTCCTTGGCACTAGTACTTTGTTCGCTTGAAGTTCGCCAGTGTCTCAATGATCGAGTCAAGTTATGACTTGGCAACTACCCGAGTAAAAATGTGATTCAGGTTTCCCTTATCTCGATCAGATGCGTATTTGGTATAGTCAAGGTTCCCTCATCTAAGGTTGCTATAGTCTTACTTCAAATCGGGTTATTAGGATCGAGTTATGGTCCAATTTTCACTAAAATTTTCATTCGGGAACTGAAGAGTGCAAATTCGATTGGATGTGCTTGTTTATATGTAGGAATTGATACCGCTCATAATACATGAATGCAGAGGAACTGCAACTGGGCATAGCCTCGTCTGTCTGTATCACGCATTCCATTTTTTCAATACGTCTTGGCTACGACGCTCGAGTCGGAGCATCTAATAGCCTTTTAGGTTCCTATGATTTGGCGATGAGTATAATTTTATGATCTCCACATTTATGTGCCATACCACCACAGTGTTGACGATGTCCACGTTTTTATTTTGGATATTTATCGCCACACCAGTGCCACAGAAAATCGAAGTGGTCGCTGACAAACCTAAAGTCATTGTGGAACATCCCGTGCAGAGAAAAGCCGCGGCCGTCGCAAAGAACGCGCAATCGTTGGAGAAAAACCATTATTTTCCTACCGTTTGGAACACCGTTGGCAATCGAAAGTAAGTCGATAAGGAGCCGAATTTGTACCGGCAGCCATTCCCGATAATTGTTTTGTATATAAATTTAATGGCATGTTTATCCCGGTTTTATTTTTCACAGGTTGCGTGTAGTGCCTTTTACGGCCGACACCCCAGTGCTAAGTCGAATAGACAACCTCAGGTCAATCGGCTTGCTCCGTCTGGGAAGGCTATACACGGTAAGGGAGCCCGAAATGTACGTCCGCAACTTGAACGGCTGCTTCGGACCTACTTTAGTGGGTAGTAGACCCATGTACAGAGACGACGTACTTTACACCGGCAATATATTTAACTTGCTCAACGAAAATTTAAAGGTACACTTAAAAATACAATCTAATATCAGGCGTGCTCGTCGAGTGTACATATCAAACGGCGTTGACAGGGCAGAGAACACTTGTATCCGTTGCTCATGACAAGAGTAATGACCGTATCCGACGTAAAGGACGAACTTAACGGGTGGACCAAATTGTGCCCGACGTCCGTGAGGCGAACCTTTAACTCTATTATGAATCCTAACATTTGGGGAACTGTTCCCTTTATATTGTTTGCCGCTAGCGAATTTTTAGTTCACGCCGCTTGTTTCCTGCCGCTCATGTTCATCAAAGGTGATAGACCCAACATATTATGTACTATACTATTCCATTGCTATCGTAACCTTACACAGTCAATTTATTGTGCAGAGCTGTAGAGCACGTTGTCCCATTTAACTCCGTTCATCAATAATTACCACGAACCGTGTGCAATACAATGCATATCTTTCATAGCCTGCACAAATGCTGACATATTTTTTCAGAGGAAAGCCATAACTTATAACCCGGTTTACAAGGTTCACTCTGGATAATTATTTCGGACTTCATCAATAAAAAATGAACCACGTACATATCGATCATCACTCGGAGTAAACGATTCACAAAATCAGGTCAGGTCCAACTTTGGACGATTCGTCCGAATTGATCTCATACAGAGTGAATCGTGTAAGCCCGGCAAGAATAATTAGACATGACCCTGACTGTGCTTTTCTGTACTTAAACGTATTGTTGACCAGGTCCACCTGGTATGATGAAATCATCTTGGGAAGCCGTGATCACGTTGATCGCTGGGTGTTATGGAATGCTGACTGGTCGAGGCTTGGGGTTCGTATTACACGAGACCACAGCAACTGCTGTACCCATATACACCGTGAGCATAGTTCTGATAGCAAACGGTCTGTCGCTCTTTCTGTCCGCCACGGCCGACTTGGCTAGGATCTTGCCTTATTTCGCCATATACGGCATATTTTTCGGTACAGTACATGGATTTGTTATCACACTAATCGTTCACGACCTTTGTAGCAGTGTATATGTATTATATAATGCTCACGGGTGCTCGGTTAACATATAATAGGGCCAAGTGAACATTTTATTGTTTATCAACCAGGCGCAATTAAGAAAGAGCGGGAAATTTAATTTAAATTAATTAAATTATTCAAATATTATCTTGCGAGCTAGCCGAAATGGCGTTTTGACGATAATATAAAAACATTGACTTATTTACTCGGGTGAATAAATTAGTAAAAAATTACATCGTCAATCACCGCACTTGTAAAGAATTTGATAGCAACAATAGGCTTGTGTATAATAAGTAATAACACATGAATATCGATATAGTTATCGTAAACTCTATTTTTGCTTGTCCAATATAAAATAATATATTAACGTTATTGAATTATTTTTCATTTTACAATTCAAACAATTCACTTTGTATAAATTAACAAAATACAAAAATTCCAACATTACTTTAGCACGAAATAGACCCGAATTTTCTAAATAGAAGAATACCAGCACTTATTATTTTATAGAAAGTATTTAATAAATGTTTAGCCAATGACACATTAAGGGGGCCGTAGCATGGTTTTTACAAAAAAATATTAAGTGTAGATATCAAAAAAATAAAAACGCCACTCCATTGATAAAGTTTTTCTTTATACATAGTGAGAATTTGGTAAATCTACCCCTTAAGGGGGGTCGGAGCACAACTAGTTTTCATGCGTTTTAGGCCAATAAGCGGTGCTAAATTAGACATACTTCCCAATGATGGATTTTAATTTTTTAAATAAGTATGCATTTGTTTACAAATTTTCTAGGTTTCTAAGGAAGACGATTTTCAATTTTTCTTTTTTGAAGACCTCCAAAATTATTTTTGACTATTTTTAAAAATTCAGTGATAGTTCTCGAATTACATTTGAATTTATTTTAGGCATACCAAATTTTAAATCGAAAATCGGCTCTCTAAGAAACCTAGACAGTTTAAAATTTATATTTTTTTAAAATTTACATTCCAGGTTATTATAATTCGGTGCAAATCGCATTGGTGTACAACGTGTTCCCCGTGCACCTGTTCAACAACGTATTCGGATACATTTACTTGGTCCGGGCACTAGGCTCGTGCTTTGGAATCCTTATAGCAGGTATTTCGTTTGAAAAAAAATATATAATAATACGAGTATATTATAGTATTTAGGTATAAAATGTTTTATTTTGTTTAAATTTCGTCCGCGGCATCCGACCTAGTGCACCAAATATAGTAATAAAATATACAAATGAAACATTATTATTATTACTTATTTATTATCTGATGTCAATTTTTGCTTGCTCTAGGCACACTCCAATTAGTTATAGGTCTATGATAGTAATTATACCAGTTAGCGCGTTTTTTGAAAAATTAATACACGCAATTTTTACAGAAAATCTATTAATCCCACTAGTGTATTTTGCCATTGAATTATTATTAAAAAAAAAGGTAAATAAATCAAAATGACTTGGAACTTGCGGCCTGGAAAGTGTCAAGAACTTTTCTGGGGAAGGATTATGTATGTCGTAGTAAATATGTCGATTAAATGAATATTCATGCGCGTCACTTCATGAATTTAGAACTACCCTCCCTATAACGCTACTAATTTTTTGAGAAAATTGCAATTTTTTAGATTTTTCTCTTTATATACTTTATAAGACCTGCCTTTGTGCTAAATTTACGTTTATACCTATACAGGAAGTGCCTTATGATTTTGATGATGAATGAGTGAGTAGGTCAGTAACAAAAATGCAAACTTTTAAAATCTCCCCTTTTGAAAATACTTAATATTAAGGCTTCAATTTTCTGCAGTATTCTAAGCTATTTAAGCTTAATTTATGTTTCAAATTTCAAAAGCTCATAATATGAGGAAACAGAGATATTATGAGGGTTAGAAAAACCGGATGAATTGGTTCATGAAACAATACACTACCATTGCTAGAATTTGGTCGGCGCGGCGCACTGCCGACTGCTGTGCGCCTCAGATATTATAATATTAACTTTTTAAACTAAGAATAATGTTCTAAAACTGGTCGATAACCAGTTTTGAATAATTTTAAGTTATTTAAGTATTAAAAAGTTGTAAAATCCTCGGATGTTGTCCAACAAGTAGGTAGTTAAGGGTAAATCGAAGAAGAAATTTGTAGATGTTATAGGTAAACTACATATCACCTTCCCTCCAGTGTTAAAAACAAATTATTCAAAACTGGTTATTGACTTTTTTAAATAAATTATTGTTAATTAAAAAAAAATATAAAATATAAACTTAAACCCCATAGAGTCTCCTCCCGTAAAGTGACCTAGTCGTTGGTTAACACTGTTATTATAAATACATTTTACAGTGAAGATCCAAGAGGACTGCCAGCAGAGCAATGAAAACGTTTACATGTATGCCGGTATGCTAATGTTCACGGCCGGCATTTGCGTGGGTTTTTTGCAAGCCGCTGTCAACTGCAAGACAATGGCCGATAGGGAATCTTCGAGCACGTTGTATAACCGATACCCGGACGCTGTGTACCCCACAAGTATTGTGACCAAGGTTACGGCTTGTCCGCCAATTTTAATCACGTGAAAACCCCAATTTTCAGCCCCTTAAATCGCTGCAGATTACGTATATATTTTTTTATGTATAATATTGTTGTTTTTACATGCTTTTCTTTAGCTCGCTAACACGTACGTACGCACGTTTGTACGGGTATTTTTCAAATCTTTCAAAATTAATTAAACCCACTTCCCGATGTCGTAAAGGGCTGAAGCTTGGCACAGACACTCATCTCGGATGACAATACAATTTTCCGTCAAAATATTGGGACCCAGACATCCAGGTGGCAAATGCCGGGGGGTCAAATATGGGGGTTATTTCACTAAAATTTCATTTTTTTTTTCAAATCTTCTAAAATGAATTTAGTAATCTAATCACCAATTATTAAGTACCTTTAATAGGACTAAAAAGTAAAAAATAAAATAAATAATTAAAAAAAAACTTTTTTAAAAACATGCTTTTATAAAAAAATAGTAAAAGTGAAGTAAAAAATAATTTTATTACAAGAACAATTTACTAATCAATTGTAGCACATTTAATTTAAAATGTCATTTACTTTGAAAACAACCGAAAATGAACTACAATTTTAAATAATGTTAAACATCTTTAATTTTTGACTAAAGAGAAAAGCGTGGGTACTATTCAACAAAGTCCAAATTCATTGAGTTAAGTATAATGAAATGTATGTGTCACACTCTAATATTAAACCAAATTTAAATTACAAAAAAACTTACAATTTAAAATGTTATCTGATAAATTTATGAGGGACTTTGTTGAACAGGGCCCACGCTTTTCTCTTTTGTCAAAAATTAAAGATGTTTAACATTATTTAAAATTGTAGTTAATTTTCGGTTGTTTTCAAAGTAATTGACATTTGAAATTAAATGTGCTACAATTAATTGTAAATTGTTCTTGTAATAAAATTATTATTTACTTTTTACTATATTTTATAAAAGCGTGTTTTTAAAAGAGTTTTTTTTAAATTATTTTTTATATTTCATGTTCATATATTTTTGATAATTAACACTTTCGTTCCTGGGATTTTTTTTTTTCGAAAAAAAAAAATCAACAATTTTTTTACGTATCGGACTGTTATTGATTATCAATATAGCTGTGTCGATTTTTTATCATCAATCTATACTAGAACTTGTGTTTAAAGACATTTTTGAGAATGATAGTACGTTGTTAATATTTTATTCGATTTTTAAAGTTAAATCCTCGTACGAGGATGTCAGTAACGAAAGGGGTTAATTGCCGAAATTGAATATTTATCCATTTTTAATATTTATAAATTAACTGTTGTATTGTGATCTTTAAAAATCATATTATAATACATTTATAATTTTGTTGTTATTGTAACATTGATATTTTTCTTATCTTAAGTATACGCATGTATAAACGGTGTCTGACTGCGATAATCGACAATATATTATACAATATCAAGGTATAATACAATTTTTAAAAAATAATAATATAATATATTTAAAAACTACAGTTGACATCTTAAACCAGTCACTTTTTACATAGTTAACAAATACATGGCGTTAGTTAGTTGGTCTGTTATCAAAATATATAAAAATCCCAATAAAACATATTAAGACTTCTTTGACACGCATGTCCACATCGTGGTGCTTTTAATCTTAAGTTTAAAATTTCACCATTGTTTATTTTTTTTTTATTTGAGTTTGGTTTTAAATATTATGTATCAGTTCAAAAAAAAAAATAGGCCTACAACCCTAAAAGTTAGTATTATTATATAGTCAACAATTGTATTTATTTTTTACTTCAAATTAATAACTTATGACATTAATTTAAAAAAAAATTAGTAGATAAATAATTATATACCTACGTAATACGTGTATTTTAAATAGGGTATTTCAATAATTCAGTGTAACAAATTATTATTAACTTAACGAAAAAATTAAACAAGTAAATATAAAGTACTACTATGCATCAGAATCTACTTTTCTTATTTCCATTTCTAATTCTTCCGGGGTTCTTAAATCAATGGCGAACCGAGATTTAGACGATCCTGTGTTCCGTACTTTCCTACTGTATGCCTATAAACATACGTGAAGCATTATTATTAAGCATGATTTAAGAGTAATATTCATAAGGTTGTAAAAGATTTATACTTGAAAGGCTGCAGCCAGTGCATAGGTTAAGTTTCTCGCAACATTTCGACTTTCGCAAACAAACGCAACACAATCGAATGGTTTTCTGTCTGCAGACATCGAATCTTTTACAACTATCATACAGAACACTCGAGTATACACCAAGTCCTAAATGGAACGACATAATACAATCTCTTATATCGTGACAGCGGTAATTGCTCGTTAATAAAATATGTTATTTTTAATCTAAATGGTCTGGTGTTTAATAATTCAAAGTTAAAACTCACTTGAACTCCATATGAAACCGTGTGAATTGGATAGAATGTTTTCGATTTTTCGCCAATGATTTCACATCCCTCTTGTGATATTCTCAGTTCAACTTGAGGCGGCAAAGGTGTTATTGAGGTTTTAGCATTTGCGACCATTAGGTCGACTGGCTTCCGCGTGTGTTTAATGCCCCATAGGCCTCTCGCTTCGGTAGAACCGAGCTCTCTGACCGAAAACGATTGAGGTAGACTTTGATGGCGAATGTCTTCGTTCATTATTATTATCTTAAACTCGAATAGGCCAAAAATAATTAATAGGTATCGAAAAAAACAGATAATCTGAAGTGTTTTAAATGTGTGTTACTGTGCGCCGGCGAACCAAAATAGATGTGTTTGTCGAATGAAAACGAAATTTAGTGTAGTGGTACGTTCTACTATAATAAGAGTCACCGCACGAATGAATTCACCTGTCGCCTTCGGTAGACAGTAGGTAACACAATGGATGGTAATTTGTTGCACATTTGCCATCTGCTGTCGGATATCCTGTTTCCTGTTAGGTCTCGTACGTATTCGAACTCGACTATACGAATCTCAAATGTATGCATATCACGTTATTATTTCACTTTGTAGCTACAAATGACGAACAGTTCGTGTTTTTCTAGTACTCCAAATCAGTAAATGGTTTTTGGAATAAATAGGTACCTAATCGGTTAAAATAATAAACAATGTTCCTGCGTATAAATTATATTATTTTGCCCTATTAATTCAAATTCGATATACTAAGCTAAATAATAATAATAATAAAATAATACTATTATTATAATACATAATATAACTATAATTATGTAACATTTTATATTGTTGGTCATTAGATTTAAATATATAGCTTAAAAAAATATTATCCGAGGACTTTTAAGATTTCCTAAAAATATTATATTTTATTGCTAAATTATAGCACAAAATCACGCTTGGCTGGCTTACATAATTATAAAGGGGCAAGTGGCGACAATGCAACATTCTATTCACTTCCTGTAATGGTAAAAATATAATATTACAACTATATTATTATTTATATAAAATTAAACGAAATATGTCTAAAAGTTGTTGTTATTACTTGTTTTCGCCGTGTACTTGAAAGGTGTATGCGGTTTAGTTTTTTGGGGACTGCAGATTTTAATTTAGCGTGCTGTAGTAGGAGCGTGGAAAAATAGTATTATATCTAATATATCTAGACCGAATGGCAAACGGTTATAATACGTTTATACAACGAAAATTATATTTGTTTCTATTATTTGAAGTCGCACTAATTGTTATGTCGGGAGGCACTCTCTTGGGCTTAGCCCGGGGAATGGTCTATTATCGCTTATACGAGGGGTGTTTGTTTCGCGTTTATTATCGTTTGTGTACTTTTAACTTTGTTTGAATGTAAATTATACTTTATTTGTGTGTAAATTATTTGAAGTTTTACTTATTATTTTACTTTTAAAAATAGTTACCTTTTTCCTAACAATTTAATTATTACAAAGGTGTAATTTAAAATAATAGTCACTGAGTGATAGGTTTCTTTGTTATAAATTGGTCTCTAAACTCAATAAAGAACGTACGCATCATTTACTGGCTCAACTAAGTTCTCATACTTAGCTCTAGGTCAAGGTGTACCGATTGGTATAATCCCATAGACCTATAAAGATATGGACTGCGCCTCCCACACACCCCACCTGTACTGCCGCGTTGTGAACAACGTTAGAAAGAGATAGATAGAGTTGTTAGGTTTCCCATGGAATACAAATTGAAGACATAGAATAATAAAACTATATATATATGACGATACACACACATGGAAATATATAATAATTAAATCATATTTAATTATTATTAATTATTGTGTTATTCGAAGTTTCTTTATAGGTCTATGGTATAATCCCTACGAGATTTAGAAATACTTTTATACCATTTATACTTTGAAGTCAGTAAATAAATACTACTTAGGTTAAACCTAAAATACAAGCGTTATTCGAGTGTGTGCATTTCGTGTATTGAACCAAGTTCGTATACGACAGTGTAAAATGCGAATTCATTAATAGAAATCTGCGAATATGCCTTAATCAGGCAGCTGGCACCTGCAGGAGGTGCAAAATTTTACATATGAATTAAATTTATTGTCGCCAGGTGCGCAACTATTGCTTGGCCCGGCCCTGATAATAGGTTGAAGTACATGTTTCTAAACGAGTACTACACTGTTCATTCGTTTCTTTTAAGTGCTCCGGGGTTGGGAAAAAAATAAAAAAAGACTAGGAAGTGGAAAAGACATAACTGATGATCATTTTACAGGATTTTTACGACCCGTCCGTTCAAATCCAACAAGGTCTATTACCATTTATCAGCAATTATTAATTGTTGCCGATTATGATTACATAGTTTAAAATATAATACTGCTGGTAAACAATGACTCAGTTTTTTTGGTTCACATTAAAAACCAACATTACGTTTGAGCATTAGGAACCTTAAAATAGCTACAATATTTTTAGTTGGCTAAGCTACGCTGAATTGGCTGTTGATGAAAATAAGTTAGTGCACCGATTCAACAGAAATAAAGCATAGGCTATCACTGTATGAATTTTTTGAACCCAATGCTCTTATAAACCATACATTCTTATATGACTTAGGCTAAGTAAACTTAACGTTTAAAAAATAGAAAAATAGAGTTCTTTTAAAGATAGGTATTTTGACTTCCAGTAAATTTATAATGAGAACATACAAAATTTCATTTTTGAAAATACTGCTGTAAACAATAAAAATGTATTTCAATGGTTATATTTAGACTTTAATAATTAAGTATTTAAAATACTTTTGTGTTACCAAAAACATTTACTAAAGCAAATTGTACTTATTACTTAATTTGTAACTAATGCAAATAAATTAACATTAAATCACTTTAACTTTTTTATCTTTGTTTGAAACATAAATAAAACTAATGCACATGTTTTTAATAATGACAACTACATCAATTTCAACTTAACGATAAAGATGATCGGCATGTATATTGGCTGCAATTTCAGATTCCCATTTATCACCGTTATTCAATAATTTTTCCTTGTTGTACAAGAGTTCTTCATGTGTTTCGGTAGAATATTCAAAATTTGGCCCCTAAAAAATTGTATTAATTTAGTTGATAGTTGTTAAAAAATTCAACCTACATAAAATATAATTGAAAATAAAATCCAAAATTAATAAAAGTAAAATTTGATCTAAATATATAAACACATGACCACACAATAGAGAAGAGTACAAAAGCACTAATTTCTGTTTTCTGCAGATTCTAAGAAAATATAAAAATGTAGACCCAGAGTTCTTTTACATAAATGTGTTTCGATATGTGGTATATGAGTAGAAACTTCTTCTTCGTTTGTCAAATTCTTATTCTGATTAAGATCGGTTATAAATTATCCCTATTGAAGCACATTGTCAAACATAATGAGTACTGCAATTAAGAGGATATTTTACACACAATTTTCCAGCATTCAAACATACCGACGCAAATGGGTTTTACTCACTCCGTGTTGATTTTAGAGCATAAATACTTAACAAAAACAAAAATGACAAGACTTTTAAGACAATGTCATATTCTTTTTTAATTGATTAATCTAATATTTAACATTTTAAATCACATTTTTTTACTTTTTTAAAATAACTACAACATTATTTTCAAAATTGGATATGACATTTTCTTCAAATGTTGTTATCTATCAATTTTATAATAGGTGTTTTTGCTATAAACTCTATGGACTGAGTAAAACGCATTCTGTGTAGCCATGTTTAGATGACATTTTTTCTCAATCACTGTCAAGGATGCTGTGATAGTCCGAAAAAACAATTAACTACTAAAAAAAGTCCTAGTTACTGAATTAATAGGAGATATAATTAATAATTATACCTCCTAGTTTAACTTTTAAATTACGGTTTTTCAAAAATTGCCTATACCTATCTCCTTAATAAGTACAACTTTTCTTCGATGAATCCCTGTTAGACATTTAAAACTATGTCATAATTTCAATTAGTATGTATTATGTCATTGGAGAGGATGCACAGATTCAAAATGGGATTCGTTAACCTTTTTATTTAATGTACTGAATATATTGTCCTAGATTCTACATAAAAATATTTTACTTCAACTATTGCATCAACGGGACATGCTTCTTGACAAAAACCACAGTATATACATTTTGTCATATCTATATCATAACGAGTGGTACGGCGACTTCCATCAGCTCTTTCTTCTGCCTCAATGGTTATCGCCTATTAAATAATATGAAAGATTAATTTAAAATATTGTTACAAATATTATGAATAATTTTTTTTTACTTGAGCAGGGCAAATTGCTTCACATAATTTACAAGCAATACATCTTTCTTCCCCAGATGGATAACGCCTAAGAGCATGTTCTCCTCGAAAACGTGGGGACAGTGGACCTTTTTCAAATGGATAATTAATAGTAGCGGGTTCTTTGAAAAAGTGAGCTAAAGACACAGCAGCTCCTGAAAAATAAATGCCGAATAAATTATTTTATTATTATTATATTAGAAAATAATTTCCAATATCTTTTAAATGTTAACATTTAGAAAAAAAAACACACGAATCATAACGTAGATTAAATATAAGTACATAGACTATTCTGGGCTGTTTGCTTATTTGGCAGTGCTGTATAGAACTGACCTTTTATTAAATCAAACATTTTTCGAGTCCATTTTTAAACTTTTTTTTTTTTTATAAAAGTAATACTTGTATAAAATGGCAAATGTAGAACAGAATATAGTTAAATTTTGTTTAAAAGGTTTAGGTATATAAAAAAATGGAAAATATTTTATACTTTAACTAATAAAAATTATGTTAGTTATGGTTGCATCAAAACTCACCATGAATTTTGTCTCTGGTGATCAGTAATGAAACTAGGGGATGGCTATTTTTGGATACTTTATATATACATAAACAACTTTATTTAAAAAAAATTATGCGAGTTGCCCAAACTGTGGGTTGCTAGATGACACAGCATACTACTTCAATCGTGATAAGAAATACAATAAATAATAAGACATGAATAAATAAAATAAATATATCAAACATTGAATAATAGAGTAATTAAATTAAAAAAAAATAATGGTGATTGTTAAGCGTTGTAATCCTAAACTGAGAGAGGGAGAGAAAAAAAAAAGAAAGAAAGAATAGTACACAATGTATTATACACGTTAATCTGTTGTCAGTTAAACATATGAAATATACATACTGTACTTCTAAAAAATATATTACTGAGTAAACTTAATCACAGGTTAAAATTTATTTAACGGTATAAATAATAAATCTGTTATCTTAAATTTGTAAAGCTATGGTAGTACGACTAAACATATTATACATAATACTACCTATAACAAATAAGAATTACCTCTAAATAGTTCAGTAGTAAAAGCATAAGAAACTGCTTGATCTGTAAGCGAATCCCAACTAACATCCTCAAATTCTTCATCCCGGTTAACATTTACATAGTTGGTTCGTGATATTACTTTCATAGGTAACCAAGAAGATGATCGCAACACAGGTTTACCTAAAATATTAAGATATATTAGGTTATACATATGACAGGGTAGCATCATGTGAGCTATTTGTAAATAAACGAATCAGTTGTTAGTAGAAAAAACTCAACAATGTTTGTTTTTTTAATTAAACTGTACATTACATCAACAACTTATAATTAAAGAATTTTAATTAAGTTAAAAAGTTACAATTATTTGAAAAATGAGAAGAATAAGAATATAAAATACAACTTTCTTTAAGCAAACTAAGGTAATTTTTCTGGGTTAGAATTTAATACAAAAAACTATTGTAAACATAATAGTTAAAAGTTATAGCATGAAGTATGATGTATATTCAGTAATTTGAAATACAAAATTGAAGAAAAGAAAATATTGAAAAATAATGTTACATGTTATTGATAAAGTAAATTTATACCAACAAAGTTCTAAATTCTAATAGTTAGTCTATCAAAGTGTAAAGCTAAACATGGTTAGCAAGTTATTGTTTACTACTTTCTTTTCATAAGATGAAATAAAATAAACACAATTTTTCTGAACATTTTTGTTTATGCTAAATATTTTTAATACATCTAAAAGATTTACCTAATCTGGCTAAAGCAGAAACGTTCATTTTAGATTTGAAGAATGTTATTAACACTGTACGTGTAAATTTAGGACAAATAGTCTTGTTAAGTATATTCAAATTAAGAGATTATTTAGATGAAAAACTTTAAAACTTGGGAGCTATTCTCTCTCGGAAGAGAATATTTAACCTTGCAAGCTGTAGATAATGAAAATCAACTCGACTGCAAATTACAATTGATAACTTAATTGATATGTATTATCACTTAAATAAGAGTCATTCAGACATCGTTTCTACCTTCATAATAATCCGAATTTATGCTTACACAAGTTTTGGAGTTTCAAAATTTACCAAAATTTGTAAAAGAATTTACCATTATTAAATGTTGAAAAATGAAATTTTCTTTTCTGTCTATGATGTATAAAATTGTTTGAAAATAAAATACTAGTATTATTTATTATTACAGTTAGAATTATCAAATCTAATAACTGACATGTGGAAATAAAGTATACTGACCTCTTAACTACACAGTAAAAATAATAAAAATATTTATAACACCTATGTATTAGTATAACATTAATTTTATTAGATACATTATATAACGATATGAGCATTTTTATAGTTCATATAATTTTTGTTTGTAAGCATAAATTCAATAACAATTTATAAACGTGTGTATACTGTGTAAAACATTAATGGCATCTAAATGTTTTATTATTTATATAATAATATTAATAATTAATTTTACTTTATATTTTTAAATTGTGCGTAGTTAAGTAGTAAAAAACATCAGTCGTCACTTAAATAAACAAATTTAAAAAAAGTAGATTTTATTTAAAAATATAACAGTACAAAATATTATGTTGTAGGTAAATAATTGGTTCTTAGTTTAATTTTGAATTTCTTTCAAATGATTGGTCGCTCGTACAGTGATATTTAATGCAGGATTAATTGGATTCAAGTTTTTCATTCCAATTAAACTTAATCCACACAGACTTAAACATGTGTGCATTGGATCTGGTATGGAGTCCATATCTTTACTAAACCCGCCAGTCAATAAATTGGCATTGTTTAATACAAAGTCTTTATTTTCTTCCTTATTTATTTTATCCAATGATCCCATAATACTTAGGGTAGCTCCAATCCAAAATGAATAACAAGTATCTGGTTCCTTATTTGGTCTTCCTTGGAAGCCATTAGTCTGACGATTTATAGCCCAACGTTCAAGTATTTTTAGTTTGCTATTGTCTAGAACATCATTTAGTTTGTTTAGTAAAGATAATGAAGCAATTGCACAGTAAGTTGATCCGCCATGTGATTCTGTCCCTGGGTTTTGTCCAAAGGCTCCATCGTAATTAAAACAATTTGAAATAAATTGTACAGCTTTATCTACATTAATGCCTGATAAATCATTTAATATTATACAAACAGCGAGTGAACAATAAACAAATCTCAAATCACTTTCACCATATTCGTAGTTACTTTTAAAACTTCCATCAGCTTTTTGAAGCGATGCTACACCTTGTAGGACTGCAGACTTATTTACACGACTTAAGTCATCACCAAGAGTTATCAGTACACACAAAGCCATATATGTCATAGCAACATTACTTTCACAATATTTTTCACAGCCTGAATGACTTTGTAAATGTATGACAGTAGTAGAACCCATAAATCCACATTTGTAAATTGGTACAGTTTCACTGGGTACAAGTTGCAGGCGATAAACCCATTCAATAATATCTTTTTTGTACTCATCGGTCAACAAATCTAAACCATCTAGAATGTCTAAGCCAACAAGTACAAAATATAAAATAGTCAGCCGTGAACAATCAAACACTGCCGATTCGGTGGGTAGGAGCTCCAAAGATCGGCGAAAATACTTCTTATGTTGTTCAGGCTTAAATTCCGTTTTTGTCATTTTGATGTATTTTTAACTTCGTATCAGCTACAATTGAATTTATAATTTAAAATTGGCATTGTCTATCATTACAGGTAACACGGTTTAACAAATAATTTCTTAGACGAGGATTTTTAAACAATTGGTTTAATAATAATAATAGTAATAAAAAATAATTAATAACGTTGAATCGATAATAGTAAAGTAAAATTAAATTAAAAATTATTTATAAATTTAATTGATATAGACATATAGTGGCGGGCGGTATCTTTTTTTTTTATCATTAAATATAGGCTATTTGGTATACTACAGCCATCGAGATAATGCATGATTATCATTGGTATTCACCAACTGTAATGATAAATACACCGTGGTATACCACTACTATCATAATATTTTCAAAGATATTTAATAAAAATAAATTACAACTTCCTATTTAACCATCTGTTTTCATCTCAGGCGTATGCTTATGACAATAATAATTGGCTGGAAACCTATATAGATAGGTGTATACTATACACCTTATGGCTTATTCTACTACTATCTGGGCGGGATGCGAGCGGGTATATAGTACGAGCACGCCGCACGGTTATTGTCGTATATACATATACATATACGTGTATAATACTCAACTGGGAATTTAAATGCGCATGAGTAGTAGACCTAGGGACGTCGTTAGGTTCTGCCGTCAGCGCTGTCACATCGGCTCGATGGAACTAAAAGCATGCTCCGTCTAGGGATATAATAGTGTATGCTGTATGCGTCATATTATCAATCAATACGTTGGTCGTACACACACATACAACTGCAAATAAATACTAGTGTACACAATTGCAGTCAACAGCTTCCATAAACAATCCAGGAAATAATTCGGTTTCTTAAATTTTAAGTGGTTATTTTTTGGTCGTAATTTGGAAAAAGGTTCATTGAAAATCCGGAGTAATGTTTACAGTAAGTATAAATCCTCACACGATTACATAAAAAGTATATTGTATCATATTTACAAACATTACATCACTTACAACAATATACCCATAGATTAAACATAAGTATAAGTATTTTTGTCATTATTAAATCTTATCATTTTAAAAGTCGTACAAATTATGTTGTATAAAGCGGCTTCCCACAACGTAAGCTACGAGTCTCTCAGCCGTTAAATGCGTTGTGGGAAACCCTTGGCTTAGCGCGGTTCGTGGCGACTCGAATATTGTCTGTAAATCGGTCCCGAGTCAAAGGAGAACGCGCCGCCCTAAGCAAGAGGGCTCGCCTAACCACTCGCCATGAGAAAGCTTAAATTTGCATTGCATCAATCTTGATGTCACTTGGGCGCGCCAGAAGCTTGCCAAGTCACGTGTCTTGGAAAGCCTTTAAGCTGCGTATCGACTACAAACAGCAAACCCTCAAACATTAGCTTGCGCGGCAGTCGATCTTAATTGATACCTAGTTGCTTTGTGAGTTAACTCAAACTTTGCCGCGATCAAACATGCTGCGGGGAGAACCAGTTTTTGTCGGTCTTTTGGCACGCATCAGAGGAGCTTCATTTAATGGCTCGCGATTGCCGCTAAAAGTTTTTACCTAAATTGGCTTGCATGGCAAATGAATGTTTTAGTTCTAAAGTTAAGATACTAAAAATATGTTTATTTCCGCGTGATACACACACATTTGACTCGAGTGTACGCTGCTACAGTATTATTGGTATAAATGCACTTTACTAAGCACCCTTTTTTTTTTTGCCAGCATGTAGTATTTTTCATATTTCTGTGTGTATAACAAAGGTCGGCGGCTACCAGTTGTTATAGCTAGCGGCTTACTATACCTTTGTCTACGACGGGAGGATAGGTCAGGTTAGGTTAGGTTTGGTCTCATTAGGTTGCTGACGCTTTTAGAGAGGTTAGTTTAGTTTAGTTCTTTAGGCAAGCTATTTCTTCCTCTGGGGGGGGTTTGAGGGCGTGAGCCCCCAACTAATGAATACAATTTTCTTAAAGTTTTAAGTTAGTAAATCTTTAACTATATAAAATTACTTCCTACGCCTGCTAGCTTCGGGAGCTACCTCGAGCACCTTCGGAATTCTTTGTTGGATGGAAGCTTATGCTCCTAAACTCCCAGAGAAAAAAAATAGCTTGCATAAAGGACTAAACTAACCCGATACTGTTCTGGACGCTTCCAGTCCTAACGAGACCGAAAATAACCTAACAGAACTTATCCTTGTGTTGCCGACATGTATGGTGTGGTAGCTATGGCCGCAAATGCCGCCACCCACCCATTGTTATACACGCAGAAATATGCGAATTTGAAGTAGCTATAACTTTGATTTAGAGGAGTCTGCCGATTTTTGACTTCAGATTCGTTATCAGGGTAAAAAAAAACACTACAAGATGGTAAAAAAAAATTGCAAAAATGATATGCCCGGTAAAGTGCATTTATGCCAACTAAATTATGTAAACCATTACCATTGCATTTTTAAAATTGCTTTGTGTAAACACTACAATTATAAAATTGTTGAAGTTTATTATGGAATATTATGTAACCTAATAAATAAATAATATTAAAATATTTATAGTTTGCAAGTGACTGTCCTGTGAACAATGGGCTTAAGTTGGCTGAACGGCGAAAAAATGAGTGGCGTTGTTTGCTCTGTTGTCATGTTCGCACCGGAACAATTTTTCTTGGTATTTGGCACCTGGTAATACATTTTTTTATTTTTGTATATTATACATAAGTCATAACTTCATATATGTTTATACAATTTATCTATTTTTAGTTGTTGCAATTATTGGGATTGAGTGCAATAGTAGTGTTCTTTCGTAACCCTGACACATTAACATATATTCCAAGATCAGAAATAGTACGTAACGATCTTATGGGTATAACTGAACAAAACATTCCAATAAACAACGTTGAATCTACTAAATTCTATAACTATGATAACGAAGAACCAGTTCAACCACCTAATGTTTTATCTGCTTCAAATAAAAACAACCAAGACGACACAGACGTTTTTACATCTTATGTGTTTGCTACTTTTAAAGCACAATATGGTGAGTAAATTTATTAATTTTATCTTGTACAAGATTAACAAATGCTTTTTTATATTTTGCTAATTTTTGCAGGAGAGTTTAATTTTGCAACGGTTGTACTAATAATCTTGGTTACCATAACAGCCACTATGCTTTATGGCGCTATAAAAGGAAAACCTCTGCTGTTTTTACCGTTCTTCACTATACAACTACTTGAACTATGTGTGACCATGTTAGTTATATTTAGTGTATTTATTGTTATTACAGTAATGACAATCAAATGATTAAATTTTAAATGAAAATATTTTGTCAATTATAGGATGTCAGCATTAGGATTCTTGTTTTATTTACCGGACTTTTATCGTATGCTTGACTTCGCTCAATCGGAGTATGAACCCAGTTTGAAATGTAATCCGCATTACATAGTATTGGTTGTAATCCTTTCAATGACTATCTCAATCATAACTAAGGTTTGTATATTGTTTTTTAAAAGTATGAGAGCAAATGTTTGGGGAAACTTGTTTCTACCGTTAAAGCCCCCAGTGACTGTACTTTCTTTTTGCTCTAACGTGTCTTACAATGACTTCCTAAAGTCCACATAAAATAAGTTGACATAATCCAAACTCAAAAAATGACCATATTTTCTAATTTTGCAATTTTCAGCACCATAACTTAAAAATAATGTCAAATTTTGTATTTTTCCAAACAACCAAACTTTTATGGAGAATAGATGATCTCAAGACATATTCATGATCCGTAAAATATCATTGTTTGATTTTCTAACATTTATATTATTAAAAATTGTCGACATCAAATTTTAAATAAATTGTTTTAATTTAGTGTAGACATACTTTAACCCATTAGCGCCTAGCGTTGCCGTATGGCAACATCCAATTTTTTCTAATTTTTAAGTATACAATTTTCTTTCTTTTTTTTTTTTAATTTCATCAATTATTAAAAAAAAAACTCCGGCGTTAATGGGTTAACTGCCGAGTTCTTTAGAAAAGTCCATCATAAACATGTTTTTTCATACAAAAAAGTGCTGTGATGCTTTAAACCGGCCCGACATGACTCGTGTACTTGAGGACTGTTGTCATCGCGGATGCTGGCCAAATTATTGTCTTTCTTATGGCGATTATGAACAATCTTAGTCGATGAATTACACCGAGTTGTGTGGGAATCCCAGCAATAGTTCATGTTAATATTCTTTATCCCTTTGACTCGTGTCACCTATACCAACATCCATCGAGAAACGCTGAGTAAAAATAATCATCATACTTTATGATTAAATTAAATAAATAACTCCTACACGACTTGTAAAGCACAGCGATTGACGATTATTCGCCAAATACGCAAGTCGTGTGGGACTGGCTTTATAACCTAACTATCATTAACTCAAGTATACATACAATTAAATTTTTTTTAGACTTATTATTTGGCTGTGGTTTGGAGCTGTTACAAGTATTTGAATCTAAAACTGACTGCCTCAAGGCCAACTATACACTATATCGAATCAAACTTGGCTGTTCAGAATCTTTTGCGCATGGACGATAATTTCGCTGATAAAAAAAAGAAGTTCCCTACTCCTCCTCCATCATATTCAGTAGCTGTTGGTGAAGCCAACGTGTGCCCGCCAGATGTACCCCCTCCATCATACCGCTAATTAACTAAAACTTGTAACGGATATTAATTAAAGTTTAAAAGTGTTCCCATTTTTTTTTAAACTTTAAAAGGTTTTAGTTTAAAAATCAATATTATCAATTTAGTTGTTATGACCTAGTCTTTTGAATGTACTATGCTAATAATTTGTTTAAGTAGTAAAAAAATCATAGTATCATACAATTAGTATAGAAATTAAAAATCAAAATTTTTAAACCATTTCAAATTCATTGATGGTTTTTTTCCTATTGTTATAATGTTATAATTTTATTTAATGGTGCAAATATGAGTTTGTGATTTATTTATCGATTCAACCTAGGCATAATGAAGTTTCCTAATTGTGTAAAACCAGGGCTTAGAATTTGTATTAAAATTGTTTCGACATTAAAAATTAATAATTGGTAAAAAAACAAAATATTGCACAAGTTGATAAATTTTTAAATTGCTAGTAGCTTATAACATACATACAATTATAAAAGTTAAAGAGTAATCGTATAGAAATTTAATATTTTCAATTCTTAGCCCTGATACTTTTTTTGTTATAGCTATAAATACATAATACGTGTCTGTCAATTTTATTGATTTGTAGCCAATATTTCATTGATCTGTGTAATTAAAGTTCCTTGTGTGAGTCTATTCTTATTATAAACTTTTCTTTTTTTGTTTTTAACTTCCAAATTATAACAGTTTTCATTTTATTTAATACTGTATTATATTTTTTGTATAGTCAGAAACAAAGTAAATGATGCATTTATTGAATTTAGTTTTATTAATTTACCTATATAATATTATTGGTTATAATAACCCATTAACATATCTGCCCTCTAATGTTATTATTTCTTTTGTTGTGTATTCTCTATAAAGTATATGATCATGCATACCAAAAAACTGTTTTCTGAAATTGAAAATTTAAACTATATAAATGATTAGATAGTGATAAATTAAAATTACTATATTTTAGTGTTCAGTTGGACCGTGTTAAAATTGACCCAATAATGATTTTCCTCGATGTTGCGTATGTATTAATGTTGGTGTAATTTGATTGTGTTACTCAAGATTCCTGATTGCTAAGATTAGAATTCTTATAGAAAAATAGAAATATATTATAATATAGAACGCATTATAATGCATTTCTTTAACAATAAAAGTGAAGTTACAATGTTACTTGAATAAATGCTTACAATGTAATATTTTTTGTTTCGTTTTATTATAACAAAGTGTTTGTTTACTCACATACCAATAACCTATAGTTTTGATGTCATATTAATAAAATTATAGTAATTATTCATTATCTTCATAGTTTATTAATTAAAATACAAATTTTACTGTTAATGTCTAGAGAACAAAGATTATTAGTAAATGATAAATATTTCCAGGAAACATTTTACTATCGGACGGTTTGGTGATTGCCATTCTTAGTATAAAGAGTAATCACTAGTGTTTTATTCTAAGAATGAATCAAACAAATTTGAAATGATTTTTATTTTATATTGAAAAATCGATCAGATTTTCAGTTCACCCTTACACTGAGAACATAGTACTTATTACAATAAAGCTACTATTCGGCCTGTGTATTATGTACTTGCATTAAACAGTATTATATTGAATTCACCTATTTTAACCTATTTCACCTATTCACCCATTACGATCGAGCAATAGTTTATTGTCTACGTGAGAGGGTTGACACTCGACTATATAGCAATTACCATATATATTATAAGGATAAACTATATTAAAATGTAATTACATTTTATTAATTACTATAAAGTACTTGTAATTAGTTTAACATGGATTACTGTTGGTGGGTAAAATAGTTATTGGCTGTTTAGTATGATATAATGCATAATTAACTTGTATTTTGATTGATGGAAAGATCTTGCATTATATTAAAAGAACGGCTGTAAGTGAACGGCGATGGGTCGCATGTGCCAACGGTTTAGCAGTTTGACAGCAATGCCATATATGATCTACCCACATACGAGTGAGTAGTGACGTCATATATTTGTAAGTACCGGCTTCGTATGATGTGTGAGTACTTATAATCATTTTAATTTTTTAATAATGATATTGTAGCAAATAAGTCACGAATATTTATTGTAACAATCAATAATAATACGATTTCCTGTCGTGCAATTCAACGTCATTTTTGTAGTATAATAATTTGTTTCGTAAACACGTCCGCCACCTACACGCATCATGCGTTTTTATGAATTAACATAAAAAAACGGGTTTTAGTGCAATTTGTATAATATATGTAACGGATGGATGAACTTGCACGCTTGCTCCTACATTTTATTTGTACAGACAGAGCTTGCGAATTAAGAACGGTAGCCGTAGGTACGTCAGAGGAATAAAAAGCTATTTATTATTGGTTAAGGAGTAACAATTTAAAAATCGCGTAGGTAATATTATGTAGTGTTTTAAATTCTAGTACAGTTTCGAAAAAATTAAGGTCAAGCTTATGCACTAGAAAAGTTATAATTTAATCGGTATTTACCACTTATTCTAAAAACTAATTTGAACCTTTAAAGTTATCTTAGGCAGTTTTTTAGTTCTCGACTGAGATTTTTTTAGTTCGAAATACTCTTAATTAGGTTTAATTTAATGTTCTTACATTGTCTTGTACAAACCCATTTATTTTTATTTTTTTTAAGTGTAGTTAATTCTTTCCTCTTAATAAAATAAGTTTAAAAAAGCATCACCATAAGCTAAAATTGGAGAGAGACCATAGTTCCTCTAATATTTTTAAAGTCCACTAAATAATATTGTTTTTTTATATAGGTACAGGTAATTGCAAATTTTATATTTATTAATGTGGTATTGCGAAATATGCGGATTGACATTTTTGCCATACCCTCACTGTAACTCTGGATTAAATAAAGTATACATTAATATTAACTGTTGGCTAATGATATTGTTCGTAATACCATTTACTAATTAGGATTTGACCACATCTACAATTAATCAGCGCACTGTAAACAGGCGATGCGGTATAACATATTATTATGTTATACTGGATACTTATACGCTTAAATAACGATTATCCACAAGTGGTAAGTAGCGTATTTCTATGTATAACAATAAATTATCATAAAATGTATATGATTTTTTTAAATCGCTTTACCTTCACTTATATAATTAGTACATGTCATAATAATAAATATAACAGGTATGGAGCACAGGTACACAATTCATTTAAACCATTTACAACTTTTATAGTTTTAATGTCTCTTGTAGAGCAAGAGTTGACCAAACCAACCTAAACAGGTCGTAGACTAAAATAAAAATAGTCTTATAAACAAAAGTTTTGTTACATATTTGTGAAAATTGTATAAAAAATAAATTACATCGAAATCTATAACGGATTTACTTATATCTACATTGAATTATAGTACTGTCAAAAAGAGATTAACTACTTCCCGCTCTCCCTTAACCGTCCAACTTTCAACTTTTATTTAAGTTACACCAAGTATTTGTGTTTTCCAATCTATGTGGATTTTGAAAGTAAAATAGTATCTAACGAAATAAAAGTTTGCCGTTTTCCTTTGATGAAAGTTTTTTAGATTTTTTTATTTTTTAACTATAATTTATAGGACTGTAAAATTTTGTTTTATACGGTTTTCTTTTATTGTAAATAATATTATTGTCGATGAGACAATATATTATATATAAGGCATCTATATAACGGAGCTTGTAGTATCTATTCGTGTATGTAAGCCATCAGCAGAAGACGATCATCAATAGTCGATGACCTTCGACCATGTCCATATTTAGTAGCAAAACCCCTTGTGTGTACACGTACCAAATGCCATAATTATTCGTTTTTACTTTCAAAACTACCTCCATATCGAGACAACTTGCATGACCACAGGGCTCCCAAGAACTGCTGATGACAAATGTGCGATGGCTACGATTGTTTTTTTTTGTTGATGTCTACAATATAACTATACTTGTTACTTGTATACATAGTACTTATTTGTAATGGTAAAACACGATTGATGGTCTAATAGATTAAATAAAAAATTCACACAGGTGTTTTTGTATTTTACAGTACTTATCTGAATATTACGTTTTTTTTTAATTTTATTAAATTTATTATTTTTAATCTGTTTGAAATACGATAATTTTGTAAAAAATAAATTAACAAAATGATTTACTCGTAGGCAGCAAATGAAAAAAGTGTAATGTTTAATTATTTTATATTAAAAGAAAACTATTAAAAACTCTTCTTTAAAAATAGCGAGTAATCTACCTGAATTAATCTTGATATTGACATTTTAAAACGAAATATTGCCTAAATTTACACAAACTAAAGTAAATATAAATTCTTACTTTAAAAAATAAAAATAAAATAAATTATATCGAATAATAATTATATAAACTGTACTATATATATATTTTTAGAGACATTTGTTTACTGTAAAATATTTTTCTAGTAAATATTAGTAAAAAAATAGCTATCATTATTGTTCTTTTTTGTCTAGTATGATTAATTTAAAATTACATTTTTGAAACACATAAGCACTTTGTGAACGATATTGATTTTCTGGAGTCTTAAACTGTTGATTCAGTCCTCATTCCTCAGATTATCTAGCTAATTTAGATTATCCGCTAAAAAATAATTTGATTGCTAGCATTTAGTTAAACATGAAAGTTCTATTATAATTGAATTAAATATTCGTTAGCCTCTACAAGTTGTTTGTTTACTTATTAGGTACTAAATATACATATTACTTGAGTATGTAAATGTGAATACGTTTACCTAACACTTACAATTTTATCGCCCGTTGATTGTGGTATACATTGTATCTGCTTATATAGTATACTGTAAATACTGTATGTAGGTAATTCCAATAAATCATGTTTTCACGAGAAATAAATGGAAAAAATAATCGCATATATGCATGTATGTATGTATATATATATATTTTTTTTTTATTCCTATACATTTCTTGAATTATGGTTATTTAAATAACCATGTTATTGTTTGTCCTATAATTTGAACAGTAATGGTTAGGTATACCTGGTACACTATAATAATAATTATGTGAGAGTACTTCAATATTAATTCACTTTGAATATTAGTCGTCGGTCGTAAAAATTATGTTTTTTGCAGTGTTCTTTAACTTACAGAAATTAGGAACATGGTGTATAAGTGTCCATAACTATACTTATATGTTATGGTGAAAAAAAATTACTTGTCACATTCCATTTGGACAATACAGTCAGTTGAACGATTCTTCAAGTACTCCTTGAAGAATACTAGGAATCCACCTGACATGTGTACGAGGACGTAATGTAAAATTATGATTCTGTCTACACTCTACATATAATTATATTATGTACATTTAACAGGGTAAATATAACAACGACGTTGGCACAGATCGAACGTGAACTTGATACCAACTCTAAGTAGAGGAATAAGGTCATAATGATCGTTAAGATAATATATATCAACATGTCTAGTGAAGTGTATACTGTACATAGTTATAACAATCGTGTCAAAATGCTAACAAACAAAAATTCTGCAAAAAAAATTATACAACTTGATTAAAAACGTCGACAAAAAAAAAATTGGAGGATGAGTCGTTTGTTAAACTTTAAAGTGTATAGTAATTACTAATTATTAAACATACCACTTGTTTGTATAAGGTATGCATATTGTATCGCACAATAGCAAAAAGATTCACATAATATTTGTGTATATGTTAATTTGGTAAATCATCGTGATTCACTCTACGTATAATATATTTAACTTAAAATAAAACTAGGCAATATAGCCTTTCACGTTTATTATGCAGCATATTATTTGTATATAACAAACCATCATTACCGGTAATTATTTATGTATCATTTAAATATAAAAACTATTAAATTAAGAAATGCATTGTTACTTCACTCAAAGTAGGTAATATTTAACGCAATCTCGTTATCTCAATAAAATAATTAATTATTAATATTAATAAGCTACAAACAAAGCATGACTAATTAACTAACAAAACCGTTGAAATGTAATTTTTGTGACAACTGATAACCATATTATACTTGTTGTATTTTATAATTTATCATAAACCATAGAGTAGAGTTAACATTTTTTTTTAAATTTTATAATATGGAATCTAATAATGTAAAAGTAAATAATTCATTATTTTAAGTTCATCTTTGGATAACTATTAAGCATGATTAAATAGCGCCCGCAAACAAATTTGTTATGTCAAACTGTCACACATTTAGTGGTACATTCAAGTGTAAACATTTTCTGTCTAATAATAATAATAGTAATAATGTTTTATAGAATATTACAAGGTATTTAAAAAAAATTTCTTTGAATAGATTAATCAATACATTTTATGTCTTAATCTATAAAATCACATAAAAGTGTATATTTTGCTATTTTTTTAATTGAACGCCTACGGCTCGCAATAAATATTGCAGTGTTGTAGTGATCTGATATTAATTAATAACAAAAATATTATTAATTCCTAGTATAGTGCATAGTTCTGATAAACAAACCAGTGTATTACGTAGGCGAGTTTTTTTTTAACCAAGTAATCGCTAACCTGGGAGGCAACTGTTTACACACTACTTCCTTCCAGACGTAGGCGAGTTATATATTTCCTTACATGTCTGTGTCTAGTCATTAATCAATATTTTTCATACATTGGTTTACATTTAATCTAAATTGCTAAAATTGTGGTCAAACAAACACTGAAAAGTATAATAAAAATTAAAATACAAAACATTACATTAAAAAATTGCACAACTAAATTTCCTCCCATTCAAAGCAATATAATTTAACTTGGCTTACTGGTTATGTGTTTTGAGGATCACATATAATATTTACAAACATGTTTTTAATATATCAAAAACATCAAACCAAGTTTAAATAATACATTTTTCAAGATCTTTCCATAGGCTAAAGTTATTTCGTTATTTCGTGGACCCCCATTGATCATATTTTGTAACATTAATACTATTGATTAATCTAACCTCCCAAGTCACGAAGGCCAATTTTGGATTATTTGCAATATAGGACGTATAGACTATAGGAATTGTGTACATAATTGAATAAACATTCGATGCCTCCTACTTAATAAAACCAATTATTACTCGATGCACACTTTGAATGGTTAGTGTTATTATTAATAATAATAATAATCCAGTTTGCATATGTGACCTATGAATTATGATAGTAAAATCTACTTATTAATACGACTATGATACTTATAGAGCATATTTGTATTTTTTTTTATGTGGCAATGAAAATGCTTTATGTTACTAGAAGGAGGTGTATTGATAATATCAAAATTAGAACTTAAACGTGTGCGTGGGTGTTTTATTATAAAGACAATATAACATTATGTATTATACAACGATGACAAAAAAATAATATCATTATTTTATAATCGGATAATCCGACTACGCATAAAAGTTTATAAAAAAAAACATCTATCATGTATTGTCTTATTGACAAATTGTATTTTAACACATTAAGATTTAATAATGACAATACTAAACAGCAAGCATTAGTATCTAAAAAGAAATACTGTTATTTTTAATAAGTTAAAGTCATTTTTTGAATGTTAAGTTAATGATTTTATGTGTTAACTACTCCAACGGTAAAATAACCTAGAAAAACTTCCAGTTAGTGTACATAGATTAAGGCATAATAGATTATACATAATTGTATACAAATAAGTTTACTAAATACAAGAGTCATGCGTTTTAACAAAAATTTGCAATGCGTAATAGTTTTTGTTTACCTCATCCTATAATTAGTTAATTTAAAAAAAAAAACACTAGCATTAATTGTATATTCTATATAATATACTCACCTGTTTATTATATAAAACAAACATTTACGAGAATACACTTGTAGTATAGTCAGTAGCGTGTTAAAGGGGAAGGTCCTACGGAATTCTCAGACTATTAAAACGAGATAAACTATTTGGCTCACTGTTATTTTCATTCGTAATTCGTATTCTTATTCATTTTAGCAGACTTTATTTGCCTACACATAGTTGTTATATGATAGAAAATAGCAAAATTTAGGTCAGAATGTTATTGAGAAAGCTCTACAAGTAGGCACACAGTAATTTAAATTTAATTTAATATTATGATTGTTTAAATGCCAACTAGGACAATTTCAAATTAGTTTGTTTCATTGATACTAACACTTGAGTGTATAATTTAATGTATGTTTACTGTTAAGGTGGGGGTTTACTCGTTCAGTTTTACTTCTACACCCAAAATATTCGCTTACACACTCCGAAAACTGTGCAACCATGATTTTTATTTATACGCGCAGTTAGTTTTTGCAAACGAAAATACGAATACAATTAGTTTGCAGTTTAACTGAACGTGTAAATCGTTGTGAGGGACTTTTAAAACGGACGAAATTTAAATAGATTAAATAGTTTCGTGTATGTTTATAAAAGTCAATACTTATAAAACATATTTTATATTGTTTTTACATTATCTACATAAATATACATATTCGTTGTCATTACATTATCTATATTTGTTACAACTTACATTTGTAATTGTACTTTTTATTATTAAATTAATTGATTATTTATCAATAGTCCAATGTGAAATGAGTAATAATGAATACGTAATTATTGTGCAAAGATAAAAGAAAGAATTTCTAGATGTTAATTCGTCTAGACTTTGGGATATATAAGGAGGATACGCATATATTGTTATTATAGTCGTTATAGTGGCACTGCGACTTTCCCAAGCCTATTGCACTATTCGCAATACTATTATAAAACGTACCTTATTATGTAAATTCGACATAAAAGGATATCGTACAATTTAGGTTTAGTTGTACGATGTCCGGTAGTATTGGACATTATACCGGGCACGAGTGTAGTCGCGGGTGTCAGCCATCTAGTATCTACGCTGAAGTATTGCTATAACGTAAATAGGTAGTTGCTGTTTAAAATAGTACCTACATATTCTTTTTTTTTTTCGTTTTTCGTAACCGTTTTTACTGACGTTACTGGGAAAAAGAAGCTTTAAAAAGAGTTCACGGTTGTTTGTTTCTGTATTGCCAACAACTCGAGTACACATGGATTATGGACATTTTTTTTGCTGAAGGTTATTATTCGCTTGATTTTCGACTACTATACACCTCTTTTGGTCGGGAAAATTTACACGAGTAGGCGTGATCCTGGTCGAGGGGAAAGACAATGCACAACAGGATGGACAACCGGACCGAATGTGTACCTATACAGCATTAATGAGGCAATAACTCGTCCTCCTACTTCAATTGTTCCACCACCTACCTTCAAATCAGTGCGAATCGATCCTACACACGATTTCGATACAACAAGCGGTGGAGCCAAACTGTTTTTATTTTATATTATGTATTTTATACTTGTCCCTATGACCCTATACACGACACTGTGATACGTTCCGGAAACAGAACAACTTTCGAAAAATTCACGATCATCAATTGGTTGAGGATTTAATACTACAAGTCAGCAAGAATGAATACATTGAACAGGCGCGCGCTATAAAAGTACATAAGAGAATTTTGTGTACTACATTAATTCTGATTTTTCTTTTTGTGTAAAACTTGAGCATCTGTTATACATACCGATCGTGTCTCGAAGTCAGATAATAAGTACACATTATCACAAGATAATGTATACGGACATGGAATCTACCATAACATATTAAAATAATCCTGTTCATTTGAAAGCTTTTACCAGTATAATATGGACTATTTAGTTATTTTTAATAATTAATCTGTAGTACAAATAATGACAATATAAAACCGTCCAGGGTAATTAGTTACAACAGAAAGTATTTTATCACAGCTATAATAGAACAATTATCGAGTATTAATCATTCAGATTACTTATAGGTATAGGTACAATGACAAATTGTATAATCTCTTATCAAGTGATCGTATCAAAGCAAATGACGGTTATAATTTATAACGAATCGGTTAAAAACTCGACTTATTAGTACCCTTTACCATACTGTCGTCAATCGTCATAAATCCACATTTGGCAAATTTAAATTTAAAATAACGCCAAAATAATATAAAAATAAGCACTAAATTAATATTTTTAACTATGGTATTTTGGGATACTGATTTTTTTATTTGTATGATGGTAGTTTAACAGTTGTATCAGACTATTAAAACGCCAGCTTAATTTTTCAAAAGTGGAGTGAAGGCGAGTATTAAACAGGCCACTTATTGTTTTGTTCGCTAAGTTTTTAATATAAGAATTGTTGGAAGGCCAATAAAGCACAGACAAAATAGGAGAGACCTTAGGCTTAATTCGTGCAGTATAAATTGATAATACATTTAATTTTATAATTTCCTTAGCCCATAAGTTATAACCGAAACTCAAATATGTAGATGTTTCGTGATACTAGGCAAAGAAGAATATTTTACGATAGTTAAAATATTATATTACTGTAATATGGTTATGATAAAAAACATTTTCTTTTACCTAAGTCAAAATACGAGTAAAAATATAATGTGTTCGGGGTTCGATTTGGGTAAATGTGGCAAAGTATACAGTAGGTAGGTAAATTATATTTTTTTATTGATCGACAGTCGACTGCTTGCTCGTGGTTGAAATAGTTGAATTATCCACCTACCTACCCTGGCATACCGTAAAGGTGTAAGACGTAAGTATAGGTATTATTATATAGGTATACTATAGGTATTAGGTAATATTATAAGTATTGGATTTTTATATCAATCACTATTTCTTTATTTATGACGTTGAAGTTGTACTATATCCATACACGCGTGTTCGAGAATCGCAGGAAATTAAACATTTGCATAAACGCGTTGTAACCGTGTCTTGATGAGAAAACTCTCTCTCTAAATTTTATATTATACCGCTTTTTATTATTTGTTAGACGTTTAGATTATTAGACATCATTCGGCAGACTGTAAAGCAGTTTAGTATTGTATTTCAGTTACAATAAAGTTCGTGTATCATTGTACGAAATAATGGTTTAGGATTTGAAGTATACCATAAAATACTTAATATATTTTATGCACGAGGGACAGATCAGAAAATAACGGTGATGGTGTCGCCCACTCAAACGACAAACACAAGACGGTGCGAAACTGCGCATGAGTTGTGCCACAATAATTATCACGCGACCGTCCACAAAAGGCGTATGCCCGATGCAATCTTCCTATAAGGTTAGACACCGCCAAAAGAAAAAAAACAAAATACATATCAATCAGTGTTAAAACGTTTCGGTCGTAAAACCCGTTGATTTATTTCCAATTTGTAAAGCCTTGCAGTCAACAATATGTAGTGTGAAGCGGATAATTTCTAAATTTCTAGTCTAAAGTAAGTATCTGGTATGCCATTTAATTTGTGTTAATTACAGATTTCAATAAAGCCCGCGGATAAAACGATTTAATTAATACATCAATCTGTCGGCGTGGTTCAACAAGTATATTTAATAAATTTAAACGTCGAACGAGTGTAATTATTTTTATGGACTAAAAGACTCGGTCGCGCGTAGGTGCTAGTTTGGATATCGACATGTTTGAATATAAAAAAAAACGTCACTTAATATGATACCTATGTATGATGTATTATTATTGCCTAATGCAATAATAATATTTGGTATCAAGTAAAATTGTTCATAATAATTTGTTTTGATATTAGCACGTCAGATAAAGGTGGGTTCACTCGTTCATTAAAACTGTGCAAACTGATTTATGGTATATTTGTGCAGTCAGTTTGTGTAAATTATTTACGATTTACACATGCAGTTCTTACTTATTTTCGTTCAGTTATAATTCTAATCTCAGTTCGCCCGCAACGTTTAATTGAGCTTGTAAACCAACTGTAGCTATTAGCAATAAAGCTACAGTTGCTTTAGAAGGTTTGTATGTTTAGAAGGTAAATGGCAACCGTGAAATAGAAAACTACGTTGATCAAATAGTATAAAGGTGGATATCCATGTTTAGCTAAACTGTGCAAAAGAACTTTTCGTACTTTGGTTTATACAAACTAACTGCGCGAGCAAATAAAAACCGTATGATTGCACAGCTTAAACATGTGAACTGCGATGTGTGGTGCCTGGAAAACTGTACAAACGCACAGTTTTCGGAATGTGTAAACGGATTACGTAGGTTCAGAATTAGAACTGAACAAAAAAAGGAAAGTAAAGAACAACGTGTTAAACCTGAATAATTTACTCAGCTAATTAGTAAAACCTCACTGCACAAAAATACCATAATATATTTTGAGTACTTGAACGTGTAATTTTTATTTTATTTACTGTTTAGCTTTAAAGCAAAATTATTAGGTTCTAAGAAGACAACTTGATTTAAAGTTCCATTGAGGTAATTCGCAATATTTATTTTTAAGGCAATACTATTATTTATATTGTAAATTGTTTTATTGTCTACTTTAAATATTCATGTTGTAAGTAAAAAATTCGAAAACGTCTCTTTTTGGAAACATGGATTAGACTTAATTTTTGTCATATTGGAAGTGCGGTTTGCGGCCTAAACCCATTGGCTATGCCGCAATAATGATAAGTGTGACAACATATTTTACTCTGGCGCCTTTAAATTATTAGCGACTAAAAATTGCACATAGTATAAAATTGTAATTTGTTTTTAAACAGAACAGGGTTAATTTTTCTTTTTAACTCGTTATTGCTTATGTTTAATTTATATCTAACACATAATATTAGAACTCAGAAAATATTGCAGGACTATACGTTTGATTTTTTGGATCTGATCCAAGACTCTTCAACAGATGGTTTCAGATCTCGTCGGATTTCGGAATAGCAAGCAGGTACTTGTATGTTAATACGTTTAACGTTTGATAACAAATCCTACACAAAAGAACATGTTTTTGGTTTTGTTTTATGATATTCATAACAATCCCCCTTTTAAAAATAAAATCTATATTTGTTTTAATAGTATTAATATAGTTTTAAGCGTATTCACTTGGGTCGCTTTGTACGAAAAATTGAGAAATTTAATGTTGAGAAATATGTTTAGCGAACCACTAAAATCTAAATGTTTATTGGTTCATTCAACTTTTAATTCATGCGACCCAACATTATGTAAAAGCAAAAGTATTTTTGTAGAAATAATTCGAATGTTTACCCCGTACCATAGACATGATCACTATCAAAGACAAAATATCACAAACATAAAAACGTCTTAAAGTGAACAAGGGCGCCTTATAATATTTTAAGGCGCGGCACGTGTTTTGCTACCCTTAGGATTTGTCTCTACATAGATACTATAATATCGGTCAGTGCGTGCTTTAGATTTACCTGTATATGATAGACATGGCCGGACCTGGGTCATCATAATTAATGTTTGGTAGTGGAAAAATGTAGCCCACTAAAAATGTTTTCACTCTTAGTGAAGACCCTAAAAGACACCCCACAGATTCGATATGTGCCCTAAAAAGACAGCAGCTCGTACTTACAACAGGAAGTATGTGGTTGGCGTTGCGAAGTAAATAATCGTGATAAGTATGTATGTAAAATGCGATGATCTAACTGCAACGTTTCCAACGGGAACGAGTGAATCTTTGTTGGTAATTAATTGATTTATTACGCCTGTGCTTTGTAGTAAATACTTACACACTATAATTGTGGCGCCGGCATGCGCAATTGATTCTGTCGTTTCTCGTGCAGTTGAATAATCTCAAGAATCCAACAGCGGTGGCGTGCGCGGGATACATAGTGCATGTAAGTACTTTTATTGTCACCGTATAAATGACACCGTTTACAGCGTCAACGTTGATGGCATTGTAGAATAGTTTCCAAACAATTGGCCGAGCAGACATTTAACATGATCGTCGTCAGCAGTCGATCTTAATTATAGCTGTTGCTTATGGCATACCTTACACCGGACGCCTGTAGCCTGTGGTGTTGACAGGTCAATCGTATGCAGTTGAAAATGTACATAATAGTGTTCTGTATTAACCATTAAATTAAACAGTATAGGGTCTCACGCCAATGGTTAAAATCATTCTCGACGTCAACTCGTGCGCTGTACTGGATTACGTGACCACAGCCTTGTACAAAAACACGCGTCCGATCACCGGACTGGATTAAATAGAACAACCGGATAATTTAACGATTACAAAAGTTCTGCGCCGGCATGTGTCTTGCCTGCCTACACCCGATTAAGTATATATGTTTGAAGCAATTTCTTGTGGATCATCGTATTATTATTATTTTGAATATTTGAATTTCTCCATTTGTTTGATGCAAACCACGAAACTGCTTGGATAACTCTAACCAAGGAAATTTTTAGAGGTTTAGCCCCCCCCCCTCCTTGACTTGTTTTTAGCTAACTTATCGAGCGGTTAGGACCATCGTTACCATTTCTACATGTATATTTTTAGAACACCCCTCCCCTTTCCCTGACCAATTTCTGGTTATGCCATTGAGTACAAAACAAGTATAATATGACATAAATAACAAAAACATTTATATATACATGGTATTAAATATAATACTGTATCTAGTTATTAGGAGGGGATGTTAGAAGAAATTTATTTGGGAAAAATGGAAGGACCTAACTACTAATGATTAAATTGCGAGAATGGAAATGAGTATTACCAACAATGACTTGAAAGTGTATGACTTTGATTTTATTAGTTTCTAATTTTTTTCTTTATAGTTTGGGAATTTGCCATTCGATGTAAGTCAACAGTAAATCAACATATAATATGTTTTGATTACATTAAACAGCGAATCATTGAACTTTTTTTTTAATTACATTTTTATTGTGTCGAGTTGTAGTGCAACTAGAATTTTTCGACGGGGACAAACTAAAGATTACGGTCATCAGAATTATTTTTTTTATTTATGGTCACACAAGATCTGCTACCCTGGTTTTACTCTGGTCAAACTGGTTGTACACCACTATTTCTATTTTACCAAATTATATTTCAAAGAATAGTCCAGACAAGCAAAACACTCCCCTTAATTGCGCCAATTGGACCCAGTACACTAATATATTAAATTTTGAGCAAGTGTCCGGATAAAATTCCATTTTACTTTTCAACCAAAATAAAAATATTTTTCTGAAAACAACTATGTTGTCGTTTTGATTACAATTATTTTATACATAAATAAAAAAAACAATTTTTTTAACGAAGTTATTTCACTCCGGGAAAAAATCATTTCATTTGTTCCGATAAAGTTTTTTATTTAGAGTAAAATGGGTTGTTGCTTGAAACTTTATCCCAACCGTTAATTTTATCATGACAGTATATTCTTCTCAAATACGCAACGAAAATAACATTACGTAAGTACAATGGTCAATGGCCTTCTCATAATATTCAAAATTAATGGGCAAACGACTAAAAGATCTCGGTTTGGTGTTTAGCAGATATTTTAGGTATCACCTCGAAATCGTGTTTATATAAGTCGTAAGCAGTATTCATTATGTTATTTGTCCTTCATTCGCATAAATGATATTTTGTTCATGGTAATGCGTTGATCCCATACAAATTTATGAATATAATGTGATGAAAAGCATACGTAACACGTTCCATATTGTCGTTAAAATGTAAATATACTACAAGTAACTGTTTGTATACACCCACATAGATAAATCTATAGTACAATTCCGGTCGTATTAATATATAATTAATATTTAGATCTTCATTCACACGCCTACATACGTATGTTATAATAGTAACGCCTTTAAAAAATCAATAGACATTAAATTGTAGATGTTTTGATTTTAGTATAAAATTAAGGGATAGTATTAAACTTCATGGTTAATTATGGATCATTTATTTCCAAAATATTTTTGTGTGGTGTGTTTATAAAAGTATGTAATCATAGAGTAGAGACATTTTTGTATTCAATATTTTTAGTATAACATTATGTAAAGTTTATACACTTATACACTATAGTTACTAGTTAGGGAGGTTTGTCGTTCATTTCACAATGTATTCTTCTCATTCGATTATGAGTTAAAACTTATAATATTATAGATTTATCTAAATAACTGTTATTTAATACACGCTCTTATCGCATATTATTACCCATAATAGTATAAATTATTAATCAAGCACAATGATGTAAAACCTCGCTTTATATAAAAGCTGATCAACTAAAAAACCGTTATATTGGGTCCATTATTTAGAAAAAAATAAAATATTTAATAAGAACTGTCATTTAAACATCCTTTAGGAATTAAAGATATTATAATAAAAAGATAACATACAAATTCTTAATTATATTTTTGAAAGAATTATAGTTTGTAATAAGTGTTCATACGACATCGATCATAATTCATAATAATTTGTGAATAATACAAATCTTCAATTTTGTTTTTTGCACCCACGGATATTGACGATTACACTCTAATCATCATTTAATACTATATTTTCCACCTGTCTGATTATATATTAAAGATAAAGTCACAGTATTGTTTTTTTTTTTGCTAAGACAGTACATAGATCTCTATGTACTGTCTTAGCAGATATTATCCCCACTCGAGAGACGCTATGACCTTCTTGTATTGTCAGCACCTGTAAGATGGGCGTTTTGAGTTCAAACAATGATTATTCACAGTGTGTACAAAAATATACCAAAGTCCAAAACGGGTAATAATGTCATTCTAATATCTCATTAATTATTCTGCAGCACTACGTTCTAGAAGAAACCACACGCCATATTTTTTTTCATAATATTTCTTATATTTTACTAGCTATAACCAATAATGTGATTTAAGTTCTTAATGTTCTGTGCTGTAAATACTTAAGCAATGGAAATAAATAAAAAATGTATAAAACATTAAGATAATTAAAATTTGTACTAAGTACAGACATCAATGCAATTGTCAATTGAAAAGTAATTCCCTTTTTCTTTCAGATAAAATTAAAGATACAATGTAATAGTATAAAAATTGGAAAATAGTTAAATACAGTGTTTATCTGTGTACAGAATATTAATAAGCTTCTGCTTATTTTGTAAATAGATAATTTTTAGTAATTATAAAAGCAATATTTCTAGTAGATATTATTATAGTTTTCAAGTGAAAATTTAATATTTGTTATTGCATGTACGTCTCATACATGCCTTTCTAAATGGTTAATTTAATGATACTTATATGTTTTTATGCCTTAGACTATAACCTAATCGTATACTGATTACTATTATCTAGTAATGTACCATTTTATTAAAATATATTTTTTAAACAAATTATGCTTATCAATTGATAATTGTTATAAAATAAATAAGAATAATTATTATTCTTATGAGAAAAAAAAATTACTTTAATTTAGTTAATACAAATTTAAAATCAGTCTAGTATAGTTTGCGCGAGTAACAACAAATAACTCATGATACATTTAAAGTTACAAGAACTTTCGATATTTTCAAGCTTGTTACCGCCCAAGGTAAATGCTAAGTTTAGGTAAATAAAAAAAAAAAAAAGTTAATAAAAAATATCCAAACGTTATACATTTGTCAAAACATTTAAATGAATACGTTATATACAACTTATACATGCAACATGTAAAACTCATTTAAACACAATATCGATAAGTTTTAACTGTTTAATGTAAATTCAGAAGTTTATACGAATAAATATGGTAGAATATATGAGTCACGAGAAATAAAACGAACAAATCCTTAACGGGAAATACTAATATTTCTTTAAAGGAAAATATATAGTATCGGAACCAAGTCCTTGGCCTTCAGTTTATTTTAATAGTCGTTAATCTCTATCGTCCTCGATGTAGCGTATATCATTTTCAGTATTCATATACTTTCTCATTGGTAAAATTTTCATAATATTTAAGACTTAATGTATAATAATGAACTATTTATTAGACAAATATAATTTTTTTTTTTAATATCTTATATTTTCATGTAAAACATGTAAAATAATATATACATATTTAAAAAAAAAAAAAAAAACCAGTACAGTGGGGTCCGGGAATACTCCGGATGGTTACTCCGCCACCATTGGTGTTCCTCCCTTTTCCTCTTCCTTTTAGGATATGGTGTTCATATTAAGTTAATGTTATCAAATCCTGTTTTGCTGTTATTAATCCAAACCTAAGCCATTGCATTCGTAACTACTAATAAGATTCGGTAATTTGTTTCATTTATTAGAAAGGTTAAAAAAAGGTATTGTCCTTTTTTAGGAACCGAGCCGAGTTATACACTATAATTCGTACTTATAAGTATAACTTATATTTTGTGATTCCATATGTTTTCAATCACTATTATTTTATTGTTGAATAATTATACGCAATTTATTCTATTCCTGGACAAATCATTAAACTATTTATACTTATAAAATATGTTCAATGAAGGCATAAGAGTGACTGGTGACATATACAAGTAACAAATCCATATTAGATATTATATTTTTTACGAAACGATTTTTACTTACTCTAATCGTATACCCGTTTTAGCTTTTAGGCTAATACTTAATTTATAAGCAGCTATTATAATATTATTTTCAATCAATTTTACAAATGTGTCTCATTTATATGCAGGTTTTTAGTACATGTCTTCCTCCTCGCTGATTTCCCACGTTCAAAAAATAGAAGCTTACGTAACATTTTAAAATGAATTAGCTTTAACAGTATTAAAATGTTAATTAATGAATGATCAGAAAAAAAATTATATTATTATAGCTATGTTAAAAAAACTTAATCCATTAGAATTTGTTTTTATAAAATTTATACTTTATTTTATTATTTTAATTTTTTTTTGTTGTTGTTCTGTAGCAAATGCATTACCTGTAAACCAATGCCGTTATAACAAAACCATAAATGCAGACTAAGCAATATTCGCCCTTCACTATCGTGAGTTAACCAATACTCCACATAGGGACTACCTATACATTTGATAATATGTAACTGGGATAGATTGTACAAATCGTTTCATGGAATATACATTATTGTAGACATACAGAGCGATGCATTTCAACAATATACGGCAATTCTAATTTTTAAGGCACAAAGTATTATATTACTTTATGTTATATTGTATACACAATTTAAAAATATGTTTTAAAACTAAATTTTCTATATGCTAATAATAAAACTCAGATAAGTTGTCAGCTTTTGAAGTATAATACTTAATTTGTTTAATTGAAAACTTAGGTTCTTTGCTAGTTAAGTGCTACTAGCTCGCTTTTATACAGTAACAGCAAAAATATATCTATTGAAACTGAAAATAAAAAAAAAATATATTTTTAAAAATTGGCTGTATAATTTGTGTATATAATATACATAAAATAAGAAATGGTTGCAATATTATGTAGAAATTACATTATGTGCACATATTAAATGGACTAAATAGTATATTACACTGATTTTTACCACAAATATTTAAATAGGTAATAATTATTTTTTCATAATCTAGATATACTGTAGACATTTACTTTAATTTAATAAATAATAGTATAAGCTTAAAAGAATAAAAGCGAATAATATTTGTAATATGCTGCATGGATCGCCCGGTAGAAACATAAAACGTATACAACAGTATGCCTACACCATATGAGTTTACTATAAAACATTACGATTTATCAATAAAATGCGTTCTTTTATGGAAACTAGTTTTTTCCCTAAGTCGCCACTCGCAACATATGTAACTTTTAGTATTCATACTTTACACACAATTTATAGATCAAGTTTTCTATTTAGAGTATTATAATTTTCATAGCATTCATTTATACAACTAATACCCGAGTTACCAAGTACATTTTTTTAGACGATTACAGATAAAACCAAGTATTAATTTACTTATTACGTATTATGTATTATTGCATACGTGTTATTTTACATTTTTGTTTATACCTAATGGCTAATATTAAGCAAGTAAACAACATTTCAATGTTTTGTATGATTTTATATTATTTAAAAATTACTGAAAAAAGTAAATTAAAGTCTTTTTAATATACAACATTATGTAAAAATACTTAACGCAATTATATATAATATATATAAATATAATTTTAGTATATTATAAAATGTAAAATACATTCTATTTAACCAATATTTATTAATTATTTTGCATGATCTGCCAGACTTCCAACGGTATGATTAAGTTAAATACTATTATTTGTGCTAAAGTTTAGTATGATCCCCCAATATGAAACTTAATCGATGGTAATTAATAATTATAAACTCTATTCAAAATTAATCCTATTAGTTTTTTTTTTAGCAAACGAAACATATGGTTTTAAACAATAAAATATGTTTAAAACGTTTGCTGTACACACCAATCAAAATGTTTTATTTTCTTGTCAACCTTTTTAAAATGCATACTCAACGTTGCTCTCTTATGTTTTTAACTGAAACATTTGAATTATTGAATTTCTGGATCATTATTTTCCATAAGACGGAACAAAACGTAATAAACATAAAATATGTATTCGTTCCTTTACTTGTCGTTTTTCTGGTCAGTACGGAGATTACCTGCGTGTACAAGTGCCTACCTACCTACATAGGTATACGCTAGAGGGTGACTTTTCATTTGGATGCCAAGCTGTTAGGAATGCGGTGGGATTTGTTGTTGATAAGAGAAGTATAGGCTGTAACCTCTGGTCCGTCGTAGGCCCCCGTAGGAGTTGGCGAAGGACGGCACGTAATCTGCTTCACCAACAATTCCAGACGAACACACCGGTTAGTACCCATAGTGCTTCATTGGACGACGGTTTGGCATCGCGAAATAATTCATTATTTATTTATTTGTTTTTATTGATCTCTTGTCCGCGTATCAATCTGATCCTTACAAGGCAGGTTAGATATAATATATAATGTCATTTTTTTTCTCGCTTTCTTAACAATTACATATTTTAATAAACGCTAAGTATACCTACTAGTATAAATAACGAAACCAATAATTAATATTTTTAACTGTGAACTAACCATTAACTTACGTTACATAAGAATATAAGATTATTTTCGAATCCATAACATTCATTAACTCAGGAGTCCATCAAGGTACTTATACATTTTTATCGCTGGTAATAAATTTTAATTAAATATACATTAATTATATAATTAATAATAATTAAGTATATATTATTATAACAAATATAATTATTAAATATTTATTTTCTTGAAAAGTTTTAACTTATAACTTTGTATAAATATTATTATATGCAAGCATGGAACGGTATTACCTAATTGAAATGTATGAACTTTATAAAGTTTTAAATTAATTTTAAAACTAGTATTTTATATAATATATTTTGTTGTCCTTCGAAGAAGTTTTAAACAAATTGCTGGAATGTAACAGATAAGACAAATACTTGGTGGACTGTAGAATTTACCAGATCATAACGGTTACCTATATAGCTAGGTAATGAGTTTGAATAGTGCTTAGTCGCAAAAAAACGACATCAGGTACCCGAATGAGTCATTCTATTGTCTGTAATCACTGGCAAAATCGTGTTTTTTCGACGAAGGTTTAACAACAATGAATAAATTCCGATATATTTTTTTTTTTTTACTGCTGTTATTTTATCTAAAAAAGAATAAGGAGATACAACATAGAGCACCTTACAGATATCTATTTTCCTAATATAATCATTGCAAGTCCGCTACAATCATTTACATACATACTTTTTATGTCAATATCAAGCACGTAGTTCATTATGTATTTTAATTATTTAAATAATAACAATCTGTCACTTAGTTTAACGTTTAAACAACACTATAACAAGAACAATGCATAGTCTCTTGTTGGTTATATTATGGAGCATAAAAGACCCTAACGGACTATAGTATATTTACGATCTACGATCTAAAAAAATTACAAAGTACTAAAATTATTAAACAGATCTATTTTTGTAATTGTATGATATCCTTACTAAATAGTTAATTTATGTTTAAAAAAATATATTTTCTTCTACTATATGATATAAGTAATTCTATGAATAAATGTCTCACAGCGTGCTTTCTAACCAAATGGTTTTTTCAAATAATTTTGTACGTTTATTACTTTAAAATGAATAGAATAATATAACGAAATTCGGGTTGTATATGTTGCAACTTATAAGAACCTAAAAACATACTAGCTGTTTTATATGTATAAAACAGATTGGAATTGTTATCCGTTTTGATAACAATAATATACATATATCGTAATATTCGTCATAGGGATTTCGTTATTTATTTGTTAATGCCTCTGCTGAACACTTCTTTGGGTTCATAGTCCGTCGTGTTGTCTGATGGCGGTAGAACGGTGTTCATAAATTTAAATAAAAAATGGGATATCGTTCATGGAATGCAACGGATGAATAATACAACCAGTTTTAGTCCTGCGCCACCGCTCTGCCGCCACCGCACTTAATAGTTATATTACACTAATATGCTGATCTCTTCAGTTCTCTTAAATGCTTAGCGTCTAATATATTATCACTGAAAACGGTTGAATCTCCCATTGATACTTAGTTATAGACTACAGTCATTAAGTAATGATATTCCACGGTACTAAGCTGGAACACTTAAATGTATTAAAAATGAACACAGGTGTTTCTAGTATTTTTAAATTGATAGGCAACAAAAAATAATAGGTAGTGATATATAGACTATACATTGTATTAGGTCGTATAAATAATGCAGGTTTTAAGTATCCAAGCACACATAATACAACAAAACTTAATATTTTCACATGATGCTAACCTCCTGTTTATAGGAGGGAAATAATTGCAAAAAATAAGTGCAAATAAATAAGCAAAATCAAAGTTATTATTATTATTTATATTATTTATTTATAATGTTTCCGGAGTTGATTTAAAAAAAAAAAAAATCTGGTTGAAATTTGAAACGTGTTAAGTGTTTTTATTGGTTAGCATTAAACATTAATTTTGTGGTGGCTGCCCTTCAAAAAAAATTAATACTCAATCAAGTAGTTGTAGTATAATAGTAATTAGGGAAAATAATTTCGAGGAGGTATTTGATTAATTAAAAAAAAGGGGTAAATGTAAATGTTTCGGGCGTTTTTCTCGATTTTGGAGGGGAAGGATGAACTTTTTAAATTTTTGGTCTAATTTAGTACCTTACAGGTACGAATTCTGATCTTAAGAGCTGTATGGAGAAATCGGTTCGGTGGCTTAAAAGATATGTGGGTACAGACACAAAAATATAAAAATAAATAAAAACATATCATTGTAAATACAATACTTTCTCAGCTATCGCACCGAAGCTAAAATATTTCAGAAATTGAATTTATTTATCAATTTCACCTTTTTTTTAGGGCCATGGCAAATAATAATAACTACTTTACATATTATTTGCCGCAAACAAAATTCACCAATGTCTACCTGTCTACCCCATCCGAGTGGGATGTACAAAATTTAACGAAATGCGAGTATGGGCGAACAGATAAGACATCTGACATAAATCTAACCGTTTTTTAATTCGACGCCCAATTTATCACGCGATAAATAATTTAAAAAACACAAATTCAGTAAAATTACGTATAATACCAGAGTAAAGCATAAATGGAATTGTCAAAAATAATGTGGAAATGTTTTCTATATTTTGTTTGGCTATTAATATTTTAATAATATTTGTATTTAAAAAATATAAATATTTTTTGTATTGCATCGGGTGTATAAATATTTATCATAATAGGAAGAACTTAAAATTAATTTAAACAATGATACAAATTTATATATTTTTTTAAAGCAGTATTAAATTTGTATTAAAACATTAATGCTTTTGCTTCGGTGTCATATGTCAGTGAAAAATGGGTGTCAATTGTCTGCCTACTGGGTGGCATACATGGAAGGGTGTTAAATGTTTTATAGACATTTGACACCCATGAGGTTATTTTACTGCTTGTTGCTAATGTTTGTAATTTTTGTGTGCCACAAATTTTATATTGATGTAACTCGTAGGTCATGTCACTTAGTCTAGCAATTTGCCATCTTTGATGTTTGCATTTCACTTTTAATCTATACTGACTCTTCAGAAAAACTGATTTTCTACACTCTAGTGTAGTGCAGTTTCGGTATATTAATATGAACTTATTTACTAACCTTGAATAAACATAAATATTATGAAATAACCCGAGTCGACGATTCATACTTATAAACAAACGAGTAAATAGATGCACACTTTTTTTAAATACCAACACGTTCAAACACTTTCTAGGACTTATAAAAAGTTCTTGTGGATACAATAGTGATAAATGTGCATGAACTCGGAAGAACAATAATTTCTTATGCTAGCATACCAATCAAGCGTAATCCCGGTAAGACATTATTAAGTACTTTACTCTAATAGGTTGAGCGTTTTCTGTTCTTGTAGATACAGACATTTTAGAAAATTTTTCCTGTAACTGAATGATATATATATTTGTCATAACAAATACATTTAAAATGCTTTTATAATTTGTCGTATATTTGAAGTCAAAGTGTTATGGTAATGCAACAATATTTTTTAACTATTGATACAAATCTAATAATTTTTATTTGCTAGAATTGTAATTAAGAAAAAAAAAGTCGGATTTATGAAATAGATAAACACAATACAATACACTTAAATATTTGACAAAATGTCTGTAAAATATAATATTTTAAATGCTTCTAATTTTTATAATACGCGGTAGTAGTAAATAGTATAAGTAGGTAAATTGAAATTTTAAACAAACAAGTTCTATACAAGCAAAAAAAACATCGCGAATGATGTTTAAAACGTAGACTTTGATTAAGTAAAAAGTAAAAACATCCATTTAAAAAACTTGGTAAGCATTAACTCTAATGCAGGCAACGAACAGCCATTGACGTAAATGTATTGATATTTTTTTAGCCTCTAGATCTACTTTCACTCCATACACAGATTCATTATAATACATTTGTGTAGTAACACGTCTACAAGTACATATTGTATCAAATTATTTCTGATGTCATCAAAAATATTACGTATTTATTTTTTTAGCTCTATTTGCTTACGCCACGTCAAGAGAGCATTATAAATGCACTTTTAATTTCATTTCCGGCAGAGAACCGGGGAATTTAACATTTCTTATTAAAGTACTAGTATAACATATTTTATTGAACAGCTACAGTAGTGTTGAGGACATTGAGAAGAGTCAGGTTTCTAATATTATTATTACTTGAGAAAAATACAAACAACCGTTTTCTTCGGTTGTTTCAATATTATTTCTAAAAACGAACTTTTATTGATTTCAAGTTGTTCATTTTCGGCGGTCAAGAGGCCATCTCATGACGGCAAAGTTGGGTTATCAACACCCGTTAAACAACAGGATGACGATTATGTTAAGTTTTAAATATTTTAGTTTCGTTGCTTTTTAAAATGTATTTAGTATTACTTGTCGATTAGTAATGTTCGATTTTAATTGCAAAATTAAGGACAAATGTGAACCGTGCATATTTATGTAACGTCAATTTTCTATTTTGAACAAACAATCATTAAATATGTTTAAATGTTTTATATATTTTCTTCATAATAAAAAATATAAAAATACAATTTTAAAATAATTGTAAATTTACTAAATAATAATTTGTATTCTATCCAATTTTATTTTTACATACTCGTGAACAGCTTATTACAGTAATTTAAATGTACAACCACAATAATACTCAATAACGCCTTTATCAAATATTGTAGGTGGTTATTGTCGGCGAGGTACTTTAACTAACAACAATACGTAATTATGCATAGTTTTACTGTGTTCGGTCGATTGTAAAAAATATATCTATAGTTGTAGTTTTATGGACTCGAGATTAATTAATGGCGTAAAAATAGAAATTGATACAACCCAACGGCTTTAGCCTTAAGTGTCAATAGTCATAATAGAAATTTTAATGAATAGTTAGTATGTACCAGCAACAGCCGATACAATTGAATTATGGTTTATTGTTCATTAAGGTAAGAAGGAGAGAGGATATTGTTTAATACTAGGAGTATTGACTGTATCTAGTTTAAAATTTCAAAACAAAGCTTCAACTACAGCATGATGATATACTCGTATACTATATTATGTAGGTACTGAAAAATCGGAGTTTAAAATTTGATTAATAGTATAACAACTGACGGTCGATAACATAAACTTGAACGAGAAACTTGGACAATCGAACATTATATTTTTATTATGCGTACATAATGTATAATCGATAACAGAAATTCCTATTATACACTGAACATGCATTACACTAATATGACGCATTGTGTTTGGTAAAGTTTTGTCCGCAACGTGTGTACAGGAGCATTTCATCATTTATTTAATAAACAGAGTAAATACATGTTTAAATTACATTGTTGTTTGTCACGTATTACAATCATTTATAATTATTTATAACGTACATCAGATGTGCTGTTTGCTTCTGTTTCATTATAATTATTTGTTATTAATTAAATACTCGATTATTTCTTAAGAGGATATATTTGATTAATTATACTTGATTTTCTTAAGAAAAAAGGCATATTTTAGATTTTACACGTCACGTTATTTTCAAGTTTTTCATCCGGCAAAATTGAATGTTTGAGGTCTTAGTAATTTAAAAGTTCTCCTCCAAAAAAACTATGATTGCCTAATTACCTAATTCAAATTCCTCTTACTTTCTAGTTAATTTTGAAGAATAAATTATCAAATATTACGCATAGATACTACCCAACTCCAAACTGACATGGCATATGAGTTATGTTTCATGATTAAGTACAACTTTCTCAAAACAATAATTACCATTTATAAAACCACGCATTTTTTAAAAATGATGATTTTTTAAAGCGCATATCTATTATTGTATGGTTAATATTAAGCACTAAGAACTATATTATACATTTAAATTTTGCTCGTATATAACTTAAAAAATATATTGACAGTGATTACATGAACTAGTGTCTATTTAAATCAACTAAAAATATTCGTTATTCAGATTAGTGATTATATTAGCACTTTTTCAATGGATATAATTTTATTTTTTAAGAATTTAAATCAATATGATAAATAACGTTTTATTAAGTAGGTAGGTACTAAAAAAATTTCCTCAAAATAAATATGTATGACGGTATTTCCTTCCGAAATAATAAATAACGTCTCGATTAGTAAAGACAGCGTGTGGGTTTTGACAATTTATAATTTAATATAATTTTTGTATGTTTAGACGTGTTGCGTTATGGACGGATAACTCAAATAAAAGCGTGAGAGGCGTTAACATAATATTTTCTTAAATAGGAAACTATATAAACAGGTAACCTTACCTAATAATTGAATCCCTTCGAATGATATTAAAATATTGCAATGAAGTTCAGTAAAACAAAATTATTGAGGTCTAGGTCGCCGCAACTTGTACATAATGTTCTCGACTAAAACTACTTCCTTGTATGGAAATCCTCGCGGGGCTTGCGAGCACACAATGTTCTTCGATAGTAGACTTCTCGTATATACTAGATCACACTGTAGTAGTATCCAAGGACGGATGGTCTGCTGACTTAAAAGTGCATCGATGTGGCCTAGATGGTTTTTTCTTATCGGTTGACAATTTTCGAAACTCCGATTGATTTGTTCATAATAATTACAATTTGTATAAATGTTCATTATAATACACACGAATCACTTGTGAAGTCTCTCACTTTATAACGTAATACCGTATATTATTATACCGTAGTGTCAACAAAAAAAAAAAAAGTAACAAAATATTTATATAGCCTTGGATTTGTTTTATACAGACGTGTCTGTTTTTTTTATGTTTTAATTTTGCGTAGGTTTGACATTTCTAATACCTCCGATGAAGTGCATTCAATATGTAATTCATTACTATCCCATAAAAAACATTCTCGAAAAAGCACATGCTTTTCAAACGACAGTTAACATAAAAAATTGCATTAGTAATTAAAAAGTAGTGTAGACGTTTTATATCCATTTTAGGAACTCGTTTATCCCGGCGCAAGGACTTGATATGCTTAATTATATTATTTTAGCTGTCTTAAATATTAAATGTAACTTCCTATTTATGGTGCATACGCATAATGACAATGTAAACCATTTCGAAACTCGTTTAGTTGACCAATGTGTGTAGTGTAATTTTGCAGGACCGTTTTATCATGCTACCGAAACATTGCTAACCATAAATGGAAATGTTTGTAACATTCGAACATTATTGTTTCTATTTTTTTTTTTTTTGCATCACATACAAAGAATTTTACATACGTATTATAATTTTGAATTTAAATATCTGTAACAAATGTTTATTTTTGAAATAGGGATAAACCGAGGTAATCATGGCGGCTGAAGTGGGATCGGATATTGCTCTCATTCAAGACGAAGATGTTCTTCGGAGAATGGTATATTCAATATATTAACTATAAACATTAGCAATTGTATAATTGTATGCAATTTTATTTTCAGTGGCAACAAACCGAAGACTTTGGAAAAAAAAAAGAAATCCGCATGAAGATGTACAAGCTCAGGGAACAACGGCTGAAGGAATTTTACACTACAGGGGAAATGATTCAAACGGAAACTACGTCAAAACGTTCATCGACCAGAACTCATACTGAATCTATAGCTGACCAAGGTTTTATGACAATGAAAAGCAAAGAGATTCGAGATTCCGAATCGCCTACAGACGAATACCAACGACAATCTAACGTAACTAAAAATTATCACTCGAGTTCTCAAAACGACGATTTTGGTAACAATAGAGGAATAGTTCAAGTAGAATCAACCCGATATGTACAACCAATTGAAGAGGTCACAGAAAGTTCAGTACAGACATCTATGTCTAGTTCTACTTCCTCAAAATGGGCATCTTCGCAGACAGTCATTTCCGTGTCAGAAGAAATTCAGCAAGCAGAAACTGATTTAAATTCGAAATTTATTACAAATGAACAAATCAACGTCAACGATAATCAACGATTAACACATAATACTTCAACTAATCAATTAAACAGTTCTGATACCAATAAACAATTTACTGAATCGTTTTCTGTCTCAGCCTACGATAATGCCGCACACGAAGATCAAAAACAATACCAGAATGGTTATAAAACAGTAATAGAGACAACTACTTCTGCTTCAGCGAATAATGATGTTTTCGAGCCAATAACTGAGACAATATATTCAACCAAACAAAATAATTTTGAAGACATCGAAAGTAAAAATGACTCTTTAGAAACTACCAATATATCTAACAATATAACTACAACGACCGATAATAAAATTATTAATGAATTACAAAAACTCGATTCTTACCTATCTACACATCAGTCCAAAACAGATTCATCATCTGGACTGGATTCGACACAGTATAACGAAGAAAAACAAACTGAAGAAATAGGAAAAAAAACTTTTTCAGCTGATATCTCTAAAGAAAATGTTGAAGGGCCATACACTACAACATATCAACATTCCTATCAGCAGCCGAAAATCAGTGTCGATTTAAGTCCATCGCATGATGCATTTGCCAGGAGTCTCAGATCTACTCCTGAAAGGTCTAGCCCTTCTCCGCGTAGAATAAGTCCTGAACAAAGGTTGAAATCGCGTAGTCCTGAAAAGAGTAGAATGTCTCCTGAAAAGTCACTAAGCCCCGTTAGATCATCAAAATCGGTAACTAGAAGAAAACTTTCCTCTACATACTCGAAAGATGCTTCCAAAAAACGAGTCAATACGCCAACCCGCGTTGATAAATATGATTCTTCAGATGATTCTGATTGTTCTGGTACTACACATGGGACATACGACAAATTTTCTACTTCTAACACTAAAAGAACATTACTTACTGAAAAGACGAAAACTGATTCAGCGACAAAGTCTAATCAAATATCGGTGTCTAAGACTTTTGAGTATAAAGACAAATCGCCGTCTAGAAGTCCAGTACAAAGAGAGAAATCACCATCTAAAAGCCCAGTTCCAAGAGAAAAATCGCCTTCTAAAAGTCCTATACCGAGAGAAAAATCTCCTGGTTATAGTAGTGAAGGGTCTGTAGGCAAAGAAGTACGCAAGTTAACATCAAGAGCAAAGAACAGTTCCCTCGAAAGTAGTCCCGAAAGAAGTGCGTTTAAACCAGTTAAAAATTACAAGTCTACACGAGTACAAAACACGTCGCAAGATAACAAAATAACGATTACAACTCAAAAAGAAAATGTGTACTCAGATAGTCATACTTTTAAAAATGACACCTTAGAAAGAAATAACACAAGCAAATGTTTAATATCTGATAATGTAAATAACATAAAACAATTTGATGGAAAAAACCAGTATGTAGATCATAATGTAAATGATACTGATAAACAGAAAAAAACATTCAGCAATGACAGCTTTATAACAGAAGAAAGAGAAAACTTACTATTGGAACAGCGTAGACAAACAAATCAAGAAAACCTCAAGTTTAATGATAATGAAACGTGTAGACAGTCTAAGGAATCAGAAAACAAATGCAATCAACAACAATTCGTAACAAAAGAACAAATAAACATTAGCGTTCAAGAAAACAGTAGAACAGATCATGTTGATCGAGTAAATGAAGTCATTGCCAATACAAAAGAAAAATCACCAATAAAGGAAGTCAAACCAGCTATAAAGAAAACGCCTTCAGCTTCAACTGTTAAAACTACAGAAAGGGTTTCGTTAAATAATCGAAAAACTGCATCTCGTATCAACAGTGAAAATACCAGCATTCCTTCAACTCCTAAAAAAGCGACCTCTACAGTACCTTCATCGCCTGTTAAGAAAACGCCACCGTCGTACTTAGAGAAAACGCCATCAAAAAAGAATATAACTCACAAGAATTTGAACGACACGTCCATTCACAAAACTGTCAAAAAAGACTTGTCTAGAGAAAAAGTTGATGTAAAAATTAATAAAACCGATTCTAAGAATATAATACACACAAGTTCTAAAGAAAATATTATTTTAAAAACTGTCCAAAAAAAACCCAGCCAAGAAAAGTTTATCGACCAGAAAACTACAATTTCTTTCCGTAACAAAATCAATTCACCTGATAATAAACCTAAGACAGTTGAAAGTAGAAAACCGATTGAGAAAAAGGATTCAAAAGAAAAAATGAAACTTCAATTTAGTCCTCAGTCTTCACAAAAGAAGCTCGGGGTAAAATCAACGGTCGAAGTAAAAACTATCACCGAGACAAAAAGAATTTTGGATAATCAAAGTATTAAAAAAAGCCCCACGGCAAATCCATCAAAACCAAAATCTAGTTTTTCAGCAAAACCTAGCATTAGTATAACTCCGACTAAAGAACCAAAATTTAATCCGAAAACTAATGCGGCAACGCCTACAGCTAAACCTGTTCAAAAAAAATTTACTCTATCCAACGTTTCGAATAAAAATATCGTTGAAGTTAACAAAAAAAATATAGCTGATAAATCAAAAGTCCTTGAGGATGAACTACCACCGGACAGTTTTGATAGCGACAGCGACATTGACAACTGTGCAGAGAAGACAAACGATATTAGTAAGAAAGCAGCGTCCTCGTCATCTTCGTCGTCTTCTTCTGAAGACGAGGATGACATGCAAAAAATCGAAGACCTCGACTACATTAGAAACCAAGCTGACGAAGAATACGGTAAAAAAATGACAAATAAAGACGTTCTATTGAACGTTGTCGTTCAGTTGCCACCGTCGTCTAGGGAATCGTCTCCCGAATATGCTGCGAGATTCGGGCATCCTTACAGTTCTGTTTCAGACGATGCAAGTTTACCGAGGTATGCCGATGCCGTAAGCGAACCAGAAGATGTCAACGAGTATAGGCTGTACAACAACAGGTACGACTTAGTGACAGATTTGGACGAGGAAACATCGGTGACTGTTGCAGACCGAGTGTCGAAATTTTTGAAAAGCGCCAACAAGCAAGAAGATGTAAAAACCACGGAAATACCTCAGAGTCCGCGAGCAGTGAGGAAAACTAAAGAAATATTCGAGTCGATCGCAAAAGGACAGGTCGAAGATATAAAAGAAGAAATCGATGTCGTGGAAGAACCGGAAGCCTCCGTTCAAATTCCCGAAGTGCACGATACACCGAAAACCGAGATTGAACCTACAAGTATGTCTCTGTTGACGAGGAAAATTTCAGGCGCGTCTGATTACAAAACGAGAAAAGAATTTTTCGAGAAGAAAACCATCGAGAACAAAGATAAGGGTGAAAAAACAATTCCAACTGTGCCTAAAAAAATGTCCGGGACAACGACGCTAAAGGACAGTCGCTCTTCTTTTGAATTGAAGTCCGTTAAGAAAACGCCATTAAAAGACAAGACGAATGTGCCCAAGACAACAGAATCTACACGGGGCTCACCTGACAGAGCCGCGAAAAGCCCGACAAGAAGAGATAGCACGAAGGAAACATTTGAAGTAAAAGTTGACGAAATTAACACTGGTAGGCGATATTCGGGATCAAAGTCTTTAAAAGACCGAGCAACCGTGTTTGAAAAGAATGATAACGTTCAGAAAACATCAAAATTGTCTGAAGACGGTGTTAAACGTACGACCATTGTTACGGAAACATCGGCTACGACTACTGACGGATTTAATACAAAAAGTTCAGAAAGAACAACCAGCAACACCACACAGAGGAGAACAAGCTCCGATAGGCAGAAAAGTCCGGAAAAAACTATATCCTCTAGTTCTACGAAGAAAACTATCGAAACATCAAATAAACCGAGCGATATTAAACCGGAAAGGAAAATGTCTGCCAAAAGTCCCGAAAAAACTAACTTGAAAAATACAAACGAGAGCAAAACTGGAAACCGCTACCTGCAGAATACAACATCGTCGTCGGCTAAAATTGAAGTGAAGTCTACTTTTGCGCCTCAAATAACGGCAACGACTACACAACATACACCACAACGTAAAATTGACGAAGACGTCAAAATTGAAGAAATTTTCGATTTAGAAGTTTTAGAAATAATGGTGAGAAAATATATATTATACTAATTGACATCAAAGATAAATTTTAAATATCAGTTATAATATTCGGGATATCTATATAAAAAAAAAATCAGCAAACAAATAATTATAAATATAATTAAATAATAACAATTATAGGTAAATTAAAAAATATATATACTAACATTAAATTTGGGTTTAAACTTTTTACATTTTTTAATAACATAAATATATACAATATGTACGATATAAATTACAATTAATAATTATATTATGTTTTTATAATTATAATATTCACCGTTCATGTTTAATTGTTTAAAAAATATAACAACGTTATTTAAGTATTGAACGATTTTACAGTATACTCGTTACGAAAACAAATGTAATTAAACTCGGAAACATATTTTTATTAAATAGTTTCAAGGTGTAGAATTATTATAACAAAAAAAAATGCAGTTATTAAAAACTAGTTATAATTTAGTTATAAAACTGACATTGTTAAAGATTATATTTTATGCAATTCAAATATCATTGCCCACTACATTTTACTTATTAATGTAACTTTATTATATGAGAAAATTAATTGTAACATTTGTTTTATTATAGCTCGAAAAAGCTGTAGGATATGATCGGAGACGAAGAATAAGAGCGCAAATCCGATTAGTCAAACGTCAATTGGAATCGAAAAACATAAAAGAAACCCAAACTACATCATCTACGCGTATCACAAAGGTGATCCATTGCATTTAATTTTATTCTAATGTATTATTTTTATATAACTAGATTTATGTTAAATATTTTAGAGCGTTAGAGAAGTTCCGCAGACAACAACACAGAAACAAACTAAACCAGCGCTTGAAACAACAGTGTTGACGAGAACAACTGAAACTAAGAAACAAAGAAGTCCGTCACCTCAGTACACACATGTCAATTCAGTCAACCAGTCCCGATCTCCTTCGCCTCAAAAATCAGTTGTCGAACAACCACGATCTCCATCGCCGCAAAAGTCTTCAAGGCCAGTCGAAAAAGGGCGATCTCCGTCACCAAAAAAGTCTTCCGTCAATAAACAACAAGAGACGAACAAAACTAGCAAAACTGATAATTTAACATCTAGAAGCTCTTCATATTCGACTACAACTACTACCACTACTACTAGAGGTAAGATAGCACATCGAATTGTAGTAGCAAGTAAAATATATTTACCGTAAGAATATAACTCTTGTTGATCGTTGTGCTGTGTTTAGTGCTAGTTTGTTAACAGCTGTATGACCAACAGACGCGAATGCCGAGATTTGTTCAAACTTTTAATTAGCTAATAAATAACGACGAATAATTTTTATATTATAATTTTGGATTCACGAATAATAGATAACCAGTCTTAATTAATTACTTTTTAAGTTCTTAGAGTTTAAAATATAGGATGGAAGTTGGAGTGCGATTGAGTAATACGCGCAGATAAAAAAAGTACTACAACCCACCCTTCCACCCGTTATACATTTTAAATTCTATTTACTTCAAAAGTGATGATTCAAAACTGGTTATCGACCAGTCAACATTTTCAGCAAATTATCCCTAATTTAAAAAATGAAATAAATATTATGTACATTACCGTTAAAGTTTCAGAAATCACTCCCGTAAATCTAGCTTTTGGCTGAAAAAAAATACAAAAACTTATTATTTGATAAAAGTTAATTCATAAAAAATAATTTTTTCAAAATGTTAATGTATCATCATAAAATCAGGTGTTACCTAAAAACTTTTAACACACTATATATTGTACAATTTATACTCAATGGTAACTCAAGGGAACCGTTTATTTTTATTTAAAAACATACGTTATGAGAAAAACGTTTGAATATTAGGTTTTTAACCTTCAACTTTTGAGTTCAATAAAAAAACTTTAGATCGATGTGGACTGTAAAAAGTTTTTCTCCTTCGAACCAAAAAAAAAATTATCGATATTGGACCACATTACTTGTCGTTAGAGTTTTCCTCGTAATGTAATTGTTCACCACAAAAACGGCTATTAATCATAGAAAGAATTGTTTACGTTACATTGAATACACCCTGAAGCTTATACCGTATACAAATTAACTTAAAAATAATTTTACAAGATTCTAAATGTATTAAAATCACTTTTTTCTTAAATTTTGCCTATATTTTGTCGCTTACTATAAAGAGACCTAGTTTGTTACGTTTTTTGAAAAGATATCGTATATTCTATCGAGCCTAAAGTACCTACATATGTTAGACTAAATGAGTAATTATAATATGGGAAAAAATGCACCGCCTTGGCGCCTTATACCTATTATATACATATTTATTTGGCTAGATGAGTGCACGTTACACTAAATGCCTAGACGATGTCGGTATTGTCCACAGTGTTGACCTTTACACGGGGATCATTATTCGGTAATATTAATATCAATAATGACAATAATGAATCGATCAACGATGGGTTGTCACGAAGGGGGGTGAGGAGGGGACGACTAGGCCAAGACGTCGTGAGTGCGATCAACCTGCTTAAAAATGTTAGTAGACTTCTACCTGGACCGTACGGCTATTATCTGTCGCCGCCACCATTGCCTGTGAATTGTATGGCGGGGCGCAGTGTGCTATTCACCGGCTATTATGTTATGCGTTTCAGGGGTAAACGGGCGGGGGAGGGGGTCGGACGAACAGGACAGGGAAGGGTGGTGGGACGTCGAGTACTACCATGCATGATGCCGGTCCGACCGACGGACATGCGGGAATCCGTCATACACACACGCGAGCACACGGTAACGGACCGCACACCGCTACGTCGGTAGCAGTCGTGCAAATTTCCAATGTAGAAAAAAACGTATTTTTCCACTTTTTTTTTTTTCTACTTGTTTTTAAAATTTTCTTCCGGTAAATTCGAGTGACGAAAACAACACCGGCATACAACGCAACGGGTTTAGCGACGAAACACATTACACAATATTGTACTATAGTAGTATTCGGACGTTCTGCCAAATAAATAGGTACGTAGAACGATAATAATAACAATAATAATAATATTATTACATCCATTTACGATGCGTTTGTTATCTATACTATACATACTTCTCCGTACTCGGCTTGTATAGTATGCGCGCGTACCCGAGTGGTTTTTTTTGCACTCTTGACCCACACGGCGGCGGGATTGGCGCAAGTAAACCAGTAGGTTAACGTATTGTGTGTTGAACCCACAAGTACTCGGACGACGTGCCGTGTATTCCTGTGCTATAATTAGGCGCTCCAAAGCTGATCAGATCGATTAACGGCAGTAAGGGCATTGGGCTAGGAGTATATATTTTTACCGGCCTAAAACGTTTAATGTCAAGTGATCGGTTTCAGTACCGCCGGTACACGCGCTATAGCTATTTGTTTAATTGTTCACCTTTCGTCGGCACGGCAATGTCGACAAAACGCTATTCTTCACTCGGACGGTATTCGCCGAAGAAAATCGTACTATGTCGGCCAAACAAGCGGAAAACTTTGCGTACGACCACGTACTCTGTGGATTTAGCACCCGTCGCCGTGCTACTGCGGTGGCCGTCTGCGAGCTTTCCGAAACAATACGCCATTGTCGAACTGGGATTCAACACTAAACGCGTCTCGAGTGAGCGGTTAGACTTATACTTAAACATTTTTGATTTTAACACCTTAACGAATTGTATGTTTACGGGCCTTGAATCTGTACGGGTACCTACGTCGAGTGTTAGGTGAGACACTAGCAAGATGGCCTCGGATTCCGTATTTTTAGCTCAAACTTTTGCTTTTACTATAAATATAAATTATTATATTATCTTGTACCGCGGATTATTTCCAAGTTCCGTTTTCTGACGTTTAGTGAGCGCGTACATAATAATTATTATTGTTGCCTACTACAACGTATTATAATTATTATTATTATTTCGCTAAGTACAATTCGTAACCGATTAATAAATGTTGTTCCGGAACGATGGGTTTAATTTGTTCCGGTGAGATTTTGCTTTCTACCGGTGTTTTTCACGGATCCAATTGTAGAGTGCGTTTGAAATTGAAATATAGCCTTCGACTTGTCGTCTCCAACAGATTTTCCCGACCGTAACGTTTAATCTAATAACGCAAAAGTGTTTGCATGCCAAAACTATATACTACTGCAGCACGTCATCTACGATTTATTGTCTATGTGCTTAGCCCTAAATCCCGTTTCGAGCTTGACGTCAATGGCCCTGAACAATCGAGAAACATCATACTCTACCGCATCAGCTGACCAATGCCCGACCATTAAGTTTTTTTTTATTATTGTGCTAATTAATGCTTTATTAGTTTTATAATTACCGTATTAAAACAAATGTTGTAACTTGTACTTTCCTATGTAATCAACATTGAGCATTCACGCTTTAAGAATGAAATCGACATTATACGGGTGATTATATATTTGTACTATATATATATATGTATATTTTGTGTTGTGTTAATTGCTAATATGAAATAATGTATAGTATTTGCACGTAGGACGAACATATTGCATATACTTACAATACATCCGTGTCCTGTGAAGTTTTTTTAAAAGATATTTTTGTGCAAAAGTGCAATTAAAAAATCTTGGAAAGATGGGGTTGGGGTGGGTAGAATTTCTTCTATAATATTAAAAAAAACTCCAATTTGATTGCTACAATTTAAAAAGACTTGAAAGCATTTGGCCGGGATTAATGTTTGAGGACAGCATTGACGATAATATTTTACGATCATGTATTCCACATTTATATTAACTGTGTTTTTAACATATTGAACAAATGTTAAAATATATATAATGTTATATATATATATATATATATATGTACAGTGTACACCGACAAAAATGCATAGTTGGTCCAACTAAAATTATGGTCCAATGGATTAATTAATAATATAGGGACGCAATACATTTCTAGTTGGAATAACTAAAGAAAAAGTTGACTCAACTAAACATTTAGTTGGCAGAACTAAATGTATAGTTCCACTTAGTCAGACCAACTATGTATATTTTTCTGTGTTTGTATGTACTATGTATGTATGTATGTATGTGTGCATATAATAGTGTGGTTGTCTTTAAGCCATAAATAAAAATAATTGTATTTTTGATCGTTCATCGGTTATATTTAAAACTTAACATTAAACTAAACATCGACAGACGTCAGTGCTGAAAAGAGCTTTTAAAATTGTTTATAAAAAAACCCCCACACTTTACTGTCGTAATTTTGCACTACAGACTTGGGCTTTTAATTATAAATACGCCCGTGCCGAAACGCTAAATAGTGTATGTGTGGGTTTTAATTTTAACTATATTAAAAAATCGTGTGAACTGTGATAATTCGTAACGGGCCCATTGCCAACCGCAGTTTTGTATCGGCAATAATAAACTATGGTTATATCTTCTTTTTTTTTCATAAACAAATCAGTTTAATATTTAGATTAAAAAAAAGCTATAAAATCGCAGTCATAATAGTTATTACGAGTTGTCTATTGAATGAGGTTATTTTTTACTGTACAAAATAATATGTTGTTTTACTCTGTTATATTTCCAAACGCCGAGTTGAGTTTTATTCTTGATGACTACAAATATGGTCAGACACACGAAATCGCCATGACTAGGTCGCTACTAAACTTGCCAATTTTTACCACAATTTTGTTTTCCAATTATTTTCGTCTGTTTAAATTCAACAAATTTTATAATTGGATAAACATTTGTTGGTGTAGTCTAATTCTCACATTTTTGTTTACGTTACGTAAGCAATGACTTTAGGAAAAATATGTTTTTTTTTTCGGTTGTAAGAAATAAACGTGCATTTTTTTATATTAGATCCGATTAGATGTGCCACTATTCTCTCAGACCATAACCGCTGGCAGACTACTGTAATGTAACGATTTCGATTTTCACATTTCAGTTTTTCATTTCGTTTCGTTCACTTTTCCTTGGACTGGTATACCATTAATTATATTATTGTGTGCAGCTTTCGGCGGTTCTTTTCTCGTAATTTATTCATACGGTCACACTTGAGGAAATCGCTAATAATAATGTAGGTACAACTGTCTCGCCTTGCCGATGACAGTTACTATACATTCTGCACCTGTAACTCGATACAATCAAACAATTTTAAAATAATCTAGAAAACAAATTACACGAATATCAACGCAATGGGACGTTGGACGCACCTAAATCACACACACAATTATTTTGTAGTCCATAACCATATTTCCGCTGGACGTTTCCTGCGAGCGACACGACGCATGCCCGCAATCAAAATATACAATTGAATAATTACATATACATGTACTGTTTCTACTTATTATAGTAAATCATTGCCAATACAACTACATTTTATCGTCAATGATAAACGTGCTGTTTTTAATGTTTTCAATGCTGATGAAATTTAAACCGTACTTATAATCAAGTAATCGAATAGATGTAACAATTAACTTTTTTATTTACTAATAGATTAAAAAAAAAAAATTGTTTCAAAGATGCTAGTATAGTACCTTCCATAAAGAGGGAATATTGTTTGTAAATTGTAGATATGTAGTGTATGTGCTATAAATACTTTTCATAATTATATTTGTAAATATTATACAATATATGCCCATTATTATTACCTTAAAAATTGTATTTAAAAAATACTGTTATATAAATCTTGATCTATTTCCAACCAAAAAGTGGTATTAACCATAACCTATATCTGCCAAATTTTGTATCTACTCATTTGTTAATACTTAAGTGTTAGGTGCCAAATAAAAAACACCTATTGGTTATTTGGTTCGTCTCCCATATTTTAAAGACGTTTCTTTTATTGTACTTTATCAGTGTTAAAACAAATAGTACTTATTACTTTAACGAAGCCTCTCCAAGACACCACCAAAGGGAGTACACTTTCTTTTTTTTTACGGGTAGGTTAGGCTCTTTAGCAAACTGGCAAGTCATTTTACATTTACAATGACTTGTATTAGTCCTTACTACTTGTCATAAATAAATAGTAAAAAATTGAGATCTCTCTGTAGTTCAAAAAATTAGAAGTATTGATTATAATTATTAAAATGGATTTTAAATCTGAGATTAATGACCACTGGTTGTTCTTCATTGAAGTCAATTTTTAGGATAAGTTCTACACTTATCCTACACAATCCTAAACTGGCAATATGACGTACATAAAAATGTGTGCATCATTACTCATTAGAACCGTCAAATGATAACTGCTTCAAACATTATTCTAGTAGATAGAAATAGGTTTTTTTTTACTGTGTATTTGTGGTTCTTTATTTGTTTCACTCAAATTATGTTTTGAAATCCATTTTTTATATTATTCACGACGCATACACCAAACATGATTTAGCTACAGTAGATTGAATTCGGGAGTTAATACATGACTTTTAATTTTTTATTTTAATAGTGTACTATTTTTAGGAACAAGAAAATGTCTTGTAAGTAAGGCGTCTATGGTAAAAGTACGGTCTATAACCCTAACCTTGAGACGACGGTACTCGTTTCATACAATAGGGTTTTATTTTATAGACGGATATTTGTATTAACTTCACTGTACACTATTCAATAGTAAATAACGTGACAGCATTACACTGCTATTATTGACCAATGACCTAATGTACGAGTTTTTTTTTTATAGTAAATGTGCGTCGAATTCAATTTTTTTTTATACGTATTTATCGTTTATCGATATATAAAACAGAAATTTATATTACATAATACTATATTGTTATGGAAATTAAGTAACCATCATGTAACAGTTCTTTGACATTGCACAGTTTTTGATGCTTTCCCATAGGCATACAAAATGGTAACCAATTAGACACGCACATCGCGAGCCCTACGCGGTTATCAGTGATATAATCTGATAACAATAGAAAATCTCATATATTTATATATATATATATATATATATATAGGCATAAAGTTTTTCAGTTCTTATTTTGAATAGAAATAAAAGTAATATGGACATCGATCCATTTTCATCCAAGGTTATGGTCGTTTTTTAAGTTACCAAAAGTAAAATGTATTTCTGAACAACTCTAATTAGTAATAATATTATAAAATATCATTTAAATTTTCACCTGTTTATTTTCTAAATATATATGAATAAATCTAAAATTACCCATTCAGTTTTATCTGAAAAAGTGTACAAGTATGGGTTGAGCCAGCAATTTAAATTATATTGAACGGTTAAGCTTGACAATGACCACGTCATATACAGATTTCTACAGTTATTCAAATTAGTATAAGAGAGCGTTTTTCACAATATTTTTTGCCATTTAAACAGTAAATAATCATATTATAGTAGACATAATATGAATTATTTATGAATCAGATCATTATATAAAACTTATGGAAACATGGTCAATATAAGCTAATTAATATATACTAAAGTTACGCCAATACTTGTTTAATAAAACACAATACTATAATTCGTTTATGGACAAATTGGATTTCTTTCAATTTAACAATTTTAAATTCTTGATTTTTCTTTTCTTTGTTTTATTTAGTGAGACATTTCAGAAAATTTTAGCTATTACTACTCGATAATAATGTATGAAGGGTTATTAGGCTTGAAGGCGGTCACTCAACTGGGGGGAACTACAGTACCGACCAACGTAGCTCTCAAACATCTGTAATATTCGACTGCGATTTTGTAACAGTCCATAGCGAGTCTTTAAAAAAATCTTGCTAGATATACTGTAATTCATTTTGGTTAATTTAAGGTGCATAAACTATACTTATATAGATTTAGGATTTCCAACAATTACCACGCTGCAAGGCGTTTCATGAAACGCTGAACTCAAAAGAAATCGCCGTGAGTTTTTACAGTATGCAAACTAACAGTCATCTAATAATACGATTTTGTCTTATTTAGCTCCGATGCGAAGCTAAGAAGGTAATAAGGCTTATAACGATAGATTTTTTTATGATACATTTACTTGTAGTACAATAATATAATTATATTATTATAAATTTATATTTTCAAAGAATCGAAACGTCTTTTTATAAAATAAACTCTTTTCTATTTGATCGATTTCTGCTTATACGAGCAATGTTAATAGTATGTGTGAATCTAAAGAAAGAAAGCCAGTGGGCAGTGACCCATTTTAAAGCTGTACGTGTTAGGTTAGGTACAGGTCAGGTGATCCTACAACACTCTAGTAGCTTGAGATAATAGTCCATTAAATCCGAACACTATTATTATAATCCGGAAAAATGTTCAATAAAGAACATGGCAATTAAATAAAGAATCATTTATAAGACAAAATGTAGGTTAAGTTTCTTTTTCATTGACTTAATTTGTATTTAACAAGTATACGATGCGTTGTTATATAAATAAATACCCTTCATTTAGCTTTCGTACAACCAATTATTAAATGTTAAAACAGATTATTATTAAATGCGAAATTTACTAAAACATATTCTTTTATTTCTTAAATCAATTACATTATTTATTTGTTTTTTTTTTTTAATACTTATTCAAATATTAATAAATAGTCTACTGAACTTAAGTCAATGGCAATATGACAAAAAATAATTATTTTTTATTTACTCGAATTGTTTATTAAATTATAATTTATAATTCATAATGATTGCTTGATCAATACATTTTTGTTATATACGTTTTTACATTAGTAACAACTTTTCATATTAAACATTTTCAATAGTAATTATTAATAAAGAATAATTCATATTTTATTTTCAGTAAAAAGCGAACAAGTAACCAAGAAAAATGTCAACACAAATATTAATCCAGGCCAAACCGTTACCGATTCTATAACTTCAAGTTACGGCGTAGGACCTACAGACGACAATGGCAGACCACTGTTCGGTTTAAGAGCTCTTAGGAAAACCAACACCAACCAATCGATTATCGGTAATATATTTTATCCGTGGAGTCAACATTTTAATCTGTGTTAATTGCATACCATCCGTTATCGATAATATTTATTTTTTACAAATCGTTTTTATAATATAATTTATTTATACTGATAATTGATGTATTCGTATGGCAGTTGACGAATCATCTACTTATCAAATTGATGAATCAGATTCTCCGGCAATTACTGATCATAAAGGAAAACCGCTATTTGGTTTAAAAGCGTTGCAAAACGAAAACGTGTTTGTGGTGGAAGAATCGAAAACCGTACGCCAACAACAAAAGTCTACCCAACAAAAAGGAGGAGTCGACCAATTGATTACCGACCACAAGGGCAAACCGCTGTTCGGACTTAAAGCACTTCAGAGCATCGGTAAAAACGACGAAACTGTCTTCGAAAACATGCCGGAACCTCCAGTGTCTCCTCAGTTGAAGGAGCTTGTGCTTAAGCACGAAAGACACGTAGCTAGTGAGTTTACCGTCGATACGAATTCAATTACAAACGCTAAATAAACCGTTTAACAATATTTATGGTGATAAATGGTAATAGGTGTGATTGTCTAACAAACTTGAGGTAGGGAGGAAATGCTAAAAAAAAAGTTTTGAAAATGATTTAAGATTGGCTAGTGTTTAGTGTAGAGGATCGTACACAACAGTTTGAGTGAAGTTTGAGTGCTAATTGAAAAACTAGTGTAAGTAGCGATGAAGAGAAAACATTAAAGCTAAAAAATGTTACTATACCGTAAACGTTATTGTATATTTTGTTTTGTTTTGTCGCAGACGAGACTTCCAATTTGGAAACGCAACCTCGGCAAAAACCGAAGGCAAAGTTCAGAGACAGTTTTATACTCGACTCTAAAGACGAAGACTTGTACACTACGTTTAAACAAAATGGGTTTACTGACGCCAATTCCATATCTTTGAATTCTATTATCAACCAGGATGTTGAGGAAAATCAAAACAACGGTACGTCTTTTACGAAATACAATAGGGTATTATTTGAATATTCAACATTGCACTCGACATTATCTTATAATATTTTTATTGTTATATTTGTAAGCATAATAATTATTATTAACAGAAACAACCGTGGTGAAAAGCAAAAGCCAGTCTACCGTGTTCCAGTCGAAAAGCTGTATAAGGTCCGACGGATCCGGAAACGTTTCGGTCACGCAAGACTTCATTAAAGGTGATAATAGCATACGGTTTATTATTTATTTTTTTTTTTTAAATTGCTTTTCAATAAAAATTATCGTGCGCGACTTCCAAAGTCGTCAATGTTCGTCATCGCGTACACCATGTTGTTATAGTTAATTTGAAAATAATCAAAATTAAAGTTTTTCTATTGTTTGGTGCGTCGAGATGACGTTTGTTATACATTATACAACGTTGTGTTAGGTGTAAAAAAAAAAAATACACGATTTGGAAACGGTCCAAAACGTAATTAAAGCAAGCAAAACTCGGGACAGTTCAAAAGCCGGTGTCGTGCGCGGTGACTGCTACTAGTATTAGGATTGCTCTAATAACGTTCGGTGCAAATCCGGCACTGTTATTCGCGTGGATTCCAAAATGAAGTCATTGCGAGATTATATTATAAACGTTGGATTGGTGGTGATAAGTCTGTTAATTTTTTCTTGTACGTGGCACATAATTTTCTTTTATGTTTTCGTAGCGTTCATTGTTTTTCAAATTTCAGTAAACCGGCAGAATAATAATTGCTTACTGTTAGAAGGTAACCAGTCAGATAATTAACGTGTAAACGACTTTAGACTTAACACTATTGTACCCGATGGTTCATTTAACGTAATGTCCATAGTGAATCATCTGCTGTACGTATCGTAATGGCCCGTCTAATATACATATGTGTTTAATAGCATGTCTAATGCTCAACTAAAAAAAAACTGAAACCGGATCAATTTACTGACCTATGTTTATAAACCAATTGAATGCAAATTTTGGAATGTTATTTCTTTTTTACTGTTAGTTTATTAATAATCTTTTTTGACTAGGTACCAGTTAGTTAGTTTTTAACGAATAGTGTTATAAAATTGTATATAGCCATCTGCAGTGAAATAGAATATTTTTACTTTTAATAGTAATATATTTATATATGGTATTATATATATATATATACAACGCAATATATTGCAGTATAATCATATTTAAGTTATTTTGCGTTGTTGGCTAAGATAAGAATTTTTAAATATCATAATGATGAGATTAATTATTTTGGTTTTCATGAATCATGAAATTGTGTAAATGTAATGGGCGAAGCGTGTGTACGAAAGACGAAGCCTCTCATAAGTTTGATTTATGACAACATCGTTTCACGCTTCCCTACCCCTAAAAGATTATGAGCATAACGCATATAATGCCTCTAAGCCAGCATAAATTACAGGGGTGCCAATTAAAAAAAATTACAGACAAGGGGTAACAGTTACAGTGCCACGAAAAAATGCTACAAGTTTATACAAGGGGGTCTATTTAACGTAAAACACTAATTTTGTCAAAAAAAAACTAAAATTTTGTAGTTTTTCATTTTTTTTAAATTGTTTTTTATGTTGCTTTAAAATATCATAAAATAACCTAGTACATCATTTGAGTTTAAAAAGTCGATGGCACTCTGGAAAATAGTTAAAACGGTAAATACTTGGTGATTTTATGTTATTTTAAAACAGCATAAATACAAATGTTTTCAATAAGAAGTACTACACAATTGTATATACCCGAGAAAATGAGTGTCTTACTTTAAAGGGATCATTCAGTATATTACAGTATTGCTTTAAGAATTTAACAAGCTAAATGTGTTTCAGGGGAAGTCTCTTCTGTGAATGACCAAGAACCGTCGGGAAAAATCACTAGGGGTAATTACACGTACCAAAGTCCCAAGGACACGGATAGTCAAAAGGGTATCGCTAAAGTTACCACAGTTACCAAAGCTATCGGTAGGAAGTCTTCAGGTCCAGAAATCACCGAAATCGCCGAAGAATTAGACAACTCTGATCGTGTCGATGGCAATAAAGTGGTTAAAAGAAGTCGTACCAACGACAAATTCGAAAGTATTCAAAAGAGATTTAGTCAAGAGAGTTTCGATCAGAGTTCGAGGCGTTCTTCAAGGGAAAGCAATAGGTATGAAAATTCAGAAGAATCTCAACAAGTGTCTAGATCAAACACACCTAAGTCGTCCTTGGTCCGCGGGGACTCGATACGCGCACTCCAACACAAATTCCAACAAGCCACTGGTAATACTCAAATGTCACAGCGCTGTCCTTAATCGTTACTACTACGGTTAGATCAATAATAAATAAATGTTCATTTCAGTTTCATCTAGCATGAAACAGAATAGGTCAGTTAAAAGTGAATCTCCTAGAATTGCTAAACAAACCGAAGACACTTCCACGGTCACCACCAAAGTCGGCGGAACATCAAAAACAGGAGCTTCGTCGTTTTTGGACAACAGTTCAAGAGTGACTGGTGTTCAAGACGTTTTGACTAGAATGCGAAATGCAGATTTGGGTAACAATTGATGGTTAATACATTTTCAGTTGTGATTTCACAACTTATGTTTTTTTTTTTTGGAATTTAGTCGTAGAAAGCGGAGATACCAACGAAGACGCCGAGGCTCGCTCTTTGCTGAACAAATTTTTAGGAGCATCCGTCATTCTCCATGGAATGGAACAAGGTGTCAAGTCTCCTACTTCAAGTTCGGTTAAAACCACATCTACAACGACCAGCAGCGCAACACTTGTTAATCAAGTGGAGAAACAGCGTAGTCAGGTATATGATAATTATAAATTATACTCCTAACATAATTGTTTTTAAAAATAATTTTGTTCTGGTTAAATTTAACTTGTTAATTGTTACTGGCTAGTACTTTAATCCATTATGTATTCTGAAGCCCTGTTAGATTGAGTTTCGAGTAGGGGAGAATTTTTAGTTTTTGTCAAGGAAATTTCATTTAATTAAATAAAATGTCATTAATATATTCTTCATTTTAAATTATTTATTTTTCGGTATCAGATTACTATAGCACATATTTAAAAAAAATTTGTGAATGTAAGTACATAACATGTGAATAAATAATTATATTCTAAATCAAATATTTAATAATTTAAATTTCTAGTTTATTTATTAATTATTTGGTATATTTATTATATTTAATCATGCTGCATACATGTAGTACATTTCGGAGTATCTTATATTTCTCTCAGTCAAGTCTGATAAGTATAAGTATTATAATAACTCGGGTAAGGGGACTAGCTGAAGTCCCAGACTTGTTGCTTGCAAAATCGATTTTCAAAGCGCTACTCACAGATGCAATGGTCCAGGAATGAGAGTTTCCCAGTTGTAGCAATGAGGTTATTAAGATAGTTTTGGTAATAAAATGTCGGTTAAATTTTTAATACACCAATCATGGTTGTATCTGAACATGTTTAAAATAATATATTAATTCAATAAAGTTTCTAAAAATGTCCATTAATAACATCATCATTACTTATTTAGTGAGCTTGGCGTTTCAGTTTAATTTGGATAAAATGAAATTCGATTATTTTTTTCTTAATTTACTGTTAACCGATAAGAAATATCATAAGGCTACTTTTGTGGTGTGCAAAAGGATTGAGTAACATATTTTAAAATGATGTCACGTTTCCAATTTATTTTATTTGTTTTCTTTGTGACTATAATCTTTTGTTTATAAACAATGTGTACACATAGTAACCCTATCTACTTCTATAACACACAAAGAATATCCCTGCCTCGTGCATTCCGTACACACTGTCAGTCATATTTATTTTAATATCCCCGTTTTGGTCTTTTTTAAACAAAAAAATACAAATTATAGAACAACAGCAATAGTCAATAACAGTGACTATTGTTAATTTCCCTCCCGTTGGACAATATATTTTAGCTTTGCGCGTTTCATGACGAAAATAATTTTTGAAGGCAAATCCTATTTTGGTCAGCATAGTGATTCTCTCAGCGTCGAATGCTCACTTGGCCACGCAGTTCAGTTTATACTTGGCTACAAGCTCAACTATTTCTGTGTACATCGTGTCCGTTCGCCGCCGTTCACAAAAAGTTGTGGTTTTTTTCTCTTAATTTTTTTTTGTAATTTCAGTGATATTTTAATAGTAATTTTAGTAAAAGTCTGATAACCAGTAATATTTCGAATACCGCTTATAATTCGTTGCACGTGATACTTTATCGTACTATACAGGAACGAGGTAAACATTTCCGTTGTTTTTGTGATTTTAATTAATATATTTTCATTTGAAAATCATCTCGAGTCACATTACTTGCTTACTTACATAATTTCTATAGCTATCGGTATGAAATCGTAGCTGCTTACCTACATTTTGTTTTTTTTTCTTCAATAACTTTCATTGACTACCCACTAGGAGGTATGTTGGTCATGTTATGTTGGCTATACCTTTAAAAGATTATTAAAATACAATTATTTTATTTAATTTTGATCAGCTTATAAGGCTGTATAATCTAATATTCATCAACTCGTCATGAAAACGCTCATTTTTTCGGTTCCATGAATATTATTAGGCCAATATTTGGCCGAGGCCCAGCAAATAAAACTTGTTGCCAACTATTTACAAGCGAATTCATAAATTTGTATTTATGTATATCATGCACGAGGTTCTTAAATTAGATTGACACCTGTTGACATAAAGCCGACCGGTCGTTTAAACAAAAACTGTGCCTTATTTGTACAAAATTTGCGGACATGACAATATTAATTGCATTTGGTTTTTTTTACCTCAGAGTTCTCCTTCCACCAGATCGAATTTGACCGAACAAGAGCTCGAAAACATTTGGGACGAAAAACAACTACAAATTTTGGTTAGTATAATCATCGCGTGAATTCTAATCATCCTGAAAATTAATTTTAAATTAAATTCATAAATGTACAGTTGGAATCTTGCCCGGACTACGATCAAAGGAGGAAAATTCGAGCCAGGCTACGTCAAATCATGGCCGAACACAAAGGTAACATTAATATTGTTAGTTTAGCAAATTACAACTCGGTTACAATAATATTTCTCTTGGTAACAAAAATATTGGCTATTAAGCTTAATTTTATAAATAATTTAAAACAATATTTTTTAAATCTGTCATATTACAAATGTACAGTAATTATGTGTCACAAAATTCGCTATCAGGCCAAATAACTGCAATTAACTATTAATTTAATAGGACAAGAAATATGTAAGTTTATTATGAAAGTTTTTTTTTAGAAAATAATTAGTAAATGGCGACTGCAAAAATTTGTTTATTTTTAAGATAAATTATAGTTCTTTATTTACGAAATAATTATAATTTTTGTTGAAAAACATGTGAAACGTATAAAACTAAGTAACGGTTATAACTAGTCTGTTAGCATGGCCGTTGTAAGAAATTCATAAACATATTAATACATACACGACTCTAAAATCTAAAAATGTTTATGTATATATCCCAATGAAGCGGTTTTATTTTATGGTTAGTGGCCGCACACAAAGAATCTGCTTACAATATTCAGTAATGCCGCGATCGACTACGTTCGAATGCCAACAAATAAACTTGTCGGTGCAGAGCATAAAACTTTGAAGTCTTAAATCGTGTTACACGTCATATTTTTTTTATTTATCATTCTCGATAATTGATATGGTGTTCGGTTTTTATTTTACTAAAATACGTTATTACGACACTTAAAATCCCCACAAAAACTGTTAACTCGCGCGCTCGCTTTCCAAGTGCATTTCATTGTGATTCACCGACGAATAAAATGTTGTGTACGTTACCCATTACAAAATAAAAATTGATACATCTGCAATAAAGATTGCACCGATTCATAATTGGGTATTTTTAATCGTTCCAGCGTGTGCTGATGTGGTTGCCATGGCAGCTAATACAGATAGTGCCGCCAGCAATGAAAAAAACGGTGAGTTTAAGCCAATGTGTCATTTAAATATAAAACCTAACACGACTGTGGTCGACGACTCGGGCACGGAATCGGGGGAAGAACTAAATCAAAAGATATTGGTACAAGTCCAAGGGGCTTTGGCTAACTTGGAAAGCGCACTGCCGGCTCTCGATCCGATTAGGCGGTCTTCGGTGGTCGAGCTGCTGACAAAACTGCAAACCAGTCTGAAACTACCGGCGGAAAACAAGCCGACGCCTCCTCCCAGAAAGTGTTGGAACAAACGGCAGGCTCGACAAGACAGGCACACTGTGGGCGTTTCGTCCGAAGAGTTGCAAGACGCCCGGCGATGGCTGGAAGAAAACGGCTTCGTCGACAATACGGTTCCCGCCGAAAAGAAGCCAGCGTCTCCAGTGTCCGCTCGTTGCACGCCCAGGAGCTACGACGTTTCCGCCCCCAAAGCGTTTAGGCCGGTTAAATTTGTACCTCCTCCGCCTAAACGCAACAATTTCTCGGAAGAATACATACCGGAACCGTCGAAACAATCGTTGCAGAACAACTCGTTCACCTGTCCGCCGTTGCATCACGCGGTTGTCGAGCACGTGACCGACAATAGACAACCTTTGGCGATCGATCTGAGAGATTCTTCCGTAGATTCGTCAGAAAGCGGATCTGAAGACGACCGGTCCGTGTCTTCGGCTCAACGGTTACTCCTAATCGCGTCCAGCGATCATGGTCGCAAGTCGTACGTCAGGCAAGGCAAACGTACCAAGTTAAAACGAGGACCGAATCCGGCTGACGACCAATCGTCTGGCGATGAATACAGTAACTATTCGAACAAACCGCCGTCCAACACTAGTGGAATACCGCCTTTCACACCCAAAACCGCCAGCGACAAGAAATATCTGTCCCTGTTGCAACAGACCAAAGAAAGCGATACGGCGTTCAACCCGCTTCAGGGCAAACTACAAGGTAACTGGGGCAACCGTTTCGGACGCATCAAGAACACGTTCGAAAAGTGCGCTACTGCCATTAACAACTCGCCCAAAACGAACTACGCCAAAACTTTCTGGCACGACGTGTGTAAGTGTCCGTCCGACGACAGTATCGCCTATAGATCAAAAAAAGCGACTTCGTTCAAACCTGTATGGACGGGCGAGAAAAGCTTCTCTCACGCTCTCAAGTCGCCGTTCAAACCGGTCGTTCAGAAACCTATTATAGTCCCTCCTCCCGTCGTCGAGCCGCCAAGACCGGTTCATCCGCCCAGGCACTTGCCGCTTTACAACAGTGCGGTGACCACAGCGCATAGACCGTTCTTAAGCGTGGCCGACAAACACGCCGACGACGGCAGACACCCGTGGAACCCTGCGTCGCCCATGTCGGACTTGACCAGCTGCCCCGACAGTCCTTCGGGTGACTTTGACGTTCCCCAACCTCTGGTGGTCAGTCGGGTCATGGGCAGCCCGCAAACCGCCAACATTGTCAAGAGCAAAAGCAGCCCCCGGTCGATTCATCCGGTGGCGCAGCAGGCGCCCAAACCACCGACCAGGAGCCCTAGACTGGTGTTGCAACAGAGGTCCCCGACTTCTTCTCCGGTGCGCATGCCTTCGGTTTTACAGAAATCCGAGTCCTGGCATCAAATAATCATGGGCCAGACCAAAGCTGTGCGACCGCACCCCGAACCGGTGGCCAGAAACATGGCACCGTACGAGGGTTATTTGCCCAAAGAGCAGATTGCGCGCAAACAGAATATTGTTCGTCAACACTTGCGACCACCGGTTGAAAACGTTAAACAGCCGAGTGTATCCCCAAATTTAGTCAAGCTCAATGACGATATCGACAAAGTCGAAGATACTTTCGAGAGTCTCTTCAAAGAATCCACTAAAGCCAAATAGCCCCACTATTATGCTAGACGATAACTCATAGTTTTTTTTTTTTTCGTGATATTTGCATTTAGTTTTTATTTATCTTTCTATGTATACATGTCACACTTACCATTTGAGCACCAGTTAATTTTGCATATAATATTTTTTCTTTTTCACATGACCGTGTTACTACTTTTAAACTATTTTGTTCTATATCTAATATTGTATAACTATTATTACGCACTGCATTTTGAGAGTGTCCGAGGAGCGAGTGGATAATATTATAAAAAACCGAAGAATGTCTGTATTCATATTCTGCATCTTTACTTTCTTCGTATCTATGCACTGCGTTCAACACAAAAGTACGTTCTTGTGTGCCTATCTTGTAATTCGTGTGCGTGTGGACGTTTTTAAGTATATGATAAAATAATATTCGCATATATCTATTTTTATTTTGTTGTCCTGTGTGCTATACCATAACGCCTCTCGACAAATTTACAAACCTATATATTAGGTACCGTTCAATCCGCTCGCTCGATTTTTTTAAAACATTAGTTTTATTTTAGACCTCAGTTTGCTTTATACGAATGCGCATGCATTTAAAAATATATATAACCTACTTACTTACCCTTAGTTTTTGAGTGGTAGTAAAACCGCGTTTTTTTGTATTTTATCCTATTTAAATAATATGTTGTTAGTTTTTGTAATCACTTAGATAACAATTATTTTTAGTTGAGTATTATTTGCACTGTATATTAATTATTGTGTGACTTAAACATTTTTTTTGGCACTCAAAAATAATAATGATTATTTTTGTTCTAGAAACTACCGAGTCAAAATCAACGACAGTGACTAATAAGACCGAAAATGGCTCATATGTAAAAACCGAAGGTACTTATCATAACGTTTTTGTTAATTTTTTTTACAAATTAAGCTTTAATGTTTTATTATTTTATATATTATACAGTGCATACTAGGACAACATCTTCTAGTAACCGTCTTGCTAAAGGTAAGTCTAATTAATAATTGAGTAGTTTTGTTTTTTACAAATCATAATATAAATCATCATTTGTTATTTGCAGCTAATAGTGTGAGTGCTTCGCCATTTGCCAAGTTTCAGCAACTGGAACGCCAGAACTCAGCTCCAAAGTGAGTAACTCATAAAAACATATAATTTCTATCTTATGAACACATTCTTCAAACAAACTATCCATTTATAATTATTATTATTATTACAGTTTCCAACACTAACAAAGGAATAAATGTAATGATAGTGTATGTCCATTCGGTCATATAAAAATACTGTTACATAATAATGAACTTAGCTTTACATTCTTGGTTATATTTCTCTAATATGGTTCTGGTTGTTGGATGGTAATTTTAAAAATAAATAATTATGGATATTTTAACGATTGCAAATTTAATACGGTTATAGCCTTTAATATAAGTAATAAGGAACTGAAAAGAAAACTTAAGAAAATTGAGAAGGTATTAAAAAAAGTACAAAAAAACTTGACCAATAGAAAATTTAAGATTTTATTATTTATAAAAATGTATTATTTATTTTTATTCCTCAATACTTTTAACATAAACATTTATAAGTGGAATATATAAGTATTTAATGGAATTTTTTTCTATTGAATTTGTTGTTAATTTGAACAGCCTATAATAAGCTAGGAACGTTTTACTCTACACAAGGTTCTTGTATTATTTTAATTAAAACAATAATAATAGTACAAAATACCAATAAACCGTTAAAAAATATATAATTTCGACTTACCTATGTCCTTTTCGATAAACATAATAATATGCATGTATATGTAAATATCATAATTCATAACAAATTTTTTTAAAAAGCTAGTATTAAAAAAAATTTTCAAATTTAGAAGCTATATGAGCGCGCATATGTCATTTTTTTGGTTAAATACCATTTATGTTATTTGCCTAATGAACTCTGGAATACATTTCTATACAAACTTGTTAAAATGATTATTTTATTAATAATCATAATTTATAATACAATCTTAATTGTTAACTTTGGCATGTATTGCTTGAATGAATGTCCATAACAATAATGATGGTAACATAAATACGGGGCATTTTGCTTATAGCTCACAATCGCGTCCTTGCTATAAATTCACCGATCCCGCTCTGGCGCGGAGCGCTTCATCAATCAAAGATCGCCTACTCAGCTGGGTTAAGGCTCAGACCAAGGATTATAAGGTACTTTTTGTTTTTGTCTAACAAACATTTTTAAAATGCATGACACATAATATATACTGGCTTCTTGTATTTTAACACACATATTATTATATACGTTTGAAAATCTGCATAACTTGACTGCATTTAACCATTTTTAACGATACAAAATTGTAACTGTGTATTGGAAATACAATTTTAACATTTGGCTATACATTAAAACACATGTATTTTTTTTTTTTTTTTAGATCAATTAAATTATGCGTGTGTGTTTATAATTGTATTGTAGATTTTAAGTAAATCATTTTGTGTGGTTTGTGTATTGGAAAATATTTAATGCAGCAATTTAATACAATTAATGATTATTTGACACAGAACATCCAAATAACCAACTTTTCAACAAGCTGGAGCGACGGTCTCGCGTTCTGTGCCCTCATCCATCATTTTTACCCAGACGCATTCGACTATGAAAAACTAACACCGGAAAAACGAAAAGAAAATTTCGAACTAGCTTTCAAAGTTGCTGAGTAAGTAAAATTTAAGAAGAACAATATTTATGAACTACCTATTGTTCTAATTTTACGTTAAATAAAAAACTACTTGAAAATGTTTTAAAAGCAAATTAATTAAAAAAATAACAACTTTTGCTTCGTAAAAATACAATTAATTACAAAACATAGCTGCATTTTGTTATCTGTGGACTACAGGCATAGTGAGCCTGGAATTTAAAAATATTTTATAAATATTAATATTTAAAAACAACTCTACGGTGATAACAAAAAATATTGTTTTCTTTTTTCTTTTTTAGAAAACTGTATAAGTAATATGTAAAAAGTTTTACAAGGGAGCAACAAAAAAAATCATATTTATAATGTTCTCTTACGGCCGACATTGATTATTTTTTTCAATATCTCTTTTAAAAAACAAGGAAAAGTTATAAAACAATTACACGTTAAAAGCACGTTTGGAAACTTGTGTTTTTTTTAAATGTCACTTGGTTAAAAATAATTATTTTATTTTTACAGGGATGAAGCCGGTATAGCACCTTTATTGGATGTAGAAGACATGGTGGTCATGCGAAAACCCGATTGGAAATGTGTGTTCACTTATGTCCAAACGTTCTACCGGCGGTTCCACAACACTCCACAAGCCGTTAAACCTTTTTCATTTTAACACACTTGCACACTTCACGTTAATATTAATTGTAATCTTCGCTTTATACATTTTTTCAAGTATTGTATCCAAATCTAAACATTTCGTTGTAAAATGTTTTATTTGTTGTTATCAATCGACGAAAACTGGTCGTAGTATTTAGATGTAGTCGAGTAATATTTAGTTATACCATTTTACTCAGTTCGTTTGCTCTGGTCAATTGTTAAGAATGATGAATGAGGGTGATATATTATTATTTACTCGTAACAATACCTAAAATATTCAGTAGGCATCTGTCGGTGCACTTGATTTTCTCAACTCTTTTGTATTAGTATATTTATACATTCTAGTTTTTGTTAATAATTAATATCACACATATTAACAAATTTTACGAATTCGGATTTATTTATTAACTGCGATCGCGGACCGCGGTTAACCTTATCACGCCGTTCGATGTTACCAAAAACCGCGAACAATAAACATTTTTACTACTAAAAAAAAAAAACAAAATCAGCTTTTCAAGCTAAAAAACAATTTGTTAGGAATTTAATCATATGATAAGTATTTGTTTATTTCGCAATCCTTTGAACTATGTATCTTCCTCGTAACTATGCTACATGTATTATACGAAGTGCATTATCCGACAATGCTGAAAAATATCATTTTACTATTATTTAGTTTTTAAGTATTACGTTAATTAACAAGACTAATCTTGATAATATTTATCGAACAACATAATTTCCTATTAAACATTTTTAACTACTTTAATGTAAATAAAGTGAATGTATACCTAAAATATTTTATAAAATCATATACCTACACAGCTATAATGCATCTAATAAACATTTTACATATTATAATATATAAAAATATATATTTTTTTACATTCAATTTTCTATGTTTTAATATTTAATTACCATTTTTATATGTGATGATTTATTTCTCGGAAATGTTGTATGGTATAAGGGATAATACCTTAATAAAATCACAAGTATATCGTTATTCTTTAAAAATGTATTATTTTGTTTATACCATTTTTTTATGGTCCGCCAGTTCGCCAAGGAATATATTGTAATATATACAGGGTGTAATGTAAAGTTCTACTAAGCTTCAACTGAGACATTCAGGATACTCTATGTGTACAATAAATGGTATTCAATTTTTTTTTAATTTTAAAATTATTTAAAATAGAACTCGTATCTCATTAAAAAATTGTTTTACAAAAAAAATAATGCCAGATTTAAAATCGGGAGAAAAAATCTTGTTAAATTGATATGTAACATGATTTTTTGGTATCTGGCTACATTTGCGTCCACCGAGTGGCCACTGAGTGGCCGGCATGTGACTGAAACCAACATAATATTTATTTATTTATTACAATGTATAAAGAGATGAGCCCTATCTTATACCTACTTAGATGGTAGAAGAGCAACCATAAGTCTGTACTCGGTTTTTGAATACCAAAGTTTAAATAAAATGTATGTCCTAAGACCTAAACCTATAAAAAGCCTTGTAAACTTGTTGAAATAACATTTTATAACACAACAACGACTGTACTTATACATATATATATATATAAATACATATTACTTGACCCATAAAAATAATTACACTATGCTTGACGAACAAATATCTAAACACTTAATCGGTATAATATATATTTTAAACATAACATAGATATGTTACAAATAGTAATAGTTCTACAATAGTAATATTGTTATAATCGATTTGATAAAAAGAAAGAACATATTTGTGTTCAGTTCCAAGTTGAAGCTAAAACAGTACAAATAATTTATAGTTTTTATGCAGTTTTTTTTTATTGAGTACATATACTGGAGTTATTTAAATGTTTTTTTCTTTTGGACAAAATTGTATTGGGTTTTTTGTACACCCATTTTCTTCGACGACTCTGGCTTTTCTTATTTCTGCGCTTATGATGATTTTGACGATGACCATTTGGTTCTGGTTTCATATCCTCCTCCACTTGTCTTATCTTAGTCAAAAGTCTAGATCGCATAGTCGGATCAGCTTCTTTCGATTTTATTCTACAGACCTCCATGATGGTGGTTAACTGATCAAGTAGGTACTGAGTATCTTTTGGGTCCGCAGCACCACCAGATAAAACTACTAATTTAATTTCATTACACAATAACTCCGCCAAATTGAACGTCACGCTAGTATCTTTTGAAAATATGGAACAATGACCCTAGAAAATAATCGACACAAGTATTGGCTGTTTTTTTGACGGCCATATAATATGTATTCAATGCTGTCATTCAATTTTATTTTTGTGAAAACTTACAAGTATTCTCAAACCATAGTTATATAAAACACAATATCTTAATATTTGTTTTGTGACACTTTTTAATATATAATAACTATTATGTAAAAACATAGACATATAGAGTGTTAAAAATGTTTGTATTGGTAACTGTTAGTTTCAAAATTTACATTAATAAAATGATAAAAATTAACGGCATACTATACTTATATAAAAAATATATGTATAAAAACCAATACAATTTAACACTCTATGTCTCTATGTCTATGTTTTTACAAAATAATTATTAAAATATTTTAGACACTTGGTTTATTCCTAGTATAACAAATATATTAGACACTTCATATATATATATATAATATATTAGAGACTTACCGTGACAATATCGCTATTGGCATTATCTTCTTTTTTAATTAACATCATAAATTGCTCTACGCTAGTTCGCAGAAAACTGGGACCTTTCCATAGTATCGTGTATGAACAAATTTGAGCCAATAGTTCCCATTTATTATCTTCGTCGCATTCATCCACCAACTTAACTAAATCAACGATGGGATCTCGGCCATTGTTATGTTTTTCAACAACCGAATTTAAGCGAATTTGTAATTTGCGTTCTTCGTCGTTCTCGATTTGAATTATATCGATTTCAGACGACAAATTGTCCATTGCCGGTTCCTGTATTTTACTCTATACATAATCAAATTATTACTTGCCATTACATTAGATTTTAAGTAGACAGCTAATAATGAAAAATGTAAAAAAGTGCAATTTTTACCATTTTGTTGTAAATACGAATACTTTTTTCAATCGCTCTAATTACAGTCCGATCGTTACGGGAAACGTCTAGCGCTTTCAATAAAATATCCTTTGCCGAGTAGGTATCACAAATCACCATAGGCAACGTCATTAAAGATTGTGCACATCTTACGAATAAATGGGGATCTTTAGGTTGCATGTCCACAATCGTTCTGAAATGCACAGTATCAAGAGTAACATAATTAAAAAAAACCTAATATTTTGAATTGTTCTGATATTGTTAAAAAGCCAAATTGCCTGATCAATTCTGCGACGTGTTGATAATCTTTCTTTATTTTCACCGCTAATTCTTCTTCCAGTCTGTCAGCGTGAAGATTGTGGTAGTAATGTATTTTAGTTTTCATTAGGTTCATCCTATGAAAATTAAAATATGGATTTTGTTCGTTTCCCAGCAGTATAATTGCATATTGTATGGCGTTAAACTCTGCTTCTGTAGGACACGACTTGTTGGTGTGTAAAAATTGTCTTTGAGCACTCATTGCCAACGAAAGAATATAATGCCAGTACGCGGTGTCAGGGTCTAATTCACATGCTATTTTTGCGCATTCGATAGCTTTTTCTATTTCCTTACCACCGTATTCTATACAAACTGCAGCACGCATACAAAAAACTGCCGCTCGTGACTTCTTACATAAATTGTTAAATGGTGTAGTCATTTGGAACAGCTACAAAATAATTGTACACAACTTTAATGGAGCAAAATAGTACTAAGTACATAATGACATACATAGTATAATATAATATACACTTCCAAGTCAAAGTTTCATTGCTTAGGCAGTACGCGATATATAAATGTAAGGCTTTCGATTATTTTTCGGAACATTAACTTGAAATATTTTTTATTGAGAAAAATTATAATTTATGTTATAAATATTATTGAAGTTTAAGCGCTTAAACTAATACAACGTATTGACTATTAAGATATTATTCACGTCATATTTCTTGGTAGTTTTAAGTCTGTCTGTAATTTGATTACTGGTTTATCATTACAAACAATTAATTATTTTCATCAACTATACACTTACAATGTCGATTGGTTGATACTCAAAAAAAATAATATTAGAAGTTAAAAATATAATAATGTTCAAAAACTACACAACTTTAATACACTTAAATTTGAGTCATATATTTTACGCGGAAAACGTTTTTGTTTAATTGTGCAACCAAAACGATGTGTAATATGTTCGTAATTCAAATAACTGTCAAGTGTTTTTTTAGATGTTTTAAATGGGTTATCTTATTTGTTTTTGATACCAAATATTTTATTACATAAACTAAATTAAAACATTTTTTTATTGATTGTTTAGTGAAATAATGTTACTATATTGTTATATACATTTATAGTACATATTTGGTATATCCACTACAAATTTATTGTAAAATGTAACATTTTAATTTTATGAAATTACTAATATTTATTTATTTTATGTTGTGTACAAAACATAATTTGTATTAATAAATTTCATTTTGTACAAGATTAACGAATGTAACATGAATAACAATGACAAATTTTAAATTAACTTACCCGTTGACATTCAATAGTTTGATGTGATGTGTAATGTATAAAAGTTAGCGTAGACATAACAATGTGTTTTAATCCGGTTCTAATACTAAGATAAAATGAATCACATGCGTCATCTATTTTATCCAACCATTTCCAAATATTTATAATTGTATTATACGATTTCTCCGGTTCGTCTGTTTTAAACAAAACACAACCAACTATAAGATTACTGACGAACCTAGAACAAAATGTCATTAAATGTTAATCCTAGAAAAACGGGTTACTTCAAAGTTCAATATGCAATAATATTACTTTTCCACTGAGAAATCCAATGACTCGATATCCATATTATAAAAGCCATATTTATTTTTAATGCGAGATAGAAAATCGAGATTCCATTTGCTTGGGTCTAAGTGCCACGTAAACGGACATTGTAATGTTTTCATTTTGTTTGTTATAGTTTTCTTATAATTGGTGTTTATTATTGAAATGCTATCCTTAAGCCCTTTCGTACCATTTACCTCGATAATCGTACTACCTGATGATTCTTTTACTTTGATTGGTTCATCTTCTTCATCACTTTCGTTAAACAATGATCCCGAAAAATCACCATAAGGATCAGTAACTGACATCATATCAAAACTTTTTTCCGGTATAGACAAAACGCCAGGAATATTATTTTCGTAAAATTTTAGTTCGTCTAGCTTTAATAAAAGTTGTTCAATAGAATATTTAGCATCGTTAATCACTGCCGAATCATCTTTCTTGGTAGACTTCAACGCTTTATTTTTACGGAATTTGTTAAGAAAAAACCAAAACATTTTTAATTGTTTGAACACGATAAGTAAACCGATCGTTTCAATGTAGAACTATTGTTAAAATAAAATAAGCTGACTGAATAAGACAAAACTGTCAGTGTGAAGTGGCAACCTAATTAAGAGTGTTGAATAATCTCGGTAGACAGTCATTCATACTTATGTATAAAGGCTTTATATTTATTAACCAATCAACTTTTATCTAGTATATATGCTTTGAATCCGTAGTGCAGCTAAATAGTTACACATTACCGCTACTTTTGTGGGAACCCGATCACACAATATGTAGGGCATCAATATCAACATATTATAAATTATTCATTATTATATTAATATATATAATTTCTATAATATATGTTCATATTAGGGTTGGGACTAATATTCGGATTTTGCGGGTATCCGGATTATTTGATATCCGGATAATTCGGATACGGAATCCGAAATCCGGATAATTTCGGATATCAAATAATATTTCAATTATCCGTAGAACCAAAACTATCCGAATAGTTAAAAAATTATCCGGATAGTTTCGGATATTCATTTAATTTTTAACCAGCCGAATATATTTTTTTGAGTACTCAAATTTATGTATTTTTTGAAACTTTCACGGATTGAAATATCACATGGATGATTTTCAGATATATCCGTGTCAGTGGTTATTAACCGGCAGCGGAACAGTCGTGACAACCCTGAGGATGGACTTTGCAAAGAGTCCGAATAGTCGGTTAACAACCACTAACACGGATATATCTAAAAATCATTCATGTGATAGTAAAATTTAATTAGGTATCATTATTTTATTATTCGGTATGTTTAAAAACACTGTATATTATTATGGTATATTTGTCTTATAAAAATGAAATGAATATCCGAAACTATCCGGATAATTTTTAACTATCCGGATTTCGGATATCCGTATCCGAATATCCGGATAGGCCCAACCCTAGTTCATATAGCCTATAGGAACAATAATTTACCTTATCTTTTATATTATTTCATTGAAGACAATCAAGAATTAAGGTAAAAAAATGATGTAGTAAGATGTTAAAAATGTATTCGGTATTATTTATGTTAATTGTTACCTAGGTTTCTTTACTTTATTTATATGGATATCTACCTATTTTCTATAATATACAGATAAACTCATAGGCCCACCTAAGTACCCCTATACCTACTTAGCATCCCCTAACTACAAATTAACACCCCAAATTCTTACATACATTTATTAAACATTATATACAGATTTGTAAAAATTTTTATTTTTATTTTGAAAGTTTTAATGCAATTGATAATGTACAAAATAATTGCTAATATTGTACCTATCGCATACTCTTTACCTATATGATGTTAAGAAGTCGGAAATTGTTTATAGGGGTATTTTTTTTACTTTCAGGATATGTTTCATACACTTGCTTAAAAGTTGAAATGGTTGTATTGGAAAACTGCTTACTTACTAAATACTTTTTTGAAGATCTTAAACAACATTGCAATTCTAAGGTTTACTCAGTGGCTTCAAATTATTACAAGTAGCTAGCTTTACCTAACTAAAGGTACTATATGGCTATAACATCTGCAACTTGTGAAAGATATTTTTCATCAATGTGCCTAAATAAGAACTGGTTGCAACTAAATTGTTACAAAGCAGATTTACAAATCTATTCTGACTTTCTATCAAAAGAGACAAATACTAAAATTATAGATTATGAGACGATTCTTGATAAATTTGCTTTAAAGAATGCAGTTAGTTACCGGTTGACTTTTTCAAAATATTTTTTTTTTACACTGGAAACGATAGATAGTAGTCAGATTTGTCGGTCGAACTTACTTTACTTTACTTAAAGTTATAATAACTTCAATAAAAACAAAATCATTATTTATTTTGATTTTTAAAAAAGTGAAATAATTTCGTTAGTATTAAATTTTTCATAATATTTTGTTTCAAAACGCAATTACTCAAAAGTTATAATTTTTTTTTTAATTTTACTGGGTTTTAGGTTTAGAAGTTTTGCAATCAGAATTGACCTAGCATACCTACTTACTTTTTTACTTTTCTCAGGCAATTGCTGTGCATACGCCCTGAGCATGACGATTACCGCCCGATAACCCCGCATTACCTTCACTTATTATAAATTTAAAATAAATTGTTATATTTTCATCAATTTCTAAAATGTTAAATTTGAATTATGTGTAATATGCGAAGTACGAATTTGGGTAGCGTTATAACAGTGCCCCCCCCCGCCCCGCATTGTGAGGTTATACTTATCCAGCACTACCTAAAATTGATCTTTAGGTACGCCTAGTTTAGGTATTTATTCTGGTCATTAATTACATAGAGAGCTTAACAACGGTCACAGTTTCCCAAGCCATTTGTATTATTATTTTACTATTTTGATGCTCTATAATACCAAATATCCAAAATAATGATCTTGAATTTTTAAATATAAAATACCTATCTGTTGTAACATACATATAGTATATGAAATTAAAAGTTATAACTTATTTGTACTACAAATATGTATTATTAATATTATAGAGAGCGTAGTGTGTGGGTCACTTCAATGTTGTTTTTTTTTTTACTAGAATATGAAATAAGAACAGTAAACACTAAACTGTAAAAGTAAAAAAGTACAGCGCTGTCAGGCTGTACCTAACCTATAGATAGTCGATATAAAGTATAAACAGTATGTTATTCTACAGTCTACACTCTAAATAGTCTCTACAGCTGATGTGGTCTGTGCCTTTTGGACAAAACTGCGGAACGGTTATTCTTATCAAAATCACGATGGTTTTGTTTGGACTTCAGTTATCACTTATCACTTTTCGTCAATTTTTAACGACTAATAAACGCAGAAGTCAGAACTCAGAATAATAAAAAACACCAAAAGTGAAAAGCTCAACTGTAAATGGTTGATAACTGTGATTGCAAACAATCAAATTTAGGTATAAACAATTAAGAGGGGTAACCTTGAATTTTCACTGAAATATGTTTATTATATTACAACAATTATTGCCAATTGTCAATTAGGTACATAGTATTATTATAAAATATTTCGGTTTTTAATTTTAAAAAAAAATTATGTCAAGAATAATATTTTAAAAATGGCTAAAAACTTCTTGAAGAGCAGCATTGAAAATGCATCTCTTAATATACTTCTACAAGTCAGTAAAATATACATCTATATTTTTATTACTTAAACTGTAATATTTATATTTTAATCATTTTTAGATAGCGTTCCGATGTCAAACATTTATTTTAAATGCGCATGTGTTACGATATGTCTCCCAAGATGAAGTCGGTGTTACTAATGTTCGATTGTTATTGCTAGAGTCCACAGTATTGTTTCTCAGCCGAGAAGCTTTTCGAAGGGCCTGTTTAACAGATACAATAAACCATAACTGGCCAAAGGTCGTCAATCTCATCTGGCTGGCGTATGTGAACACCTGGTTAAATATTTAATGGGTAGTAACTAATAAGTTTAACTTTACAGAGTATCACTATGCGTTGCAATTTGCGGGTTGTTTGGTTATATTTGGTTAAACATATTGGAACAGCCAAGTTCGTCTGTTACTATTTATTACAATTTTGGAGTTTGGGCGATACTCATTAGCTGTGTCATGGAATTATGCTGCGAACAGTTATACATAATAGCACAATCATTTTTGTTTGTTAAACTACAGGTTAATATCATAATCCATTTAATATCGTAAACAATGTACTTTTAATTCTAACCTTATATTTAAGAACATCATGTGAATGTATACATTAATTTATTTTATTTTTAGGTTGTGTTGGAAATTATTAATATTATGGTACGAACGATAGTTTATACAACATTGGTATTGTCTTGGAGCGGTCAAAATTCTGTTTTGGCTTTTTCTTTAGCGCAACTTGCTTCAGTTTTTGCGTATACAATATCGTTTTATGTATACTTTTGGTATTATATAAAACATCAGAATAAAGATTTTCCATTCAAGTCTATGTGGGATTTTTTCCCAAATATCTCTAATAAAGTAAAGTATTACTAAAACGGTCATTGTAATTACTATATTATGTATTTGGTTTTTAGAAATGGTCTGAGTGTTTAGATATACCATTAGTTATGTTGCTTTGGAGTTTCATGAAACAGGGTTTAATGAAACAGCTTCTTACCGATGGAGAACGTTATGTCATGACATTTTTTAATACTTTAAAGTTTGATCAACAAGGCGTATATGATATTGTGAATAATTTGGGCTCATTAGCTGCTAGATTTTTATTTAAACCCGTTGAGGCTGCTTCATATTTCTATTTTAGTCAACTTGTTCACAGAGATATTCCAATTAAAAAACAGATAGAGCAAGTAAGCATAATTTATAAAAAGCTATAATTATTATAGTATAATTTAAATACATTTTGTATAGGATTCCAATAAAGTAAAAGAAGCAACTAGTGTTTTAGAATGTCTATTACGAATTAATAGCTCAGTTGGTCTAGTAGCATTATCATTTGGCCAAGCATATGCAAAACTTGCTTTGTTTTTATATGGTGGGTCAAGTTTAGCCCTTGGCATAGGACCTATTTTACTGAAGTTGCATTGTTTGGCCATTTTATTTTTGGCTGTGAATGGAATTACAGAATGTTATGCTGCTGCTACAATGAATGTCACAGAATTAAATAAGTACCTATGTTGTTTTTATGAATAATAGATTATAACATAATCTGTTCATTTTTTTCATTTTTTTAGGTATAATATTGAAATGGTCATGTTGTCTGTGATATTTTTATTTATATCGTTTTTGTTGTCTTGGTTTCTGGGTGGAGTAGGATTCATTCTGGCTAATTGTTTCAATTTTACTTTTAGAATTATACAATGGTACAGTACATTTTTTTTAAATAATTACTTTGATTTATCTTATCAAATGAAAAATTAATTTATGTTTTATTTTAAAAAAGTTGTATTAAATAACACTTTTTTCAAATGTTTTAATAAGATAATTATTTAACAAATCCGATTAACAATAAAATAAATTTGAATTAAAATGTTTTTTTTCTCTTACTCTGTGATTGTGGTTTTTGTAGATCTTAGTTTCAGATATTATTATTAAGTATATTAAGAGTAAAAATAAATACAGGTTATTTCACATTATTTTGATACATTTTATAATTTACAAACAAATTTATCAAAATAGCATGAAATGTCATATATAAACTTATTATTGTTTCGCTTGCCCTACGAATAAATATAAATTATTTCGCTTTTGTAAAATATGTTTTTCTTTTTTATAGTGGACGATATATTTTATTCCAATACAAAGATACCAATTTCAAACCACTTAATGGGCTGTTGCCCAAAAAGTCATTCATTGTATGCTTAATACTTTCAACCATTTTAACATTATATTCTGAGGTAAATTTTATAATTGAATTTTTACTTAAAAACATAAATGTAACATAATTCCAATTCTTTAATTACAGGAAAAATATTATGAAAATAATAAAATTATTCACGTTTTAAATGGCGGCATTATGTTTGTGTTGACAATATCTATTTGGTTGTTTGAAGAAATATCTACATTTAAATTCCTCGCAAAAGTTTACCGATCAAAACACAATTAAACTATTATTTTTGTAATAATATATTACAAAAGGTTTATATTACATATTAAAACGGAATAATTTTTCTTATCATTTTTTAGAATGTACTTTTTTTTACCAAAAAGTTGTTGTGATAAACTGTTCATTTTTTTATTTTATACAATATATATTTTGTTACCAACGGAGTTAAATAAGTACAATTTGTTCATTCATTTGTAATCAACCCAAACTTATAAATGACTCTTTGGCTATAGAAATTTGAAGGTTCTAGTATAATGTTGACAAAGTCTTTCTGAAACATTAGTAATTAAAACTATATAATATGTGTAATGTGTTATTTGACAAAAGTAATAACATATTAACTAACATGAGTGACAGCATCTGGATACAATTGAGGTCGTATAGATATACCCGAAAGTCTATTATATATTGTTTTAGATTTGCCAATTATTGGGTTAGTTTTTTTAACTTTGTTGTTTTGATATGCCGTTGTTGGTATTTGCAATGAATTTCCCTCCTCCATGTCCTCTGGTACTAATTGTTCAAGACTATAGATGGACAAATCTTCAGCAGTTTCTGAATGTTGCTCGCTTCCGCTTTCCCCAAACATTGCATTAGGACTAATTAAATCTGTAACTTTCGTTACTTTTTCATCTTTTATCATTATATTCCCATAATCTGGAAAATCCTGTGCAGTATTTATATGAATACATGGCATGTCTGTATAAACGTCTAGTGTGCGGCCAGATGATTTATGCACTAAGCTGTTTAAAATTTGTTTTTAATAATAAATAGATAATAATAAATACTAAAAAAAAATATTATACCTGGCTGCTAGATTAAATGCCTTTTTTTCTTTGCCCTTAAATAATTTGAATGTATGGTTATACCCAACACCAGGAATATGGCTAAAAGCTTTTTTCAACAATCTAGGCACACGTAAATCAAGACACGTTTGTCTCACATCTTTAAGTATACCAACAGGTCTTCGATCTGGCAACTTGATTACTATATATTCGTCTGCATTGACCATTAATGAATGATTCATAATTTCAGACTCGCCTGCGTCCTATTATTACATTCATTTTAATATTTTATGTTGAATAAACTACTAATATATATATATTTTTTTTTTTATTACATGACCAGCCAAGTTGAAAAAAATATTAGAAGATAAGTTCAATGGTGTAGGCTTTGACGATAATGCCACATAATCTATGACTAATTCATTTTTACACGTTAGTTGATAGGTTATGCGACTATGCAATATTCCGGGATATCCTTCTTCACCTTCAGGACTAGAATATGTTAGCACTAACTTATCGTCAGAGATATGGCCATGCCAAACAACCTTGTCAAAACCATTTTCACCACCATTATAATGATGACAGCCACAATTTTTTGTTAATTTAGCCGTGTTTCCTTTATAATTAAATTTTCCATCTGTAATGTAATCTGTTACTCTACCTATAGTTCCACCGATGAAATGAGCATTCTTTTTTCTATACTCTATTTAAAATTTGGAAACATTTTAGTAAAATGGAAATTTATAATATTCTATAGTCATACCATCAAGAGTATCAAACCCTAATAAAACATCATCCGATTCTCCTAAAACATTTGGTAACCAACACGATATCATAGTAGCGCCATAATTGATTATTTCTATTAAAACGCCATGTTCATTTGTTAATGAATACTTGATTATATCAATATTTTGACCATTTTGATCCTAGTAATATATTGTTTGAATTATAAAAAAAAAGTGTTTACATAACTTACTTAACTTTACTTTAATATTGCCATAAAAATCTTCTACAACAAAACTATATTTTTTTTCTTGCTTTGTCCCATGCTCAACTTTTTCACCATCACCTTCATCTTCTGTCAAAATATTGTTATAAACATCAGATTCATTTAGTTTGGAAAATGTCTGATTTGACAATTTGAAATTATCACTCATATTTTTTTTAACAAAATAATACTTAAAAAATGTAATTTGAAAAATATACAAATAAACATTGATATCTATGTATATAATGAGCAATGAGTTAAAAGCAGTCCTTACACTAATATTATTAGCCAATATAATTATAAATTAAATAATAGCTAAACAAATAAAAAATTATAAATAAAAATTGTTTTCACATTTGTACAAATACTTAATACTAAAAATAGTAACTTGTTTTATAACCGCTCTAACTCGAGACTGACTAAATAAAAATCAAGTAGTGTTTATTCCATTTCACTGTCACTAGTTTCAATTTTTTCTATGCCTTCAATAGAAGAATCGTCATCAGTTTCACTTTCTGACCCGTCTCTATTTTCATTTTCATGTTCTATAACTGCTTTGTCACTTATATGTGCTGAAGTCTCCATAAATTCGGCAAACCTAACATTTTTCAAAAAATATCAAACAATGAAGTAAAATATTTAACCGGTTCTATGACATCTTACATTTTAGGGTTACGCAGTTTACTCATAACTTTCCAAGGATCACAGCCTGGACTCCTACAATACTGGCGTAATTCTTCTAGAGCTTTGGGTGTTTCAGTCAATCCTTGCTGAATGTATTCATCATCAGACAGTAATCGTGGTTTTAGACGACTCTTGCCAAATAACTTTGCAGGAAAATGTATTATGTTGTAATAGATAATAATACTTATTATGTCAACCAAGACCATAGCTTCTAAGTGGTAACTGCAAGTTGTAATCATTGCTAAACCAGACCCCTGTAATCATATGTGTAACATATTAAGGTAATTGTATTAATTCCAGTTAGCATCACATTATAAATATGAAACATTCATTTGTAAAATTACCTGTAATGTCCATCTAATTAAATCTATAGACCTTTGGTTTGTCACTGGACCATATCTGTAGCAAACTACGAAGCTAACAAATGCCGAAAATACTACATACCCAATTACATATTTGTAGTACATAAACAGTACGACATTCAGATTTTCTACTAAAATCTGTAAACCATACAAACCTAAAGTACAACTAGCTCCGAGGAATCCCAACATAGTTTTTTTCTAAAATAAATTTAAATATATTTTTACTACACATATTTTAATAAAGATTGATTTTAAAACACTCACTTTGGGTATAAAACGACTAATAAAAAATATGACAACAAGAAAAGAGGCACACACACCAATTGTAATGCCACATAAATAGTAAAACAATGAATTGTAGCTAAGTCTTGCTGAATATGCAAATAAGTATAATCCGATTATGAACATAGCTAGTCGCCTAGTATCTAATGCTATAATGAAACATATTAAATTTTAGCAATTATTGTTACTTAATATGATAAAATTGTATTTTCCCATACCATCAGAAGAAATACTTATTACAAAATCAGCATTTGTTTTAATACTAAAACAAGTTGGTTGAAATGGATCTAGTTTGAAATCTTTTACCCTCCAAAAAAATGAAATTATTTTGTTTAGAGATAAAACACTTTCATCAATACGCATTTTTTCCTGTAATAGCTGAGCATTAGTATCCTGGTAAATTAAAAACTCCTCTGTATTGTTAATTGTTAAATTAACCTGAAAAGCAATATAATTAGAACAATTCACTACTTTCTATCCAACATTTCTTGTTTCTTACTGTAATGCTTTGAAAAACATTGACTATTGTTTTATCATTTCCTGGGTAACAATAAATTGGGGGTAATGGATATTTTCTCTCATTGATTGTACATTTTCTTGTTTCTCCAATATTAATTTCGTATATCAGACCTATATTAATCATAAATATTTAAAAAAAGTATATAATGTATATAAATAAGCAAATAATATACTTAATATTTTAATTATAATTAGTTCTAAAAATATCTTTGTACAATATAATAAACAATTAAAAATAATTTTGAATTATGCTTACCCTTTTGGGCATTAACTACTGTTGCAGTTATTAATATAGCTGTAAAACAATCAAGATAGTTTTTAGATATCATTTTGACAAATAAACGTTCATTAAAGAGTGCTTTTTATGCACGAAACTTCCTTAATTTAAATTGTAATAGTAAAAAAAAAACGGTATCAATATTCATATTAAAAGTCCGTTAGGAATTGAGGTCTGGGACCTGGGGATGATGAAAAATTATGAAATACCGAACTGTACATTTTTCGATAATCAAAAGAAAAAAATTATATGACCCTAACCTCATTTCAACATTTCATGGAGGTATGAAACAATAGTGAATTGATCATAACTGCAGTATTGAATGATAACAAATTGTATTAAATCCAAAATTCAAATTGTTATGTTATGTTAAATTTTCTAAAATGCCTGTGGATTTGCATAGGCTAATTCAAGGTTGGCTGGAACTAGAAAGTGATCCAGGTTTATTTACATTGTTATTAGAAGACTTTGGTGTAAAAGGCGTCCAGTTGGAAGAAATTTATGACCTTCAAAAACCTTTCATGGATGGTCCAGTTTATGGTTTCATATTCTTATTTCGATGGATTGAAGAGCGTCGTAGTCGCAGAAAAGTTGTTGATCAAACAGATATATTTGTTAAAGACGATGAAGCTGTTAATAGTTTATTTTTTGCCCAGCAAATGATACCAAACAGTTGCGCTACTCACGCCTTATTATCGGTGTTACTCAATTGCTCAGATATTCACCTCGGAGAGACATTAGGACGACTCAAAGAACATACAAGACTAATGGATCCTGAAAATAAAGGATGGGCTATTGGTAATACACCCGAATTAGCACGAGCTCATAATTCTCACGCTATGCCAAAAAGTAGACCACGTATGGACAAAACACCAGGCCTAACAACTGGACGATTTACTGGTGAAGCATATCATTTTGTTAGTTATGTACCTATTAATGGTCACTTATACGAGTTAGATGGTCTCAAACCTTATCCTATGGATCATGGACCTTGGGCTGAAGGAGAAGATTGGACTGAAAAATTTAGACGAGTAATAAGTGACCGTTTAGGTGCTGCTGCTGACTATAGTGATATAAGGTTTAATTTAATGGCCGTAGTCCCAGACAAGCGAATAGCTATAACACACAAATTAAACATGCTTAAGACAAATAGACAGATTGTCTTGGAAGCATTGCAACAGCTTGTACTTGTTGATGACTATGGAAAAAAACGAAAAAGCAGTGAAAATGATTTATCTCCAAGTAAATGTGTTAAAAAAGATGTTTCTCCTATTCCTAGTACTTCAAAAGATTTTAATGATGAAAAAGTAATATATTTATTTGTTTTATTTTATTTTTCTCTTTTTTAACTTACTTCTTATCAATTTATAATTTTAGACATGTCCAGAATCTAGTAATATTGTGGTAATACGAGTTCAATCATCTAACAGCGGCCTTGAAGGTGAAGGAGATCAAAAAGACATAAAAAATGTTTGCTTAGAAGCAGGAGCTATGCCACGAGGTTGGGAAACTCCATCCAGTCATTCTAAAGACAAAGAACTAGAAAGTAATCAAACATCAGAATGTGTTATGAAGGCTAACCATACATTTGCTCCTAAAGATTTATTGGCCTTGGCTAAAAATTTAGAACTAGAAATAAGTATGAGTGAAGGTAAAAATAAAATTGTGGATTATGTATTTATTGTAAGGAGATTGGAAACGGTCTAATTTTAGGGCAAAAAATGTCTGTTTTTTTTTCCATTATATTTATCGAAATAATGCTGGATTTACAGCAAGTCGACAAAACAACAACTTTCTGTTTTCTGACAAATAGGAGACAAAATGAAAACAATTCCACAACATTATCCAATCTCGCGACACAATGTGTGTGTTTTTGGAGACATTTTTGTGTCTCCTCGAAAGCGGTAAACATGAAAAGGTTTATGTTATGTTTCTGTTTTCGGCAACATCTGTCTGGTATTATAAATATATATTGGTGTTATATCATAAAATATAATCGATCCATATATAAATGCATATTTTAATACTTCATTATTAATGCGTATTAAAAGCGGTTACATATTCTCTCTGTCGCTGTCTCTGTTTCCATTTTGTTGTTTTTTTAATGTAAACAGAATGTCTCCATTTTGTTGCTGTTTCTAATTTGTTGCTAAATTTAAAAATTCAATTTGTTGCTGTTTTGTCGGCTTGGTGTAAACCCGGCATAATAATTTGATCTATGAATCTGAAGACAGCCTTAACTCTTTGGCATCTCATTTAGAAAATTATTTTCCAATTTTTTTTTGTCAAACATCGACTTAAAACTTATTAATTTATATGTATACAAGATAATTTATAGAATTATAAATTCTTGCAAACATCTTATAATTTTTTTTTTCTTATAAATAATCGTCCAATTCAGAAAAAAAAATATATAGTTAAAGAGTAAACTGAGAATATTGACCAGAACGTTATCCAGCCATAAACAATGGTCCACAATATAACCACTTAAAAATATACTGTTTCCAATCCTCTTAATGCATAGTATATAATTATTTTATAAGTAATAATTATACTTTACAGGTATATTACGTGAAGAAAATGAAAAACGCAATAAATATAAAATAGATGATTGTAGACGAACTCATAATTATGATCAGTTTATTTGCACATTTTTAACAATGTTGGCTCAGAAAGGCATATTAGCTGATTTAGTACAACAACATTTAGGAACACAAAAAAAAAACTCAAATGCACAACTTTCATTATCTGTACAATCACAATCTGGAAATCAAATTCAAATGAAATCTAAAAGTAACAAATCAAATTCCAAAAATAGTACTACAACTACGGCAACAAGACTTAGGAAAAAACGCAAAACTACTGCCAAAAAAGGCCGTAAGTCATGACAGGTCATAATTTTAAATGAAAAGTATTTTTCACTTCGGTAGGACATCTTGTTAGAGGATATAAAAGAAGGTATTTAAAAATTGAACAGGGAAACATTTTGATCATACTAATTTATGTGCTGATACTTTAATATTATCTGGAGTTTACTAATTCATTTTGGTATCTACTAATTCTATGTGTTCTTTATATTATTAAGTATTTTTAGTCATTACTAAATTTTTATTACAGCTGAAGTGGAGTACAAAATATGTCAGATAAGTGTATACCATAAAACTTTTTAAATAACAATAAAAAAAACTACTAATAAGATCTTTAACTATTTTTCATTGTAATGGGACATTTATACATAAACAGTAATTTTTAATTAGGCCATAAACGAAGTCAATACAGTTTTTAAATTTTAACTATTATTAGGTAGTAGATAGTCCATTCATTTATTGGCATGGTCAAAATTTCCCTTGCTCAAGTCTTTAAATAAACTACCCAACTATTATATCCTTATAAAAATAGTGTCACCGAAGGCCTTGATACACCAAATATATTATATTGTTAGCCTATTGTTATTTTGATACAATCATCACAGTTGATATTTGTTATCTATTTATATATTTTTTATAAATTTATACTATTTTAGAAATTTAATTGTAAGATAAAGCAATTAATTATTTTTAGTTGATTACAAAATACTACTATGTAGATACCAGAGTTTATTTAAAACTCTATGCGATAAAAAAACAAATTATATTATTTTAGGAACTCAATAACTGAGACATTCTATGTTGAAAGGGCATGTAGCGTACACAGTGGCCAGTGCTAGCTATACCTAAGTTCTAACCCCTTTTATACAATGAATGTCTCAGTCATCCATAAAGACTATTATAAGGATAATAATTGGATATCAAATTTTTTACTCTTTATTGTAAATAATTTTTATAATTGGATCTCATAAAGTCCGAAATAATGGACACTTTAAATTCTTTTTTCTTTCCTTCTTTTTTTATGATTTTTTTATTTATTTATATATTATATTTATTGAACAGCACTTAAGCTTTTATTTTTAGTATTGTTATTCTAATCTTTCAATATATATTTTACTTTAAATTTTGTATTTAATTTGATGAATATATGTATTATAATTACAATTGTTTTGGAATAATTCACTTTGGACTTTTGTTTTAATATATTAAAGTTTTCATTCAATAATCTGTGTCTAACGAATCACTGAAGTAATAAGAAGTATTATTCTTATATTCAACATTTAATCATACTGAAATAATTCATATAGTTACTTAATTATTTAAAATAAACGATTAGCATTAAAAAAGAACTGATAGGTTGGTTATTAATAAATTAACCTAATTTGTTAACATAATATGTATATACAGGATGATTTATTAAAAAAAGACACTCATTTTTTTGAAAAATAGTTGCAATTTTGTAGTTTTTATGTTATTGTACAACATAAATAAATGACCAAATATTTACTCTTTTAGGTAATTTCCAAAGCGCTACCAACTTTTGAAACTTAAATAGTAACATATATTATATTTAATTAACTTTTTAAAAGAAAAATAATTTGCTGAAAAATTTGACTGGTTAGGTTAGATTACTTTTAAAATTTAAAAATGATGGCAGAAGTTGAGTGCGACTAATAATACGTGGAGATAAAAATAATACTACACTCCACTCTTCTTCCCGTCCTAAACTTCAAACTTTAAAAGTAATCATTTAAAACTGATTATTGACCATTAAAATTGGTTAGCAAATTATTCTTCTTTTAAAAAAGTAATTAAATATACATACGTTACCATTTAAACTGATAGTTGATAGCGCTCTGATAGCTAGTAGCTTTATTATATTAAATAATAACAAATCAAAATATTTAAGAAAAAAAAACTATAAACACTCAATTATTTTCTTGAAAAAATGAATGACTTATGTTAAATAGATCACATTAAATTAAGTTTAGTCCTTTATCAATAATATAAACAGAAAAATCAAAATGAAGAAACGAAAAAGTAATGAGTGCTAAGCACTGGGATTTGCGATTATGCTTATTAGTTATTAGTTACTTTTGTGTTCATACTTAAATACAGGTACATTATAGTTTCAGCTAAAAAATATAAGATTTTGCGCAAACTAAACTTAAACAAAAAGGTTAAAGAAATAATTACAGTATCTAACCATCTAGGTATTTTATCGAAGAGGGCTATAGGTCCAGCAATTTTTTTTATCTATTGGTAAAGGAGGTTATCATATATTAATATTTTGACATTCCTTATAAAATTTAAATTTCAACAATTTAACAATAATATCATTTGCCGAACGAAAAATAAAACTTTAGCCCTGTGTATAAGCTGAAGTGTAGTATTTCGTTGACAGATTTCGTTGTCAACGCTCTTTTTCTACTGAACCTACTTGTTTTAAAAATTGTCTTCAACATTTAAGGAGATATTGAAAAAAACTAACGACCATCATTCGCCATCCATACGAATTAAGAACACATTTGAATAGGTACAACTTTTATTTTGACTTGCAAAATGTTATAAAAATGGATTCTTTTAATTGGTTCTCACTAGTCACTACTTCAATTACTTGAAAACTTAATAATACTTAACAGCGATTGGTAGGATTGAATATAACTTTTTTAGGAGCTTTGCTTTTAGTAAGGGCAATTTTTCGTAAGACCTCGCGTTAAAGCTTGAGCTATTGAGTAGGTACTGTGTAATTTTATTAGTATAGTAATTAAACAATGTAAGGATTTATTTTTGGTAGTTTTTTTTTACCAGAGCACTACAGTGTTCATTATTAATAATGGTATTTTCATTATTTTAAACCAAATAATAGCTACATAAATTGAGTTTGACTAGGTTCAATGAAGGAGCAGTGGTGTAACCACTGTGGTGGTAGGTGCACTCGGATCGTGGGACCCGGGCAACAATCTGCTCCTTCAAAAGCAGATCTTATTCATTATTTTTTTTACATTTGATTAACATGGGAAATTTTAATTTTTTTTTAAAAGTTTTGCTTGAAAACTAAGCAACATTTTTTTGTTTGAAAAAATGGTTCTTACAATTAATATACTAGGACACTTGAATACCCATCTTTTTATACTTCAAGATAACATTTTATTTTTAGCAAGTTATAAATTTATCAGTTTCAGTAGTTTTAGTTACTGTAACTTTGGTAAAAAAAATTGTATCGTGAAATATTAAGAGTGATTCTGAAGAGTCATATTTCAGCTTTAGAAATATTTTTTTTTTAATTATAAAAATGTTTATTAGTTTTCAAGTAGAATTTGTTATATAAAAAATTAAAATTTCCTACTTTAATCAAATGCAAAAAATATCACGATGAAATACTTAAGAGTTAAGCTAAGAGTAGGGATCTGAATTTTAGAGAGTTCTTATTTGAGTCGATTACCATTGGAAGGGTAAATAAAAAGTTTTTTTAGATACAGTCTTGTGAGTACCTAGTTTATCTCAATAGGTGGAACTAATTAGCAAAATTTATCGCAAAACTATTAATTACTAATTTATTGTTAAAATATTAACCAAACCTGTTTAACATGACCTTCCTCGTGTTAAACAAAAATTGAACCAATTTTTTTTTACCACAGTTATACCAGTTGCTGCAATCTGCTTCGGTGTTAATGAAAGGCCGTTTATTCATGCGACATGCATTGCATCTGCGGAACCTACGACATAATACATGTTCGAAAATAATTTATTGACGTGGGCTCTTGATTTACAATTTATAATGGGCTCTATAAGAAACATACAACTATATATATATATATTTACTTAATAATGATGAAATAAATAATTCATTGATGAATTACAGCACGACGATTTTACTTTGGACCAATCGCATAAATTTGTATTTAAATAATATAATGGCACAAACAAGCTCGCGTTACCCCCGAAACAAAAATGATTGGGGTCCGTAAATGTATAAAGGAAAACTAGTCTCTATAAGAGCAATAATTTACAGTCTAGCGTTACTACTCAGTTGTGCGTGTAACAAGATACAACCTGGTCATTGCCTGTATCGAGTCCTCGCAGTCTGGAATGCGTCTACAGATTCTGAAAAATATAGCACGTTTAGCCCCGTGAGAAAAATTACTACAGTCGATGATTCGTATTATAAAAAAACAACTCAAATCATACAACCGGTCTGTATTATAATTTATAAACCGCATTTTGACAATGTACCATAGTAAATAAAAACCCATTATTATAGTTCTGGTGTCAATAATTTTTGAAAGTGTGTTATTCGATCGGCGTGCGTTTTAGTTGGTTGCATTTGGAATATCAACAATATATTTTGTTTAAAATTGTTACAAACTGTTGAACACTGTAGTAGAGATGTAGATGAAATTTTGTTGCCGTTTATTTTGGAAATGCGTCTATTCGGCAAGGTAACCCGTTGAAACCGCAAAAAAAAAATGTCGAGAAAAATGCTCGTGTAATGTTCGGCCAAACGACGACTTTCGTTAGTATATAAATTATTTTTCGAAAACAACGCGAAATGGTATTATTGTTTTACCCCGAGTCGGCAACAAAACGTGAACAAAATGCGTCCGATGTTTATTTTATGGGCTCTTGACAAGTCGTCATAAGAGCTAACTGCAATGAGATTGTGGACTTGGAAATCAATTTCTTTGGTTTTGTTCGCGGTAATCATTCCGGCCAGCAACATCCAGTGGCTGTAAGTACATAATTTTTATCTTGCCATTAATACGATTTATGTATTATTTATATATGCGCGAAAAAAGCATCACGAAAACATTTAAATTTATTTTTTGTTATCGCCTCGTTATGTAATGTATTAATATAAACAAGGAATGTAGAAAAAACTGGTTGCGATTTCGTTTGTACAAAATTAATTTTTTCCCCCTAGGGCCTAGACGCATAGACGAAACTAGGTAGTCATTTTAGATTAAATCAATTTAGAACTATCTAAAATCAACAAACTAAAATTGTTTTTCAAAATTAATTTTGTACTTGGACAATGTAAATCCACCCCGTGGACTCTGAAATTAGACTTATAGAAATATTAAGAAAACTCCTCTAAGTTCATTTCAAGTAGGAATTCCGTAGGAGTAATAGTAGGTAAAAGTTCATTAGGTTGTGGTAACATAAAAATTGTTTTGTTTTTTATTAAAATATTGAACTTTAAAACATTTTTATATCAATATAAATTTAAATTGAATACTATTGATTGCTACTTTAAAATATTTAGCAGTTGCAATTGCATAATTAAGTTACCTTATTCATCCCAACTGAGTTTATTTCTCTAATGCTGGGTTGCGCAAAACTTTAATGTTTCCATAAACACTTATTAGAGCATTTTAGTCCCAACACAGTTTTTGGAGCCATTTAAGTTTAGTGCAATTATTTTAATAATTTTAGTACCTACTTAGTTATATTATACTAACTAGGTTGGCTGAAATATTATACTAATACTGAATAAATAGGTAGATTATTTTCAGGTAGATTATATTATTGTGTTTTTTATCTACTGTAACCGGATAAGAATCCTATAAAGTTTAATGTTCTCCATCGATCGAGCGGAATTTCCAACATTAATAAGTAATTTAAAAAGATCAGAGACAACATTTTATGTTAAATACATTTTTTCAGTTACAAAAACTATTAAAAATCTCGACGTAAAGTAATCTCATTTCACATCCGCCACGACAGCTAATCTTAATTTACACCAGTGGGGTTGATTTCAATCCATCATTCCTTCTATAATAAATAGCCCTTGTGGTTTTTAATCATATGTTGAAAACAATGTTTTTTTTACCACAAAACCTTGGCATTTGGATTTTAGCACAAGTAATAAATTAAATGTCAGGTATCATCGAAGGCAATCCATATCTTAATTCTTGAAAAAGAAGTTTACAGTAACGTTAAATTAATTTATTAATTCGGTTATTGCGTAGGTAGCTATAACAAAATACACACATAATTATAATTTATAATGTTGTCGAATTGAATGCGCGAAAAATACATTTTTTACATAATAGAGATTAATAATAAAGAGATTATATATTATATAGATTTATTATACTATAGAAGAAATATCATCCAGTTTTGACTAACACGTGTTAGCGACTATTTAAATTTTTTTTTATTCTCTATTTTGTTTTTATCTTATCGAAAACAATTATGAAGATATTTTGCACAAGACGTGTGCAATAGGCGGAAAACGTTGCACGTGCACCAAGGATACTTTAGTTTTGCTCACTTCGTTACCGCATGTGTCAAAGGACTTCGGCGGTATTAATCCATACATATATATGGTTTCTTTCGATAATATTATTATTCTGACAAGGCATGTATTGAACAAAATACGTTCGGTTGCATTTTTTCGACCTACGCAATTTATAGGCGTTAACATCGAATAATAAATTCCCTTTGATAATCGATCATGCATAAAGCATGCACGTTTAGTTGGGTTCAAAAACTTACTTTTAAAAAACTATAAGTTATAAAAATTGTCTCAAAATATTTTAAACATGAAAATAACCATTATTATCTCAACTTTGAAATAAAAAACAATCAGTAGGTATAGACAATAATCACTATAGACTGTAGAGCTCAACCTGCGCCGGCTGGAGTACCGATTATTTTCATCATTAACCTAATGCAAATTACTGAAGTATTTTTTGTTTTAATTATTACAGTATTTATTTTTTAATTCATTAATTTAAAAAAAACCTTGAATTTTGATACATTAGTTATATTTTGTGTGAACTTAAGTATAAAGGGAATTCCTGATTTAAAAAAAAAAATAAGAAGAAACTGAGGAGACCACAGCATGGTTCCTTTTGTTTCTGCGTCTACTTATAAATAAAAAAAATAATTTAAAACAAATACTAAGCTTGTTTTTAAAAATGTTTAAGTCACATAGAAGACAATCGAGTAAAACTAATAGCTTAAATGACGTTACTCGTTTTTAAAAGTTATATCTACATATAGTTATTAGTTATAAACTATAATTTATATTTTATATATACATATGAGGCACAATTACCAATTAGATATTAAAAAATTCAGTGAGAAATAATGCATTAGGTACTAATTTTATCTGCCATTTATTTTATGTGGGATGAATTAAAATAAATGTTTCGGGGACCTACGCATAATTTAATCTTTAAGTATTGCATTTAATCTCACTTTATAAATTCCTGTTTCGTAAAACAAACTGTCAAAATGGATAGTACCTACAGCAAGTTTTTACTTGCCACTCAGCTGAACTTGTTTTAAACATAAATAATTAATTCCATTAGAAAATCTAATTCAAATGTAATATTTTATTAGTATTTGTCTTCGTATTCCATTAGATTTAATGTATGGTAAATAGAATTATATAATGGTATAATGACTATGACACTCGCCACTCGGTCACGGGCGCTTCGTTTGCTGAGCAAGCTATTGTCCGGTGAAAATGAGCCGATATTCCCCTCTCCGGCGACGGAATGACGACTCGTCCCGGATAGCGAATCCGTCTAATACCTAGTGTATTAAGTTTGAAATATTTCCCTAGATAGTGAAATATTGGATTTGTATTAATTATTTTGTTATTTTATTTTAAGCTCGTCGTCAATTTAGGAGACAATTAAATAGCAGTATTATAATTTTTGAACGTGCAATCACCATCACACATAAAAGTACTTCAAATTTTACGTTCAATCAAGTGTAATATAAGTACACTATGTTTTTTTTCTTAATATCAAAATGTATAATGGTAAACACAGTGCCCAAATTCATTAAGTGTTTAGAAATGTCTTCTTCTTCTTAATGTTCCTCTTCTATCGAAGGTTAGAAATTATCAAGGCTATATGGTGTTTGTTCATATTAAAACTTCTGCATTTGTAACTTTGTCAACCCAAGATATGTCGAGAACCTATGGAAACCCCATATTTCAATTGCTTGAATTTTTAAAAAATCTGCTTTCTTCAGTGTCCAAACGTTGCAACTGAAACATTTATTAATTAATATGATAAGGAGCAGTGGGTAGATTATATGACTCCAGGTGGGGAGATAATAGGAAGTAGTACCTACCCCTTATTTTCCTGGGACCCCAATAGTTAGAAAGTAGGTACCCAAGTATGTACAATCGGCATGGTGGGATAGTGCTATTAGCTTCCCAACTTCCCGGTGCTACAAGTGTAAATCAGAATCAGACTCAGTTGAAAGTTTAGTTAAGACTCATTATAAAAAATTCCACTCAAGATTACTTCTCCACTCGAATCCATTAATAGCGAGCCAGCACACAGCCACTATTCTGGACAACCCCCCTCGCCGTCTTAAAAGACGTTGGTGTCGTGATCTTCTAAATTGCAATGCTACTGTTTGATTTCTAGCCGAAACCTGTCATAAGAGTCCTATCACTAGATAGCTTCCCCACTAATAGTCTCCCTGTCATTTATTTTCTTTGTTAGCATATTTGCCTATTGTGTATGTACAGATTGTAAATTTATTTAAAAATAAAAAGTTAATGATTTACATATTTTATTACAAGTAGGTAGGAAACCACAACTAAAAAAAACGTTACAAAACAATATTGTCTTTAACATATTTTAACTTAGGTATTTATGTATATATTTTATATATTATATATATATTTATATACATATGTTGGTCTATACCTAAGTGGTAGGAATTACACATAATAATTTATTATTCTACTTGAGGACCGCTATTTCCACTTATGTTTTACTCGATTAGATACCCATATTATTACGATTTGTCACTCAACTAGTAGTATATGTATATTATTACCAAAACAAACTCGTATCCTTTATATTATATGATTTGACTTGGCTAATAAAGTGATCACGACCAATAAATATCAAATCAATTAACTATTGACATTTAATTCAGGTTTTTCCTAAATATTATATAAACATCGACAATATGTCATCTATAATTTATACTATACATTTAAAATAGTGATAATTCTTTTTTTTCTTAATGTAATATTATAATTGTATCTAGAAACAAATTAAACCCATATTATGAATAAATTTGGCAAATTTTGTAGGTTAACAATAATTGCAATACTTTGATAAAAAAGTACGAGTATTAAATATACAGATTATTTGAACTGGATGTACAGATTATTTGCATGTCCAGGAAAATTAAATTTTATGGAATTAATCGGTTCGGCATCTGAGCGCCTCATATATCAGTCATCAGAAAACTGATCTGAAAAGTATTTTATTGTTGCAACAATTTAAAAACTTCACACCTAACACCTTCCTTTTCAAAATCGAAAAAAACACCCGAAAAATGTACATATTTTTCAACTTAAAATTATGGCGCGCTATAACTTACAATTAGTCGAATTAAGTTCAAATTTGTACAGAATATCAGTGGTGCTTCGGCATCGGAGACGATGTCTACCGACTTAGCATGTGGATTGTTTGTGCACTAGCCATTGGCGTGGCTAATGTTAGTGGCGTCAAATGATATTGCAAAAAAAATCTGTTTCTCGTTTGTGCAGTTGTTGTTGAGCGGTCGACGATGATCGTTTAGATTTTATAGCTCGACTCCCTTGCAGACATGGGTTTTCATGGAATAAATCCAGACTCTTGCAAACATTGTTATCGGCGCACGGCAAGGCGACAGCAGCGACCCAAAACGAAATTAAAAAAAAAAAAAAAATTGTGTTGCGGAGGCTGTAAAAACTCATCGAGGTAATAAAACCGTAGCGAACACGCGGTAGATAAAAACCTTAACTTGAAAAACCTTAACGCCGCCGCTATAATTTGTGGCCGGCCGTTAAAACGCGGCAAAATTATTTTGTGATCCTTTTTACTTTAAGACAACGATTGCGGCGACCAACCGGCTACATAACAATGTGTATCCTTACATTAAAGCGGCATATTACACCATAGAAAATGCTTTAAAGTCTTACCACAAATAAATTATATATGAATGTAAATAATATTGAGCATAATTACGATTTTAAAAGTAGCATTCAAAATGACTCGTACGAAAGAAAATAAAGACCAAAATTCATATTAAAATTTAACGACTGCAGACGGAAAAACAATTAAAATATTTTTTTATTTTGTATAATTACATTTTTTTAATTAGTTTGAAAAAGTTTTTACCTTTTATAATATATTATGTCAATTTTGTTTCAAGTTTTTGAAGATATATTTTTACAATATAGATAAAATAAAATAGGGTCTGGGTGGGTGCAGCTCCCCTATCAAGGAGCCTAGCGCCATTTTTTTTCAACTTCTCCCTGACCTAAAACCGTACGCCTCGCCACAGCAGAATATTCTTTACATAATATTAACAACTTACCTACGTTGACAAAACAAAAACTATCAAAAACCCCGTTTCTCAAAAGTCTGAAAATTAATCTAAACTCTGAAATGTAGATCTAGAGTGAGGCTATAACATTTTCTTAAAAATAGGTAGTCTATGTATGATTGGTCCATTACATTTTATTAAATCTAATAAATATGTAAAAATATTTTGTGCAATCCGGCATAAGTTATTTTTATTTAATCTTGTATAATGTATAAGAATAAGAAACCTAGGATATAATTCCCATTTCGAGGTCTTAAAGAAATATTATAATTCTATATTATGTTAATTCTGACTACTTGCTTAGAGCTTACAGGTGTATCTGACGTGCAATTACCTGAAGCGCGCATTAATGTTTTACTTATAACAAATTAATCATAAAAATAATAATAATTGTTCATAAAAACAATTTTTTTACTTGGTTACCTTCACAGAGAGCTGGCTTTTAATTATGTATTATGTGTGTATAAGATTTAAGAATAATAATGATAGTCTTTATCAAGACTCTCTAGTCTCTACCATACCGTATACCCTTAGATGCTGTAATATTATGATGATTTCCTGTTATACTGAATTTACTTCTTAATGCGTTGGCGGTTAGCATATAATAAAACTATTTTAATCGAAAATAAACCTCATCCAATTTCCAAGGAGACTTATATATCAACTTAAGAAAGCCTACTATACGAGCGAGCGTCTTTTTTTTTTATTAAGGCTTCAACAACATAGGTTATTAGCCTGAAATTAAGTCTTATGAACTAATTTCTCAGAACACCTAAAAAATCCCAAAAATGTTTGTCAACATTCAACTAATTTACATTTTTATAGTTATTTATATAATTGTCATTGTTGCATATCATCATAGGCACTAGCTATGGGTAGTTTTGGGCTTTCAAACCATCCCACTAGGCTTTTTTTACTTCACTACTGCCTTCTCCAAAGAGGAAGTACACATAACAATATATAAATATGTATTATTTTAGAACTCCAGCTTGACCTATTTCTAGCTATGCTACTGCATGGTTTAGGTACTGGTTTTGATACTGATTATTTAAAATATATTACAGGGGTATGCGTAGGGCGAATAGAATGAACTGGGATAACGCAAGCGTTTGTCGAACTTTACGTAGGAACTACGGTCTGGATTCACGTCAAACTCGCATTTGCAAAACATGGCGCCCTGTCATGCAACACATATCCCAAGCAGCAACATTGACGGTTGTCGTTTGTCAGGCAGTATTACAGAACAGACGATGGAACTGTTCATCCGTACGAGCTGCACCAAGATTAACACCAGAGCTAGTTAAAGGTTGGAAAACTGGTTTTCCTTATATTTTAAATAAATATTAAATATTAGGAATTTTGAATAGTTATACCTTCACATACCTAAGCATAACATAACTGATGAATTATTTTTTTTTCATTAGTTTATATTCTTAGAAATTATGAAAAGTTGAACATCTTGACAGTCGTTGTCTTTCCTCTTATTTACTGCTTTATGGTAATTTTTTTTCCACCACACCATGGGGGAGAGTATTTACATTACTTCCCCCTGGTAGGCATCATTTATTGAAAAAAAAAAATCAATACATCTATTAAATCTTTATGGTAATTAGCATACAGAGATACAACATTTTTTTCTCTAACAAAACGTGGATAGTTTTGCATAATTATTGTCCCTACTAGATAAATATCAAGAATTGAATGAAAAAAACTCACATTGATTAAAAAAAAAAAACGTGTACATTTATTATTGTTTTTAAAATATATACATTTTTTTTATTTTTCAGGTACTAAGGAACAGTCATTTGTGTACGCATTGAGTGCGGCAGCAATGACTTACACAATAACTAGAGATTGTGCAATGGGTAAAATATCAAATTGTGGGTGCGGTACGCATCCGGAAGCCACTGATGGAACATTTAAGTGGAGGGGTTGTGATGATAATATTCGGTGGGGTTTGAAATTTGCCAGACAATTCACTAAAAGCGACGATATGTTCATTAAGAAGTCAAACAACACTTATAGTGATACTGATTTATCATTAAACGCCAACGACGATATGGTTCTACGCGAGCAAAAAGCTTTAAATATAATCAACGAACATAATTATAAAATAGGCAGAAAAGTGAGTGACAAAAGCAACTTACAGTATAGTTTGTATTTTCAAGTGGTTTTATTTAGATGGTTATGTCAAGTGTGACGACCCATTGTAAGTGTCACGGAATGTCAGGGTCGTGTAATGTGAAGACATGTTGGAGAGGTTTGCCAAACAAGTTCATCGAAGTGGGTCTCAAGTTACTGAAACATTACAACAAGATGACAGTTCAAGTCAGCATGGCTCAAGTCACTCGATTAGGTTTGCCAGAAAATGTGGACAATTCATTAGTGTATGTCTCAGATTCTTCAGATTATTGTGATTATGATTTAAAAAGAGGAAGTTTTGGAACATTTGGCAGGTAGAATATATAAACTTAACTTATAAAAAAAGTTTTTTTTTTAAAAATAAATAATTATTTAGAAAATGTAACGCAACAGCAATTGGCTATGAAAATTGTTTTTCAATGTGCTGTGGTCGTGGATATACAACACAAATTATTGAACACACAGAACGATGCCAATGCAAATACCACTGGTGTTGTTATGTTAAATGTCAAAGTTGTAAGAATCTGGTCAATCATCACATTTGTAACTGATAAATTCTGAAATATTGTGAGCTATATATGTATTTATATGTATATAACATATTGGATAAGACAATTAAAAATAAATGTTTTAATTGAACAATAAAAATATTAAAATTCACTTATTTTAGCATTTATTTATATTATACCATATACTTTTAACAAAAACTATGTGGTAAAAAAACACTGGTGACAAAAATAAAGTATAATATAAATGATGTTGGAAATAATTTAGGTATGTTACCATACGCAACTGACAAAGAGATCGTTTGCACTTCACAATTTTCAAATTTTATTATTACAATATGTATTACAGCTCTGTATGCTTTTCGAGTTCTGAAAATAAAATGGCAAATTGCTTGTTAGTATTCTACACTAATACAAATAAAAGCACAAAAATAATAATAAAATTAGTCAATAAAGATTTAAGAATATATTAATTCTACATTGTTTCTACAGTCTACACACATTAATACATGGTATCTGTTTAACCTTAGAACTATTTGTTTATCAGCAAAGCTCTGGTAGAGAATTTATATGCAATGATGCATTACTTTAAGCCAAAATACTTTAGTATAAAGTAAAATTTAATTTCTAGTTTCCATTTGTAGAAACTTATTACTAAACACTACTAACTTAATATAAAATGCAAACTAAATTATTATATTCAAACAAAAGAAAAATTTATAAATTTTTATATATTACCAATTGACTGAACTTCTTCTTTAATAATCTCATCTTCATGTTCACTTTGTTTTATTTGTAATCTCTTGATTTCATTATCATAATCTTTCCACTCGCTAACAATTCTCATGGCTGCTGTCAGTTTGGCTTCTTTGGTCAATGGGTTATTACACTATAAAAAAAGATAAACGTTGCATTATAGATACTGATAACCATTCACACAAATCTAGTTTCTAATTTTTTTTATTTCTATATACGTTTGGTATTAGTGACTTACAAGATCAATGGTTTTAGCTGATTTTTTTGATGCCTCATCACACCACGTTTCACACCACAACCATTCTTGTGGTAAACTCTTAATAGATACTTGATGAATCATATTGTTTGGCAAATCCTACAATTCACAAATTAATGTTTAAGTACATTTTATTATACACTATTTTCACCACAGATACAAATGTTTGAAAATCAAATTAAATATTACCTGATCCAAATTTGATAAACTATTTGGATCTTGACTAAGAGCTTGATATTGGCCTCTCAGTCGATCTCCTGCAGCAACTTTTCTGAAGCGTTTCAAATCTACAACGTACAAAGCACTTATGTGGTAACGACGGCCTTGTAGATGTGTTTTCCAGTACCCTTGTTTCCAAAATCTATCATAAACAAGGTTGATACATTGAAGCTGTTTCGCAAATCGGATATTTACAATTTTATAAACATAAAATGTAAGTGTATACTAGGCGATGTTTACTTAAACTTACCTAAATCCGTCCATTTCTTTTCGACTCTCACAAAATGGTGTATACGCATATGGAGCACCTCCTAAATCTAAATTGACTAGTTCTTTCATATCTGCTCTAACCACTTGGTCAGCATCGACAAATATAATTTTTTTCACATCCAGTGGGAAAAGAACATCCAAAAATAATATTTTATAACCCCAAATAGTTCTTTGTTTTTCAGTTTGTTGGTGTAGCCAGCGGGGCCACTTGTACTCAACCAACTCGTATTGGAATTTGTATTCACTTGCCATCACGGGAAGGAAGTCCTATGCATAAAATATTTCAAAATTAATACAATTTTTCAAATGCTTACTGAAAAAAATTATAACATACTTTGAAAGTGGGGGACAAATAGTTTTTTAGGAACCAAAATTTAACTGGTGATTTAGTGTGCTTTAATACACTCAACATCATTATCCTAAGAAAACGTTCGTATAGATGGCCTGATGCAACGGAGAATATGTTAATTATTTCATCAGCTGATTTATCAGCAGAACCTGAACTAAAAGAACTATAAAATAAAAGATTTGTTTGTTAGTACATAGTTTTCATAGTTTGTTTTGTTAAAGTACACTTACCTGGTTATAGAATTCCATAGACCTTTGTTTTCATCATTGTCATCATCCAATACACTCAAACTCTGTTTGCCAGCTTTTTTTGCAACTTTTACTTTTAATATATGAGAACGGAATGAACTTATCAACACTTTAATATCTGTACTGTTGGGTGTCTGTTCAGACCCTTCATGAGAAACAATGTCATAAATATCGGCCGACAATCCTTGACGGAGTCTTAATGTCCAAGCTCCAGGATTTGCTTTCATTTGAAAATATCCCAAATTGGCCATCACTATTGTATCAACCATAACAGGATTGGTCTTAGTACCTAAAGTCATTTGAAGTCCTCGGGGAGGATTCATATTAACCGCATCATAACAATGGCCCTCAAGAAGAAGATATTCTAATTCATAACGGCTAAATTTATATAACAAAAGAAGAAAAAACACTGTAAAATTAATTACCTCGACGAAGTTTAATAAAAAAAAATTATTTTTAATCTTTCTTTCAATAGTTGAGCATTCCTTACCTATAAACTCCCATTTCGACATCTTCAAGGCGGATGTTATCAAGATCATAAGGCGATGCAACAGATTCTACTAACCAATTATCAGGAACATGAAGAATTTGAGTTAATAAAGGACTAGTGGGCATGTTAGTGAATTTTGCTATTGGGTTAGGAGCCAAGTGGCCTGATTTGTCAAAAACAACATCAGGCTCGAGCACAAAACGGTAAAAGCTAAAAAAAAAACATTTATTAAGTTAACAAAAAATAAAATAAAAATGAAGTATAAACAAAATAAAGCTTACCTTTTTAAAGGCATATCACTATTTTTATCAACACAATTTAAATATATATTTATATTCGTATTGAGTACTTCAGACAAAACAGAAATAATAGAACCAATCTTTTGTGCCCCTCTAGATACAGGATCAACAATAACATTAATTTCAAACACAGGTTCATTTTCGTTTTTAGCAGGCATTTTAATCACACTGTAAATGAAAAAATAGGATAATAAAACTTCATTATTTTCATTTATATTAGTGTTACCTATGTTTAGATGACACTTCAGGTATTTTATGTCTATTTTTCGTTTGTGGGCGACTGCTAATTAAAGCACTAGCTTTCATTAACATATCACTTGTCACATCAGCAACATCTGTAAATATAGCACACAAAATATAGATATGAAATGTGCATGATAGGATATCTTATTTTCTAACAACAAAACATTTACCAGATTCTTTAAGTATATCCAAAATTCTGTTAATGCTGCTCTTAAGAGTGTGTTGTTCTAGTAAAGAAAAATCGTCAGTGAGAAATTCTTCATCGTTATCAAAAGGTCCAAGAATACGTCCATTCGTAATAACACCACTCTGTCCTCTTTCAAACTTTAATGCATTAACAGCATAACTATTATAAATAGCTAAATCTGAATTTGATATATCAAATTGCAATTCATCCTACACAAATTAACCAGAAACAAGTAAGTACTATACATTATACATTATATTACACATGGTTAAAATAAAAATGTAATATGATAATTAACTTTTATATTTTATTTAGTTGGACTATATCATAATAAATAATATAATATATAAGTAAGAGAAAATTAATTTTTAAGTATGATTTTACATGCACATACAGTAGTTTACATTTATAATGTATATACAATTAACTTACTGGTAATGAGTTAAGAACCTCTACATGGTCTTTATTGGATACAATGGCATTTGTCAAGTGTTTAATTAAAATGTGCAATTTATCCTTATTCTTAAATGACTCAAAAATAATTTTATTAATTTTTATAATATGTTCATCATCACTTGATGGATTGGGAATAATACCAATACGAGATTCCGAACCAGATTTCTACAAAAGTATTTTAAGAAACAATTTTAATTAAAATAATATTACAAAAGTGAACTAATAAGATTTGTATTTATAATCTATAATAAATAATAAGTATACTCACTAAGTGTTCATAGACTGTTGTGATCAATTTAAAAGTAGAAATGCTAGAAAAGTCTCCAACAATCCAGTGGGTAATTGAATTAGTAACAGAGTTTTTAGTAAAACTTATATAGGAAATCAAATTAGATATTAAACCATGAGTGCCCGCTAATTGCAAAGTTTTACTAGAATCTGGGTTTAGAACACGGGAGTTCAACCTAAAATGTGAACACAAAAACACTAATTTTGAATAGGAATTAATAATATACCCTAAAATAAAAATTAACACCCTAGTTTTACACAAACCTGTGCGTTATTTAAGACTTTTTTAATATAAAAAAATATATTATTATTAAAAATCAATAAATAAAATTGTATTAAAAATAACTCACTATTTTCAAATAGTTATTTTTTATTTATTATTTGTTGTGTAAATAATAAACGTCCAGGTCTGAGTTTATGCTTACTAACTACTTTCTTTAATTAAAAATTAATTATTTACCTGGGCATCACATTAGGTTGAGACATTAACCAATCAGTGACACTATCTGCATCAGTTAATTCTCTTTTATAAACGGCTTTCTGTAAAATCTGAGTTTGAGCCACTAACTCAACCAAAACTGCTTCTTCAAAGTCTTCTTCAACTAGAGATTTCTCCTGAAGTGGAACACCATTTAATAATACTTGAGGCAATTTTCTAAATCCTATCCTTGCAATATATTCTTTTGAGAGCATACGAGCTGTATCATAATCAGTTCCTTCTCCAAAAACATCATCAACAACAGCTTTGGGATATACTTTTTTAAATTCGGTTAAAACATCTGACACAATAACATCTCTGTCCTCACTAATTGACGAGTAAACATTTGTTATGAAACTAAATGCAACTGATGGTTTTGAGGTTTGTTCAACAATATAGTTGTAAGCATTTAATAAAGCTACACTAGCGCTTGTTAAACCAATTGCAGGTTTCGAAGAAACACTGAATACAATGCCTATTCTCAGAGGGCTGAGATGTCCCAAAAATGAATCGGATAGTTTTAAAAGTGGCCAAGAACTTTTTGAAGCCGGGTCACAAACTATTACAAGATTATACAAGTTACGTCGAATACTTCGCAACATGCCTGGAAATGTAGGCCTGAGAAGATCATCCAATGAGGATGGCCATCTTTTATATGCAGCATCAGATTCCAAGTCGTTGACCCACTGAATAGCAGAATCTCTAATATCTACTGCATATGATTTTCCTTTAACACTACCTACGTCAAGAGCTAACATGGAAGATACTGCATTTTTGTCTTTTATACCTGAATAAAAGAAATGTTTGATAAATAGGCATGCATTGAATGAATGTTTTATCATAAATACCTATAGAATATAGTCCTTCCATTATTCGTAATTCTTGAGTAATAGATTCCAAAATAGTTGACATGTCTGTTACATCAACATCAAAGTACATGCCATTCAATAACATCACAGTGTCACTGGGTTGCAAATTTAAACCCATTGAGAAACTATCTTGATTTTTGGTAATCTCATCTCTCAATTCTTTGCTAACTTTAACATTTGCTAATGATCTAGCCTAAAAAAACAACAGTCAATTTATTAATTTTATTATCAAACATTACAAATTCGTAATTATTGATCTAGACCATTGGTCTGTATTTTGTCTTACTTGAGTTGGAAAATTTTGAGCAATATGAATAAAAGTCTGAATAGCATCTTGGGATGGTCCACTCATTATTCTTTGTGCCGCTTGCAAACTTAATTCTTGAAATTGCCAAGCTTTAAGAGGTGCTAATTCGCCACTCATTTCTGACAAATGTGTCCTAAATTTCAATAAATCTTGTTTCTTATCTGGATACAGCTCACTGAAAGTGTAAATAGTTTTTATTAAAATAACATTAGGAACCAGTTATTTTTGGTTTTGAAATACTTACATAAGACGCTTGATATCAAAACCTTCAATTTCAGAAGTATCTTCTTCCAATTCGTTAATATTTATACCATTTTTATCTTTAACAACACTATCATCTTCAGCTTTGTACTCAGTTGATTTCATATGTAGTTCTACACCATAACCAGATAACCGCACTTTTTGTTCACTTTTGTCCTAGACAAAATATTAATATTTAATAAGAACATTTAAAAATAATTGTTTATAATTATTTCTCTTATTTACCTTAACAAAATGGCGAAAAATATAATCAATAACACCGTTTTGGGCATATACCTTTAAAACTTTATGAAAGAGAGAAAATTCTGAAGTACCTAATTCACCATACAAAATTGCCACATTGTTCTTGTTTCCAGAGGAAGGATAATGATGATCAATGTGATATATTTCAGAATTTGATGTCGAACCCTCAGCCTGCAAATTAAAAATTGTTGTTTGAAATAAAACTTTTAAAAAATAAACTATCAAATTTGGTAGGACAGCACAAAAAGCTTAGACAATAAATATATTTTTTAACTATTAATGCATTACTTAAATTGTATTCAATTATCATATATACTAACTTCTATTTGGTTTACAATTGTTTTTAATTGTTCTAATGAGCATACAAGTTGACCATTAATATCTACAGCGGTAGAACATTCTATACCTCGATCTGCAGCCATTTGTGCATACATTTCAATACGAGGTGAATAAATATGCATTGACAAAGAAAATTTAAGTAGTCTTAACTTTGATTTTGATAATAGTAATTCAGCATTAGACAAAGCAGACTGATATTTAATTTCATCATTTTCTGTATCAAAATAAATAGTTAATTATGCACTTAGTAAAATAATAATTTATTACAAAAATAATAATATTTACCAAGTTCTTTTAAAACTGGATGAAGATCTGATATATTATCAACAAATGACCACAAAGAATGTTGACTATCTTCAGCCATGTACTCTGCCATTTCTAAAACGAGTGGTGTTAAACTCCATTTTGTATCTATCATTGTTGTAACAGTTTTTCCTTTTTTCGAAGATGCTTTCATTTCAGTTGTATATAAGTATAATACTATACCAAGTATAACTACCCAAAATATAGAACCTGAAAAAAAAATACAAAACAAAATATAAAAATACTGATAATATAATCACATAATTTTTACATCATCATCAAGTAGCTTAACAGGCCATAAAGGCCCAACGCTGCCATCATGAGATGGTTTCTTGACGAAAAAATGTTTACATATTTAACAATAATTCAAAATTTTAAATATATATATATATTGATAATCTATTGATTAGAGAAAAGTGAAAGTTATACAAGTTATACTGACCTCACACAATTAAATTGCAATGCATTATTTTTTAGTAAAGACAGTGGCGCTAAATTGTTAGTCAAAATTAAAATAATACTACATATATTTTATTTTTTACTTTGGTGTTTATCTACTTAAAAAAATACATAATATTTTTTATTTATTTCATTAGTAGAAAATAGTATTATTTTCTATAAAACTTACCATTTTGTTTATTTTTTTTGAATTTATACCGTGCTCGACGAGTAGGCTGCTGACGGCCATGGTTTTCTGTGTATAATAATAATTTAAATACAAATTATTAACTAAACATTTTTAAACGCCTAATTTATTATGCAAAAGTAAAAGAATATGGTATTGATCCTTACGATTTGGTACACAGTTATTCGTATTATACATTGTTGGAGTTTGTTAAAATTAACGTAGAACAACACTATATCTCCAAAAACTAAAAATTAAGTAAGAAATTCAAAAATTCGTGTTCATTGTTATTGTTTTTATTTTTATTTCCTAAAGCACAAATATAATTATTAATTATTTGATTAAATATTATTAACAAAACAACGAACACGCATAAGTAACATTAATAACTAATATTTAATAATTACTGTTATCTAATCTATTTTACCGTATGAAGTATATTACGTTCTATGCATGGAGTAATACCGATTACCGAATGATAACATAAACCTCAAGTGTTTCCATGTAGTTGAATGTGATTGGTCAAAAAGTAGCATTCTATAAATCAGGTGGAACCCTGTTCTCTCGACAGTGATGCACAAGCTTTATGAAATTATATTATGATTTTAGATTTAAAATTACTTTTCATATTATAATTTATAGTCTGTAGACTGTGAGTCAAGTGTCAAATGTCAACACTGAATTGAATAGTGAAAACTAGAGAGCCTACATACAAATTGTATAGGCTCTCTAGTGAAAACTTAACAAACATTAAAGCACATCACGCTTAAACTCTTGTCATCGGGTCATTCCGTTTAAGATAATAATTGTCGTCGACAAGAAATGAGAATTGAGATAAAATCTTTAGAAATCTGTAAACGATAAAACGCCTACCCTACCCTATCATTTGTTAGAGGGTGATGCGTGGTTAATTTTCTCTAAATTAATGCTTAGAGTCAGTCAAACCACAGACTATACTTCATATTATAGTCAGTTGTTCCATGATCTACATTTTGGCGTCATTACTGCCTACATGACATGAGCCATACAACCTAAATACCTACTTAAATATTTTTCATACCTACAAAAATAAAATATTCCTATTAAATTATGCATAAATGCACAAAATTAGCATCAATATTTATTCATATTCAGTTCTTCATGATTCAACATTAAAATTTTAATTTTTTCATCCAGGTTCATAAAAATATAAATAATCACATTTTTCAACGTGTATATGTTATGTACAACAATTATTGGCATTGCTAATACAATAATTATCATAAATATGATATTATTAATATAAATTAATAACGTTATTGATTTTCAATACTGAAAAGTGTATAATTTTTTTTTTGGTAAAGGGTATCTTATAATATTTATTTTATTTAACTATAAATGCTCCACAAGTTTTTCTCATGTTTTCTCTACATTAATATTAAATCTTTATTATTATAATTTTTTTTTACAGATATTAATTGTACAATAATTTCATTTCAATTAGATGAGTATGGAAGCAAAATTACATAATTAAAATACATTTTTGGATTCAAAATAACATGATAAAAGTTTAACCAATTAATAGGGGGCAAATTTGTTATCATTTTTTTCTCTTTTTTTAATTAAATGTTTTTTATTGTTAATGTTTCCTAACAATTCCTTAAGACCTGTCAATGTCCCTAAAGCACTGATACCATTAGGATTTGTTAATAATGTGGCCAAAGTTTCAGATGTTGATTTTGTATCAGTAGGTAAATTTGAAGGGCATTCTTCATCATAATCTAATGCTTCACTACCAGATGATTTATTATATTGATCAACACTGAAAAAAATAAAAAATTGTAACACATTTTTAGTTTTTACAACTTCAGTATATAATATAAACCTCAAATTGATTAATGTCTTTGCAACATTAACAGCATCAGATTGTCCACTAATAGTAATGGCTCTTTCCATTTTCCCAGATGCTTCATGTTCTTCAGTATTTGATATTCTTATCATAGCCCCACTTATTCTCCTAGAAATATGATATAAAAATATTATCTTATACTTATTTCAGTAAAGTTTTTTTTATGTATTCCAAGAACGTCATATAAGATTATGGGTCAAACACATCGAACAATATTTCAAACCTAATAAAAAATAAACACAATAAAAATTATTTTATATCAACTGATGTTACTGTATATTACAAAATGATTATTTCTTGATTGCAAGTAAAAAAAAAAAAAATCATGTAAAATGTATCCCTTGGCTGCTGGCAACCCTAAATTAACTATAATTATTATAAAGCTAACATATTTCTAGTATGGACTTTTTACTATAATTAACTATACAAAAATTTGATTGATTAGATTCAGGGAAATTACACATCCTATTAAATATTAATAAACCTACTATCTAAGTAAAATATTTAAATAATCCAGTACGTCTATAAACAACAGTCAACAAATGTTCTCAATCTTGTAGTCCTATCAGGATCTCTTTCATCACCTATTTAAGATATTATAGTTAACTTGGTCCTCACCAAGTTAGCTATAATCCCGGTCAATAATGCCACACGAATTTATTTATCACCTATTTAAAAAAAAAAAAATAGTAAATACCTAATTTCCGCAATTTTTGTTCCACCTTTGCCAATAATACAACCAATAATATCATTTGGTATAGCCATTTCATGAGTGATATGTTGTTGTGTATTTTTAGAACCAACTCCACCTCCTCGTAACTGACTACCAGCTAATGCAGCAAGCACTAAAATCATTAGACAATTAAATTAACTTTTTTTTTCAATTGACAATAATTATAATCTACAATACCTGAAGGATCTAATCCAGAACCAGCTATTAGGTTAGGTGCTATACTTGCTATTGTGTTTAAAGCCGAGCTCGTAGCAGATTGCTAAACATATTTAAACACATATTAGCTTTTAAGAATATAATCATCTACTAGCAAGGTTTAATCGAAAGGATGGAAAAGTTTTACTAAATGAAATATTTAAAAAAATATTATACATGTTAATATAATATAATATTAAGTATAATATATTATTATAGATGAATAACTAAAAAAAAAATAAGTAATTTTTGATAAAACTAGATATTTTTTTAAAAAAATGTTTATAATATTTTCTTCAAAAAATCTATCATCCATTTTCAATCAATCTAATGGGAATTAAATTATCAAAATATATTTACATCTCCTACAGCAGGAATAGCAAGAGATCCTTGAAGAGTATAGGCTTGACCTCCACATAACACTACAGGCCCTGGCTGCGTCACTATAGGTCTGTAGGCCACTGTTGGACCTCTTCCCGGAGTCTATAAATAATAAATTATAGTTATTTATGAAAAAATTTAGAATTATTGTACTTTATTGTATACCTCTAGCATAACAACACAAATTTGGTGAATGGCTTCAGTGATGGCTTCAGCAGTTCCACTAATACTTACTGTTCTTTCAGTTGAATTGGCTAATAAATCAGAAGCTACATTTACCATCGCTCCACTTGCTTCTCGAATTTCTCGAATTTTTACACCTCCTTTTCCAATTAATGAACCACATTGGGACGCAGGTACAATGAGCTTTATTGTTGTAGAATTATTTGGTGCCTTACGATTATTTTGTAAATGAATCAAATTATTCTATAAAACATATGTACTCAAATAATATTCTGTAAATATAATTTATTTGTTTGTATCATCTACAAATTAAATAGAACCTCAATTAGAAAAAAATAGAATAACTAATTATTGATTATTTAAGATATTCCTATTTATATTTAAAACAAGGAACTTAAAAAAGTAGATAAAGTTAAAAACATTTTATTAAAGAATATTTAATGGATAAAAATATGTAAATGCTTCGTAACATACCTGTTCCAAAATGTTTGTAATAAGTTTAAATGCCTTTTGTATGATACTTATATTACCAGTGACAGTCACGATACGTTCTGGAGTGGAACTATCAGTAATCGATATAGATGCTCCTGACTATTTAAAAATAATAATATTATAATTTTAGTAATAAAGTACAGCTTAAAAATACAGTATTTAAGTGAGTCCAAATTAGCTAATGCAAATATCATTCAAACTTTCATAAATATTAACTAATTGTTATTTTATACTTTATAGTATAATATTTTTTTTTACATCATTAAACTATATTTAAATTTGAATCCCAGTTTACATAATTCCATTATATTCTAAATTAGAAAATTACTTGGTTTCGAAGGTCTCGAACAACTTCTCCATACTCTCCAATTAAAGGAATGACTTCCTATAAAATATATTACAAAATTAAAAATAATTTAAAGACAGTTCAATTATTCACATTATTTAACATAAGACATCTACTTATCATCGTAAACTATAATAATGCATATGAAATTTTGCTAAAAAAAATTGTAATTAAAGGGCTTGAAACTAAATAAATCATAATTTCAAAAATAATTTATATAATCATTTACAATTCCTCCTTATAAGAACATGGGGGGAATAATTTAAAATTAAATGTAAAATGTATGTACTTATACATTTATATGAATGGGTGCTTGATTGTAATTTGTGTTTATACATATGTATGTATACAAAAATATACAATAAATTGCCTTTAATACTATAATGTTCACTGGTTAGACTATCTTAGAATATGGTTCGGTTATTTAGAACCCTCATACGGCGGAAAACTCTATAATGCTTGAGCGAATTCAACACAAATTTTTAAATTATTTAAGTTATGCTTTAAATATTGAGTGTCCTCCGCAAGTTTATACCCCAGTCCTTGAGCTCCTTGAATTGGATACATTAGCAAACCGTAGACATGCAAACAATCTTGGATTTTTAGTCAAACTACTGCATGGACAAATTGACTCACCTTATTTGCTTTCCAAAATTTCCTTCAAAGTTCCTCCCGCTACATAGTTCCTTTTCCCTTTTTTCCTCTTCCACTAATTATAGTTTAAATAAAACACTACGCCCCTGTATGTCATTAGCTAATTCCGACCCCTCTAACTTGTCGTATTTATTATAAATTATTGTAAATACCTTACATCTCTTTTTTTCTTTTTTTTTCTACCGTAGATATAGTGTTTAGTTTTATAACATTAATTGTTACTATTATTATTTTTTTTTGATATTCCATTATTTTATATGTAGTTGTATAAATTATCACTGTTTTTATGATGTTTTATAATCTTGCCCTCGAGGCGTATAAATATATAAATACCTTACATAATAATATTACCTTTCCCATTAAAATTCTAATGGTAAGAACAACTTCAGAATAATTGCCATCCGCAGGATCATAATCTACCCCATCTCGTGTAGCCATTATAATTACTAAAGGAACACACACACAATAAAATCTTAAATACTTCACAATAATTTCAATATTCCTAGTAAAACTATCTTACTTTGACCTTATCAATTTGTTTATTTAATTCGTTAATTTTTCAATAACTCAAGTTTTTAAAAAGTTTAACATCTTATTAAATAAATACTGGTGTAATTCGTTTCTTTTTAAAAAATATTGGCAGTTCTGAAATCATTAAGTATAAATAATTTGTAATTTTAATCTAATTTGTAAATTACTGAACTTACTAATTTGATGTTCTTATTAAAAAACTCATGTTGTTGTTTAATGTTTTTTAATTAAATCACAATTCACAACATCATTATCACCGTTAACTAATCATTAAAAACGTATTCTTATCATTTTAGGGTCTTGTCAGTTATAGTGCAGTGGTACCATTAATAAGATTAAAACAACGTATGATACTGAAAAAAACGCTTAAAAACATTAAAATAAGCAAAAAAAGTAATTTCCAAAATGGTAACCCGCTTTCTAACTCCCAAAAATAAAAGGTGCCATTAAAAATTTAAGTTTGCCTCTATTTTATATTATAAAATACTTGATATTTATGCCTATGCTGAGTATGTTTGTCTACAAAATAGAGACTACAATAACTAAATGACCATTAACAAAAACATAGAATGAAGATGAATTGAATGGAAAATCTTTAATTTTAAACAAAATGGATCTCAATTCAAATAAATAAAAAATGTTTAATTTTAAACGAATAAAACATATCTGTGGAAAACAACATTTGATATATCGAAAATCAATAGTTCGTTTTCAATAATGCATTATTATATAGTGTGAAATATTAAACATGGATATGATTTTTGAGCTGGGGTCTATTTATCAAATCTAAAAACATATCCATGTTTCAACGTTTTTCTGTACAGCAGTCAGCAGAGAAAATGTACGTTTTTTTTTAGATGGCCTTTGTCGCTATTGCCACCGATATTTATTTTTAAATTTAATTTTTTCAAAAATAAAAATATTTATAGTATTATTATAATATTTATAATCAATGGTATTATATACTAATAGTTACACTTGTTCACCCAATTTCCGACCACGTATTACCTAATAAAATGCTTTAATTGTGTACAGTAGTTGATCACGATTCGCCAATAAATATAAATATTGTATATTGTGTAGTAGCAAAATTTAATGTACAATTTTTTTTTACCCTTAACAAAGATTAGTTATTTGTTGTAACTTATAAAAGTTAATTTTAATATCATAGAGAAATTAAAAAAATAATAATATTGTTCGCATAAAAAAAAAAATTGTAAAAACATAAAAAGTTTGGTGCGACCGTGACAGGACTCGAACCTGCAATCTTCGGATCCGAAGTCCGACGCCTTATCCATTAGGCCACACGGTCTACATGTAGTAATAGTGGAAATAACGTTATTTAAGCTTCTTTCATAAATCGCATACCGTATATGGTAGCTCATAAAAAATATTTTAATAAATTATTCTTAATTAATGTAAGCTATGTTTACTAGTAGTGTTTAGAAAATGGAAGTCAATTATTATAATAGGGGTTTTGGTGCGATACAAGTCATGTCCTGGGGTATTTTACGTATTTGTTTTTATTTATATTATATCCATTCACTCAAAATTATAAAGTACTTATTAGTTACACATTTACAAATAACAATATTTTAAATAATTGTATTTCGTAATTTATGTTTATTATATTTGTTTCCAAAATTGAGCTCTTTAATTAAGAGGGCGTCGCACCGGTGATTTTCAGTGGTAAAAACATGTTTAAACAGACTGAAAATAACTCGCTTAATTTTGGTTTTAGAGTAAAAGCACCCATTATAAAATTAAAAGAGAACAATATTCCGGAGGGCAAGACTATGCGTTTTTTTAAAAAAAAAATCATTTATTGAAAAGTTACAGTAATTTAAAAATGTTATTAAATAGTCGTTATTTCTAAACTATGTATTGAGCGCTATACTTAGAATAATGAAAAAAATGCATCGTCTTGCCCACCGAAATATTGTTATCTTTAAATTTTATAATGGATGACTTTACTCTAAATCCAAAATTAAGCGAGTTATTTTCAGTCTGCTTAAACAAGTAGAGATGAAAAAACAATTTTTAAATCGCTTTCAAGGGTGCTGTGATAGTTCAAAAAATAAATTAACTACCAAAATAGAGTCTTAGTTATTGAACTAATAATTACACATCACAGTTTAACCTTTAAATTAAGATTTTGTAAAAAATTGCCTACACTTTATTCCTTAAAAATGGGCGGTGCGACGCCCTCTTAATTGAAGATATTTAGTTGAGTAGGTATTGCAAAAATATTGTACCTACAATAGGCAATAATAAATGTAAATAAAGTATCTTGTAAAAACAAATTTGATTACGAATGCGTTTTGAAAGACTATTATTTATTAGTAATTAAAATTGGACGTACAGACAATAAATTACCATAACTTATTCTATTTTATACCATTTAGTCGATAGAGCGTCAAAACTTATTAGCAGTCACATCTTGCCTCTACTTGAATAAGAGGTACCACGGACTGCACGGCATATAGATACATATACCAGTAAATGGCACCTAATATTTACTTTTTTTAATGCTATTAATCTAAAAAAATGCTAATAGTAAACAGATAAAACTGTCAGATCAACTATAATGTCAGTCAGGGGAAATAGGACTGAGGACAAGTGGTCTAAGGCGGCATGTATTGAGGGAGCGCCAATTTTACAAAAAAATACGATGAAGCGCCAAGGGCTGGAGTGGCTGGAATAAACGGCTGCCCTAGCGCTCCTAGGCTAATTATAAATTGTTTAGTACCCATAGAAAATATATTAAAGTACCTACCTACTGTTGTCGGCAATGCCAATATTATAGTCGAGTGAAAAGTATTTTAGTAACTAATCGTGTGCGAACATACCAATATTGTTACGTAGTTTTAATGCATAAAAGAAAAAAATAATTTTGTTCTAATTTTCTGGTCATCGCCAGTCTTTTTAATAACCGAATATATGTTTAAAACTCCGGTCTGAACACGTTTTTTTAGTCGATTGCCGTGAAACCGAAACGGCGATGTACCAAAACTGTATGAACACTTGTGTAACTTAAAAGTTTCTAATGAGTAAAGTGTATAGTAGTAGTTAGTACATCACTCGTCATTCGACTAAAATCCTAACGTAGGTTTTAAAACTAGGCTTTATTCCAGTATTTTGTAAGGCTACAGACCCATACTCTTAGTCCTATGACCGGCATTGGATAAAAACCCTATTTTTTATACCTTTTACCGAAAAAGTATAACATCTTGGCAATTATTAAAATTAATACAAATAACAATTCTTGGATAAAAACAATTTAACTGTACAATAATTTTCGGATCGACTGCCTAAATTAATATTACCTTAGCGAAGTATTGGGTTAACTCCATCGTACGACACCCAATTACACCCCCTACAACAGCTATATTGTAAATTATTTTAATTAATACGAATTAAAAATTACGATTTACGATTTCTAATTATCATTAAACCAAAGAATTGTTTTAATACGTTCCATGTAAAAAAAATAAATATTTATTCAAATTTTAGATACCTATACATAATATTTATACTTACCTAAAACAATAGACTTATTAAAACAATTCTGTGATTTAATTATGCAGACGTATGATTATTGTAACTTGAAGATTTGTAAGATAAATATAATTTAACACAATTATATAGTACATTATGACATGTCATAATGTACTATAACAAAATTCAGCATTTTCGATTGCTATATTTTAACACCCCGTTAAATGTGGTAGTTTTTGACTATAGTTACATGGCGACCGTGTGGCCTAATGGATAAGGCGTCGGACTTCGAATCCGAAGATTGCAGGTTCGAGTCCTGTCACGGTCGGTAAAATTTTATTTTTTTCGATCTATTTATTATTATTATAATTTTAGTAATTAGTTACTAGTATTTGCATAAATATGATTATAATTCAACTTTTTATTATTCTATAATTATTGTATGGTGTATGATGTGTAATAAATTAATTTCAAGATTTTTTGTAACTAATAGTACCTAAAAATATTATATATAAATAACAATTGAGTAAATATATAATTTTAATTTACTTATTGACATAAGGGATTGCTTATTAATATTTAATATTAAACTTTTAAGAGAAACTCGTTGTACGTCATACTCGACAAGGTTGTTTATTAAAACACTTATCGACATTAGACAAGTACGTTAGACATTGAGGACTAGGATGTAGCGAAAAAAATATTTTTCAAATTGTTTTCACGATACCTTACCAAAGTATCTTGGTGTATAATATAGCTTATTTAAAGTACAATATTTAACATTATTATATTTCTTAGGCGTTCACGTTTCAAACATAATCGAAAATGTTCGGTGTACTGAAAATTAAGTAGATATTTTCTACAATAACTGTAGGTAACTACTATGGACTTTGTGGACAATTTAAAACTAAGCATGATTGCGCATCATTTAGCGGATAACGCTAACGTGATTCTAATACCTACGAACGCCATAGACTATAGGGAGTTTTTGCTTAACGTAAAATTATGTACGTATCGGTTAGCGGAAAACGCTACGTTATTAAACCGATATTAGCGTAATTAATAAATAACATTGCTAATAAGTTTTCGCAAACGGGATTTGCGGTATCAGTAGAGAACGCTATTGTACTTATTAATTATTATTAACTCCTACACTCATATTGAAAAAAAAAAACAGTTAGCGTTAGTTGCTAACCGATAGTGTACATCATTTTACGTTATGCGAACACTCCCTGTTGTTACTTAATACGTACACTAACATTGGAAAAATAACGTTGACGCTATCCACTTATCGATACTGTAGATACATCCCTAGTTTTACGTTAAGCAAAACTTCCTAGTAATTACTCTAGTGATGTAATTTGCGTATTTTAAGTACTTGTAATTCATCAAAATTATTAATTTTGTCAACAAATATGACTGTACCCTATATTGTGTTATTAATTATAATGTCATGACTACATAACTCGACATTTTCGCTTACCATATTTTACACCCCGTTAAATGTGGTAGTTTTTGACTGATATTACACGGCGACCGTGTGGCCTAATGGATAAGGCGTCGGACTTCGAATCCGAAGATTGCAGGTTCGAGTCCTGTCACGGTCGGTAAAATTTTGCGTTATGCAAAAACTGCCTATAAAATACATTGAAACTACTTTAAATACCGATAACTTACTATTAGGGTTTAAAATTAGAAAAATCAAATGAGCCGAATAATCCCATCATTGTGCGTTACCGGGTATAAGCGATAAATTTTTATGGTGCAGTTTATCAGTTAAAATGTTAAAGACACAAATAACACTATAACTATTATTATATTATTTTATTTAGGCTATTAATTTCTATCTATTTATTTTTATAAATTTCGGTAATTATCGTAAATGTCATAACAACGGTCTAATTTTACTAAAATTTTAGTTTACTTATACTTATGGATTATGATTAGAACTTAGCAGTATTATTTCGATCTACCGAAAATACAATTTTGAAGATTATTACCACGTTTATATGCAATCGTTTATGCGCACTTACATAACACGCATTAATTAAATTAAATTAATGCGCATTAGTGTACACTGTACGAGTTTATTATGTATACGGGGTGTATTTCAAATATTAGGATTATGATTTATGTGTTTTTTAATACCAGATTAGAATTCATAGATTTGATAAAAGAGAGGCAAGACATTTTTATAAATCCAATAACTTCTTAGTTGTGCTTTAAAGACAAAACTTATTAAATGTTTTATTTTCTAAGAATTGTCAATGTTATAAATACATACATAAACTAATATAAGTATAATTTACAATTTAGTGCAATTTTTGTAGTAAATTTATTTGAGTTCTGTCAGAATGTAGGGTGATTCCAGAGTCTGATAATTCGACATCTGTAAAAAAAATTCACATTTATAAATAAATATTAATTAAAATCAAATTTTAAAATATTATAATGTCTGCATTACAATTAATTTAAATCTATAATTTAGTGAATTGTGATAACATTAAGTGCTGAAAAATCACAATTTTATCAATTTAAAGATAATTTGTTAAATCATTATATTTTATTTATACCTTTTTGTTTTACATTTTTAATTACAGTAGTAATATTTGTGAACATATTCTGTGAAGGATATTACAGAAACACTTCAAAACCTACGCGTAAATTATTAGTTAGTTTTAATTTTATATAGCGATTAATTAATTAATTTTGTGTATGTATAAAATCCATATTTAGGGATAGTGCCTGTTATTTAAAACGTTGACCTAAACACTATAATTTACATTTCAAATATTTTAAATTAATAAATTCGGTTGAACTTTATATTTATAATAAATAATAATAATCGATTTATTGTCATCATACTGGTACTAAAGTGACGGTATCTCTGCTCACAACTTGAATGCTGTTCTATTAATTCAGTAGACTCTAACTGCTTATACTTTGGTCGTTTCATTGGGTCATTTCGATTTACATTTTGCTGAAACATAATTCAATTTTGGTATTTATAGGCAGCTTCAGATGTAATTTTTAAAAAAATCTCCAATATTTTAAATTTGTACCTATAAGTTATAAGTTATAATCTACCTTTAAATAATTTACTACTTATTTACTTTACTTCTAATTGTTATGAGACAAACATAATATACTTCTATATTTAATCCGAAGCTGCCTTTTTAATATTATATAAATATTTATGTTTAGTGTTTACTTTACTTGAGTGTCGGAAACTTCTGTAACAATTTGATGACGTTTGATTAAAATTGAACCAAAGACAAAGCAAGCAAGGAAGGATACAAATATTGCAAAAAACATCGCAATAGGTTTTCCCATGTCGTTGACCTCTTAAATTGCAACGTTTATTTATTATTAATCATAACACGAGTGATTTTTATTTTAAAACCACTGTGAGCTATTTGCATAATTACCTTTATCTCGCGGCTGCACTATTCGCAAAGGCTGTTCTGGTACATTCAATCTAGATCTATGTAAATCGTATAAAATTAATGATCTGTCACTTAATTTTTTTGCTAATATCTGTATTGGTTCGTCAGTTGTAATATTTGTAGTCTGTATTAAATGTAAGGTAATATACACCGGTTCATCTTGAATTTAAAAAACATAATACGTGATAAGGTAAAAAAAAATAACATAAATACATTTTGTATGAGATTAATACTTAATATTATTTTCAGTCCTTTCATAATTGCAGAAAGCGATTCTATTTTTTCTGTTAATTGTTGGCTCAACGAGTTTTCCAACGTTTCAAGATTTTGATCATACAAATCAGCTGAATTACCGGTTATACTGAAACAAAAATATATTTGTGTATGACATACCATATTTTTACTTTTGAAGTAATTAAGACTAAACGATTTGTCCGTTTGGATTTAGATAATTTGACTTATTATATTTTGTAAATAAATGCTCACATATATTATTTTTTAATTTAATTGATTTTTTATCATAAACAGTACCATGATAAATTGTTATAATTACCTAGAAATATACATTTATTTTTTAATTTAAATTTGTATATTAAACAGAAAAATAAAATAGAACATACAAATTACATGTTTGTTGTAAAAATAAGACAATAATAATTGTACAAGCTGTATCGATTAATGTACAACTATACGCTATGATATTTAGGAGGTAATTTTAACATGAAATTAGTATTTTTACTCGGGAATACGATTTAATAACGCGTCACGTAGGGTTTGGATCAGTAGCAATTATAATGACTGATTTGAGTATCCTTAGTATGTAAAAAATAAAAATGTTAACTCTCCCTAACATTTTTACCCTACAATCGATTTTTATTATTAGTATTATTTATTCTATGGTTTTTACGGACAATAAAAAAAAATCTTAGATTTAAATTCAAACTAAAAAAAATTATATTATTTTACAATTTTCATTAATGTTCGTGTTAAAATAGTTTGTTTTATGTTATTAAAAACATACCTAAAAGCGACGTAAACGTCATTCAAAGATCGTTGAGATAATATTTTTGAACTGTTATTCAGTTGATTTTTTTGCTTATCATATACAATTGAGTTTTGTGCAGTTTCCGATGCAAAACTGTCCAAAGGAATTTGATAATCTGCTGAAAATATTCTGAAAACACGATTGGCTAGAATAAATGTACATTTATCATATATTTTTATCAGTAAAAAAACGTATTAAAACATAAAAACATTAAAAAACGTAGTAAGTAAATTTTTAAAGCAATTTTTAATGAAGTGCACAATATTATGTAGATTATTTGAATTGTTAAAAATAATAACTAAACTAACCCGTAAAATTTAAATACAGGGCATTCACATTTGACATAATTTGAAAGTTCTTTGTTTTCTATTCCCAAAAATTTACAACTTTCGTTTGACCAGCCACGCGTGTCATGCCAATATCTACACTACAAAGAACAATATTCATGGTAAGAGATAACTTCAAAATGTATAGATACCCAAAAATAATTTATTAAAATTATACTTCATAAATATTTTCTGATTTTGATTCCAGCGGAATTTCAATAACGTTTAATGAACTTGAAAATTCATTCGCTTCTTCACTAGTCAAAAGTTCTTTCATGTTGTTTATTTTTAAAACTCGATAGCCATATATACTACTATGCCTAAAATATTGAATTATGAATTAGTTTTTTTGTTTACTATAACAATTACTTTAACTTAAAACTATCAAGATCATTAATTAAATGTAATCCTGTTTGTATTCATAATTATTATCATAAGATGTTAAAAGTTAAATATTATATTTCTTAAAATTTTCCTAAAATTTGTATTTAACGAAGATAATACTTATATCATTAAAATATAGGTAAAAAATTGGTAAAACGTATTAAAAAATAAATGAGTGATTATGAACAATATATTTTTTACCTTTTGAGTTTTACTCCTTTACTTCCATATACTTGAGTGAAGAGGTCATCGTAAAAATGAATACCAACGATGCAAAATTGAGATTTAGTACTTAAAACTTCTTGAAAAAAACTGTCATTATACATAACCTGAAGGTTATAATATAAATTATAGTAGAAATAATTACGGTAAATTGTATAATTATTAATAATAATAATACTCACCGTATTTACCTATTTAACTATTATTTCTTATGTAATAGACAATGAGAAATTATCTATTTAGTATTACATTTACTAATACAGGGTGGGCCAGAGAAACGGAAAAATTTGAAAGTCTTAGTGGCAGCTCTGAGGAGCTTGTAGAAAGACGAAAGTGTTATTGTTATGTTCACAGGTATTTCACATTTAGTAATCATTTATCATTGATCAGTGGGTCGGTTCACAACGCGAATTTACCTTGAAGGCATATTACAAAAATGGTGATAGTCTGACTGCCGCTAGCAGGAAATTTCGTCGTCAATACAACTTGGGACGTCATGGTCGTGTTCCATCATGCAACGCAATCAAGACTTGGGTTGAGAATTTTGAGGAGACGAGTTCAGCTCTCAAAAAGAAACCACTAAGAGCTCAGCATACTCAACTGACCCCTCAGAATATTGAAGCAGTTCGGACGTCGTTTGAAAAGATCCCACGACGAAAACAAGCAGAAATTTATGGAAAAATTAATGGCAACCCCCACTTTTATTGACAGCCTGTAGATGGAGGCTCATAAACCGACGTTGTGCATTGTGACTCATTAATCAATGATTACTAAATGACAGGTACCTGTGAACATAACAATAATATTATCGCCTTTCTAAAAGCTCCTCAGGGCTGCCACTAAAACTTTCAAATTTTTCCGTTTCTCTCTGCCCACTCTGTATATATTGTTGTAAAATGTAAATAGCAGAAAGGATAGGGATTGTTTATCAAAATATTGGCGTAGCTATTAACTTTTTTTTTTAACTCGGTGGAAATTCAAAAGTTTTAAACTTTTGAGGGTATCTCCATGCCCCTCTTCTATTTCTGTTCTAACTTTAAATTTTTTCTTAAATTTTTAAACTAAACATTTATAAAAAAAATTTACTTTTGTTTTTTGTTTAATGCATTTTTTGTATAAATCTGAACTACATGTAGGAATTTCCACGTATGAATCTTGTGTCCTTAAACTGTTATCATTTTGCACACTAAAACTTCCAACCAAAGAACCTATATGAAATATATGAATTTTTATACAGAAGTAGTTGAGTAAATAATATTCAGATGGAGCTTACCGACATACATTTCTTCTCGTTCGTCTAATGCAAGACAAATTTGTTTACTGTATTTGTTAATATTGTCGAGTATTTTTTTCTTTTCACGCAATTCGTCAGATTCGTTGTCATAATTCAATATAGCCGTTTCTGACGCCCGTAATAACAATTCTACCTAATATAATTTATAAAATAGATCAATTAAAGTTTTTTTTTTTCATATTATGTAAGTATTTCTACCTACAATTTTTGAATTTATTTCCGTGTTTGAGTAAATGAGTTGGTCAATTGAGTTAAAATTTCGAATAATATATTTAATATCAGTAATGATGTTTAATGATGTCGGTAGATTATCAGCTGCTAAAAATACATAAATATTACACATGTAACATACAAATAGTGGCTAATTCATTTACTTGTCAAGATTGTGTAAATAGTATCTCTAAGTAATAATAATGATTGCAATACTATATTATTGAATTTAAATAATGTAGGTAGCGTTCGTGTAAATGACTCCATGTACGTTAAACTGATTGGAAGGTATTCAGTGCGATGAGACAAACTAAATGAAATAACATATTAACATAGAAAAATTAAAAAACTTACTACAATTAGATATTTAAATATTGTTGAAGTTAACAACTTTTTGTTCATTGTTACTTTTAGTTTTCGGGATCGGTCACCCTAGTACTCAACCTAAAATAAACTTAAGACGACTAAGATATCTTCCGCATACACACTGATTATCCTCACACCACTTGTTATCTTGTTTGGTGTTCCTTTATCTTTCTATCGTCTACAATCTTCATCCATTGACATTGTCATTATCGTCCTTACTGCTTCTTCTTTCGTGCATCGCATAACATGCCCAAACCCCTTCATCTATTATTTTTTATAATTCTTCTTATTCTTTATTTTATCCATTAGTATAGTTCCATTGTTTTTAGCTACTCCACTCTTATCATATCTGTAATATACATTTCCCGATCCAATTTTTCAACCCTAATGAAGTACTACGAACCGGCCTTTAAACTGTTTTTAAACCACTTTTTTAGTTTTAAAACTAAAGCAGTCAAACTCTTAGTTTTAAAATATAACCTTTTGATTAAATTATCGTTTATGAATTCTTCTATGACATCACTTATTTTTTCTGTAAATTGTTGGTATTTACTATGCTCATATAATCTCAGCGTTCCCGTTATAGAAAAAAGGTAAGCTTCTGATTCACCAACCATTTGCAACTCTAACAAACTTTTGAACTTCGACGAGTATTTTCTGTAATTAACATAATTTTAAACTTGTTAACTTATGTTTAAATATGAATAAAGATATTAATATCTTTATATAAATATAAAGATTATTTACGAAGAATTATTTAAGAATTCCAAATAATTTATCTACATAATATTGGTTAAAATATGTAAGTTTGTACAATACAATTTTTAATTTAAATATTTACATGGTGTATAGTAACACTTATATTTACAAATTGGCTTTGCCGACGTTTCGGAAGTCTTTAAAGTTTAATCTTCCATCCTCTCCAGGCTGTGTTGCGGGCTAGTTAGTTATTGTTCGCACCGCTACTACCTCTAGTCCCTAAACTGAAGCCACAGTCTTTTTTTCTGGTAGTCATAGTTAATATAATTATGCCGATACGTTTTCTACCCCCACTATTCTTTACTTGTTGCTGCTTTTTTATTTGTTGTTCACAGCCGCTCTTTCTACTGCTGCCGCCGGCTTCTCCTGTCTCGTCTTTCTTCCCACTCCCATGGCCCATTACGCAATTATAATAGGAAAAATGCCCACTAACCTTTATCAGAGAAGATGGATGAAAACTGAGTAAGACGTAGAAACTAGTATTAAGCCAATTAAGAAGAGGTCCAGAGAAAAACAATCGTGGTAAATATTGTGAGAAGTGATATGAAGTCCATGAAAAAGGAGAAAGATGTGGGATCATGGGAGGAAAAATTGGAGGGATAAGGAAGAGAGTCTATGGAGAAAGGGAGAAACGACGGGGCAGAAGGCAGCGGTAGAACCAGCGCCAGTAAACATCAAACAAAAAGGCGGTCGGAATAAGAGATTGGTGGGGGTTGTATACGCATCGGCAAAATATATAAACTACAATCGCTCTAGTCTACAGGCTGCAGTGGAGCGAACACCACGTTACTAGCACGCAACACAGCCCTGGAGATAGAAAGGCTTCCGAAACATTGACAAAGTCAATTATGTGTAGATGTAAATATTTCAAATAAACCATACACAAACTTCAACCAATTTAAAACTGTTTTTGTTTGTAATTATAATTAAGATTAAATACTATTACAGATGAATGACTTACGTCAAGTCTGAATTAGAGATTTGAGTTGGTTGATAAATAATGACATCTGGACCTTCAGTGATACTACAACTCTTATACATGTTACACGCTCTTAATACTGTCTTTATCCGAGTAGTAGACGAGTTGACTGTTATAAAATATCAGCTTAATTATAAATTGGTTGTATGTTTAATCTATGATAGACTGTATATTATTTTACTTTGTTAAACATTAAGAATTACTGACCTGACGGAAGAATATATTCCGTTTTTAACCAATAAGAAGACGAATAAAAATATATCGGTCTAGATAACAATGATGGGACATAATATCCAAAACTATATTGTATGGGATGACTTGACTTAGTGTCATAAGCAGGAATGGTTTGAAATCTGAATACTGTTGTGAGTCCAATACCCTCTATCGGTTCCACCTGGTTAATTATAAGTTTATAATAACGTGTTAAAAGAGTTCAGTAAAATACACTACACGTGTATACTGGTTTTCAGGTATACTTACTTTTAATTCGGAAATCATTGGAGAAGCAATGATTGAAATCGGTATTATACCAAAAATTGGATGTTTCAATGAATCACAGAGTATACTTAACTTAATTAGGTAATTCGTATTATACTTAACATTATTGGGTAAAGTCATGGTTAAACGCACATTACGCGAAAATGTTTTATTTCGGCTTGGCGTAAACTCTTCTAGAATTTTAACTTTCCCTCCCTAAAATAAGTATATTCAGACAATTCAGTGATGATTACCATTTTACTAAAGTAGTAAAATATAAATAATTATATCGATTTGAAACTGTATCATAATTTTTGCTAAATTAAAATAAAATAATTTACGAAAGTTTAAAAATTCGACTGAAACTTAACTATTTAGAACTCGTATGTACATATTTGAATAATGTGATACTAAATTAAAATGACATATATTTTTTAATAATTATTATGACATTTTGTTTACCAATTGGCAATTACCATTTGTTTAGACGTTAAATAGGTATAGCCAGTGTCTGCTGAAGTGCTCCAAGTAGCTAGACAGCCTGATATCAAGTAAGAAACCGTTGCAGCAATTGAAAAACTTTTTCCAGCCGAAAAAGGAACACTTGGGTTGAAGTTTTTATTTGGCCAATAGAACGATATATGTGGACCAGATTCATAAGACACGACCAACACTGAAACCGCTGAATCTATTGGAACTCCAGATAGTGATATTTGAACAACGACATAATATCTAAATTATATAGTTAGTAGTAAATATAATAGTCAATACAATAATTTAATTAAAATGTTATTTGTTACGTTATTTGTTTTTTAGTAAACCTTTTAGCTATCTTATAACAACTGTTTGCAATATAATTTAAATTTTCTAAATCTGTTTAATTTAAGTTTTTTTATGATGAACTGATTTAGTTACAGATTTTTAATTCTTACAATTATGGAATCATCTAAATATTCGCATTTAATGTACAATGTAGATGACCTACCTTCCAGGCTGCAATGTAACTTCACGAATTGTGAGTTCTGAAGAACCTGTTTGATCAAAGGCTGCTTTTAGTTCAGGATAGTTACCAACCATCAAGCAATCGTCACCCTTAATTGTCTTGCACAACCATTTATACTGTTATAAATACATACAATTTTTTATAGAGAGCATTATTACTTTTACATTTAATATTTATAAAATAAAATAAATTGTAATTTTCATATTGAATTTGGGTTATTTGAATAAGATTAGGTTAAGTAGAGAGCGTTTAAGAAGAAATATTATAAGATGCAGGTATGGTAATCGAGCGGATTCCTCCAGTAGATATAAAAGTAAAGGCACGCAAGATACAGTGTAACTTTCGGAAGAATAAACAGATAAAGTAGATAATATCCGGAAAATTAGCCAGGCCACGGTGTCTGAGAATTGACAAGTAGGCGAACAAGTCTTCGGTGAGCCCTTAGATAAGGCTCATTTATTACGTTTATTGATTTTTCAAGGCGAATAATTGAATTTATAACTTACATAAGTGTTATAAAATAAGGTGTACATTTAGGGTTCAACGCCGCTATAACGGGTGTCGGGGTGTTATAAGTAACAATAAAGCCGCAAAAAAAGCAGCGCAGAAGAAAAAAAAACTTCTTACTAAAAAAAAGGTGTATGTATTTTTAATAAAAATGAATGCTGTTTTTTAGTAATAACTTTGCAATATAAGCTATTTCTAAAATAGGATTTTATAAGACTGCAATTTTGAACTGCTATCGATTGATAATTAATGTTAACGTATTATTAATTATTAACTATATGTGCTTACTTGTATATTTTCTTTTCTCGAAAAATCCCTGTGGGTGACTTTAAGTCGTATAGAACGGCCAAATGAAATCACTAATTGCTGAGGTATTATAATTGCTTTAGCGTCAAATGGTTCTATTCCAAATTTAATTTCGTCCTATTAAAAAAATACATTTTATAAATCAGTTTCATCGACAACAATAAAGATCAAAAACAAATTTGTAGAATAAAAAAATTAGAAAAATCGTTTCTTAAATCATGAAAAAAAGTATTCGCAAACACAAATCCAAAATATTCGATTTTAATCCAATTTACACAGGGTTTCAATATACAATATTAAATAAAATAAATAAATTTAAAAAAACTTTTTTAAAAACATGCTTTTCTAAAAAATAGTCAAAAAGTGAACTAAAAAGTAAAAAAGAATTATACTACAAAAATAATTTACGAATCGATTGTAGCACATTTTATTTAATATGCCAATTACTTTAAAAACAACCGAAAATTAACTAAAATTTGAAATAATGGTAAACATCTTTAATTTTTTACTAAAAAGAAAAGCGTGGGCCCTATTCAACAATGTCCCTAATACATACATTTATCAGATAACATTTTAGATAATGTTTTATATTGTAAGATTTTTTGTAATTTTAATTTAGTAAAATATTTGCGTGTGTCACATATATTTAGTAATACTTAACTCAACGAATTTGGACTTTGCTGAATAGAGCCCACGCTTTTCTTTTTAGCAATTAATTAAAGATGTTTAACATTACTTAAAATTGTAGTTAATTTTAGGTTCTTTTCAAAGTAACAGACATTTTAAATAAAATTTGCTACAGTTGATGGTAAATTTTTCTTGTAGTAAAATTATTTTTTACTTTTTAGTTCACTTTTTTACTATTTTTTAGAAAAGCGTGTTTTTTTAAAAAAAAATTTTTAATTTATTTATTTTATTTTTTACTTTTTAGTCCTATTAAAGGTACTTAATAATTAGTGAATAGATTACTAAATTCATTTTGGAATATTTGTAAAAACATGAAATTTTAGTGAAATGACCCCCACATATTATGATCCTGTGTAGGGTGTCCGGGTCCCAATATTATGACGGAACATTGTATTGTCATCCAAAATGAGTATCTGGGTTAAATTTCAGTCTTCTACGATATTGGGAAGTGGGTTAAATTTTTTTTTTGGAAGATTAGTAAAACATAATATTTTAGTAAAATGACCCCCACATATCACCCTGTGTAAGGCGAGCTGGATGTCCTAGTCCCAATTTTATTACAGGATTTTGTACTGTCGTGATGAGTGTCTGTGCCAAGTTTCAGCCTTCTACAACGTCGGAAAGTGAGTTAAATTAATTTTGCAAGATTTGAATAATACCCGTACAAACGTACCTACGTATGTGTTAGCAAGTTAAAGAAAATCATGTAAAAACATATTAAGTATAGTATATTAGTATGTACGTATTAAATTATAGAATTTCTGTATTTACTTTTGCTATTACTGGCTCTTTTATATTATTGAATTTTATTTCTCCTCGTAGGTCACAACCTACAGTGTAATTATAATAATTATGAGTTAACTCCTTTGTATCCAATATCAATGTAGGCGCGTTTATACCGATTATATTCCGCTTGATACCGTCTGCTACGATATACCAGTCGTACTATAACAATTTAAATTATTACTCTTAAATTTTAACCTTTTAAGTTTAAATAAATAACGACAACACGATTTGACATCTAAATGAAATAAATGTACATAATTTATATAGCCACTAGTTCCACTAAAAATTAATTTTTATTTGGAGGGTATACCAAAGTGAAGGGATAGGTAAATAACTTAAATGGATCAATGATATTTTATTTACCAAATCAGTTATTTACTCGAATATATAATAATTTTCTTAATGGTTTTCAATAATGATAACTAGTTTAGATTGGTTTAGAACTTTAATTTGAGCTTTTTGTAATAGATTAACTTTGTTTTATTCTTAACTCGTCATATCTACAGTTTTCTCATACAGCGAGCAGTAAGAACTGAATACATGTATAAAAACATAACTAACGATTGAATTTAGATAAAAATAAAATATAATATAATAAAAAATACATAGTAAATATAATCAATTAGTTTATTCGGTCGTAATCAGGTATATTATGAGATTTTTTCACAACTAATATTATAATTTATATGCATCACATATTACCTGAAGGTTATTATATAAATTATTATCTAACTCATCGCATGTTAAGTACAACATAGTTTCAAAAACAGCTTCAGTGCCGGTAGCATATGATGGTCTTGTTATTATTTGAAGATTTAATTCTGCTTTAAAATTTTGGGTTTCGGCTAACTTGAATTGTAGTTGAGTTTTTGAACCAGATTGGTATAAAATATTGGTACCGGTTATTTCTAAGGTGTACATCACATTTGGCAACATCTGTGTATATTAGAGTAAGCCATTGAATGATATAATCATAATTTTAATACATAAGCCACAAAAGGATTTAAAGAGTTACAGCTCCTTGTACTCAATTAGTAATTTATTTGTATTTACTTAAATACGAACCATGTTACTATTAAGGCAAATACCAGTGCCTAAGTTTTGCCTCTTGACAGCTTTGACTATGTCTTTAACACTATTTCTCAATATAATATTTCGTTGAGACGCTTCTTCCGGCGACATCATTGCCGAATTTGAATAATCATTCACACTTAAAATTGTGTTGTACTTAAGTAATAACGAACTCATTGAAAAAGCACTTATCATTTTCTGGCCTAGGCATTTACTGTCCTCTATTGTAAATTTTGCTGGATCGTCTACATAATTTGAATTATTTTTGGGACTTCCACAATAATATCGAGGACCGTGTAACCAGTATCTTGGCAATGTGACCTAAGTATTATTATGAAAAAAAATATTAAGCAAATTATGTAATGCTAAAGATCTTCTATTTCCAACAGTAACAACACTAAATAGATTATGTATTTTATTTATAATAGACGTTTATTAAGTCAATGATAGGGTAGTGTTAAATATTAATAATAATTTGTAGCTGTAATTCAGACTGCTGATTTAAATTTTTATGCGTGATTTTATTTTTGATTAAGAAGGAAATTTAAATAACTCTACTTATTCATAAAACATCATGTAGAAGGAAAATATGAGACAGTACCGTATTTAAGACCGCCCCATCCCCCACCGACTTGAATTGATTTATCAAGGTTATATGTTAAATATAAATTAGGCAATAGTAAATTACACCTTTAGGCTTTTTTCATAACTTATTCTGAGAATATTCCAAAATCATAAAAATACCTAATATTTGCTATTATAAAAACTATAATTTAATTTTTTAACTTTTGGACCTAATAATATGGAATACTATACCCCATTTCATAAAATTTAGTAATTAATATAATATGTATATAAATCATAATTAATGTAGGTAGTCGGAACTCAAAAATAGCAAAGATATGACAACCGCAATCAGTATTTACCGAATTATTGCAAACTTATACGCCCGCATCACTCCCATCAGAGCTAAAATTATTACAGAAAGTCAAGAAAGAAATTAAATATTAAAGAAAAGTAGTTCAATATTATTCCCGTAAGTGTTCATAAATTAGATAACAACCTCTATTTAATGAATACTATTATTATTTTGTTAAAGGAATTTCAATTTATTTTAATTAAAATATCTATAAAAATATTAACGATTTGTGGTTAAGGGGCCGCAGAGTGGTTTTTATAAAAAAATATTCAGTACAGATATCAAAAATATAAAAACGCCACCCCATTGACAACGTTTTTCTCTATACATTGTGAGAATTCAGTAAATCTACCCCACAAGGGGGTCGGAGCACAACTAGTTTTCATGCGTTATAGACCAATAAACGGTGCTAAATTAGACATACATCTAAATGTTGGATTTTAATTTTTAAAGTATGTGTGGATTTAATGACAAATTGTCTAGGTTTCTTAGGAAGCCGATTTTCGATTTAAAATTTGGTATGCCTAAAATAAATTCAAATTTAATTTGGAAATTATCACTGAATTGTCATCAAAAATAATAAAAAATAATTTTGGAGGTCTTTAAAAGAGAAAATTGAAAATCGCCTTCCTAAGAAACCGGTTTTATTTTTTTGATATCTCTACTTAATATTTTTTTTTGTATAAACCATGCTGCTGCCCCCTTAAATAATAAATAGTTATAAATAAAATATTATTTATAAATGGGTTTTGTAATATATTTTTGAATAGTGTTGCAAAAAACTATAATAACTATTTTACTTCAGATGCTGCTATAGGCACAATTATTTCGTGACTCAACATAGCCGAACTATATTGAGGCCACGACCTGTAAGAACGTATGGCATTATTCGCAGAAAACTGAATGATGAATTGGTTGTCTTTTATCTCGGTAATATTCCCCAAAAGAACCGTTAAATGGTCAGATGAGAACCAACAAATGGCATCTACACAATGAAGAATTAATGTCAAATTGTATTTTATTCGAAACAACATATTTTTTTTACGAATGCAAAAATATGAAAACTCCATACCATAACCGAGTTGAGTCAATGTGTTGTGGGTAAATATTTCATTACACGATTCTGGACCTTCTACATTTTGGTCAAACTGAAACCAAAGTGTTCTTAAATCTTTAGTGTAACCGGACTTTATCAATTTTGGCCGACTTGCGTGAACTGCAATCATCTTAAAGTTGTTCATGCTATCAAAGATGTATTAAATTTATTGTTATATATGTATTTGAAAATGTTTAAATGTATTAATAATTTTATAATTTTAATCACTTTAAAACAGATTCAATGGCATCTACTGAATAAACTACGGTCACGCGGTACTCTGCTGCTTTGGTGAACTGATGTTCAGGACAAGTTATCCACGTCGAAAGTTTATTTCCGTTAATTGAATTTGTTGGTAAAACTACATAATCGTCATTATCAGATAAATGACATAGCAAAGGAACAGGCTCGGTTAGATTGAAAACTTCTAATTTGAGCTATAGTTAACATAATGCCATAATGGTAAACATTTTATTTTAGAGTATCAAATTCACTAACTTGAGTAACTAAATCTACAAACGGAGATGAGCATAATGGATTTCATTCTATAATCAACTACGGGGCTATGGATTACTCGTAATTTGGAATTAGTATAAAACTGGATTATATTTATTTCACTAATCCCTAAGTTGTTGGATAACCGAATTTCCTATTATAGTTCGTTTTTTCTGGATCGACGGAATACTTGTAATCCTTTGAACCAACCTATTAAAGTAATGGCTTTTTTTTTATTCCTGTAATACTTATTACTTGGATTATTGAACGATATAATAACTGCTGGTGTATGCAAGGAGGATGTGGGAGATCGTGCAACTGCCAAGTTGATGTTTAAAACAAGGGTGGCCGACCTTTAAATAATTGGGATTAAGGCAAAAGAAAAGAAAATATTACAGTAATACGGAATTGATAATCCTGCCCATTTCTGTCTACAAGTACTTATCCAACATAAAGCTTAAAAATAAGAAAATATATAATATCTGTTCACAAATTAAAATTAAGTAAAGTAAATTTAAAAAAAAAAATGTTTTGAAAAATATGATGAAACACAACACTAAATGTTATTGTTAAGTTTTTAAATACATTTTTTTACTCACAGAAACACTTTCTCCGAGTGAAATTGTACTTGGTTCCACATTTTGAATTAACAAGTATAAGCTATTAACGAGTAGAAAATTTCCATCAAAGTTTAATTGTGTGGCGTATTTTGAACACTGTACTTTAAAAGCGCCTAATGACGATGGTGTATAAAATCGTGCCAGGACTGATGAATCGTCGTAAGTTAAATTTGCTTTCTTTAAAAATAAATACAGTATAACTTATAATCTGTTTCTTATAATATTTACTTATTTTTAAATACTTCTAGAACACTAATGAGTGTAAGTTTTGGAAAATAAAAATAAATGGAGGGTTTACAAAGCTGATAAGCCATAATAGCATGTATCATGTAACATGTTAGTAAAAAATGTATTTATAGAAAATAAGCTACCATTTGACCCATACTCTTGGCTTTTAGTACTATTTTGAAAGGAATGGCATAATAATTAACATGTTGTATACCTATAACTTTTTTAAACTTAATTGTGTTAACTAGAGAGTGTATAACTGACACAAATACTAGTGGGTGTTTATTATTTATAAATCGATTTTGTCGAAACATTGTTTTAATAAAGAAGTCATAACTGCATTGTATTATAATATCTTTGTTTTGTCCTCTGTCAGATTGTCTCTCTAACCTTTAAGTTGTATGATTGTATCTTTAAGTATTATCAATTTGTTAGATTTAAGAAAGATATTATTATTATGAACATCAAAATACAATTTAGAGATAGTTGTTCATTAAATTACCATCAAAATTCGAGATTCTAAATCCATTATATTGCAATTTGTCCATTTAATCATATCAAAAGTCGATGCCAATCCTTTTATATGTATTGTTACGTAATCTTTGTGTTGGACATCATATATAAATGGCGATACATGTATTTCTTGAGTAAACGCTCTTGGATAATATACTGAACAAATACATTAAAATATGCAATATGTATCAAATAAATTATAATTAAGCTTAAAATATGTATATTTAGTTTAAATATATATTAAATAAAACTATAATAATATTTAAAAAAAACGTAATTTGTTTTATTGAAAATGATTTCTTTGAAATTAGTTATTTATTATGGCATAAAGTTTAATTTTGGAAGCCAAGTTCTTAGGATTAAAATAAAATTGTATGGTGTATTAGGTTATGTGACTTACTTAACGTTATTAAAACAATAATTGTTCCTGAAAAAATGAAAAACATTTTTAAACTAAATAATTATTCTTAACACCTATATGTTGTCCATTGGATCTAAGAGAAACACTGTAGTGGACAACAGTTTATGGCTAGCGGTGATGTGTATACATACAAATGTCTTGTTGTCATGGAAACAAAAAGTCAATATACCGTAAAAATTACATATCATACATTTTATTCCTTTTTATGTATAAATTATGATTTTTTATGAACTAAGCACAATATTTTTAAAATGAATATAGGTATGTATATGTACCTACTATCAGTAAACTTGTTATACTTCATCAATACAACGGGAACTAGAAAAACTGTGTGTAGGCTTAGCGAATCACGGGTGTAAATAAGTTCAAATAAAATTAATTTTCAAATGTCTGCACAAACGTTCAGCGAAAGACAACTACCGAGTTTCAAAAAATTAAAAGGTTGCCATCTCTCACTTATTTTTAGAATTGCTTTATGCTCGAACTTGGGATAGCATTGAAATGGGCCTATTAAGAAGTAACCATCTTCGGAAGTTCGGTAGCTTCTCTCAACTAGAAACATTTTTAATTTTTTGATATGTTCTCTCAATTTACTCGTATAAGGTACACGCACTTGTAACTAAATTCGAAACAATCCGCAATATATATGTAGACGACATTCAAACTATTTATATTATTATAACTTAATTATATTATTGTCAAAAATTGCATTGTTGCCTACGTAACCGAATTATTCGGTCCGAATAACATACAAATTTAAATTAAATTAGGTCGTGTTCAGTTAAGAGAACGAAAGAGTTTAGAGCCGAGGCTTTTTTATTTACATAACATGCTTTAAAAACTTGTAAATGAGTTTAAAATAGTAAAATTCGTATTAGGTATGTAACCTTATCTTGTAAAGTTTTTAGTAGTTATAGTTAATGTGTCTGATTATCCACAGTAAATAATTGATGATTCACTATGCATATATTATTATGTACAATATGTAATATGCTATTTATCGGGACGTTATCGTTTTTTCCTAATCATTAATGCTTTTTAGTTTTTTAAATTCGATGACGCGTAGTTCATTGGAATTACCTATCGGATTTTATAGTCATTCAGTTTTATAAATAAAAATCAATGCGAGTTGCCACTGCATGTGCGTAGATTTGAGGCCTATTAGTCGATTATGTTACATTAAACCGTATAGCCACGCACGTGGGAGGCCACTTCAGGCTTTTTTTTTACAAATGAGACACAGGTAATTCCAAAGGTCAAGTTAAAGTAAATCTCATAAACGAACAATAGTGCGCCGATAGCAATTTCCAAAATCAACGTCTAAGTAGGCACGATTACGTAGGTACAACCAATTTTCAAATGCAAATGTTTGAAAAAAAGAGCAATTGTTTGGTTTTGCATATATATTCAACGAGTTTAGTTTCTGTTCTTTGATTTTTGAACCTGTTATAGTATTTAATTATAAACAAGTATTACAAAATAATTATCATGAATACGAACGTTGGGTTTTAAAATATATCCCACGTGAGTTGTAAAGTTATTTATAATTGACTTACTCATGGTCCCCCTTGTTTGTTTTATCGACATAGGTAGGTTATGTAAATTAATATTGAAAATGGAACTCGAAGAAAATATACATATATATATATAGCAGTAACATAATCGGATTAAATGAGATATTTTACTATTTGAAATATCGGTGTAACTATTATTTAAACATTTTTCTATTTACATTGTTTCGAGAAAACAAAATAACCAAGAGTTCAGCTATTCTATGCAAATAAACTGCTCGCCTTATCTATAAATAACATTGTTAACCGATACGAGCGATTACGGGATTTAAATAATAATTTTTTTTCGAAAATGTTCGAAATGATCATAAGGTAAATTTGATTGTGTTGCGATATAGTACGAGACAATTTTCGTTAAATGCTATTCAGATATAAGAACTTGTTTGTTCAGAAACAGCCGTAGCCCGCAGCGTCGGCGCTAGTCTCTCCGTCTCGCTTCCTTTCGGACACGCGGGACACCTATTTGCGAAGAAGCGCTATAATTTATAAACACCGTAAACGTGGCTGGTTATCTGTTGAATACAAATGCCGATATCATGGTATATTTGTGTGTTATTAGCGCTAAACTCAGATAAGGTGACTCAAGTCTCGGTCGTTCAGGTGTTACGTTCGCGTTTCGTTCGCGCACATCGTCCAATTGCGCTATAGCATTTGTATTGTCGCGTTTACATTACACGCATTAATATTAACGGGTCATATGATATTACCTTTTATTGCTTACCACTATCGCGAATATCGCCGTCAGTGCATGTGATTACAGAAAACCTTTTTTGTGTCACCCGTTAGCACAGCGCCAGTGCTGCATTTGCGTAAGCCGACGATGGACGGGCCCGGTATGAGCGGCCGTACGTGAAATGGTCATCATCGGATGGGCGTTTGTGTTGATGGCGGCCGCCCTTCAGGGGTGGTCGTCCGCAGTGGACGCGGCCAACGTCGAAATTGGCCGCGGAGTGGACGTTCTTCAGAGGATCAGCATCATCGGGGATATGCTCTTCGGAGGTGCTCCCAACAATAAAGACATGATTACTCACGATATTCTTTCCAACGCCAATAGTATAACGTAAGCGAAGATTACACAATATATAATACGGTGTATGAACTTCCCAGCTCCTCACCCTAAAGGTATTTTTGGCTTCATAGTTCTAATAACGCTTATAAATGGAGATGACACTGTGATGAAAGGTCCGAGTAGTATTTTTCGGTAAAAATTTTTGTTAAATACTTTTTGGAATTATTAGAAAAATTTTACAACAAAAGTCTGCTAGAATAGTTTATGATTTTTCTGTTATTTAAAGAAACAAAACTAGATAATATTTTTAATATATAATTATTTAGAGGACGTTATACCTCCTAGTTATTAAATGTTCTGTACAAATAATTATTGCCAAAATATTAATTGAACGCTTAAAGTAATGTATATTTATGAGTACAGCTGTTATTAGGATTCTTTAATGCTATAATTCGTACACACCATTCATTACTTTACTTATTAATATGTACTTATATATATATTTCTTATTTTTTAGTTAATTTGTGTAATTTAAATGTCACTTTGTTGTCTGTAACACAATTATAAAAAGCCTTTTGGCTGATATTACTAAAATAAATTGGTAGTTAATTTTAGATCAGGCTATCATAGTGTCCCTGACAAAGTTTTTCATATTTTTTGTAACAAACATAGTTATTGGTAAATGCCATTTTAAAAGGAATATTATATTCATTTTACACTAATTCAGTAATTGATTGCAAATATATTTAATGTTGAAAAAACAATTTGTACATCTTTAAAACAGATTTCTTTTTTCCAAAAAATATTTTTAAAAACGGATAAGGCATTAAGTGCGATTAACAAGGGAGTGCAATGCGATCTACGCAGTCGAGTTTTTATACTAGAAATAGGGGGGGGGGGTCACGTTCCCCCGGAAGGAAGTTAAGTCAGGTTCAGCAGTGCATACAGATGAACAAAATATTACACTACCTCTTTCTATAACTGAAATATATTAATAAATTAAAAATGATTTGTTCAAAACTGGTTATCCTTATTGACTGTGCTTATTGTGGAGTTTAAATCTACTTTCCTTTACCTCTGCTCAGCTTAGCAATTTCTCTGCTAACTGCCATTGTTCATTAATAAATTTGTTCTGTTGTTTTGCTAGCTATGAAACTTGCAATTTGCATTTAAACATTTAATCTATTTATTCCTTATCAGAAACTGCCCATGACCTTATTAAACAATAAGGTCATTAATAATTAATATGATTTCTAACATGGTTTTATTTTTGTTGGGGGCGCCTACGAAAATTGCATAGCCAAAGTCACAAATAGAATAGAGAATGAAAACTATTAACCTAATTATGATAAAAAATGAGTTATGCGTTTGTTGTTTATTAGCAAACAAAAAACAAACATTTTTATATGACGAATGGTTCATTTATAAAATATTAAAATAACTATTTAGATGTACATTCTCGAGATACTTCGATGTTTAGCTAATTCCTGGAAAATTAACAATTTGTTCAGTTTTGTTATATCGTTACTCTTATTATAATTTCCGTATTTTTTTATTTTAACGAATTTTTTGAAAGTTATAGTTTTAATGTGAACTCTTGATTGTTGGTTTTTTTATGATTACACAGATTGTGATTTGTATAGTTATCCAAATTATGGCTAATATTTTCTTTAACCTTTAACTTAACGATATATCTTTTACATGCACAAATAATAATATTAGAAAAATTATTTCAGTGAAAATATGAAAACTGTATAGATTATTATGATTTTTATGATATTTGGAGTTATCATTCTGGTTTTGTTAAAAATTTACAGTGGTCGCGTCATAATATTATACATTTTGTTGTGCTGAACCAAAAACCGTGTTATCAACTTTGAGTTTTAATAAACATGTTTTTTTACTGATTTTTAGCGCATTTAGGTTAAAACTAAAATATATTGAGAGAAGCTATTGGAATATGGCCGGGTACATCTAAATATTTTATTCATAAAGTCAAGCATATATTTAATTATTTTTTTATTTTAGTGTAAAATATCGTGTATCAATACACTTTGCTTTTTACATCAAAATGATTGATTTTATCCAAAAAGATAAATTATCCTATTACTTTTTTTTATGTTGTATCTAAAAAGATACAATGCTCTAATAATAAAATACTAATTGAAAATAATATTTTTTTTCTTACAACTAAACATACATTTATTTAATATTATTATTTTCTATAACTGGCTTGAAAGAGGTAGTGTATCTTTAAAGATACACGCTTTATATATGTATATATTTCACTGTTCAGTAAAAAAAAAAAGAAAATCAAAAATAATTCTACGGGTCTTAACTAGTTTAAAATTTTCGAGAGATTTTTTAATTTTTGCCAAGTTAATGGTTAAGTTAATAGTAATTATTGCTTAAATTTTAAATCGCGATACGGCTGTATGCTATACAATTTTCATTACATTTAAATTTATTTAAATTCAATTCTGCATAGTATGGTGGATAATTAATTTATTTTTCTGTTTTTTTTTTTAGAGATGTAGTTAACATTACGAACCAACCGAAGGAGTTAAACATAACTTTTTGTCCAGATTTGGACAGCTTATTTGACGCATATTTCAATGGATTTCGGGTCGATTTATCTGAAACGCCATGGAAACTATTGACAGCCAGCTGGTCGCGTTACACGATTTCTGAACGTTTTGGTGTATCAGATATGTCATTGTCGCCGAATTACCAATTTGTGCTCGTGTCTTACACACGTCCCATAAAAATGTATAAAACTGTCAAAAACTTGACGCGATTGGCAGATTTGAAGTCGTCGGTTGTAGAAAAGTTTAAGTCTATAACGAGCGACGTTGAATCCAAAGTGACAGATTTTGTTGCAGAGTACGGTTCACACTATGTTGATGAATATATTGTTGGTGATGCGGTTTTTCAGGTATTTTTTGATATTCATTTTTTTTTATCTATTAATAATTTCCACTTTATTATGTACTAGCTGAGTTTACCTGACTTAGCAAGGGATTAATGTTTTGATCAGTTTTATTTAGCGTAGAATCCGTAGTATAATAGTTATTTAGGTGTATACGTTTACATTCTTATGGCAAAGTGCTTAATATTAAGTAGCCTATAAGACACTAGGAAAATCATTTTACACCTATGTAAAATTCTTCAAAAACTACAACAAAGTGCCCTTTAAGCAAATAATATAATTTTTTTTCTGATATGTTTCCAACCCTGATCGATATTTTAGCCTCTTCTCAGATTTGGATTCTTGCGACAAGAGGTCCTTTTACCCTTCCGCCTCACATAATATATTAAAAATACATCGCCGCCAAATCAATCAACCAATAATAAAATTGGATGATTTAATTTAAAAGGTCAATGACCAAAATAATAAATACTAAAAAAATAATCAGTTAAAAACGTAGAAAATAAAAAATAAATGGCTTTGGCAAATGCAAATATAATTAAATTATAGCAGATAATGCAGGTAACAGATATGATATCAGTAACTTTTCCAGGTATTGTGTAGCTAGGTATTAATTAATAAAATTAGTTCTTTTAACCTTGTAATTAATTATATTTTATGATTTATTTTGAAACAGGTGTTCACGTATCTTCCAGTTTTCTACACAAAATTCCAAAAGTGCTTTTATAGCAACTATTGTTCCGATACTGAACAATCTGTATTTTTATCACCAGTTTTTGCCGAATATGTTGGTCAAGTAATGACAATTGGAAATAAAGGCGAAGTAGAAAAATGGGCAGATACGAATTTATCTTCAAAATCTAGAATCGGTGGCATGTACACAAGCTTGTTTATGATGAAAATTAACCCGAGGCTATTTAACGAAATAGCTCCATTAATGGACGACCAATCAGTGCTTGAAATGCACCTCAAAACCATTTCAATATTTCTTAATGATACTGTAACTAAAAAGTGGTTCGCCGAAGTTCTTGACAATCACGTAAAACTTCGGGAAATCAATCTATAAAGCCGGAATATAAAATGATGTTATTAAATGGACTTAATAAGTTACCTATTTATAAAAGAACATTTGACATATAAAACAAATTTTAAATTCTAATGCTTATTAAAATATTATTGATAATATCATACATTAATGATATCTGTAATAGAAATTAATAGTTGTATATGTATATATATATATAACCTTTACATAAAGATAATATGTAAAGGAATGTATATCTTAAGTTAATAATTGTGTATCGTAGTTTTTTTATTGTATATTTTTAATTTTTTTCTTAGTTATAAACAAGACAATGATGGTGAATATTCAAATATTTGTAGCTAAAGAAATTCTATATATTTATTTTTGTTTGGAACTAAAAGTACCTATTGTAACACGATTATGTAAATAATTTAGGTAATCATTAACTAGAGCTAATTACTATCTTTTAATTTTATATTACAGATTTTATTATTTTAAAGTCATTTTTTATCGTGATGTTCAATATTTTGTAAAAAATGTATAATAAAATGTTTATATTTTACCGAGGTTGATAATTGATTTATTTTATAATTTTTTTATGTATATATTTATATATATATATTAAGATACATTTATAGATTATAGTATCTTTATGTTAGTTTTAGCATCTAAGTCCCCTAAAAACATTCAGCTTGAGTTCCGGCTACGATTGCGATGATCTATTGGCCCTTGATCACTGATAGTTACAAGTATTATAAGTTTTTAATAGTGTGGTGAAGTTTTTTGTAAACATTTTATCAAGTGACAGCCATTATGAGTTGTTCTATTGTAAACCAGTGATAAAGAATTTTAATATGAGCAATTTCAAGAGCAACACCAAGAGGCAAAGGGTACCATTTTTATATAAAAGTGTATAAAACAGATGTTTCAATTATAGTTCAGTGAACTAAATTGTTTATGTCAAAAATGGACATTGGTTGGTTCTTTTAGACTTAAGGTACAGAATTATATCAACACGGAACACCCAATAGCTTTCTGCGAAAACCTCATTTTATAAAATATGTATCTATTATGGCGAAGACGATATACCATAGATTAAATGAATTCATGTCTGTGGATGTACAGTTTAAATGGTGATAAATGGTAATACATATATAAACAGATGATGTGAAGTCTTATTTTACATCTAAAATCTAAATTATACATAAATAACATAATCAACGAGTAACAGCAGCTGACAAAGCGTTACAACTTAAAGATTAGCTGCTGAGTTTTAAAATGAACGCCGACTTATTGGTATTTTGTTATAGTAACTTGTGCTATGATTGAGAATCTTAGTTAAATATTCTTTTTTTTACAAACAATTGTAGGACCAATTTGAAGATAGAGTTGGTCACACTGCTTGTTATCAGGAGTTTGAAATGTGATAAAAGGAAAAACCATACATTTTATCCGGTGCTGAACCTCGTTGTGAACAATAGTTTTTTACACTACATATTACGAGTTATTTTATAATTTACAATTTAATTTCTTAATTTACTCAGTATTTCACTATTAAACATTTATTCCTAACTAAAACCAAACATGGTAAGAAATTAAAATCTGAACTATTATGAACATTACTTGTATTATGCAATATTCCTACAACTAAATTACCTATGTAGGGTTATAGGGGTATTAAAAGGGTTATATATTTCTTTTCAGGTTTCTTTAAATCCAGTTCGCATCTTGAAACATCAAGCTGAAGAAGACAAAGGTGAAAATGCACGGTTATCCAGTTTTATTGGGGCAATTGCCATTGGTGATTTGGTAAAAAGTACATTAGGGCCAAAAGGAATGGACAAAATATTGATATCGGCTGGTCGTGGAGGAATGGATGCTAAAATCGAGGTTACTAATGATGGTGCTACAATTTTGAAAAGTATTGGGGTTGACAACCCAGCTGCTAAAATATTGGTTGACATGTCAAAAGTCCAAGACGGTGAAGTTGGTGATGGCACAACATCTGTCACTGTACTAGGTAAACAATTTTCACAGTTCAAAATTTGGTTAGGCTCTATTATAAATTTGAAAACATTTTAAAATAGTTTTCTATTATTCTGTAATTTTATGTAAGTTATATTTAAATACCAAAATATCCTTGCAGCAGCTCAAAAAAAAAGATCAGTTAAGAACTGTACCATTTTGTCATACATTAATTTATTCTTTTTTTATTGTTAACTTTTCTGTAATACATTTTTAATTTTTTGAACATTTATGTTAGCTTATCTTTGTTTGCTTCATTTAAGGCTTTACAGTTTGAATGGATTTAGTTTACTTTTTTTTCATTTGTAAAAATAGTCCTGTTATAAATGACACCATATGGTGTCACAACTTATGTTATTGTTAAAGCTGAACTGTAAATGTTATTTCTAATCTACTAGGTAGGTACTTCACTGCTTGAAAAGAATAACAGTTTAAAAATTTTTTGAATTTTTTTTTCTTTGTAGGTATTTATAAAATAATTAAGTTGTATTATATAGGGCTACCTTAACTCATTTGTGTCATGCAATATTAAGTTTTAAGTTTTGTTATAAAAACTATTTTGTAATTTTCACTATAATTATTGGCATGTACTTCATAGGCTTTAAAGGCACAACACTACAATGGGATGGTTTCTAATAATTTTGCTATTTTTAAGTATAGTAAATAAAAATGTTATTAACATATGTTAGAAGTAGATATCGTCAAAACTGTTAGCGATAAACTGAATTTGACGATATATTTGTAAATATTGTAATTTTTTTTAAAATTTATGAAAGCTTTAATACATTTATTATAAATAATGTAATTTTAAGTCAATTTAATTACATGAAGAATTGATGTTTTAACATTAATACTTGCAATTCATTGTTATAATTGTATGCATGAAGTTATACACAATAGCAGGTCTCCAAACTTCCTTACAAATAAAACATGATCATTAAAATGTATACTGTTTTATATAAAACAATTAATTTTGATACATTTATTTTTATTTTTAGCTGCTGAATTATTGCGTGAAGCTGAAAAATTGGTGGACCAAAAAATACATCCTCAAGTCATTATTTCGGGATGGCGTAAAGCAACTAAAATTGCACATGATGCTTTACAAAATGCGTCCATGGATAATAGCAAAAGTGACGAGAAGTTTAGAGAAGATCTTCTAAATATTGCTCGTACCACTCTAAGCTCCAAAATTTTATCCCAGCATAAAGAGCATTTTGCTAAATTATCAGTTGACGCTATATTACGTCTCAAGGGTTCTGGAAATTTATCTGCTATACAAATTATAAAACTTAAGGGTGGATGTTTAGAAGATTCATTTTTGGACGAAGGTAAATATTGTTGAATGCCATATAAGTGTATACATTTACTAAAATAATGTTTTTATATTTCAGGGTTCCTTCTCGATAAAAAGATTGGTCAACATCAGCCTAAGCGTATTGAAAATGCTCGTATATTAATTGCCAATACACCAATGGACACAGATAAAATTAAAGTATTTGGATCAAGGATTAAAGTCGATTCAATGGCCAAGGTTGCAGAACTTGAGTTGGCGGAAAAAGAAAAAATGAAAGACAAAGTTAACAAGATACTCTCTCATGGTAGCAACGTGTTCATTAATAGGTAATAAATAATAATATTATATAATAATAATAAATATTATATTATTATAATAATAAATAATATATTCATAATTATAAATAACTAATGTCACCGACAATATATTTTAGCTATTTAAAATGAACTACCAACATTTTGGAATAGGTGATAAATATGTATTTTTTAATACATTTTGTATTTTAATGAAGTAACAGGGAAATTTTATGAATAAATAGGTCCTTGGTTAAAAGAATTTTAACTATTAATTTTGTAAACAACATAAATATTTTAAAATAATTTTATTAATTGTTTGAATTAAGTTTTGAGGTATACTATTTTTAAGTTATTCAGTAGTATAAAAGTGATAATTACTATTTCGTACAAATTTCTGACATCAACTAAATTAAAGTTAATTTTATATCTTTTCAAAAAAATTCATATTCAATTTATAGACATGTACTTATGTGTGATTTTAAAATTTCATGTTAATATTTCATGCCTTAAAATAAGGGAAGCTTGTATGTACAATGTATGTTTTGTCGACGTTTAAACGATTAATGTCAAGATAAGGAGATACTACATAATCATTATGTATTTTCATGGAATTTTATTTAAATTAACTTTTTAACTTTTCAGACAGTTGATCTACAACTATCCCGAACAACTTTTTGCTGATTCTGGTATCATGGCTATTGAACATGCTGATTTTGATGGTATTGAACGTTTAGCTCTTGTTACTGGCGGAGAAATTCTATCGACATTTGATTCACCCGCCACAGCCAAACTGGGAACATGTAAACTTATTGAGGAAACCATGATTGGTGAAAGCACATTACTACGCTTTTCTGGTGTAGCTCTTGGAGAAGCTTGCACAATAGTTATTCGTGGAGCTACAGAACAAATTATTGACGAAGCCGATCGTTCTTTACACGATGCTTTATGTGTGCTTTCATCCACTGTACGTGAACCAACCATTGTGTACGGTGGTGGTTGTAGTGAAATGTTAATGGCTAACGCTGTTAGTGCTGTAGCAGCGAAAACTGCTGGTAAAGAGGCGGTAGCAATGGAAGCATTTGCCAGAGCTCTTCAGACATTGCCCACAACTATAGCTGATAATGCTGGTTTAGATTCTGCACAACTTATCAGTGAATTAAAAGCCGCTCATGCTCTTAACAAAACATCTATGGGATTAGGTTTGTAAATAATATAGTTAACAACAAAAACTTGTTTTAAGCGGTATGTTAAGTATCTTTTTTTTTAATTCTTAGATATGGAAAATGGTATCCTGGGATGTATGCGTGAAACTGGAATCACTGAATCTTTTGTTGTTAAGAGGCAAGTATTAGTTTCAGCCGCCGAAGCAGCTGAAATGATCCTGCGTGTCGACTGTATTATTAAAGCGGCTCCGAGGCAACGAGTTGAAGATCGTGGTCATTGCTAACTCTAACATATTTATAAAAATATATTCATTTGTAACAAACTAACTCCAATGGCAAACACATAAGTTTGTTTTTAATTCACATGTTTTTTTATATACATTTTTTTCTTAAAATATATAAAAATATGAAACACTATTTTTTTTTTTTATTATTATTTTTATATTATATATTTAAAAAAGGCTTATTCAATAAAAAAATCTAAATTATTTATTTCTACTATTTATAGTTAGGTAGTGTTCAGCAATAAACAAGAAAAGCATGACTAGTTATAATAAATAATTGACTAGAAAATTATGTAGGACCAAAAATGTTCATATAATGGTAACAAAAATAAAAATGTAAACATACAGACCAAATTCAAGTGAATGAAATGAATGAAAAAAATTGAAGAAAAAAAAGTTGGTACATTTTATAAAATGATCACTTTGGTTTTGGTCAGTCTTAGTTATTTAAAAGAAATAATGACTTGTAAAAATACAAAACCAAAAAATTTGAGCTGGTCCATTATAAATTATAATACTGAAAGTCTATAGACTCTTCCAATAGGTTTGCACCGTATGAATGGAAATCATTATTTGATATACTGATTTGATCGCCGACATATTTGGCCGGACTAGAAATCAAAAACGAGTTGGTGTACATTTCTGAAAACAAATATTTCAATTCAATGATAATGTATTGTACTTAAAAATACAAATAATAAGGTGTATAAAAATAAATGATTACCGTTATCTAATGCGCTGTCGAAGCTTGCTTGTAGTTTGACATCGTCTAAACTATCATCTCTCTGTAGTTCGCTTTCCAGATATTTACAAGCCTGTTCTAGTTCAGATGACTCCTGTGGCGATGGTGACGTTTCTTCTTCTTCAGTAGGTGTAGTGTACTCGCGTTGTCCTAAACTTTCTTCGGTATTGCACAGTCTCCAATAATGACCAGCTCCTTGAGACTTCCGTCCTTTCCGAAAATTCGGATTTATAGACAAATTATGACGAACTGAATTCTTCCAGCGTTCATCGTCTTCCCGGAAGTATGGAAAATGACTCCTAGACAAATTAAATTGTGTTTGTAATAATTTTGGTCTTTAGGGATATAATATTCACTTTCTCAATTTATTAAACATATTTTAGAGAGTCAAATTCTGATGAAGCTTATTACGGTTTATAAAAAAAATTGGGTTCAAATACATAGATCATAATAAAATCTAAAATATTCATATTATGCAATAGTCAAATTATTCGTATTATGTTTATAGATTAAATGTATAAGCCCATGTGCCGGGAAGGCATAGTCTGAATTTTTAGAACAAAACAATATTGTGTTGATTTAGTTGCCTATACGGAACTCCTTAATAAAATAGGATTTTTATAAAGAATTCGGCCGTGGGTATGTTTAATAATTGCAGCATTGATTATATAGATTTTTAATCACAGTTTCCTAACAAAAAAATATTGCGCGCATCTGTTTGTGTTGTTCTTAAAGTTTAAATTAATAAAAAATCTCAAACACTATCATGAAATCAGCAGTACATTGCCACGTTTTCGAAATTTAATTTAGTACCTAATTGAGTTAAGTTAGAACTGTATTAAAAGTAATTTTTGTGTATCAAATATTAGACAATGTTTTTAATTTTTCCAAAATGTACCAACGTACTATTAGAAATATTTTGATCTTTCATATTTATATTAAAAGTTATTGCTCTAAAATCATCGAGTAAAACAGATTCGGAAAAATATTAAAAAACGTGGGGAAAAAACGAAGTCTTATATTAAATAGTAAAAACATTTAAATATATTTTATGAAAAATATTATACTGAATGATTCTATGATGGGTTTGAAAAATATACATAAAACTTGTACATTGAATTATAATATAAATTTGTAGAAAAAACAATCGAGACATTTTGTAAACCAGCCTTAGAGAATTTTTTTTAAAATCAAATTTTTTTGTATGCTATTAGAAGTTTTTTGAATCTTGATAGAGATACATTACTTTTGTAATTGATTTTTAATATTTTAATAATAAATATAGTTATTATTAATAATACAAAACACTTCTAGTGTTTCTCCAAATGCGTACCTATTTGAATTAACTAAGATTAAACTAAGATCCGCATTTCTGTTATCAGCAAGTACAAAATACCAAAATTGAAAGTACTATAGTTATGAAAAGGGGAGACGTAACTTTGGTAAAGTTAACCTTATTTCTTTACTTCCCCCGAAAAGAAAAACGGGACCGGTGCCTGGTACCAAGAGCCACGAATACAATAAACGAGCAAGGGGTGAAATATTTTCAGCTAAACCAAGCATATATACACGCCACATGCATACAACATTGTTGTTTCTAAATAAATTGTAAAAAAAAAAAATCAAATATAAATTCCACATTTGTGATCAGGCCGTTCACGCGTTATTAAATCAAAAGGGCTTTTATGACTGCTTACGAGTAATAATTCGAGACAATATAAAATCGATTTTAATTTAATTAAAAATTAAATCTAAGTACATGCTACATTTGACATATTTTTTAGGTGTTGTGTACATTTTGTTCACAATATTATTGTCTATGTCATCATGACCATTAACAGGCCTGAAGTCCCAACGCTGCTAGCATGAGATGGTTTATTGTTCATATAACATGCCAAAAACGCATTAGCACAGGGGTTTTATTACGGGAGAAGTAGAGTAGACAGTTGCTTTGCCGGCAATTTTACTCCTAGCTAAATCAGAACCCAAAAAAGTATAGGGAATAACTAATAAAAAAATGATCGAACTGTGTCTGTTTAGTTATGGTTAGTACTATTGTTACTTGGGTCAATGTGATAAGTGATGAGGAATTGTGTTTGTGTAATTGGATTTCGCGGCGATTGTAAACTGCGCCCAAGGCACAGGTAAACACAAAATCATACATGTAAACTGCGCGCGAGTTTTTATCGAGTGTAAAAAGGTGACATGTAAACTGCAATAAAAATGAATTAAAATTGGAATGGAATGACTCGCATGCATTGGCGGTTTAAGTTGTTAAATTTTGCATTTCATACCGATGATAAGAAGCTGGGCGCAGTTTACTTACACCTTTTTTGAACCAAATTATAATCAGGGCGCAGTTTACCTAAAACAAAATGATTTGGTCGCAGTTTACGTATGTCCGTATTTCGTAACTTGTACTAATTTAATTATATTACCATTGAGTATATATTACAATATATACTCAATGCTATTACTCCAGCCATGCAGGTTTATTCAAACCTAAGCGTTTTTAAAAAGAAACAGTCTTGTGGACTAATGATACCCGAACTTGATCAATTAACTGTAACATAAATGTTTAAAAAAACACCTATCATATAAATCTAAAATTCAGTGGTAATGGCAGAATGTATTTCATTTTTTTAATTTAGATTTTGAGATTATCATGTTAATATTTTGGGAATTATATTTAAACTAATGTGGTGCTAGACCCGAAAAAAATGACATACTAATAATTATTCTTCAACTTCTGCAATAACGTCACTATATGACAATTGTTTTTAGTAGGTATCATCAGTAGACAATCAATAACGTATTATGATAAACATTTTGTAATTGTACAGTTGAGCTCAGTGAATAATTCTAATAATATGCTAATTATGATATGTTCACAGTATCTACAAACACTATGGGTTGGAAATAGATGAAAAGTTTCACGGCCGGTTGATTTCGGAAACAAATAGCTATCGTTATTAACCCTCACAACCCTCTTTTGTTCGAAAACCGTTTTACACAGGAAATACTAACACGTGACCAAAGAAATATTATGGACAGGTGACGTGAAACGGACAATGTGTATTTTTTTTTTTTGATAATATTACTTGTGAGGTCACTGAGGGTATAAGCTATGGGAAATTTCCGTCACCAACATTGAATAAAATTAATTTTATAAATAAAATAATGTAAAAGTTCTGAACTGTGAAAGAAAAAATAAATGTTTTCATCAGTATTTAAAAGGGTTTAGTTTAGTAAACTTTATACCTTTTATGCTTAATGATTTCAAAACATACGACACCTTCGACTAGGCTAGAATTGATTACAATTTTTATATGTTTTTCTCGTGAATTTTCTCCCCTTCCAGTATAAGTGTGCCTTTAAGTATCATTCACACTTGTAGTTTTTGATAATTATTGATTACCATTATTCGTGTACTTAGTAGGTCTACATTTTAAGATCCTCTATTTATTGTATTTACTTTAGAATCGAATTATAATATTATCGTTATAAGAATGTGTAAAAAACAGATTAGAAAACAATTTGTTAAATAGATTTTTATTAATGTAAAAATGTATAGTCTAATGCTGTCTAACGTGATGTACCTAGATACGCTTATCAGTGACTACTGTGTATACTGCAATTTGATAGTTATATCTTAATACTCTTTCTGAAAGCTAGTTTATATTTATGTACCTGTAGAATAATTCAGTAGTAACTAACGTTTCTTGCGTTAAATGGATAATAGTACGCGTTATTTTTAAAATATAACTTTTTAATACTGAACTTAATGCTTATGAACTAGGTACATGAACATCGAAAAAAAAAGAATAAACTGATATTGGGATAATTGTAGGTATAAGATTTTCCCTGTACAAATTGAACTTAATTTACACCCCATTGGTCATCTGCTTTGATGGTTCTAAACATGATATAATTTAAGCATTGTAGTAAATATTAAATTATAACTTTACCGCATCTTTAAGCGGCCTATCCTCATTTACCTGACGCGACGTTAAAAACAACCTCAGTTTAATATAATATCGCAAACAACGTTATATACAATAATATGGCACTTGTCTTGTATTTTATTTTTTCAAATATGATATCACGCGATCCATAAACAGCGATTCTTCCGTTAACTGAACCGTAAAATTGGTGTTAGCACGCTAGTTGGAAGGTGGGGAGCTTATAGCCGTTGTGGTTGCCAATTGATGACTATGATATTATGGGCACAACACTGAACACATACAAAAAACAGGGTCATGAACCATAATATTAAACAAATATTATGTATGCGGCGTAAATGGCTTACCAAAGGTGTTTACGGTTTACCTATGTACACAACAAAAGCGTATAACCTATAATATAATACACTTTATATATCATTGTTATTTGCATACTATCTTATTAGTTATTAGTTATTTAATATACCGGTACATCTACATGTCCTGTCTAATTATATATAACACTTTGGCTTAGTTTTAATACTATTATAATATGTTTAATAATAATTAATAAATATAAATTCAGGTATAATGTTCCTTATTTATAATTGTTGGTTATTTGAAGCGTTCACTGGCTCAAACGTGTTAATTACCTTTAAACAACTAGTTATGTCAAATTTGAACTGAATTGAACGATGAGAACCCGAGCCGAATCGTCTTTGAAATAAGTACATATCATATTGCTCTAATAGTCCTATAACAAATAATATTGATTTATAATTTTATTCGAATTTTGATTGATTATCATCGCATTGGTAGCTAAAATAAAGTGGTACAAATTTTTGTTTAATATCGCGATTTCAATGGAATATATTAGTATAGGTAAGTCACTAAATTACAAAAAATAATTTTCCATAACAACATTTATTTTTTAATTTATGGTTGAAATTCAATAATTCGAATTAATAATTTATATCAGATTCAGGTACTGAAGGCAATCTTAAGAATTGATACATAATTTTTTTGGCTGTAAAAAAATTGACTTATGAAATATTACATTGTTACATACTATACTTCAGAAATAAAGATTTTAGATAAATTTCTAAGAGTATTTTGGCCAGAATATAACTAAATTATAACTGGAATTACTGGACTTTCAGTTTGAACTAAAAAAAACTATAGTTATAAAAAATATATTTCTATATTTTTAACATTTATATACAACCTAATTTTTTCATTGAAATTGCGATTTTATATTAACAAAATTAAATTTTTCTCATTTAATTTAGGTTCCAATGTCCCGAATAATATACAGCCAAATTTCAATTAAAATAACAAATTTAATATTTTTACTACAGAGCTAATATAGCATTATGACATTGAGGGCTCTGCATTTGGCTATTTATTAAAAATCAAATATAAGCAATATTTGACAAAAACTTTAGTATATTGCATATTAATTATGTAACGTTAACTGTTATAAGTTTCTAGGGTATATTTTTTAACGAAAACATTTTTTTTTATAAATTATACAATTTGACAATGAAAAATGTATTAACGGGAAAATATGAGTAGAATGGTCCGATTTTTGGTTATCTTTTTTTTTTTTGTTTGAAAGGGAAAGCTTTTTACAGACCGCATTGAATATTTTTTCTTTTTAAATAACCGAAAACGGCAGACACTTAACGTTAAAAATACAACAAAAGGAAGTAATATCATAACTTAAATACTACGCACAAAAAGTTGGTTTAAAAATTATTATCCAATATTGTAGTCTTCCTTTTTTCCAAAAAAATACAAATATATGTATCGATATTCTACAAAGCATGAGAACTTTTATCCTTCATATCAAAGACCTCATCATTCAATTCAGTTCAAATTTGGCATAGCTAATTTTGACAAGCAATAAAAAAGTTCAATGGGCGAGAACTTAAAAATAATTAAAAATAAGGAATAATGAAACTTTAGTAAACATTATTTATATAAACTTATTTTTTTTTATGACATACTTATCTAACGCTAAGTAGGTAGTACCCTATTATCTTTTCTACTTACTATATTTAATTTACTCTTTTGGTAGTACCTATAGTTGAAGGTGTAATGACTAATGTGTATTATAACAAATTGTAACTTACGATATCCAATGATAAATTTCTGCTACAGGAAGTTCTTTTTTCTCCATTAAGGCTTGATGAATCATTTCTGTATAGGTGTAACCAGGTTTGTTGGCTTTGTCCAACCTTGACGGCGGTAATCTGTATGGTTTCCGATTGATTTTTTGAACAGCTGCAATCAATTTACTACATTTAATGTTGTACAAAATATAAGTAAACAAAATTGCTTCTATTGCTTCGACACAAAGCCGAGACGGTCCTAATTTTACAATGTTTTTTATTGTGCCCAGTTTTTGTGTACTACTTCAAGTCAAGTTAGTTTAAAACAAACTTTGTTGTATTATAAAATAAACTTTTTGAACTAAAGGTAATTTAGTAATAAAAGCTAGAAAAAAACTCATTACGTTAAAATTTATCGGAAAAAGTAACTTCATTATGTCCGTTCTCACCAGTTAAGCTTAAAAAAATAATTATAGTTAAAGAATATTAAAATTATGAACAAACCATTGCTTAAATGTTAAGCCAAACTGGTAAAAACGGCCATTTTTCGTTAACCTGAGATTTGGAATTTGACAACATCTTCAACAGTAGGTATCATCTTATTTTTCCACCTATGCTTTAGACATCAGTCATCACATAACATTTCCCACTTTCAACTCACTATTCTGCCTTTTTAAATACTTTTAATTTTAGTAGTGTATTTTGGTGTAGGACAACTTGCTATAATTTACAGTGAGGCAATTTCGCTTAAATGAGAGGGGTGTGCTTAAGCACTGGAAATATAAAAAAAATCTCCACACTACTTATGGCAGTTATAAAAACAATTTTGGGGGTGCTAATTTAAAAATTAGGGGGTACTAAGCACACCTAAGCTCCCAAAAATAGCACCTAAGATGTATACATTAAAATCACTATGGCCCGAGTAAAACGCAGCTGTGTTTTAAATCACTGTCAAGGATGCTGTGATAGCCCGAAAAATAAACTGACTACCAAAACAGAGTTCTAATTACTGAACTAAAAATTACACATCACAGTTTAAATTTTAAATTAAGGTTTTGTAAAATTGCCTATATCTAACTCTTTAATAAATAGAGGGTATAACGTCCTCTTAGCCGACTTATGTTTGTGGTGGAATTTTTATGTCGGACACAATGTTTTACATTTAAGTTAGGTATCTACATATATCATGGTTCATATTCTGTACTCACGTTTTTGTTCGGGTTTGGCGACTTTTCTTTTTTGTTTTTGCACTTCTTGTTCATGCCAATTATCGCTGTCCGCATTGCCGCAGATTGCTGTCACTGTCGTGTTCGTTTCGAAAATCGACGCCACCTGAAAGTTGACCAACCAACTGAAATCGTCTGGTCTGTTGGCTTGTTGGTCGGGTGGCGATGGCTGCGGCGACCGATAGTTACAGTTTTTGGCCGGGTGTGGCGGTTGCGGGGGCCGCATTATGTGTGTTTCGCGAGGCATTTGTTCCGCCGTGCGTTTCCACAACGGTGGCGGCTGTTGCGGTCGCTGCGCCTCAAACACTAACGGCGTAAACACGTCAGATGGCTCGAATCGAGCTTGCACGGCCGGCGGCGTAGTCGTTATCTGTATTGGCGGCTGCTGTTGCAGCGGAGTAGGCACCCAAGCTGTTGGCTGCCAGTCGACGACCGCTTCCTGCGGGTCCGGTTGTTGTTCATGCTCCAGCTTATACAGGTGCGGCGGTCTTGCGTACGCCAGATACCTTTTGGACAACACCAGCGACGACAGCCCGTCTGAAATCAAATTGGGCGGAGTGACAGTAGAAGACATCGGTGCGCGGCGCGTACGGCGGTCGATGCGAAAATGTAGTAAACGCGCACGGCGGCGGACGCATCCCTCTGGGCCGAGAAACGGTCTGCTGAAGAGGGGGGGCTCATCGGTGGACGGCCAGGGAGTGCGCTTTGGGCGAGTACACCCACGGAAAACGATGAGTGGGCTCGCGCGCGGTAGGTGGGGCGGAGCTTAGTTAATCGTTGACGCCCATACAAAGGGTAAAAAAATAAAAGCCCAAAGATATTAATCGTCACGCGAATAGATTTCTCACGCCAATCCGTGTACAAGACATACACATAACACAGTCAAAGGGCACGTGAGATTTCCTAAACGTTTTGCTGTTCGCTTTCGAATCTGCGAACCGTAGGTAAATTGTAATTTATAATATTTTACGCGGTTTGTATAACCGTATTCGACTATTATTAATAAGAGACACGAGTCGGTGCTTCACTCACGCGTACCTACAAGTAGATAAATCGTGTTACAACTCTTAGCCATTAAAAAGTTTTACTTAGATTACTAAATTACTTGAGTTGAAACTTGAAAATGGTTTAATCACTTTAAAACGCTTCGATGCGAATTAATGGACAGTATAAGAATTATTGTCTATATGAATCCATTATCCAACACAGTGAAAAGTTCCTGTTGAAACAATTTAGGTACGCAGATTGTAAGTGTTTTTTTAGGAAAAATAAAATCCTATCGAATAATGGATACGTATGTACATATTTTGTCCGTGTATTACATGCATTACGCCTCCGAGTAAGCAGAACAGTAATAAGAAGAGTTACAAAAAGTTACACTTACACAACATAATTTTTATCAAACATAGGTTACCTATTAATTAATTGATATAAGTGATTTTCGTTTGCCTTTAGGCTTTACTTGCCTATGCCGTTATAATACATCGTTTGTTTAATTGGTTAAAGAGATAAAAATATTTAAAATTTTACTCGTGAGGATTTATTCAATTTGTTACGTGCAGTAGGCACATTAAATCATCAAAACGGTTGAATATCAAAACTTTTTAATAAAAAACATATCGTTTTAGTTTTCATAACACACCTTACACACCCCACGCCCAACCACTAACTGTTTTTTAAATTTTCCTAACTCTGAAAGAAAATTAGGGATAAATAAAAAAATGTATATCATTTTCATAATCAGTGGCTCTAAAAACATACAAGTCAATATGGAAAATATTTGATTTTATAAAATTGAAAAAATGTAAGCTTCTAATTTAGGATAAGCCATAAGGGGTGAATTTTAAAATTGGTACCAAATTTGGATTTAGTGACTTAAAAAAGTCATATCATTTGTATTGTGACTCGTGGATTTCCAACTTAATATGTAAATGGTATTAATAAGTCATTACTTATTACAGACTACCTACTATGCGTCGTCGCCAGGCGTTAGCTGTCATCAATATTCGTATTCCTTTTGATTCGATTTGGGTTTTTGGATTTTGGGTTTCAGGCTATTCAGTCAGGCCGAATGTTTTGCTGAAATTCCCTGACTCACTTTGGTTCATATTCGAAATATTTGCCACAGTTACCATCAGACGATAAGGTTTTATCCAGTCCTTTGGTTTGTGGATTTTTAAAACAATTTATGAACCTACTAAATAGTGTTAATACTATTTTTTTTTTTTTGTAGACATATTAGCAAGTAGAACTCAAAAATATATTGACGCGTTACAAGGTATTTTAAACGACTCGTTAGACCCTGAAGTTAGAGTCAAGTTAAACTAAATTCAAATCAAATATATTGTGTTTGTGAAACCCATGTACAAGTTTATCGTTATCAAAAGTCACAACGTCGTTTACGTGTATGAGATGTGACACGGCGTACAGTCGACCGAGGGAGATCAAGACAAATCGTTTTAGTGCTATTCAATGGATCGATTGAAGGTATTCAATGTACTTCGTCAGAATTGCACTACACAGGAGGCCCTAAAGATAGGGGGGAGGATAACGAAGCAAAGAATGTTTTTTTCTGAAACTATTGGAAGATTTACGAGTGGTATTTTTGAATTTGTAGATAAAATTTCGGAAAAAGACAGCAAGACTTAGTCACGTGTCTACGGTTGTAGCTCTAACTACAATCTAATAGTTTTTTAAAGTTTCACTAATACCTAATTTTAAACTAGTTAGTTTTTTCAATCAGTTTTTTAATAGAAAATAATACATGTCAATAAAATATAATAACTAGTTAGAATAAAGATATGTCACATTTATTATGCTAGAGTTTAATGAGATATATTCAATATTTAAATTTTGAGTTTATATAAAAAAAACATGATTATTAATTGTTGACACTTGACAATATGGATTGATTTTAATTCCAAAAGCACAGACTAATACAACAGACATTTATGGTGTACAGGGCGCGGCGTGAGTGCATTTTGAATGATGTTAAAGAAAAATTATAATGGCTACATCATCCCAACAAAATCAAGATTTAAAAACTAATATTTGGCATCAAGTAATTACGAAATGAGATATTAAATCGTTTTTATAAAGGCATAATAATAAACTTAAGTGTTTGTTGAATATTATAAGATTATAATTAACTTATAAAACAATATATTACAGTTATTAAGATAATAAATTTGATCACAGAACTGAAAAAGCTATAGATAATCGTTGCACGCCTGCTGATATACAACATAGAATATACATGGTATAAGTAAAGTAAATAGTTCTAATTTTACTATGGAAAATTTACAATTGTCAATATCACATAATTGTATAAAACTAAACGTTACCATTATTAGGAAAGTAAACAAATAAACATTATTTGTGCAGTTAAATGTTTTTCAAAAATGAAATAAAACAAATGTTGCTTACAAATTAAATATTTGTTATTATTAATCAATAATATTGTATATTATAATATTCATTTACGAAGAATATTGTGCACTTAAATTATTAGTATTATAATAATAGGGAATGGTAAACATTTAAAAGTTGAACACACTAATCATAAATAAAATATCTTTTAAATTACTTTGTTTATACAAGTTAGGAATTTTTTTCTTAGCAAAAAAAATACTTAGGTCTTAACATATACTCCAGTCACTTTAAGAAGATACCTCGTCGATGTAAAGTGACCGGAGTGTAGTAATAGGATTTATCTATCATTATTTAGACTAATCGTCTTCAAATTAGCAATTTGATAAACAAGTTATTAATTTAAAACTAAGAAGACTCCGTCGATGATCTTGAAATAATTTTACAACATCCATGACAAACTGGAACTGGGTCCTGACTAAGATGACCTGGCAATCGAACATTCATGTCAATACATCGAGTACAAAAAACATTGCCACATTTCCAACAATGGTACTAAAACAAAAAATAAATTATCATAAAATATTATAATAATAAAAAAATGTCTATATAAAGTACAATTTTAAATCTTGAAGTTTAGGTAAATAAAAATAAATTTATTAATAGTAAGGTTAACTAACAGAATGCTGATAGACCTTATATATTTTGCCCAGAGCCAGTGATAGGTCTATTGGAGCAAGCTCTGAAGGTACAAAGAACTAGAACAGGGAAGAACATAGGAAAATATTGGGGTACCTATTATCCATTCCAAAAGAGAACATATTGGTTTGGCACATCACAACTGACGGCGGTGGCTGCTGAAAGGTAAATTTCTCTCACTCTTGTTGAAATGTGGCGCCATTAGTACACGACGGTCGCCGTTCGAGCTACGAATCTAACCAAAGCCATTACGGTGGGAGGGCTAGGCGGGAAATGTACGCTGCTGAACGTTAACCGGTCGCCACCTGGTATGTTCTCTTTTGGAATGATAATAGACAATTAAAGGTTTTCAAGCATCCTGCTATATTACCAAAAGATCTTAAAAATATGAATAGGAATCAAATGAATATGTTTGTTTGACTATTAACAGACTACGAAAACATTTACTCAAGCCCTACTATGGAGATAACAGAATCACCAATATGTAGGCGAACAGAAGAGGATGAAACTTCACCGTATCTTGTATGATTGTGACTCTCTAGCTATCCAAGCAATTCACCTTTAGCAAACATTTTCTTGGAAAGGATTAAATCAAAGATATTGGAACAAAGAATGTCAGTGTTACTTTTCACAGAGCTATTAGATTTAATAAAACATAGACGAGATAAGATTATGTGAAATAAGACTTGGATGAGAGGGTATGCACAATAGACCTACTGGTCTGAGTGCATGGACGCTTCCGGGGCAGATCTTTTAAGAATCTAAAACTAACAATAATAGCATTTCTAATTTTGAGTTATTGATATTTGAGTAATAAGAGTCTCCTCTATACATGAAAACAATTAAAAAAATAATTACTTTTTTTGTAGATGAATCAAAGCGAGTGGAGCATTCGCACGCTACAGTTTCTCTTAAGCTTTTCCACTCAATAGCTACCTTATGTGCTTCATCTAACTTAGGTTCTACAACTGTCAAATTGTCAAATGTATCATTCATCGATTGTATGACATTGTCTTCTTTATTGTAGCTCATGGGTTCGAGGCATGTTTCTTTTGTAAATAGGCTATTGCGAACCATGTCTGCGCCATCGGTTATTTTACGTTTAAAATAAGACAATCTTTTTTGTAGGAACTTGACATGATCATCAAGTGATTTGGTTTGTTCACTAGTAGCTAGTAAAATGTCATATACATGCTCACGAGGATGAACTCCATTTTCAAATCGGCAATACATGCCTCGCCAAAAACGGATATTTTGAGGAGATAAGTCTGGATACATAGTGCCTGGATGTGTACTATACAACGGGTTTATAAATTCTTTTTTGTGCTCTTCGACATAGCCCCAGAATGAAAAGGTACGATCCTTGAGTCTTTAAAATGAATATGAATTAATAAATATAAGTTTCTTGTTTATTCAAAATTACCTTAAATCATCACGCTCTTTTTCACAATTTCCAATAAAGGTTCCATACTGACAAGAAGTTACGTGATCGTGCAGAACCAACAAAAATCTTTCATTAAATTCAAATGATGTTTGTTGAATCATTGTTAGTTGCCACGTTGCTTCCACAAATTGTGTGAATACAGGAGACACTTCTTTAGGATCACCAGCAATGTGGCCACATCGATCAGTAAATTTATGACCAAATGACAGCCAATCTTTTTCAATTAGAGCCTAAAACAATATTTTAATATTAATTGTACTTGTAAATATATATATATATATATTTTTTTTTTTCGTACTTGAAATCCTTTAAGTGTACGATAATATGGGTCCAACATAAGCGAAGCAAGAGAACAAACTTGAGCAGTTCTGTCCCAACCGTCAGAGCAATGCACAACAACCGATTTTCCACCATCAACAGCTTGACAGATAAATGCTGAAGTATCAAGAATAGTTTTTATATGACGTAACCAGCCACTACTGTCTAGTCCACCAATAAACTGAGACATAGATAGATTACGTTGCTCGCATACTAAATTAAGATAAATTACAACTAACAATTACCATTTGTTACAAGGACCAAAATAAAAAATTGTATTTTACTTACAGTCAACAACTTTAGACAAACTATTTCTCATTACATGGATGTTCTCAATACCAAGAAAATTAAATTTAATGTTATCATAAAAATTCTCGTTTTCATAACCTTTTCCTGTTGCTCGGTTTGCCATAGCATTTATCTGTAAAAATAATAAATATTAATTTTTAAAAGTTATACCTAAACAACTATTCATAACCTAATTTATATGTCTTAAATTCTAAATAACAGGTTTCATATGTATTCATAGGGTTATACATTTGAATATTACACTTAATCAAGAAATATTAAAACTGTTGCATCAATTTCTTTATATTTCAAAACATATTTAAGGTTTCTGTTTTTAAATTAAACCAAAGCCAAAAATAATTCTACTAATTAACAAACAAAATTAATTACCTTCGGCCTAGTATCAACAACATACATATATTCGCTTCCTGGGTTTGTATATAGTATACAAGTCAGGAGTTGTTCATCTTCCATGCATCGAGCGTTAAAACCAGACAATGGTTGCGCACACCGACATATTGCAGCCTAGGAATAAATACTCATTTTAATGATATCATAAAACATCTTACTTCATACGTACCTTATTGTGATGCAGATATGTGAGTACAGGTAATCTCTCTTTGCTTCTAAATTTAGAACTACCAATCAAAATAGATGTACTCACAGATGATGGTACAAAGAGGAACTTTGGATAAGTATCACACAGCTAAAATATAATATGTATTGATAAATACTAAGAAAATTGTATTATACACAATTATCAGACTATTACTTCTAACTACTAACCTGGTATTCTTGATTTAATGTTGTTAAACTCCAAGCTTCATTTGGCACATTCATTCGTTCATACTCTTTTTCCAAATTAAAACTATCCCAACCAGCGCTTTTTGATATTTTATCAGAATTGGATTTGTACAAAAAACAATAGAGGTCTTCAATTTTTGCTAAAATACAAAACCATTATAGTCATATGCAATTAAAAAAAAGATCACAATATAAATACAAACCAGGTTGACACATAACAAGTAATGATGTAAATATGTTGTGTGAATCTCTTTCTTTTGGTATTAAAAATGTAACTGACAAGAATGTCTTACATCGAATGAGTATAGGACTACCTGTAGTCGTAAGTGGAAGTTTTTCCACATTACCAATGTGCATTAATAATACCCAAGATTCTTTTTTGTTTTCCGGATCAAAAAATATTAAATGAGTTGCTGTTAAATATAATGTTCCAATAGATGTTTTTTTAGAGTTGTATCGATCTAACATTCGCACATTTTCAATCTGAAATTTAATTAAAAATAATTTTAGGAAGCAGTTAAATTTATACCATAAAAAAAAAATTCAATTTTCTATAAATAAAAAATAAGCGCAATTATGTTAATAGCATGTAGCATTAACTATAAGTTACGTGAATTAAATTTATAGATTAAATATGTACTTAAAAAAATATTTATATTTTTATACAACTAAACTAAAATAAAGTTATTTATTTAGAAATCTCTAAAAGTTTGCATTAAGGTTATTATAAATTATAATGTTAAACACAATGCGAGAAGAGGTTAAGTGATAATGTTATATTGTGAGTTGGAATGTATTGTTTTTACTAAGAAGTTTTGCTTATATAATTAATCTAAAAGGTACATGTAATAGGTTACTATAATACTTGTAACAAGAGCAGGAAAATATAAAGAATTTGTACAATATTAACAAGAGTTTTATAAAATACAACATACACTACTTGGGAAGAAAATTACTTCCATAGTAATTGAGCATACTTATTAGGTATTGTTTAAAAATAATTATAAGATATTTAATTAAATAGTTCGTAAGAAACTCTACATGTGCATGTTCAGTTCCAATATAGTAAACAGCTTAAAAAAAAATTGTAGTTTAGTTTTTTACTTTAGATTGTATTTTGAACCTTTGGGTCATTTTACAAAATAGTTTTGATGTTTAAGGTTTTCACTAAAACTATTTATATAAATTCCCAACTTATTGTGTAATATCAAGATGCATAAGACATCCTGCCTTAGTACAACACTCTACCCATTGTTTATTAAGTACTTGAAAGTAGGAAATAGAATATTTGTTTTTAGTTTTAATGTGAAATACTATATAAATTATTGAATAATTACTAATTTACTTTTTATTTTTAATGAACAACACATCCAACATTTTTCTATTTAGTCTTTATTCTGTAATAATATATTCATAATATAAATGTACAATTAAAAACCTAAGTGTGATTCAGTGCTCTTAAATACACTACACTTTAAAGAAACTAGGTTTTAATCAAATATTACCCTATATTTATTTATGTATTATTTACTTATAGGCTACTTAATTTTTCTAGAAAGCTTTGTTTGCAGATATTATTTATATTACACATACACAGTTAATATATTCGTATAAATAAGTAATAATTTTATTAAAATATATTTTATAATCAATACAAAACCATAATGCTAAAATTTTAAAATTCGTAAAGTTTAAAAATTATCTTTTACTATGTTAGTATATGTATTAGTGACTGGCTTGAGTTATAGAAAGGTAAATTTAACTTTTACCTATTTACCAGTCACCCACCCACTTTCAAATGTAGGTATGTAAAAATCTCAGAGACAATCATTATAGAAATGGTCATTCCTCATACCTCTAGGTATAATAAAAAGATAGCAAAAATGGTTCATTAAAAACATAATAAATAATGAGTGGATATAACTTCCATTCATTAATTTATTAAGATATTTTTTCTGGCATTTTGAAAAGTTATTTTTTTCGTGACTGTAAATAGGCATATACTAAATGTAATAAATAAGATTTAGTATCAATAATGTAATATGAATTAATCTTTAATATATAAAAAAAATGATCTTATGGTAATTCTGTACTATAGACAGGAGGTATACACTTCACTTATTTTTTTTTTAAGTTGTGATTTTTGGTTTATTAATAAAATTTATCATTTGTTTGTAATAATTTATTTTTATCTTAAAGGTAATAAAATAACAGTTGTAAATGTTTTAACGAGTTTATTAACTTCAAAATATAGCTGGCAAACTGTTTTACTCCAGCAATATTACAAAATAAACGTTTTATCATTTTAACGTATCATTTTAATGGAATAGTCACGATGTACCTTTTTAATGACCGAACCGTCCTGTTGCTGTTGCCTGGCCACTCTGGCCATGGCAGCCTCACGCTGAAGCCACGACCTGAATCGGCAAAACAGCGAGTACGATCCGGGTGCTGATGACAAACGGTATAGACGGAAGCCAGCTGGCAATACGAACCTGTCGTTCTCAGCCATACAATTGTGTGTGTTACGGTTTTAATTACACAACTCACTGCGTGTCCTACAAAAGCATGCACACAACCATGGGTTAAGTCTACTATGGTAACTACAAGAAATCAAACAACTTGCAGTAGGTACCTAATTTTGGGAGAAAAAGATTTACTACAAGGGACAGCATTAAAAATGATTCTATTAATCTAGCACACATGCATAGTATGTGTTAACCTCGACCACAAGCACCCCACATTATATCCACCACACATATTTAAATTTTTAATAGTAATATAGTACACAATATGTTATTATAAATATGAATTTTGTGTACTCAAAGGTACAAGGAATTATAAGTTACTTTTGGAGTTTTTATATGTTCCATCTTGATACTTCAAGGCACATTGAGTAAATTGATAAAACGACTAGTAAACGTGTAACTTTTAATAATAATGAAGAAAATTAACTAAAATAATTAACATTTTAAAAAATATGACTCAATATTAAGTAATTTTAGCTGTCCGTGTATCTAAATGAGGTAACTAGGCAATCACAATTTGTTTTAATTTCGGACAGACGCTGTATTTGGCTGACAGCCTGCGACCATTTCACAGTTCACTTATCAAAATGTTATTATCACAAAAATAATTTTTATTACTTTCAACAACGATACAATGTTGTTGATAAAACACTATCATAAACATTACGAAAACAGATAACATCAGTCATCAGCTGGACTAACAATTTTCAATATTTTTCTATGTAAGCAAACAAACGTAACGAACAACCCGAATCGAGAATCTTCGAAATAACATTTAATATAAATTTAGCCTCTTATTTTTAGCTTATGATCAAATATGTTCATAATTAATGGATTTAAAATACACGCACAAGTCCATGTACCTATTAAACATTTTTAATTTGCCCAACATTTTAAGTTTCCGAAACAATAGTAATAATTGAGGGTAGTAATATAAAAAAAGAAACAAAATTCGTTTATTTTAAAATCATTAATAATTACTAATCAATATTAATAACATTTACTCATATTCTCTACTTTTTTAAAAAGTATTATTAAATATAATATGAAATTATCAGGATATAATTACAATATAATAATATTGTAATAAGAATTGTGGACAAAAAAACCATTTGAGAATTAAAAAGTGTAGGTAGACTCAAATAAACCATTATAAAACTAAAGCCAACGTAGAACTCTTATGAAATTTAAGGATTCCGTCCCTAAATACAGCATTGAACATAGCTATATACTATGTTGTTAACATTCACATTAAACAAAATGATAATAAAATATTAATTATATTTTAATGGTAGTAGTAAAAGGAATTATTATGAATACGTGTAATAGAATACCAAAAATATTTGAAGTCCTATACTTCATTATAATAGTCATATTGTTAAAAATATGAAGATTAAACAAAGATTACAAAAATTAATTTCCAAATTTTCAAATATTGTTTTACACTATATAAAACAAATACGTACTAAAACATCCTTACTAACATAGAATATAGATAATAATAAAAATAACAAAAAAATGATTTATATCTAATAAAAATATTTTAATATTTAATCTTTAATAGTTTTTAACAGACATTTACATTTTACATAAAGATCTCATAAACATTCATAAAAAGTTGTTCAATAATGTGTAAAATAAAAAAAATATAATTGCTTCATAATATTTAACCATAAATTAAATTGTATATGTTCTCAATCAACAATTTTTCTCAAAAAAATAAGTAAAATTAAAAATCATAAATTTTATTTACTGTAAATACAATAATTGTAATTATACAATATCAAGTTGTTAAAAAAGAAATTGAACAAAATACCTAATCATAATTAGTCACTAAGCTTTTATATAAAAGCTTAAAAATGTATACAATAATAATAGTTTCAAAATTATGTTTAGTATTTTGATTCTTTTGTTAAGCAAAACAAAAAAAGAACAAAAAAGTTGAGGATACACGGTCTTGTGTTAACTTTTTGATTTATAGTTCTAATTCACAACTACTATAATTGTTTTGAATAATAGAGGTATTGGTATAAACTATGGTAAAAAAGAAAGAAATATACAATGAAATAAAAACGTTAAGTTTAACATTTGACACTTTTTCTATGGCTGCGAGTTACTACACCTGCTGACCACGATCTAGACACAGTGCCATTAAGTCTTCTACAGCTTTTCTTCTTTTGTGACCGTAATGTTCTTTTTATTGGTTCTGTTAATGGGGTTTTAATTTTAGGCACTGAAGATATTTTAGATGGAGTAGATACATTTTTTGGACTAGGACACTTCCAGACCTTTGGTACTCTTCCCGAGCTTCTCAAAACTACACCTACTTTTGTTTCTTCAGGCTTAATAGGTTTTGTAGGTGATACTAACCACGCTTCACGAGGTATCTGTTGATTTTCAGAATCACTATTTTGAAGTTTGACAGTCTCTTCACTGGTCGATTCATCATCCAACTTTTGTTTTTTCACAACGTTTCCACTGCTTGCACGAGTATTTCTTTTTTGAGATGATGAACTACTTCTTTTACTGGAAATATTTTTGTCGTCATTGTTATTATTATTGTTATTGTTGTTAAGTTTTGCCGAAGTTCTGAGAACTTTATTAGACTTCACGACTGGTGTTAAAGCTGGAGGTGGACTGGGATATCTAAAAAGTATGTAAAGCAACATTAATGAAAAATGAAAAACTTCAATAAATTACATTATTAATAAAATGAGTAATACTAACGTTTTTGATGTACTAGCTGGAATATGGGGGGATTTAATTGTTTGATCGGTGGGATACCTAGTGAAAATAGCGTAACCACCACTTGAACCTTTGCCAAATCTTTGGACTTGCGGATCTCCATCGACACACTTACAGTCATTCTTCTCTTCACATTTCATGTTACCAGTTTGCATTTTGTGTTTTAGTAAAACGTGTGGAGCAGGTGGCCCGGGTGGATCTAACATTAATGTTATGACTGTAGTGTTATCAGCTCTCAACCTGACTTTATTCCATTGTAATATTGCCTTGTCTACAAGGTTTTTGGATGGATTTAACCAATCTTGCTTCTAAAGTAGGATAAAAAGTATACAGTTATATTGTAATTTTAAAAACCATGATTTAGTGTTAAATTAAATAAAGGTATCTTATGATACTCATTAATAATAATATAAACAAATAATTAGAAAAAAAATATCTACTTACTTCCATAGATTTCATTTCAATATTATGCTTTTCAGTTGCATGAACATTTGTTACAGCCACATCAGGTGAAAGAACATTCCATAGGCCATCAGTACCAAACACTAAACATCTATGTTTCAGTGGATCAACATTAAAAACATCAACATCAGGTTCGGGAGACACAACAAATGTATCATGTTCTGAATTGTAACTCCAAAAGTCTCCAAGAGCTCGAGCGACAGCTAGGAATGGAATTTCATCGATTGTTGTTGAACGTCGTACTGGACCTTTATGACCAATACGAGGTCTATTCCAAACAACACGAGGAACTCCGGATTTATTAATAACTTTGCCTCCACTTTTTTCTATTCTAATTTTTTCTTCAAACGATTCTGGCTTGTGATCACGTGTTAATGGTTTTGCTTTCCAACCGCCATTTTCTAAAATTAAATATTGAACACAAGTCATTATATAATTTGATAAATACAATCATATAATGTTATGAATTCTTCATACGTGATCAACTAGTAAATTTTATATACATTTTAATATATATATATATAAAGTAGTTCTTGTTCAAACAGTGAAATAATTAATTTAGTAGTACCTAAACCTTATTTAAATACTAATACTGGCAAACAAAATTGAAAACAATTCTTTTACAATATTTACCTTCGTCTTGATATCCGAGTACAATGCAACTGTCCCCAACGTGACCAGTATAAATTTTTCCTCTCATAATAAAGGCAATGCTTGCAGTGGTACCAGATGTATTCGGCAGACCAGACGGAGTTCTAGGCCAGTTTTCTATAGAATAGGTATACAATTATTCAAGTTTTAAAGAATAGGTAATTTTGCAAACAACATACCCAAGTTCTTCCACATATCGATATGTGTAGCAATGTAACCATTCCGAATAGCTCTAAGTACATCTTTATCATCGTCTGACCAGAATGCATCATCCTTAATGATAGTGTCAAGTAAATGGTCTTTAGCATATGCCGCTGCTTCTGAGCCACCGTGCCCATCAAATATGCCAAAAAACGCGTACTCCAAGTCTTTCATGTCTGGGGTTTGCTGGTACGCCACCGAGAACATGTCTTCCATGTACTTTCTGCCACCCTGATTACAATAACCAGTTACACGCAAATTAACACCAATGCCTGGCATATTGAATGCGTTCGTTCAAATTATTGCAAAAGGCGCCGACTAAATGAACATTTGAGACCGCCAGACAGAAAAACGCGGGTCACTAGGCTGAACTGGATCGATTCGTTTTGTCACGTTACAAATCAAAATATCTCGAAGAGACCCACTTTCTGCGTTGTTAACAGCAAAACGAAAGGCGCACAGTGACGCCAATAACGGTGTAGTCGAAAAAACCCCGAACTCCTGAATCGGAGATTAACGGACACCTCGGCTCGTTTTTTATATCGACTTAAACGCGGCACATCAAATGACACTAAAAACAATGGTAACGACTAACGAGTAAAGCGACAGGCGATAGCTAATTCGGACAAGCCAAACACGGGAAAAATAAGTTTACAAGTGTGTTGGTCGTGATAGAAATGATAGAATGTAGATCGCGTTTAATAACGAATTTTGTTTTTGAAGTGTATTACCATTCACTTGGTAAATAACGTAATCACGAATTTCCCTTGTGCCGTCAGCCTGAAAGGCTGTTGGCAACACCGTACGTTGGGGCGATCGCGGATCGTGCAAAGAATGGATTTTCGTGTTCGTCTATATTGTGTGGTGCTGTGGCCTGTGCCAGTGTCCCCCGCCGGGCGGCCTCCTTCTTCTATAGCGGTGACGGTGGCGGCTGCGGTGGTCGACCCGTGTATACAATCACGGTGTGTGTAATTTGTACATGTTTGGGAAAAAAATAACACATATATTATATTATTATCCCGGATACGTGATAACGTTCGCGGCCCGACCATCGTCTGTCTCTCATTTGTTGTTGTTTTCGTACGGCAATTAGTGCAATTTTTTAAATTTCCGTTAGTTTTAATTATTACAGTTTGTTATGTTTAAAGCGATTAAGTTTGTTCATGTATTGTTTACATTATATTATTGTGATAAGATTTACGTTAACTAGATTAAAAGAGGATTCACGTAAAACTCACTTCGCATTGCAGTAGCATTAGAGTAAGTCATCATTATATTTTTATTATTACCGAGCTCTTTCTTTATCGAGTCTGTTATAATAAATATTGAGCTATTTGACGTTTAATTTTTTTTTTCAATGCTTTCGATTGCGCAACGCGCAAGACCCGATGAGTTTTTTTTATAATAACCGACGTAGCATAATTAATAATGTCCGATCAGGTAACAAGACATTTAGTATCTTTGCGTGTAATTTACGTCATAAATCATAATCGTTAACAATTTTTTAAAACTATTTGTAAAGTAACATTCACATGGGGGTTAGTACGTAGCGCTTTATCACGAGTTCAGCTGTAAGTTCGCGTGAATTTATATTGAAATAGTTTGGTTTTTGAGGATTTTTAATAAATGTTAAGATAATATATTTTGGTTAAATAAACAGTTTTTAACAACAATTATTACCTCAAAATTGTCTACTGTTTCACTTATTTTCGATAGGTCTTATAAGTATAATATACATTAACTTTTTTGACGTGGTAGATATCAAACATAATAAACCATTTTTATGTATTTACCTACAGTTATAACCAACAAAGAAGTATTTTTAGCATCATTCATTCGCTTCCCACACATTTATGCGACCGTGTAAATAATGATTATTTTACCACAACATTTTTTACGGGCATTAGGTTTGTATTATAGGGATATACTTGTAAAATATTGAAATTATTATATTTGTTTATTTTAGAAAAATAGGTTAGTGGAATTATAAAGTGTTTTCGTAAATATAATAGAACCTGAAACATTTTACATTTCTATGTATTCACATTACTACGTTTTGTTAGGCATTATACTAAAATATCTATGATACAAATAATAATTGATAATGTTCGACAATGTTCGTGAAAAAGTATGAGTATAAAAGTAATTTTAAAGGTAATTACGCATTGCTTAGTTTTTAAACTACTAATAAAAAAATAAAATATTGATTGAAAAACCAACTTGCTAAAAATACATTTTAAATATTTTATTTCGCGATTTTATATTTATACTCAAAGCATAGATTAAACATAAATAGATAAACCACGTCATAGACGCTTTTGGCAACCCGTTTTTGGAAGCAAACTTATATTAACCATGTATTCGTTGCGTCCATTTCCTTATCATAACAGTTACCGTATTCATTATCCACGTGGACTATTTATGTATATAATTTAATAAATTTGGAATGTATGTCAAAATAATGCTTTCATTTTTTGTGTGTATTTTTGGTCTGTACAATGCAAACATAATAACGGCTTTGGCTTTCTAGTATCACCAGTATTAATGTAAAAATTTAAATAAAATGCATCATAAATGTTCACTAACATGTGAACATTTTTAAAAATGGTTATGGGCGGGTTTTTAAAAAAATGTAGGTATTTACTCATCTGTTAAATTTATTAGTGTATTGCTTTTTTGTACGCGCCTTTACATATTTAATTACATGTAACATGCATGTTTGCTTAATTTGTTTGTTTTATTTTAATTGCGTATTGATGTGGTATAATATATTATTACACTAACATTATTATATTAACAGCATGCACAATATTTTGTTTAATCAGCGATAACATGGTGCTAAAACAAATTAATAGTTGTTGGTATTTGTAATTATGCAATTTACGTACGTCATACTATCAAAAACCAAATCAATGAATATTGTCATTAATTGTATTGATAGAAGTATATTATTGTTCCGGGCGTAATGAAATTAACGTACGAATTGTGTCTACTCCACGACCTTGCCCTATGTAGTTGAGCTGTATAACGAATAAATGGCTGGTATATGCTAATCCTTATTTCTCAGTGTCGCTATTTACTCAACATTCCAAGAGTCAAGTATTATAGTTAACAAAACGTTTTATGAAATAGCGCTTTTTATTAATTTTTTTTTTCTTCAAGCGCCATTTAGGCGCTTTGCAGCTTCTACCATAGCTCTCCAAACTTCCCGATCCTCTGCATCCTCAATACTTGCTCCATTACGTAATCTCTTCAGGTCGTCCTTTATTCGGTCCAACCACCGTTGTCTTGGCTTTCCCACAGGTCGTTTTTTATTTGGTTTGTTGATGAGTACCTGTCTTATCAGTCCACCCTCTGCACGCCATACATGACCAGCCCACTCAAACTTTTTCGACCTCAGAAAATCTTTTAAATTAGTTGCATTAAACAGACTGTTAAGTCAGCGTTTTTTCTTCGCTCGTATACACCAGTGTTGAGGTTTAATATAGGCCCATATATTTTTATAAATATTCTCCTTTCGTAAGTCAATAGGTTATTCTCGTCACCTTGCGTCGTGGACCATGTCTCACATCCGTACATGACAATGGGACGTAAGTAGGCAATGTTTAGTTTTTTCTTTTTGTCTCTAGACAGTAGTTTCGATGTGAACATTTTTCTCATTGCATGGTATCCTCGGTTTGCTGCACTTATTCTGGACTTAATCTCGTTATGCATATTATTTTTATGACTTATATTAGCATCTAAGTACTTAAAATTCTCGACTTGTTCATAAGAGAAATGATCAATGCTCACATGTTGTAACGGAGTAGGTTGTCTACTCATTAGCATATACTTAGTCTTATTTTCATTTATTGAAAATAAACACTTTTTATTAATTAAACTTTAAAATTGTTGTCATTATGTTGTTTAAATAAAAACAATTTTTTTTATTATTTAAAAAATGTTAAATAATGGATTATAATTATTTTGCATTTGGCATGGATATAAATTAGATTTTCTGACAGTTTTCATTATTGAATGTGCCTTAGCGTATAGATATGACTTAATATTTTGAATATGATAATGTTTTATTATAGCATCTTAATTCAATTTTTAATTTTTAGCATCTAATTACGTATTCATTTTTGAAACGTTTACTAATTATTTATTATCATTTAATTTAATATTGGATTTCAACGCACCTTTATAGTACGAATTGTCAGCTCTTATTAGGGATAAGATACAAGTAAACACAATCCTCTATAAAACATTTTTCACTGTAACTGGTCATATTATTGACTTGACAAAAAATATATTAAAACGTATGTTTTAGCATCGACGCGGAACTGAAAATGTATTGTTTTTACAATGTTGACGTGTTTTTATTTATTTGTTTATTTTTTGTTTGGACCATTCTATTAATTGGTCTAAAGATTACAAATCGTATCTGAAAGGTACTTTATTGGCCCAACATTTAAAAAGTTCACCCCTTTAAAATTGTTTTTGAAACTTTGGAATATTTATTTGTCAACTTATTATTTTATGGAAAATAATCTTTATACTTATATAAACTATAATATTAGAAAAATACATGTAAAAAATATAACATGTCTTAATATCCTTTTCAGAATAGTTGATAGAAAGAACAGCATTGTTTTAGAGTAGTAACCAGATATCTTCTTGAGTAGTTTCCTGTAGAATAAAAACGTAATAGATAAAAATGACATCTACTGTACTTACGTGTTTTATTACAAGTAATGGCGCAACCGCCTACCGGGTTTAATTTCGGGAGACTTTAAGACGTTCAAACAGTTCCCTTATCTTTTATTTATTTAACAAAAAATACTATTTTTAAAATAACTCATTTTGCTTATGCCTCTGATTATTATTTTTACTAGTTAAAGATGCGTTATTTAATGGTATTTTAAAGTTAAAAAACAATTTTTTTTTTACAGAATTTAAAGAAGAAATTATGAGTTTTCGTATTGTTCAAAAATTACCACTACTCTTGCCAGAGCATCAGTTCATTGCCTTCGTTGAATGACATCTTAGCTATACAGGTATGAATTGTTGTTTACGTATAGAGAAAACAATAACACAATTTCAAATGATGTTGAAGATGAATTACTATTACACCTATTTCTATTCTCTAACCTTCTAAAGAAGACGCGCGGCGTCCGTTTGTTAAACGTGATTAATGTTAGAAGCCTAATATCAGATGTAATATTTCTTTGATCTTGTACTGTTTGCTAAGTATCATAATAATACTTAAATCACAAATAATAAGCTTACTTTGTACACACGATTTACTATTATAAACTTTAAATCAGTTATTATTAAAATATTTTTTTTTATCTACAAGAAGTGACGGAGGTCATTTGTATTTTTTCATTTGTTTATTTTTATAAATGGTGTGCCATGTAACATTGAACATTTTCCATGGAAACAACAATTCAAGCGACTCTCTGTATATTCTTGGCCAATCTTGATTCCTTTACGTTATAAACTTTTTTTATTTATGGTCAACGTATTATGTATAACTGTGTTTCAAAATAAATGATTAATAAATGTATTTAATTTCAGGACTAGTTTACCAAAACCACTTTCACAATGTTTAACTTTATGAAGAAAAATACGGGATCACACAACAACGGTGTGAACAATGGCAGTAGTTCTGGATATGGATCTCAGGGTTCATCTAATAACCAAATCGAAGAGAAAGAGCAACGAAAAAAAATGAAAAAAATGCGAAAAGAAAAAGAAAAAAAGGAAAAAGGGAGCTTTAGTATGTCATCAGATGATTTATTAAGACTAGATGAGGTAATAGTTTTTTTGTGACAAAAAAGTATTATGTATTACATATTTTAAATATTATTTATTTTTAGGTGAGAAAATCATTAAAGTTACGCAGTCGACGCAAAGAAAAAGAAAAACTCCCAAGTGGAATAACTGCAGATTATAGTGCCAACTTTTTTGCTCCGTTGAATCGTGATGAGACTGATGACTCTACCAATACACCTCCCCTACCACCCCGTCGTGGAATTTTAAAACCACCTCCTATTTTGGAACATGGTCTAATACAGGATCTAGATTCAGATTCCTTGCTACAAACTAACACTTTAAAAAATGAACTAATAGTTTATGAAAATGTGCCTAGGGTGTCTAGTATTGATAGCCTTACAGATTCAACAACTAATAGCAGTTTTGCTACTCCATTTAACCTTAGTCCTTCTGGAAATGAATATTTAACAGATGAGTTTGATGAAAACTTAAAACTACCTTGTGTACCAATGATAAAAATTGAGCCTCGCACATTAACCATTAAAAGACGGGCTGGTCCAGGCAGTGATTTCGGTTTTTCATTACGACGAGGACTTGTGTCTGAAAATACATCAAAAAACCTGAAACCTGTAATTTTTGCTGAACCAGGTCAAGACAAATCACATTATACTGGCCTTTTACCAGGAGATAAACTTTTGGAAGTTAATGGAAGTCCTGTGTCGGAAAAAAATAGAGATGAAATCATTGATATGATTAAATCATCGGAAACTAGTATTACTGTTAAGGTATTTTTATTTAATTTGTATTCAGTTATTTAAATATTGATTGATTTGTATTAGTGATGAAATTTTTTGACTAATCAAAAGTTAAAAGTCGAATACTTTGTGTTCTAATAGTAAAAATAGTAAAATAATAGTCATACATTTTAATAATAAAAATTCAAATTATTCAATTACTTAAAATTACAAAATTAAATTATTTTGACCTCAAGGTTTTTTTAAATTAACACTATTAGAGTAGAGAATATTCAAGCTCTAATTTTCGAATACCAAATAATTTCCTTTCTATAATTGCAAATAAAAATTTTTTTTACATTTTTTTTTAGGTGGAACCAGCTATGGAGCTTTATGAGCTAAGTAATAGCTACTTGAATAGTCAAACAGCTGAAAATTATTTAGTAAGTAGATTTTAAGTCTTAAACTATACTAACATGGAATAGCCTAGTTAGTTTTTTTTCAAAATACTTGCCAAATATTACAGATTTGGGTATATTTTTAAATGTTGCAAAAATGTTAATAAAATGTGTGTGGAAGTATAGTATTATCTACACACGTTAAAAATCCAAAAAAATATTACTATGTGGAGTGAATCAACCGCCGACAGGTATTTGAAGATAACCCTAATCGAATCCACCCCAATACTAAAAATACAATTTTAAACACATTTTTGTATTTAAAATGCTTTTATCAATATTTAATATTTCTACCATCTACAGATTTTCGCATTAAAGAATTTATTTGAAGGTGATTTTATAACTTTCAGTTAAAATAATTCTCGAAAAACCTGTGATCTTCCTTATCCAAATATGCTTGACCCCACTATGCTACCACCCCTACATAACTGGAATTTTTGACATTTTTATGTCTTTGCTAGGCACACTCCTGGAAAATCGACACCGCTTATCATAACGAAAAAACCGACACCGACACTGGTTATCATAACAAAAAATAACAGCTGAATTATCTGATAAGAGAGATAAGAGATAAGGGAAGGAGATAGGGGTGAGAGTTAGGGGGTAAGATATGAGGGTTGGGGTTGAGAATGGAAATGGGGGGGGGGCATATATGTTGTATTCACAACGTTCAAAATAGAAATGAATAATAAATTCAATAATTTAAAGGTTGTACATACCTAGGTTACCATGGTTGTGGTTACTTACGTTACCACGGTTGTGGGTACTTACGTTACCACGGTTGTGGTTATCTAGGTTACCACGGTTGTGGTTGACCAGATTACTATGGTTATGGTTACCTGTGTTACCATGGTTGTGGTTACTTAGGTTACCATGGTGTCGGTTACCTAGATTACCACGGTTGTTACTAGTTACCGGTGTGTTGTTACCATGGTTGTGGTTGCTTACGTTACCATGGTTGTGGTTATCTAGGTTACCACGGTTGTGGTTGACCAGATTACCATAGTTATGGTTACCTATGTTATTATGGTTGCGCGTTACCACAATTTTGGTACCTATGTTACCATGGTGTCGGTTACCTAGATTACCCCGGTTGTGGTTACCTAGGTTACCACGGTTGTAGTTAACCAGATTATCACGGTTGTGGTTAACCAGATTACCATGGTTGTGGTTACTTAGGTTACCACAATTTTGGTTACCTATGTTACTACGGTTGTGGTTACTTATGTTACTACGGTTGTGGTTAAATAGATTACCAAGGTTGTGGTTTTTAGTATCATTATTATTTTTTGGTTTACATTACGTAAAACAACGAAAAAAATAACAGTTAAAAACTGAAATAGGGGACTAAAATTATTATTAAAAAGTCCTTCGAGGGGGCTCAACTTGAGTTCCATCTATTCAAAAAAATTAGAAAACATTGTCTATCTGAAATTTGAGAAAAGTTAGTGGCTGTTCTTTTAGAAATTGTATTAATGAAGGCTGAATTAGTCCGATAAAAAAATTAACTTCCATTAACGACCATCCTCTTTTACTATCCTATTAAATGTATAAAGTAATTTTAGATCTTATTAAAAAAATTGTTTGGAACGTTTAACATTTTGTAATAGAGTATTCATAACTACTATATTTTAAGTTTATTCCTTGTTAGTTTTACATAATATTTTCCTTTGATTCTATGGATTATATAGGTCTATATAGAGTTTATATAGAGGTCTAAATTAGGCAGAGTAGAAAACTGTAAAATAGGGATGTCATGTTTTTGTAAAACTTGAATGACTAATTTTGTTAAACTTTGTCGATTTAACACATTTAGCATAAAAATCGCATGTACACCGGATCACCGAGATTACCAAAGCGCGTAAAAAATTTTAACGAAAAAAAGTTGTTTAACGCCCATTTTATTAAATAAAAAAACTACACCCACTAAATGTAAGCAAATGTAAAGAAATGTTAACATTTTAGGTGGGAAGTCAATGGATAATTTACAAAATACTTAACTACGACATAATTTGTATTATGCCATGGACGTTAGAGTAATATTTCTTTAACACTATAGAAATTGACTGTACAATAAACAATACTTTAACAGTTAACCTTATTAGTTAGCGTGGATTGTAAAATTAGTTTTAAATTTTTTTGTAGTATTCATTATAAATACAATTTTGAAAATGACGTTTCGAACTTCGAGTATGTTTTTGTTTTAGTCATAATATAATATCGGTTTGATTTATTCTTTAAGTATGTAAACAGCTGAAGATATTGTCGTCAATCTCCATACCTACACCCACTAAGTAACACAATTATTGTAAATTTGATTAAAAAACCAACTATTTCTGTATAATTGATAACAATTTAATTTTCTCAATAAATACATATTTGTCAGAAAGAATAAATTAATATTTTAACTATCTTGCTCGGCGCAGGAAAGCAGGTGGAGTTGTGATAAAAGAAGCTAATTAGTAAGAGAGTTTTTGAATATCTTAATATAATATCGTATTTTCCCTACCGATTTATTTTATTTTATAAGGCAATAATACATACTCGTATGTAACAATGTTTAAAAAGCATAAAATCTAATCGGTAAGATGCCTGTCGGCATTAAAAATAAACCCAAATTTTCGGGTTGGGAATTAACATTGGTGGTCCTCTTGTATACGTTATTGCTTTTGTCAAAACTTATTAATACAGATTCAAAAACAACAAAGTTATTTGTTGCAAGTTGTAACAATAAACAAAATAGTGGCGGCACCAGAAATGTATACAGATAGGCCAGGCCAAGTCAGGATTTTTTTTTTATTATTGGGTTTCTATAAAATATATTTTAAATTACATTTGCCAATATAGTTTGAATACTACCAGGAACTTTTCTCTCAGCTTAGTGCTGCTCCTGTAATTCATTGTGATCGGGTAACAAATTGTACTTTAATTTGTATACACATACAAGTTTTCTTCTATTTAAAAAAAAACAAATTGTTTAAATTATTTTAGCGAGCTTAAAGTAATGAGCGGTAGGGTAAACACTGACATTGCTAACATCGCAATCGACGATTAAGCACTCAATTTTCGAAACACCAATTTATTTTTTTATTAGAAATCTTGAAAACTAACGCATTTAAAATTGCTAAATATACTCTGCTTGCTGCACAAAACCAAACAATTATTTTGACATTGAATGTGCGTAGTGTTTTTTTTTTTGATATCAAACCCCATTCTCATAACGTTATTATGACATTTTCAATTCGTTCCACGCAAGTATAAATATGTAAATAATAATAATATTGCGAGTCCTCTTTTTAATACTAATAGAAGCTTTAAACCTAACAATACAATATGTGTAATCGATTATTAGTAGCATCATCAACACCAGTGATTTGATGAAGTATAATAGGACGTATAGTAACTATCGTTGTGTTTGCTTTGGCTACTACGTGATCGTATTATGATGAGTACATGAGAATATTTCAAGGACATAGTTTGTCAGATTGCAATTTGTCTCGAGATTTTGAATTAAGAAAAAAATCAGAATATTCGATAATTTTACGTTCATAATTCGTACGATCATTACCTGTTCAACCTGGGCTATTAGCGTTGTCTTGAATAACTCGAATGACTCCGATAGGTACATCATAAATTCCATTTATAAATTTAATTTTTATTTTTTACAATTACTTCATAATAATAGCACTATATAGGAAATACTAAGTACCCGTGTTACTTTACCTTTTATCATGTAATCTTTGGAATGACTGTCTTTCAGATAGTTTCCAAAATATTTCTTTTTACAGAAGAAAGTTTACTTAAATTTTATTCGACCATTGATTATTAGTCTATACAAAACTTTATTTGTATTTTTAATGATCCTTCGATCTAGATATAAAATATTTCAAAATAAAATCAGCTTCGTAAAATTAGTATGAAGAGAATACTTAAGTGCTGAAAAATGTAGACCAGGTAGTTCAGTTTTTGACATGTAAAAAATATTTTTACACTACCAATATATCAATGGGTTTTAAATATGTTTATTTACAATTATTTGTTTGAAATTCAATAGCTTTGTTTTTTTTTATTAGTAACAACGTATTATTATTATTATGTCGTAACCTTATTATCTTCGTAGTAATAGTTTTAAAGTAATTAATACTTTAATAAAGCCGTACAAGTTGTTCTTGAAATCAGTCTGGACATCGACCTTGTCCATTGCCGGTTGCATGTTATACATTCGGTAATTTAATTTCTTTTTAAATTGTTAACGGAAATGAGGCCTACGTGATTCGTACAATATATGGTACAACCCTTCGTCACTGTTATAGTAGTGATCGGTCAGCTTGTTGTGATAGCACGTGCTCAACTGTTTGAAATCTTAGCACATCTGGTTACCGTCCGCACCCTCGTATGTTTGTAAAGCAAAGAAGAGATTGTTTTTTTCGTATACTGTAGTTGCATGCTTAGAAAATGACAAATTTGTAGATAATAGAGTATCTGAAGAATAATGTTGAACTAAAAAATGGTAAAAAAGAGTATTTATGAACACAGGCAATACAAATTGTAGAAATCATTTTATATTTTACTTCTTCTACAAAACATAGTAAGCAATTGCAAAAAAAAGTTGTTTAAAAACTTAAATAGTTAACATTTATTTAGGGTTTTTTTATCGAGCTAGAGTAATTCTCAAGTGATAATTTACTATGGTTAGCTCGCTTCTCTAGTTTCACAAATTCTAATTAGAACTTATATTACTTTATTACATTTTACACTTGATTGTATGCAATTTAATCGTTAGTTTAATTGTTATTAAACAATAAGGAGTTCGTATTTGCAACTTTATTATTGTATTGGCATCGCTGATTAGTTACCTGTTAAATATACTTTTTTATTAGCTAATAATCAATTTAAATACCTGATAAAAAAATAGTTGATTAAATAATAAATAACACGATTACGGTATGTTTAGTTTATTGTTTATTTTTTATGACCAAACTTGTAAATAAACAATTTAATTTCCTTTTATCAATATTTAATCGTTAATTATGTTTGTAAAATCGTCACTGCTAGTGTGACAAATTAAATTAAAAATATGTTATTAATTGATTTAATCATAGTGTAGTATTATTTATGTATAATTACACAGTTCTGATCGTTTCATTAAAGTATATTATATTGTGTTTTTAATAAATTGTACTACTTACCTATAATGCTATACATCTACATCGAATCATCAAATACTTAGTTAATACATTATGGTAATAATACTAACTATTATATCATAGAACAAACAATATAGTAAACTATATATCTGACCTATATATGAACTATATATGCCTAACCTTCATCATAAATTAATTACTTTTCTTTTGTCTTTGTATAGTCGTTTTATATAAGTTATGTAGTATAATAATTGTTAATTCATTTAATTAAATTGTTTAAACGATTGTTCAAAACATTGATTGTTAGCATTTACAAACCAAGGTGTTATCATTGTTGACCATAACGTTTCAATTTTAAACTGTAACGTTAATCTAAACCAAATAATTCGTTTAATTTTTATAGGCAGTTTGCTCCAAATCGTTAGAATCGCAATGAATAGTACATTTTATTGTTTGTGACTGTAATAGGAAAAAATGAATGTGGCGAATATAAACGTGCATTAATTGTATTTTCTAGTCGAAATGCATAAAGAGATAGAATAAGGTTCTGAGTTGCATTTTTTCAACGGATCCTATTAAAGTTGAATAATTTATGAGAGCAAAATTATGGTTGTTGTCGATGGAATAAAAAAAAAAAATCGGTCATCGGTTCTCGGACTGAATTCTTAACCACTGTGTGGTCTTTGTGTGTGTACTATATAGCTATAGACCCACACCGTTGTAGAGTATTTTTAACGGGCGCCGTTAATTTATCAATTAGACTGCCGTTTATCGTTTCATTAGGATTCAAGCGGCGTAAACAGTGATCCGCCACCACAGCCGTCCCCACTCAAAGAGCAACGCGTGTCCCATTGATGGGCGGCCGGCGGCGGCTCATGCGTTAACCGACAGTACGCTTCGAACTCTCGCGCGTCTCGTTCAACAAGTGTTGCATGTTAGTGCGTTGATTCTCGTGCAAATTATACCGCATTATGATTTAAATCAAGTGGATTCAACCGGATCAACTGGATGGAAATATTATAATATTAACCAGTAGCGGTGACCGGCCGAGTGGCAATAAATTCGTGTACAGTGCGGTGTCGAAAAATATATAAATGTTGACGATGTCGCCGGGCGCGTTGCGAGACCAGTCGGGGGCCGGTCCCAAAGTGGTCGGCGAGATACTAAAAAGCGGAGCCGCAGAAGGGAAGGTATCGTCTCCGCCGATCCCTTCACGGCGGCGCGCTCCCGAAGTGTCGGCCGGCGCTCCTGTGGCCGCTATGGTACTAGCTAAGGACATGGCCACCGGCCGCAAGTCCACCGCTGCCGGTAACACGGCCGTTCGCCAGAGCCCGGGTCGGTTGTCCCGGACTTCCGGTATACCTGTCCGGCCGAAGTCGGTACCGCCCTCACCAACGGCGTTGGCCACTGTTCGGAAAATGCAGTCACAGCCAACGAAGGTTGTCGACCACTGCAGGAAACCTATGTGTTCTCGGCCCACGTCCACGGACCGATCGGTCGTTAAGGTATATTTATGTTAACTTAACCCGGCGCGCAACTGGTTTTGAATAACAAAAAAATGGCAAAGTGTGTGGATGGACACTTGGGCGTACGTGTTTTCAATGTGTCTGTATCACGAACAAGCCCTATAGCATTATATATGGAAATCCATGTAAAGCAAAAAGAGACGAATTGTATGTTATCGAGTACAAACCAAACAGCTACCTATGTTAATAACATATATATATCTTTTAGAAAATCTTTGAGATAGTGGATGTGCACAGAAGTATAATTATGAGGATTCTAAGCCTTAAACTTCACAACATTTTGTGCAAATATGTTTACTTAAAAAAACAGTGAACCTTTACAAAAACATTTTCTTATGTACGCACCCTTTTTTTTTACTATCCTTCACTTTGACACTATAAGCTTAAAAACAAAATTATGTTTGCCTAATAGTGCCCCGAAAGCGTTATACAAGCAGTCTATGACCTTAAAAGTTAAAAAATGTTTATAACATATACTACGATTTTTATTTAATTTGATCAATAAGAATAATGTTTAAGTTTAGTCAGTGAAAACTTTAAATACGTGTTATATGGATTATAAGTGCTCAAGTCTCGTATATTATACTTCAGTCAGTATAAAAATAATACTGGTAAACGATATTATTAATCTAATAACAGTACACATGGTTAGGATTTGGATTTTGGCCGTTTGCTTCCGCTTTAAAATACATATTTCCAAAACGACATTTTTAATTTTTTTTTTGTCAAACGCGCATTGTGTTACTCGCATTTCGGTCATCAAATTAACTTTTTCTTGTAAGTACATATGAAAATTAATCATTAGAATATAGTATTATACTACAAGGTACTTCTAAGAACCCCTCTTGGCGCAAGAATTTACTAAAATGCTTATTTCACAAAAAACAAAATACTAAATAATATCCTTTCCGTCGTCATTACCTTTTCGACGGACAGACGTTTGTACCCGATGAACGTAGTCGTGCAATAACGCTTAATGTATTTTTTAATGCGTAGTTTTCGAGATTTCCCCGTGTCCCATCGCCTGTGCTCTGCTTTTGCCTGGTAACGTCCCGCGGTTTTCTCCACGGTTCCGTTTTCCGGCACGATACCCAATACTCAATAGTCTAGTACGTATAGTAAATAAAATCCGTACACGACCTATACGTTTTTCGTACAAAGGTGTTAGGCGTTTTTCAAACCCGTTGGAAAACTATCGAATTCGATTTGTAACAACTGAATTTTACCAGGAAACCAGCTACGGATTTCGCTACGGTTTCGACCCGTTAAGGTCTAACGAGCGCGCAACAAATACTACCTATAACCCACACACACATACTAAATGTCCAGCTTATGTATGCAACAATCGACATACATGCTATTGTTATATAATGCCCAAGTTATGATACCTATACGGACCCACGTGGTCATGTGTGTAGGAATCGGCTAATAGCGTTGAGAGGCTTCCGCGTTGTACATTTTGTATCCTGGCAGACGAATAGTCTACCAGGGTTAAAAAATGTAGACCAGTGTCACATCTTGGTGTGGGTTCGCCACTGTCGACGTTTGTCCACATTGTCTACTTAATGAGTTAATTATTGTTTTTTTAAACGGTTCGTCGACCTGAACAATAGGGTTTAACTTTTTTTTTGTCGATGGAAATAACTATGTCGCCCGTTAGTCATTACATCGAACAAACATTGTACATTCAGTCAATGAAACTGATTATTATTCGAACCAACTAGACGCCCACAATGCGCCAGTATAGTGTATAGTTTTTCGTTTTATTTTCGTCCGCGCCAGTTGATTTATTGAAATTAAGTAAGCCTGTAATGAGGATGCCACTCCTATTATACTCAAAGGATCGTTTTTGTACAACTATTGTTCATCAGCATGATACCAATATTAAAACTCTGCATCTCTCTTTTAACCATTATTATTTATGTCTATAAAAGGCATATAATCCAGCGATCCGCATTGCATTAGGACTTTACTGACGTTATACAATTATAAAAAAAAACAGTTTTAGTGCTTTTGAATTATGATAGTTATGGATCCGCCAGTAGTAAAAGATTTACGAGGGATTTGAAAAGTGATGAGAAGAAGAGCGCGAGGGAATGGTAGAGTAAAGTAGCGGTTGGACATTAACATACTATTTGTTGTGTATAGAATAGCTGTTAGAATCACACGGGGTCACCAAAGAGCGCTGAGAAAGGATTACCTCTGACGACCCCATTTACGTGAGAAAAGACAAGAAGAATAATCAAAATTATATTTTTTTTAATCGAAAATTAACATTTGAAAATACGTCTTGTAGGTTTACCATACCAATTATTGTTGATTAGATAAAATATATTTGCGTTATACAAAAAAATATATGAGTCATCACTCATCACTAACAGGTCTTTAGCAGTTTCATAATTATTTGTTTTGATCTCGTTTAAAGACGTCAATATTTTGCGAATAAAAAAACGAAGCACTCTTTTGAGCCACTTCAATGATGTTTTCTAAAGCTGAAGTAGTAGTTTAGATAAGAGTTGTTGTATTTTCCTGTACTCTTAATACTTCATAGAATTTTTCCGTTTTGCGTAAATTGACATTGTATTATTTGTTCGAACAGTGAACACACACACGCCACTAAATTACAACATTGTCATTAAACTTTTACTGTATACAGTTACATATTGGATATTTTTTCAATACCTATTGCGTTACTCCATGTACTTAAATGTTTTTCTTCATTTATTATTTTGCACTGGTGCAGTTTGTATACCATTAAAAAAAAACAACGATTAATAACATTAATTTGTAATGTAATCTGATTCGATGTAGATTCAAACTATTGTCCTTTATTTGAAAATATTATAATATTAATATGCGTCGACGATTTCGTTTATGAGATTAGATAACGGCAGTTTGGGAGTTACGATGTAGACAAAAGCGCAAGCGTACCGTTTTTTTATTAATCCCATTTTTTTTTCGACAACATTTTTGTATGCTCTATCATTCATCGATTGTTTATATTATAATACGCGTTATCGACGTTCATTTTTTTATCCCCTAACAAACTGTGTCCGTTGTACTATTGACCTATACAGTCACCCATTTATAATTATTAATTAAATATGAAAATGGATTACAATGACAAAACAATTCCAAAAAAAGCCTTTTAAAAAACACGTATCGCGGTGGCTTAGAAATCGTATAAGAATACTGGCGGGCAAAAGATTTTCTTATCTCTCGGGCAGATGCGGTCATTGACCATTTAGGCCAGACACACTGACACTGTTTTTTTTCTCATTATCTCGCACGCGATACATTTCTTTACCGCGTTAAATGCATTTACATGTATGTATATGTTGTTACGACCACACGTACAATTACATTGGGGAGCCTATTGTTGTGCATATTTTTTTTTAGATTAGTCGCGATATGAATGTTTATATTATACTGATGCATATTATCATAATAATATAACATGAAAAAAAAAACCGAGCAAAGGTCGACCTATAGGTAAAATAAAAACAGCAGCACCTTGAAAACAATATTATATGTGAATCCAGAACCACGCAGTACGCTTATCCGAGATCTCGCGCAGTTAGTTACCCCGGGAGTCTAAAAGACACGGAATTCTTTCAACACTTTCTTCACTTTCTCTTAATAATTATAATTATCCGGGAATGCGGCCGCCACTTGAAGTGTTTTTTTTAAATTTTGCTCTAAATCGATCCCAATTATTATAATCAAAGTGGGCTTATGCGTCTAACAGTTGTATTGATTTATTCTACTTCTATTGTGTTTTACTTAGACCGCCTCTAGGCCAGACGTGGAATTCAGCGACTTGCCCCAGGACTTAGAAGTGCAAGATTCGTCCGAGGCGTATTGGCTGGTGCACAGTGACGGATTTTCTCCTGTGCAATACTGCGATAAAAAAGGCCCCGACGGTAATGGAAGAGTTTTAGTCAAAGTATTCGGCGGCAAAGAGTACAGCGTGGATGAAGACAGCTTAGAAAAGGTAAAACGCGTTATTACGTACATTTTGAATTAACGATAATACATCCTAATTATTATTCACTAAAATGCTTTGCACGCAGAAACGAGAATAACAGGTTTTTTTAGTTATTTTAAAATTTAAATTAAACTTTTTTATTAACTCTTAGAAAATACTAATTATTATTACATTATTTAAATTTAAACAAAAATTGTAAATAATATGATTTTTAGTGTTAAACAAGTTCGCAATTTTTCGCAAAATCTTTATTTGAAGCCAGAACTGTTGTGTATATTTTTAGTGTAGTAAGATTTTTTACTAATAGTTAAAATTGTTATCACTTTATCACAGCGTACATAACAACGTTATTTAAAAAAAAATTGTTTCATGTAAACATATAGCTACGCAGAATTCGGTTTACTGGGTCTATGATGGGTTTGGAGCAAAACCATTTATTAATACATTTTATGTTTAATTTTTCTGTCAATTTATCCAATATTTGACCTTATGTTTAATGTTTATTTTTGCCATTTTAAAACAGAAATACTTTTTTAAGGTATATTAGGTCAAGACTAAAGTCATTTTGATTACAATATAATTGTTTTTGTTTTGAGCCTATTGTAGAGCGATAGTATAATACAACATATTTTATGTAGTTACATTTTATGCTAGAAAATTGGGAGCATATTTTAGTTTCATTTAGAATACTGATTTATCATATTTTTGTAAGCATAGTATGTTCTGGCGGTTGCAGTGTATAACATTGTAGTAAATCAGTTCACACGGAAGAGGGCAATGTATTCTTATTAATTAATTTTTACTATTGTTACTCCCTTAAAGTTATTTTTTGGTTCCATTGTCAATGACGTCGACGGAAAATATCTTTAGGGGAAATATCAATGTATATTAATTTTATATACATTATACATCTATTAAAAATGTATAATTAACGAGACAAATGTAAACTAACGAATTTTGATGAATCATTTGTTTAAGTTCCAAAGTAGCCTTTGCGTTTGATATATATGTCTCCAAATAACACTACAGATACCAAAGGACTGTATGAAATATTATTTTTTTTAAGTTACTTTGGAAGTGTATGTTGATGGTTAACGACCAACATAGATTAGGTTTTGTTTGGTTATTAACCTAGTTGTGATTTTTTATTTTTTTTATTTTGGTAATTAAATTCAATATATCTTTAACTAATTATAGGTATAAAAAAAAATCTTGTTATTTTTTTGAATATTTGTTAAAGTAGACAATATTAATAATACATTTGTGTATGCACTTTTAGATGAATCCAATGAAAATTCAAATGGTTGATGATTTATCTCAGTTAAACTTTATGAATGAATCCAGCATTTTAAACGTAGTACGCAGTCGATATGCTTCCAATCTCATTCATACATACTCTGGACCTACTATGTTGGTAGTCAATCCTGGTACTCCTCTAAATTTGTATACAGATAAAGTATGTATACAATTCTGAATATAGTAAACCTATTATAAAATCTAAACATTTTAACCCTCAGGTTATGGATATGGTAAAAAATCTTCATAAAATCAACAAACAATCGCCTCCACACGTTTATGCAATGGCTCAATCTGTTTATAAATCAGCCGTAACTACACGCAGAGATCAATCATTAATTCCTATGGGATGTCAAGCAAGTGGCAAAACCACTTCATGTAAACATATACTGCAATATCTTTTGAAAATTGCAGCTTCTCCTAATAAAGTATGTTAATAAATGTTTATTGAATAAATATTTAAAAAAAAAAACAATATTATTAATAAATTATTTTACGTACTTAGGTTGTTACTTTAGAAAGGGTAGAAGCTTTATGGACGGTTTTAGAAGCGTTTGGTAATGCAGCCATTACAAACAATCCAAATGCCACTAGGTCAGTACAATTATTTAGTATTGATTTAGACCAAGGAGGACAGATTGTTTCGATGTCTATTCAAATGCATTTTTATGACAAGTGGCGGCTTATTGATCATCCCCCAAATGAATTTTCATTTCACGTGTTTTATTATTTGTTGGCTGGCATAGAAAATATTCCTGCTCTTAGGAAAGAACTATATTTGGATCAAATTAATGATGATTTAAAGGTGTGTGTGCTTTTTAGTGATACGGTGGTGTATGGTTATTGTTAGTTAAATATGTGTGGTTTATTTTTGCAGGGAGTCGATAAAGCCCAGGCTGCTGTGGAATTCACTAGTTTACAGTCAGCCATGATGATACTTGGCTTTACCAATACAGAACTAAAAGCAATTTATGCGGTTTTAGCTGCTATTATACATCTTGGCCACACTAAAATTGTTAAAAAAGGTCAAATTGGTATTTTTAATAAAATAAAATAAAAGAAGAGTTAACTAATTACTAATAGAAATTTGATTTTTATAGATAGTATATATAAAGACAAAGTACAGTGGACTTGGAGCAATTCTGATGCAGCCAAACGAGCAGCAAAATGTCTTGGAGCTGGAAATGCTGACGATTTGTTTAGTTTGGTATTTCCTGATGTCGAATCATTTAAAGAACGTGATATTGGTGATCAGCTAAATGCTTTGGTTATAGGTCTCTACACTGAGACGTTCAATTTAGTGGCATCTATTATCAACCGGTATAGTTATAATATTAAATTAAATAAATGAATAAATTATATTAAAATTAAAATTGTTTTATCATTATTTTAGAAAACTAGCTCCATCAGTACATTCTCTATGCTCAATACTAATACCAGATTATCCTGGATATATTGTCAAATCACAGTCAGTGTTAACGATGTTTGATTTTTGGACTCACTACCTTCACGAGAAGCTATTATCAAGTTACCACAATTATGCTGTTGTAACACCATTAGAAAAGTACAAAGTAGAAAAAGTAGAAACAGTGGCTAGTTATGAAGCGGAATTTTGTGCTGAAGATCACATGCTGAAATTATTTGTCGGAGCTAAAGGAGCAATCGGTTTTGGTCGTAGTCCGTCAATGGTTGATTTGAAGCATGAGCCATTTCCAGGATTACTAAGGATTCTGGATGATATAGCCAGTGATGTAAAGTCTTCTGACAAGGATCTAGTTGAAAGGATTAATAATTTGACTAAAGAAAAATGTTAGTAAATTTAGTATTATTTATTAATTTGGTATTATTTAGAATGTCAAATAATTATAATTGTATATGGTATGGATGTTAAATTCCCGTATACAGATTTAAGGCTTCCCTTTTTGATAGTTTTAACACGGTGAAATCTAGAAATGACGTAATGTTATTACAATCATTGAGTATTTGAAGTATATTTAATCTATGATAAAATAAGTTTCATTTTGTAGATGAATGTAGTATTTATTTTTGTATTTAGTTATGATGTGAATAATTCTATTTTTTAAAAATCAAATTGGAGATCCCATTTTTTTTGTAATCCAAACTGAATTGTTTGAAAAAAGGAAGCACAATGACAAAAATGTTTATACAAACGACCTGGATAATAGACCTTGTATTTAAAAAATAAATAACAATCAATAGTTTTCAAATAATTAATAATATTTTTTTTAATGCATTAAACCAATTTTTAATTATAGTACATTTATAATTTAATTTTCTTTTTCTTCGTTTGATGTTTTTCCGTTTATACGGGGTCCACTAAATAATATAATAATAAGAAATTAAATATTACTAATAAAATATTTAAAATTATTTAGTACTTAAACTTTATATTGAGCACGGCAAAAAGGTCTGAGCGACATTTTGTAATAATTAATAAATAATGCAGTTTAGACCATTTTTCTAGAATTCAATTTCGGAACTGAATCAAATATTTAATAGTTTTGGTTCAATTTTTAGTTATCCTGATTTGGATTACTCATATTTTTTGAGAACTTAAATTTTAACATTTAAGTGTTAGTCACTTGTGGAATTTTATTTAATATTATCAAAAACTCATCGATAATATTAGGTGTAAAAAGTGTAGAAGTGTGAGTTTGTATTGTGGATAGGGTTTGTAATGACAATAATTAGGTAAATTTGACCATTAGATAAAAAGAAACTAGTTTTAAATTTTAGGCTAATATAATTTGAAAATTAATAACTATAAATTTTTATATTTTTTTTAGCGTTTTCAAATATTTTGAAGAAGGGCAATCGGTCTGATGAATTCATATTAATTCATTTTCGAGAAGCAATTCCAAGCACTTATAGTATTAATGGTTGGACCGATATGTGTCGGGATAGCATGTCAAAAACAGCAATTGGTTTACTTCATGATTCTTCAAAGTAAATTTATAGTTATTTGTAATTTGTAAAAAAAGTATTTATAAAAGATATATTTATTAACATGACATTAAATTATTTTGTTATATCAGTATTGACATCTCAACGGTGTTCTCTAAAAGCCGTGGAGCCGGACTTACTAGCACTTTGGCTATTGTAGATGGCACACAGTCACTACGAAGGATGTCCAGCATTCGTCGAGCAACATTTGGTAGTTTGAATACTACGGCTACTTTAAAACGAAAATTAACATCTGTACAAATACGATTTTCTGTGGTAGGTACAGTTTTTGTTTTATTTTATAATGTTGCAGATTTATTATCTACATTTATTATGTACTCAGGATGGTTTAATTGAAACTTTACGTCGTACTGGACAACATTATGTACACTGTTTTATTGCTAAATGTGATGCCGGTCACACCAACCGAACCGATGTAGCGGCCACTCGAGTATTTCATTCATCATATAAGTTAACCTCAGCGACTTTAAGTCCTGTTACAAATAAACCAAATACGGATGTTGTCGATATACCACTGTTAAGAAAACAAGTGAGATACCATTTAGAGCTATTTTTTTATGTCAAGAAGTAATTATAAAAACATTTTTTGTGGTATTTTAGATGCGTGGTGCTGATATTTTGCCTACAATTCGTTTTTACAAGCAGGGTTATCCTATTTCCATGTTTATTGTAGAATTTGTTCGCAAATTTGCAGTATTTTTACCAAATAGTTTAAAAACCGATGATGTTAATGGCACTCTTAAAGACCATCGACAAAGTGTAACTGAAATCATGTCAAAGGCGGACTTAGATGAATCATTGTACAAAGTTGGACTAAATCAGGTATGGATTAACCTTATAATTAATATTTTATTGGATAGATCAAAATAAATTTATCTATGTTGTTGCAAAAAATATGAGGGTCTTTTTTGTAGAATAACTACACTCAACTTACAGATTGTATGAAAGTTTTTGTACTTAGCTTATTCTTAGAATCAAATTTCGGTAATAATGTTGATGTTTTACACTTTGTATGAATGCGACTCAAAAATAGTTGACGTATCTATTTTGTGGTTTCATTGATTTATAATAATAATAACTAGTATTTAGTAATACTATACAAAGATAACCTAATCTATATACATTTTTTTTAAACGTCCATAATGTACCAGTCAATTAACTTTTTAGTTTATTTTTAATTAAAATCGACTGCAATTCTAAAAGTTATAATTACTAATTTAAAAGTATATTTGTAAATTGTTGTTTGCAAACATGACAGTTCTAAAAAAACTGGTAGTATACTTGTATCATGGGACACGCGAACACCCTCAAAGTAGTTACATAATGATTGCCATCATTGTCTGAAAAACACTAATCATCGAAACAAAATTCCTATTGAATTGGCCAATTTAAAATTGTTTTCATAGTAATATTGAGGTTATTTAATAGTAGATGTTAAAAATTGTGTAAAGTGTGTAAGTGCTCGCAACTTTTAGATGTTTTTTTTTTGTACTCGCTCCAATAACATACGACAGCGTCATATATAATATGGGATATTGCACTGTTATTTTTTATAGGAAATAAGAATTTATTAAAAAATTCTGCACGTTTGTTTAAACTTGGCAACTTATTGATATCGTCTGGATATAACGGATATTCAACTGTATTATTAATATCAGCAAACAATAAAAATGTTTACAGTCGACTGTATTTTAGTAGTTCGTACACTATAGGTTATTGAAGCTAATAATAATTTACCTAGTCTACTTTTAACAGCTGCTATTTATTAGTAATTATTTACATAATTGTCAGTAAAATCAATACGTAGGTAAACGTTTTATGTAAAAACGTTATTAAGATAATAACTAACCAAAAATAAATGTTTTAAAAATATTATGTAAAAATTTAGTTTTGGAGGGTAATTTAATCAAATAGAAATCTAAATATGTATTTAAAATTAGTTATCGATCAGTAATTATTTTTATTATAACTTCAATTCTAAATTAACTTATTCATCTGAGAAAACTGAAATATAAAGGTTGCTGTTTTGTTTTCAAAAGTTATATTTTTAAACTACAAAACTATTTTTTACGTAGTTATTTCGATTAAAAATGTTGTATGAACCTTTAATAGGTAAAGTATTTATTTATTTATGATTTATTACAGCCCCTTCCCCTCCCCACCTGAATGGTAAACAAAGGATACTCAATGTGTCAGCTGATGTTATGTTTAAAAATAGCTTTTGTTTATTTATGAATAATTTAGTGAGTCTTTCTTTTCTATTCAGTTGATTTTCTCTAAGCCATTCACCAGCAGCATCTTCAAAAAACATCCTTTCGCACAGCTCTTAAGAAATATGCTGGTCAATAAAAATGTAATGCTAGACTAGAGAAATTATCATGTATTCGTGATGGATACTCAATATTTGATTGTTTTATTTTGATTTATGATTCTAAGCTGTAACCGAAAGCAATGATCTAGTAATATTCATATAACTCTACATGTTTAATAGTAACGGTCAAATATGCGTGATAACATTAATACAATAGAGAATGATACAGCAACACACGTGACCGCGTACCAAAGTGGCGTTCTATTCTTTATCTAGTACAATACTACTCTATCATTATGTTATGATAAATTTCGAAGGAGAATGTGCGTATGCTATTAACGCTTAATATATTTCATGCATATTGTGCAAGGTAAAAACAGTTCGTTGCCATGCTCATGACAGCAGCAGGAGCGTGGGATGGTAGGCGTTTTGAAAGGACGTGTACCGTGTCACAAAAAAAAAACGATTATCGATGATCGATTGAATAGACTTGAATAGCAAATACTTTTTACTAATAGTTTACACAGGAAATTGTTCTGAATTTTTAGGTGGACTTTTATTAAATTGTAGAATGTCCGTTTGATTCCTTAACATTTGTGTGCATTATAAAATTACATTGGTCACTTGATCGTCTCTAGTCACCAGCTCATCAGCTGATACTCTAGTTAAATTTACTCAGTGACACAAATATATATATATATTTATAATATATATATATTAGACTGGGCTAAAGAAAAACGAACATTTTTTTTTTGAACGGTACTATGAAAATATTGTTCATGATAAAAAAAAATTATGTTGAAAGTTAGAGCCCTTAATATTGATATTAAGATACCTATCATGACGACTGACGTTTTTTTTACACTAATGGCATTTTTTTATCCAAAACTCGTAAATTATTGGCCTGAAAAATTCTATTGATACATATTCTTGAAGGAAATTAAATTTCCTACAAAAAAGCTATCTTTGTAAATTTTCGTCAAACAAGCAAGTTTTTATGGAATAATATTTTGCTCGCAAGTTGGCGCCTAATTAACCTAATTAAGTTTATACTCGATTATGAGTTGCTGTCATAATTAAAGTTTTCATATTTCATATTATGTAAAGTAATATTTCGAGTTGAGAATAAGTGTTTTGACGTAGAGACACAGAGCATAGAAAAACTACAAAATTAACTTAACGTGCACGTGCTACAGTGTAGTCTGTAACTTTTTACTCCTTCTCGGATGTCGTCAGTCACCACTAGAAGAACCAAGAGAAATACTCGCTTTTATAAAATGTCTTAAAATACTATAGAAACTTCCTGGACGATAATTGATGTAACTACACAATAAAGAAAAAAGAAGAGACGATGACCTTGTTCTTTTATTATGTACAGAATGACATGACCACAGAGTCATGCATGTCTGAGCAATGGGACGAAAAAGTGAAAATAATAGCATCACGGTCATCTTAGTATAAAGGCGTTTTACTTTTAGTAGTGAAAAACGATTTTCTCGGATTATGAAATATGTACTATTGTATAATGGTTTGAGTTTAAGGTAAAAGTTATTCGATGTGTTATATATAAATACCATTTTATATGTCCTTTCGTACGCAACTCAAAAGTTGTCTCGCAAGCTTTTTTAGTAAATCTACTTATATAAGTTGTGTAATATACATTTTTAGTCAATTATCAGAGCAGCATTAGGCACTAGAAAAATCCGTCGATAACATAGAGTAAACTATAATATATTATGTTATTTATACTTTTAAATTAAATCATAGTTGCACACAAAATATATGATCATGATGTTTTCATTTTCCAACAGGTGCAAAACAGTTTTTAGGAAAATTACGGCTGATTGTTATTCGTTTCGCTCGCCAATTGTTTAGCGTTCTAATACAATAATTTTAAAAAAAATGCTTCAATAATTAGCACATGCATTTACTTCATTAGCTCGGCAGTATTGTTAATTTGTTATAGTATTGTTTCATATCCGTTGTTCTTTACGAGCCGTAATGTGTGCCCAAGTACAAATGTATAAATAACAAAAATCCAGACGCCACAAATACCGTGGATTCCTAGTTTTCCAAAAGAGAACTCTAAACACGCATGAGTAGGTTTCATTCGGCCATCGCTATAACATTCATTATAGACCACTGGCTGACAACCAAATTTTGGAAAGGTCTGGAAAAATAGAATTAAAAATTAAAGTCTTTGTGATTTGTTATCATTTTTTTGTTAAAAAATTCATATTTTTCCGATCGCATCCGAATTAAGAAAAATCATTGGTATAAACTACTTAAAAAAATAGATTTGGCCTCACATTTAAAGAAAATAATCGTGAAATTATTTTTTAATTAATAAATATCATTAGCATAATAAATGTATTATCTTAATAATGATGAGTAACTAGTAATATTACAATTATTAGCATTTATACTTACATCGTCATTTAGAGCTGGTTATTCATAAAAAAGTTATCTCGCGTAGACCAGTTTTGGAGGTTTTTATGTTTACAACTTATCGGGCAAGGTTAAAGCTAAAATACTCGTACTACTCAACATTGTAACCTGAAATTAAAAATAACGTCTCAGTTTTGTATCAAAGTTTATTTCCAAAACTACACAGCTTATTGAATAGTGTCCAAAACGGTTTTTTTTATTAGGACAGTGCTTTCCAATGGCTCAAGTGTTTTTTACGGACATGAAGCTATCTTCAGTATCACGGTGATCTGACAGATATACATAAAGTTATATGCGATTCTGTCAGATCATGGTGATACATTTATATGTTGATGTAAAGTGTTACACGTTTAATTATTAATCCACTTCTCTACATAATAATACTGAATAGTTACGACTTAACGTTCGTTTTATCTTTGTAAAATCTTTAATTATAGAGAAAGCTGAAAGGCAATATATTATTAATAATATATTATTATAAACTTATGTCCCAATTATGTACTCGTTGGTGTATTATGTACACTTGGGTGTGTAATCATGACCCTTTCGCGTATATTATAATTTAAAAAAAATTAGCACGATCACAAATAACATTATAGTACGTGTGTATTGTAGCTCAGGAAAAAAATATTTTATACTTGTTTGGTGCAGGAAACGTATATCTTCTACTTTGCAAAGTCTCGGTTGTATAATGTTTATTTAATTTGTTTGTTTTTTTTGCGTCAAATATTTTTTAAATACGACGTGTTTTTATCTTAAACTACAACTATGCAGAATACCAAACTTGGCGTCAAACATCTAATCTAAGCTTTTTTTTATTTTTTTAATTTTTTATAATAGCCTTTATTAGGAAATATGATGGCTCGACAATTACAAATTATTATATAACCAGAATTAGAAAAGCGTTACAATAGTTGATATGTACATAAAGAAATTTACAAACAATGTAATAGAAAATACAAGAAGTATAGTTAAGTTAAAAAAATATATATATAAATAAATAAAAACAATATAGTATAACCAGAGCTCAGGATGAAGGATATTGTGGCATTAATTACGGGAACAACGCGGGAGTTAAGGATGAGAACTGGGTTAGGATTAGAGATGCCATGCGAGGCAAGGAAATTAAAAAAAGAAATTCTTTCAGAATAAAGGGAAGGACACTCAAAAAGGAGATGGGAGAAATCACCGATAGTTTCCTCCTCAAGCAAGTGACAGAAAGGTACCGAATTGAGCTCCATCTTGAAGGCGTGGGCCGGGAGTAAATTGTGACCAATTCTGAGTCTAAACCTAAGCCTTGTTAGATTTAATAGAGCTCGGAAGTCGAAATATTCTTATTCTCAATAGAGTGAGTGTCTGCAGTATTGTATTATTGAATAGGATCAAATATAAGTTATGTATTTATACCAGTGGTTTTATTTAAGACAGTCTCGGTGACACATTTATTTGGTTTGTAAATCTGATTTATTTTGTGTTCTGACAGGTTTAATAAAAATTTAGTAATTTAACAGTGTTCAAACGGATCTAATGAAGATGTATTTGGCAACTAATCAAAACGACGACGATGCAAGTAACACTTCCTATGGTTGATCGAATAATATGCTAACATCGGCCAACAAATTTAAACGGTTCTTTAGTTTTATAAAACGGAATAATAGCATCGGTCACCGACTTTAAAGTGTTGTTTTGGCCTAAATAACTTCGTTAGAGTAGCCCAAGTGTGATAAGTGAGATTGCACTAGGCGCTCGAGAGTCATTTGAAAGATAATATGCGAGTTGTGTAATTTCCAAACTTTGAGATTTAGGTTGCAAAAAAAGTGTTTGCGACCAGGTTATTAAAAGTTGATTGCGTTTTGCGCAATATACTATTGTAAGATTATTAATTACTGACATAAATTAATTGTTTAAAGAAAAACTATTCATGGGGGTGCTTAATAAAATGTAATTCCTCTTTCTGGACATTCTTAATTCATCAAAATATGTCGAATAACTAGAAAAACATTGTCGTTTATAAGATCGTCTTATCTGTTCTTCGCATAGTAGCGCTTATATGCTCATGCTACGCATTTTTTTACTTTCAAACTTTGCCAGTTTTACGGACGTATATATGAACACAACTTTCTATACTTAAAAAAAAATAATTACTAATCCACCGTATAGAGTTTTAGGGTTCGTACATAATATATGAATAGTTTATGTATTGAACGGTGGTAGTAGTATTAGAGGAGAGGAATGTCACGTTTTTTTTTTTGGCATGACGATTGTTGTTATTATTATTGAATGTATGCGGTACGTTCTAGTGATTATGCTTGGGCACACCATTGCTGTAGGCCCGCGACGCTTATATTATTATTGATGACGAAGGTCGTCGTTCGGGCGCGAAACCAGTTTTCGATGTATGCGCGCCGCGTGAACGGACCGCATCGAATGCGTAGAGACGTCGCCGGTGGACGGACAGTTATGTCGGTCGGTCCGGACGCACCGGATGTGTGGTGTCCACGTTGTTGTCCGAATTGTTCCGTCGTCCATTTACCCCGTTTGAAGTGATGGTGTGTGGTCGGGTCTTCATATGTTAGAGGCGCTGCTGTCGTCGTTGGCCCTGTGGTTCCAGTGGATCGCTTGGCCCGTTCTGTTGCTGTTGCTGACGGTGGTCGCCATGCCTCCTTCGACTGACGGCGGTCGCGTGCGAGAGGCTAAGAGAGCGCTACTCGGCCGGGCCGATGCCGCCGCCGCTGGCCGAAACGGTTGCCGTCGACGGTCTGACTCTTCGCTGGTGGCCAAAGGCACGGTGTCCAAGATAACCGAAAAGTTCCAGACATCCAAATCACTACCGACGGCGCCGTCTCATGGCCACCACCGGGCCGGCGTCACTCGTATACCCAAATTTATTGGAAAGACCGGATCCGGTGCAGTCAAACCTCCCGTCAAGTACGAGATTAAACGTAAACAAGAAAAACTCTTTGGCAGTGCCGAAGAAGACTTGATGATGTCCGCTTGTAACAAACCCGTGTTTTTTAAATCTCTGACGTTTGTCGCCGACAGTAGCGCTTCGTCGTCGTCTGCCGACGATCCCAGCAGCTCTTCGGACTCGGAAAAATCGATTTGCGAACAGCGACACCATCATCGCGACCAAGTCGATTCGGGAACAACAGGTGCCGTCTTCGCGGAAGTATCCATCGATAAACCAGGGTCGCCGGTGAGCTCGGGTTACGAGTCGGTTGAAGAAACCGTCATCGCCGCCGCCGCCGTCCCGTATTCGTGGGTCTTCGGCGACGTCACAGACCAAGAAGACGATCACAACGATGTCTGCACGCCGCCTTCCGGTTTTGCCGGAGACGGTGACGTCGTTACCGTCACATGTCCCGAAGACAGGCTGGAAAGGCTGGTCACCTTTACGACACTGTCAACGACTGCTTGTCCGGCTTTGACCAGCGCAAAGCCGGCGCAAGACGTCGACGTGCAGCAGCCACCGCAGGCGTTCGTGCCCCGTCGCAGTCATTTCTGCAGCAACGCGGGCGTCGCGTCCGCCGCCAACGGTTACTTGTCGCCAATTCCCGAATGTTCGTCCACCGAGCCGAACAGCGTAGAAACGGTCGACGGAGACGATAAGGTAACCGTGTTAGATTTTTATTGTTGACATTTTATTTCGTGAGAATAGTCAAAACTCACGTACGACTGAAGTTTTTCAAACCAGTTGACATTAAGTTTTATCGATTATAAACAAATGTCAGACCATTAAGTTGCTATGTTGTAACCGTCGTCGGCTAGGCAAGTCATATTTCTTTTGAAACGCCCAAGGGAAATATTTTAATAATTACCTCCGATGTGTGCAAGTATGTGTGCTTTGTATAGGGAATCGGACGGATAAACGATAGTGTCGAAACGAGTCTACTGTAGGCCCGTTTCTAATAACTAGTATGAACTTGACATTGGACAGCCTGTGGGTTGTCGCCGCAGAGGATATTTACTGCTGTCACGCGATTTATCGATTTCGAAAATTAAAAAACCTACATATGACCTTAACGTTAATTTCCTTACCGGCGGCTATGTAACGGCTTACTATCGCGCTATAACGGCGGTGGCTATGAAAAGAGCTGTACTATGCTACCCTGTCGACCGCTAAAGGAGTCGTATAATTGTATGAGGAGAACGACGCTTATGATCCTTAAGAAGCATTTTAAAACAACATTCGAATTTCCCCGCCTCGCATACGTTCGAAACTAGTTTCTGAAAGTGTTTCTATTTTCAGCACGTTGCTTACGCGTACAAAAACAAATCGGATTACCATAGGGATTTAGCAATGGTCCAGTAAAGATCATCAATAGCTCTAACGCGATTTCTACATAATGTATTATAAGCCTTTGAGGTCGCACAAATTGCTATTTCGATATTTTCGTCGTCTCGACTAGCCGCGGTCATCCTGTGAAAAATGGTCGGTTCGTCTGATTCACGTGTCGGAGAGGAAATATGCGATTTCCCGTTAGGTCATCGGCATTGGCGGCTGCGTCTTCGATCGGATTAATCCGAAGAAAATAAAATAATATCTATATATATATATATATATTACAAAAATATAAAACTGGTTTGCTCGCATGTACCCGCATGGTAACGTCGGCCGTTTATAATTTATTCACAGATTTTGTATCGCTAAATTATGTCTATATATATATATATATATATGTGTGTGTGTGTGTGTGTATGTATATTATTATGTATTTTTATTCTATATATTTCCTATACACACACGTACGTGTAACGGTGCTCTATGCAGTTAGTTATCGGAGGAGGAAGGTAAATTGATGTTTACGGGCGTTTCATTATACATGTTTATTTTTATGCGTTTATAATATTATTGACAATAATATAAACTATAATTTATAGTTAAGCATGTATAAATCATAATATAGGGCGCCTGAGTCGAATAATAAGTTTTACTTCCCGGACCGTTTGACTCGGCCACCGTCGCAATTAGTCGTGACATTTATATCATCTATAACATTTCGATATCATGTTGTCAAGGCGATGGTGCTTCCTAACGGGAGTTTCCAAAGTCATCGTCAGCTCAGTATAAAGACCGAGGAATATATATGTTACAAACTAATTTATAAGTAAATAATGCAATGAAGCTCTGATCAGTCATGTGATGCGTGTCATTATCAAAGCATAGTGGCTGTTGTTGATACAACCTATATGTATATTTCAATTATTTTGAAAATAAAAGGACTCGACTATAATTCATTAGCCTGAAGTTAATACTGTTGGGGGTTTTACGCGTTAGGATGGACATACTGATTATTATTAGTCGGTTACATCAAGATTAAAGAAGTGGTTTCTCTAAGAAATATAATTACTATATTGTGTTCTTGGTCAGGTTCAAGGGCGTTTCTTAATGTAGTCCTGTTGTTCCAGCGATTGTGGGCTGAATTGTGTTTGTTGCATTCAATAATTGTGTTGAGATCTGTTCTGCCGACTTTACAAATGCATTTATTGTTAAAGAAGTGTGAACAGATTGGTTTCGAGTAGCCAATTTGGATTCGTGTTATTACTACTTTTATCGATTTACTATTGGGTTTAAATTTGGCTGGTCGCTTTTCTTTGGATTTGTTTATTGGTCTTTGTATTTTTGTACAGTCGGCTGTTATATATGCCAGCGCAAATCGATCATCGAGTTGACAGTTATATAATAATGTTATACAAATACACACAGTAAGACCTATAAGTCATAATATGACAATCCTCGTAGTTGAAACTTAAACCAAGTTAAAATCAGAATATTTACTTGTCAAATTTCTCGCTAAGAAGCAATTTAATGAGACAATATTTTTTTTAAACTATACTGGCCGTTAGGGAAATTCTAACACTTAAATTTAAGTTTAGAGTAGGTTTTCGGATGATACGACTTTTGGGACGTACTGTATACAATACACATGGACGCCTGTCTAAACTAAACGTACACCCATATTGGTTTGATACATATTTAGAGTTTTCTGACCGGTAAAATAAAAAATGGTTTAAAAGTGTAATTTTAACTCGTTGAGAAATCAAATGGTTCGAGTACAGTCCCGAGTTCATAAAATATGATCAAGTGTCTAAATAATAATTATACTTGAACCCGTCAGGTATTCCGGATCGGATCGTTTTAAGAGTTTGTGTATACTAAACATAATCACGTCTGGTCACCCTAATTTAAGAAATTACACAGTGTAAAACAACAAGAGTCGTGTCTAACTTCGATGATGCACGACAAGCGTTTCGGAGTTATTACACTCCGTCTCGTCTTCGCATTGTAATCGTATTACACGTTGTCGACAAAAAAATATGGTCGTCGTGCAGCAGTAATAATAATAACAATAATAATGATAATTTTAAATTCGTTTCATATTAACAAATCAAATTCAACACATTTTTATTATAATAAAAATAATGTTATGCAAACCACGGATCTCTTTTTATACGTTTTTCGTTTATTTAAAAAAAAAAAACCTACCGCGTGTTGTTGAACGTTCTAATTAGGATGAACTTTTGCATTTACACGGTTAAGTGAACTCGTTTTCGGTGCACGCGGCCGCCGGTTTAGGATACGATGTGAACGTACTTTGCGGTTTGCCGGTGATGATACAATAATAATATGTACATTGCAATATAACGACCTGTTATTTGTGTTATACTATTTTTTTTTTTCCGAAACTCATATTTACTGACTGCGTACTTGTTGTTTTGGTGTAGATATTTTTTCGAGCCGGTGTCTTGCAAACACTGGAATCTCAACGAGACGAAAAATTATCCGGTATCGTCATACAGCTGCAAGCCCAGTGTCGCGGTTATCTGGCCCGGAAGGACTATGCCAAGCGCAAAGTCAACGACATAGCCATACGATGCATCCAGCGGAATGTTAAGAAATTCATGGTGGTCAGGGACTGGCCTTGGTGGCGGCTTTTGGTCAGGATAACGCCCCTGTTGAACGTGCACCGCGCCGAATATGAGCTCAAACAAAAATCCGTAAGTATACCCACGGTAAATCAATATACATACATCGGTAGCAGTACCCGGATTTCAAAAATTATGCGTATTTTTGATTATATTATATTTTTTAACCTTGATCTATAACTGCGAAAAAACTCTATTTTTGTTTACAAATCGCATATTTGTTTAAGATACGACACAATGAATCGTCTCGAAATAATTTTAAGACAATTTTGCATTAAACTGACATTTGCGCATACGATATTTCTAAGTTAAAGCTATAAATTATTAAAGCAAAAGTATTTGAATTTAATTTCGTTTTTTAATTAACAATTATTAGTTAACTAATTATTTAACTTAATTATTAAAATTTGCAACAATATAAACTACTGACCAATTTGACTAGTTTAGAATAGTTACTTCTCAATTTCTAGTTGTTAATCCAGTAATTTTGGAAAACTTGTTATCGACAAGACAAAAAATTTAGCTGAACAGTTATGTTAGGTTTTTTAATTTTTCCAAACTATATTTTAGCTAGCCAGCCTAGACAGAAGTAAATAAGTCCAACCTCTTCTGGTTTTTCGTCTTTATGAGAAAGGTCAGCCAAATCTTCTCTTCATTAATCCATCAAGTTTCAATTTTTAATCACTCCACACATCTACATGTCTTTACATTAGACTTGTCTAGACCCTCTATCGGTATTTGTTTAAAACATTAGACAATTCTAACAAAATAAATATAATGGTAATTAATATTAAATCTTAGACATAATCATAACTAATGTGTCTTTGCGCGTTTACAGGACGAACTGGATCAATTGAGAGCCAGGGTGGATAAGCTGGAACAAGAGCGGTCACAGTTGAAAAATGATAACGAAAGGCTCGAGCAGAGAGTAAGTAGAAAACATCACTGTTCACTTAGCCACCGGTAGTTTTAGCATTTAAGCCGTTAGAGCATATGATCATTGGTCGGCGGCCAACGTACGTTTAATTTCCTCGCGCCCAGGCAGCCCGTCTATTTATAAGCGACCGATATTTTTAAATGCGGGACTCCGGTTAACAACAATTGACGCGAAAATTCACTCGGCCCATTCAGTCGCCTGACACTTCCTCAGACATTCATTGCTGCTTACGGGCATCGCGTGTGCGCTTTCTCGTTCCAAGTCCGCGTTCGACTCGTTCTCTACGCGTTTCAACATTCATCCCCGTTGACCATGTACACGCCGGCGTTGATGAGGAGACGTTACGGCGTTACGCCGTCGCGGTCCGTCTCCCGTTCCCTATCGCCCATGTCCTACCGGTCTTGTCATTCGTCGTCGGCCGCCGAACAGAGGGAGTTCAACGCGAAACTCATCGAGCTCCTCAAAGCTAACAACAAGGTCCTTACTGACCGTTTCCGGCGAGCGTGGAGAAACTAGTTTTAAAACGTACCGTGTGCATTGTTTGTTTTTTACAGTTGGCCGAGACCACAGCCGATCTGGCCGAAGAACATTCCACGGTGACGATGGTGTCCGAGCGGCTGGAGTTCGAATCGGCCGAACGGCAGAGACTGGAGAAGGAGCTGCAAGAGGTGCAGGCTGTCAAAACTCGACTGGCCGAAACCAACGAGCAGCTGGAGATGCAACTGCTGTGCATGAGATCCACCGATCCATCGCTGATGTCGTCTTCGTCGTCGGTGGCCGGCACCATGAGTGACGACGACAGTGCCGTGGCCAACAGCGACAAAGGTGACCAGTATTACAGGCGGAGGTACGAAAGAGTGTGCCGGGAGTTAGACTACGCCAAGAAGCGGTTGCACCAGCAGCACAATGACGACATGGAACAACTAATGGCCATGAAGAAACAACTGGAGAAAAAGGTCAGTATGAAAAAAAAATACTAAATACATTTTCTTGAAATAAAAAATATAACGCCGCCGTCTCGATAGTTGGCCGGCGTGTACGAAGACGTAGAAGAACAACGTCAAATTGTCGCTCAATGGAAACGTAAAGTCAACAAACTGAACTCCGAATCTAACGACCTCAAACTCATGTTAGAAGAGAGTAATTCCAGAAACAATTTGCTCGAAAAGAAACAAAAAAAGTAAGCGCCGACAATTAATTATGGCTGTTAAAATTTCAAATTTTTTACGCCACGTTCGGCCAAAGGAACTCTTATATTTGGTATTAATAAAAAAAATTACTTTTTTAGATTCGATACCGAACTCCATTTGTTACAAGAGGAACTCAAAAAAGAAAAAGCTCAAAGAGAAAAAATTACGAGAGAAAAAGACATGGCCATATCCGACAAGTTTGCAATGGAACAAAATCTTAGTGTAAGTTATACATTTATATTAACATATTTGTGTTGAAGTTTTAGTTAACGTATGTGTGTTCGTTTTTAGAGCGCCAAGTTAGAGCTGGAGCTCAAAGAACAGAAAGTGACTGGTTTGAATCGCGAGCTACAAGAGTTAACGTTTAGCGGTAACACTGAAGAAGAAGTGGCCGCTCTCAAACGGTCCAAACATCAACTGGAGAGCAAGCTCAAGGACCAAGAAGAAGAATTGGACGATCTAGCAGGACAAGTGCAGTTATTGGAACAAGTAAAAACTCGTCTGGAAATGGGACTGGAACAGGAACGGAAGGAGCACAGGAGAGAGCTAGCGCAGCGTGAGCAGGAAAACGAAGAGACCCGTTGCTCGGCAGCCAAAAAAATCAAAGCGTTGGAATGCGAAATCGAAAACGAACACGAAGAACGCACTGCCTTAATAAGAGAACGTCACGACCTGGAGAGGCGCCTGGTGGACGCAGAGGACAGAGAACGCTGCCGAAGCATGAATGACCAAGAATGCATAGCCCGTTTGAGGAGGGACTTAAAGAAGCTCAAAGCCCTGTTGAGGGACGCTCAGACCGTGCAGGAACAACGTACCGACAGTCAGGCAAACAGGATAGCCATGCGGCAACTGCGGAACCAACTAGAGGACGCGGAAAGCGCCAGGGATTCGGCCATCAAAGCAAGGCTGATGACCGAAACAGATTTGGCCGAAGTGACAGCAACGTTGGACGAAGTGCAATCGGCCAAACGTATCGCTGAAGAACGAGCTGCCACTCTGGCTCGGGACAAGAACCATCTGCAGAGTCAACTAGACGAGAACGAGGAGGAACTGGCCGAGGTTCTGAAGAAATACAGGGGCACGGTTCACCAGTTGAGCGCGGAACAAGCTACGCAGCAAGAACAAGCGAGCCGCATAGCCGAGCTGGAAACGGACAAGGGCAACCTGCAAGAGCGTTTGGCCGAGCTCACTTTCCGGTTGGGCAATATGGAGACCCACGGTGACCCGGCGGGCTCGTTGAACCTAAAACGCTTGCAGTTGCGGGTCACCGAATTTGAGTCGAAACTGCAGCTGGAACAGACCACTCGTGCCAGGTTGGAGGTGCAAATAGCCAGGTTGAAAGAGGCGGCCGAAAGACTGGAGAGCGAACGAGAGGCGGCCCAGAGCAAGGAAAATGCGGCCCTGGAGACTGTGCGTAAAATGCAGAGATCCCTGAGGGAAGCCCGGGAGTCGATGGCTGAGCGGGAGACAAAAGAATCGGCCGACTCCAACAGAAAGAGAGCTTTGGAAAAACGGGCGGAACAAGCCGAGGCGGAAGTGTCCACCGTCAAGGCGGATCTGGCTTTGGCGCTGCAGCGAATTGACGACTTGCAGGCCGCCATGACGGGTGACCTGGAAGATGATGACGAATTCCAATCGGACAGCGATGACGATGATGGAGACAGTGACGATTCTGTTAACACGTTCCTGGCCAATCAGGGAACAAGAAACACTAGCGTTTTACAACAACAAAAAGTGAGTTCTTGTTAAACTAACAAAATCTGTTTAATGAGATGAATCATCTGATATCATAACCAATTTAAATGTCAAAATAAGTCCTATGTATATTTTGTCGCTTTTAGCGAGGTTTCATTGGGATAGACTTTAATTTTCCAATTAGGTTAGTTTGCCAAACACGTATAATTTTCGTTTATAATTCAGTTTTTGGTTGTTCAGAGCACCCAAAATAGGCACAATCGAATTATCTAGCAACTTATCTTTTAATAAAAAGTGATATTGAATGCTTTCAAAAACTCTAAAATAGTGATGTAAAGAAAAAGTCTATTTTTCAAAATTTCATTTGCTGTCGTAGTGTTATATTTTATAAAAAAATTTCCCAACTTTATATATTATGTTCTTCTTGAAAATGTTAAAAATTGACTTTTTACATTTTACTTCCTTATTATGATGAACCTCTTCAATTTGCCATATTCTAAAAAGAAGTTATTAGTTATGTGTATTTAACATAACTGACCAATGGCCGTCGTCATCGGTTTAGCTTGAAAAATAAGTTTAGTTAAACAATACTAAAATTGTAGACTGAACTGTACATACATACGAAACTGGTCAGGACTGCGCTAAATTTTTGTAATGAAAATGTAAACACAATTTAAATATTATTAATTCAATTATTATTTTATTTTTCAGAGCGTCGATTCAAATTAATGGCAATCTAGTGGAATTTGCAATAATATTTCAACCGAACTATAATCGAACACATTTTTATTTTTCAATTAGAAATTGTATAAATCTATTTATTTGTGAATTATATTTTTATTATTTTCTAATTACGCGTCTAAATAGTGATTAAATATTGATTATTTATGTTGCCCATTTAGCTCTCTATTATACCCTCCCCACCCAAGTCTTCCAACCATTGGACTTAAACGCATCCGCGAACAAACACCATTGTATTATAATATTTGTTAACCGTCCACCGACAACTTAATGTCTTTTTTTTGTTTGTTTATTATGACATACATTAATTGTATTTTTTGTACTGAATTTATGAAATGATTATATATTATGTAATAAATGTTGAAATTTTTTTTCTTAATGTTACTACAGTGTCAACGTTTCCTATTTATCGGTAACGGTTACCTAATTACTAAATTAACGATGATTGCCTATTTGGTAAATACCGGTGCGATACTTAGTAACGCCTATCGTTTAGGTCTGCTTTAAAATATAAAATAGTATTTTTTCCGATAACTATTGCAATCTCAACCTATGACAGAGCCAACTTAGGATATTCAAGACGAGCCCGTCGTTTCCGTCAACACAACACAAAGTTTTGAGCCAAAAAAATTTGAACACAACATATTGTGCCAAAAAATGAAATTAAGTATATTCGAAAAAGTCCCATTACTTTGACGGGCGTTAGTTAGGACGGCATCCAAAACATGCAAAGTCTAAGATCAAATGTCTCATACGTTTCATTTTATTTCACGATCACTGAATGCATTATTAAAACATAATCAACTGAAGTACTTATTAAATATTATTAAAATAAATATATAAAATAATCAGATAAGTGATAGCTGTAAACTGAATATGCAAATAACAATAATTAATATTCCTTTTTTAATACAATAGTCGAACAAATTTAGTTTCAAATGAAACATCTCGATATTATTTTTTATTCTGATTATTATAACTGACGCTTACAAACAATAATAAAAATAACAATTATGAAATTAGAGGCGGTTTTTTTTCGGAGGAAATTAAAATTAGTCGACTTGTCAAGCCTCGCATAGAATATTTTAAGTACCTAGTTATTATATATACATAATATAACTCATTATTTTATTAAAGTAAAAAAATTAACAAACGAAAATGAAAAATAAAAAAAAAACACGTTGTATTCTGGTGATGGTAGAGGGGGGGGGGGAAAAATTAATAACAACATAAATTAAACTTCATTTTGTCTCGACTCGACGAAGAACCTTAGTCTATCTTGGACTGTAGACCAAGAATCCGGACGTTCTACCTATTGAAATCAATAATTGCATTTTAACACAAAAGTACGACCAGCGATGCCAAACCAACAACAATTATTATTACCCTTCCTCTGATCCATTTGGATAGACCGGCAGTGCGTCTTTGCTCGGCATATCTACTGTCCACCAACAGTATGGCGCCCCAATCGTTTTTGTGCCTGATGCACCGACCGAGCGCCTGGTTCAGAGCCCGGTACGCCTGAATCTGGTACCACTGCCAACCGTCCAACAGTCCTTTTTCCTTGTGATATTTGTTGTTGTATTCCTTTTTGTGATGTACCGACACCTCCTTGTAATTCGGGAACGGTATTCCCACCTGAACATAATATGTCATAACAAAATTGATTTTAAGCACCGTTGTCAATATTCCGGGGGTTAAGGATGGAGCAGTGGGTAAAGGGCAGAGGCGGTGTGATATTATGATATAATATTATGTAATACATCTTACCGCCACAACGGCTCTAGCGTTGTTGTCGGAAAAGTCCAACCCCTCGCTTATCTTGCCTCGGTAAACGGCCAGGAAAACCGCTCCGGTCTGACCGCCGCGACTTTTGCCTTGTTCGGCCGTTTTGATGGCGTTGTAATACCTGTACATGAGGTGTTCGAGTTCGTCGCCTCGGCGGGGCTCGCACAGCACCGTCTTTATGCGGTTGATCTCGCCCAGCATGCCGGTCAGCTGCCACCGCTCGTACAGCTTCTCCATGAGATTGTACGACGGCATGAAGCACAGCACGCCGAACGGCACGGTCTCGCACACCTTCTTCAACACCAGGCCCATTTCGTCTTGGAACCCGTACGTGTTGGTGTTCTGGTGTTGGCCGTTCAGGTCGACCCGGTTCGGCCCGGCGCTCACCGAGCCCACCCAACACTGGTCGGCCTTGATCACGTGGTTGGCTTCCAGCGCGATCGGGAATTGTGTGCCCAGTTCCGACTGGAATGAGTCCATTGGCGACAGCGTGCCCGACGTGAGGATTATGCTGCGCAGGGACACCTTGAGGTCCTGGAATACCGCCGCCGGATTTAGGCACAAGAAGCTGACGGTGTTCACCCAGACGGCGCGCGAGTCCTTTTTGCTGTCTTTCGAGTTCGACGTGATCCAACCGTCGACGGTGACGGGCTGTGTTCAGAAAAAAAACATATATATTAGGGTGTACCAAAAAACATTTTTTTTTGTTTTTTTTTTGTTCTTCTCTTAACATTATGTTCCTCGGGGTAAAATAATATTTTCCTATTTTTTTCAAATTTTTTCAATTATTTTTAGAGGTTGCAAAGCATCGGTTTTCCAAAAAAATGATTTTTTTTTTAGTTTTTAATTTTTTTAAGATATAAATATCAATTTTAAACAAATGTTGCTTGTATACAAAATCATCATTAGAAAAAGAGGAATAAACCAATATTGTTTTTTTTTTTTACAAAAAAAACTACTATCCAACTAATTTAGGCCTTAGAATGTAAAATTTGCGAAAACATTGATATATATATATATATACCCTTAATAGTATATAATATATTAATATTATATACCCTTAATATGTACCCTAAAATATTATTTTTAGGGGTACAAAATATTTTTAACTTATTCCTCATTTAGTTGCGAAGAATTCCGATGTACTTACATAACACATTATTCTAACGATAGATCAGAAAAAATTAATTAAAAAAAAAAAACAAGTTTTGAATAAATCTACTAAGCTGTTTGTTTGAGTAAATCCGTACACTAAGTAATAGAGCTGACCTCGAACCGACAGTGAAATATATGTTTGTTCGCGATATTGAAGAGCGTTTATTAAAAAAAACGCTTATACGTTTAGAAAAAGTTTGAGATAGCTGTTTTGCTTTTGACGCGACGTACAAATTGTATTTACGTCAAACCAGAAGGAAGTTACCCAAACAAAAACTGTCTGAAACAGACCGGCGAGGAACTCAAAGAGAGAAACGCTGCTTTAAAAAAAAAAAAAAACCCCGTCATATTTATTTCATACGAAACTCGAGGAAACGGAAAATTATCTTGCATAATTCCTAAATTCCCAAAGGTTTAAAAACATTTACCGAGGTATTATTTTTCTCGGGTATATGATATAAACAAGCTTGATAATTAAAGGTAGAATATTTTTTATATAGTCCAACTCTCGTCGAACCGCTATAACCTACACAAAGTATCCACGCTATGATATATGATTAGGTAATGTAATTTAAATTGAATTTATTGAATTAACGTCTGGAAGGCTCAAGTACAGGTACATAATTAGTAAATTACATTAGTATGATCACATGTGTGAGATATAAAAATATAAGTAACGAACAATATAATAATAGTGCAAGTTGAAAATCAGATTTTTATTTACAATTAAAAATTGGAATAATAATGCTTCAGGTCTGACAGACTATTAGAGGAAAAAACAAAGTTAGATAAGTTGCCTTCGGTACAGATCCGATTTAAAGGGTTGTGTTGACCGTAATTTGTGCGGTGGGTTTTTATATGAAATGTTGGACAAGATATGGAAAAATACTGAGGTACGTGGAAGGAAATCTGTTCTAAAAGTGGGGGACAGGAAATGATTCCGTTTAATAATTTCTGTAGGAAAGATATATCAGCTATTTTGCGACGGGTCAAAAGAGAATCAAGTTGAAGATCAATCTGGATACTGTCTATGGAAGGATTACCGAGGGTATTAGTTATGTTTCTTTTGTATCCGATGTAGCGAATGAATCTTCTTTGTATTCTTTCAAGTCTCTCGATACTATTGATAGTATAAGGATTCCGTAAAGTGGATCCATATTCTAGTACTGTGCGGACTAGAGAACGATAAAGAACGGTTGGGCATTTTTCACTTTGGAAAGATTTGGTCGATCTAAATAGAAAACCCAATGTTTTTATTGCCTTTAGGCTTATTTGTTCTATATGAGATGTGAAAAAAAGATTAGACTGAAAAGTTACCCCAAGGTCTCGGTATGGTATCAAGCTCGGGCAGGTGGATATTTCCTATGGGATGACCAAATGCGATTTTATTTTTAATACGGAAAAAAGAGATTGTAGAGCACTTTGAAACGTTTAGACTAAGACCATTTTAAAAATGCGTCCAATTCATCTTGTAATACGGAGCAGTCTTTAAGGCAGGAAATAGTATGTAATATATTTTAAGATCATCTGGAAAGAGTTTAACTTTACAGTGTGTAAAGCAATTATCAATATCAATCAGGAATAGTGAGAATAATGCAGGGGATAGATCACCTCCTCGAGGTACTCCAGAAGTCACAGGGAATTTCGATGAAAAGTGTCCGTTAACGGCAGTTCAATTAAAATACATACATAAGTCTTGCGCTTACCCGTTCGCCGTGTTCGAACTTTTTAACGTGCATGACTTTCTCCAGCGACACGTGATAATCGTTTTTGTATTTATCGTCAAACAAAAAATCGAAGACCGTGCAAACCGACGTCAACAACTGTTTGGTGGCGTTGCTGATTTGAGAGTCTTCTTCTTTGCCTTTTCGACCTTCCGACTTGTCCGGTGTATTTTGTTGCTGCTCGTCCGGCGTTTTCGGTGGCTGCTCGTCCGGCGTCTGCGGTTGTTTCTCCGCATCGGTTTCCTCTTCCGTTTCTTGAGCCACGGCCAAGCTACAGTTTTTCTATACGCGACGACAACGCGGCAATTATAAACATCACACAAACACTGACGACGTCAGACAAGTCGGCGCACTTACTTTGAACGATTCGAACTTGTCCAGACCCAAACCGTACTCGTTGAAACTGGCCACGGTGTACACGCCCGACCAGGAGATAACGCCCCGGTTGTAGTCGTCGTACGACTTGATGCCGGCAGACTTTTTGTCCGTCCACACAGACAGGTCGGACAGATATTGGGCCTGCAAAACATTCCGGATGAGAAACACATGCCAGACACAGATGGCAACAACGTTAGACAAGCCTCACGATTGCCGCGAACTCCACCGAGTTCGATCCCAGTTCGGACATTTTCTCGCAGTCCATTTTCGCCAAGTTCAAATTGGTCTGGTCCAACTGCAGGCTGGCCGCGTCCCGGCACTGGTCCTCGATGTTGTGAGCTTCGTCCACGATGAGCACGTGCCCTTGGAGATTCAGTCCTAACTGTGGACAAAAATGGCCGTTGCATTGATATGAAGTACAAAGTCTAGATCCGTTTATACATCATAATGTAGACAAAAAGTTGTAACTTATCCGAACTTACAACTTAACTTGGAAATTATTTGAACGATCTCCAAGTGCGATTTTCAAGTAATTTTTGTTTAAAACATCATTTCGTATACATAAAATATTATAATATTTATATTACTTACAAAATATACGTATAAACATGTATGCACATTTGTATGTTTTACTAATAATTTATAATACAATAGTATCAGTGGCGTAACTAGAGACTAAAGCGCCCAGGAGCAAGTCATTTTTTTGCGCCCTATGTTACACGTTAACGTGTATAGTAAAGCGTACAAAAACGCCCTAAATAAGAATGCGCCCAGGGGCAGCTGTTCCTCATGCGCCCACGGTAGCTACGGCACTGAATAGTATAATTATTTATTATTCCAATAAATTGTGAACAAATCATTCGAATACGAATTTGCAGTGAATTTAGGTATATTATAATACATTCACTTTTTGATCAATTTCGACGACATAGGTATAACACGACAATATGTCTTGAAACCAGTTTTTGTATGTTTTACAACCAGCCGTTGTTTAACGGATGGAGTATTTAAGGTAAAGGCACATATTCGCCGACGCGAACGTCTTTCCTTCATTACACAACACCCTGGACCCGTAGACTTCGACCTACGATTAAGTACGATAGACAAATTTGGAGTACTTACCGTGCCCCTGATGATCGGGTCGATGACATAGTTGTAAGGGCAGAAAACAATGTCGGCGTTTTTCATCAGCAAACGCGAACCGTAATACGGACACGAAACCCGCTTTTTGCCCATTTCGACTAGTTCTTCGACATCCCACACCGAAGACAGTCCGTGCGCACTCAACTGGTTGTAAGTGCCTAATTTCAATCCGCCGTTGTCGTGAAAACTACATTTGTCGACCGATATTCTATATTTCAACGAATTTCTATTCCTCTGAAATAAACAAAACGATTAAGATTAAGAATCGAAGCAAACGACTAAACTTTTACTTCCCTTAGCGCATAAGCGAGCGCTCACGGCGGTTAGAGTTATGGCCGTGAAGCCACGGAGATGTGTACACTGTACAGTGAAACGTGAATAGAGAAACGGCGACGAATAGACACTTACCGCTTTTGGATCCAGCAGTTCTCTACACATTTCGGTCTTAGTTTTGAATTTGATTTCTGGCGCCAAAATGTTGATGTCCTGAATGCACGTGTGCTCGCGACTGGCTAACACGCAACTCCTGAATAAGCGGAATCGTTAGGAATCCGTTGGTAAACCACTTACAGATTCTACAACTCACTTCACGTCATTAAAGTTAGTTCTTTTTAATTCTTTAACGATTTGCGATATCTGCTTGTGGGTCCTCGTGCAGAAAAATATCACCGGAATCTTGGGCCTAACGAAAGATTTATGTTCATTTTTTTTTACACACAAATTTGCACGCATGAACGTTGTATGAGGAGCCTAGCTTCACAGTAACATCGTTATTATTATTATTTATATTCTCACTTGGTTTTTCTGGGCGGCATGTTTTTCTGCGCTTGATTTTCACCATCCTCGTCTTCGGTCATCAGACTGTTGTTGGCACTACTGTCGTTGGTCATGATCGAGTCGTTCAGTTTACCCGAATCGGATACATCCTAAACGAACAAATCACAATATTGCACATCTAAAGAACGTGTTTTGTTTTGCGCAATTATATTTATATACACCCGACGACTAAACGTACCATTTTAATTTCTGGTTCCTTCGTCATTTTTCTTTTTTTCTCCGGCTGTTTGAATATAGCCATCTCGTCGTCCGAATCGTCGTCGGTAATATCGATCGTCGTACACTTGTCACTTTTGACCGGCGTCGACTTAACATCTAGAAACATAGCCAAAACAACGACGCTGTACTGTTTGCAACCATTTCATAATACATCATGTATCGTTTGGCAAACCCTATTTTATTGTTAGCCTTCGAATTTTATTAAAACGCGGTCCACCGAATTATTATTTTTTAATATAATACAAAACATTCAGATGATATTATTTACGTTTTCCGCCGTAAACGGATTCAAACTTATCTCGGGCATAATACGCACACGGCCGGTGGGGTTATTATTAATCGCGTTTACTTCCCCTATTATTTTTAATAACGACAAACTGTGAAGAGGGCTCAGAAAATCCTTTTGTGAGGGGTCGTCCTCCGGAGACAAACATTCGCTGGAGTCATTAAAAAAACTCCTCGAATACTTTTTTTGTATACACCACACAGACCACAGTAGAAAAAAAAGATGGCGTAAAAAGAGAACATGATAATGTCGAAGACGACTAACAAGCACAATTATTATTGTTGTCGTTTAACAAGCACGACCGATGAAAAAATTGAGTTATCGTTTTTAGTTCTAAACTTGAATGCTGTATACAAAACAAATAAATTCGAGTATCCAATTAACTTATGAGATTTTCTAACCGGAGTACCTATACCACAAGTGTAGTTAGTTTGTGTAGACCTATGAGTGTTTTAAGACGCGGTTAAATACTACACGGTATAATGTACGAGTATACCATATCATATGAATTATGATGGTTAATATTAGTACTTACTAATTTGCAATCGAAATTAATGATGTAGCCAGCGATGAAACTGTTGAGAAATTGTTTAGTGTTATTTTGCGTTTTTATACAATTTTCAAAAATATTTATGTTTTTTGTTATGATCTAGAGCTGTATTAACTTTTAAAGCTTAAAGTTTTGAATAATTATATTTAGAATTATTAACGTTTAAAATACTAAACGGGAAGTGTAGTGCGATCGAGTAAAGCGCGCAGATAGAAATTACCGCATTTCACCGAATTTTTCGTGCATCCAAAATTTTAATAACATTTAAAATAAATTATTCATGATAATCGGTGTCAGAATATTTTTAGTTTAAAATTAGTGAATTTTCTGGATAATAAAATATATATATTACCTGTATGTACGGATATTAGATGTAATAGTAATCCAACTGATAAAAATGCCTATCTTTAGGAATGAGTACAATTACACATTAAGGAGTAAAAACAAACAATATTTTACCAATATTGTTGTTGTGTCTGTTTGTTAGAGCGTGTTCAATTAAAGTTTTGTTTTATATTTAAAATAATTTATATTGTTTAAAGTATATCAGTCTTTATTTGAAAAACTAAAACCGTTTTATATACATGTAATAACTATTGTTTTATCCCTATGTTACACATACATATGAAGGGTCACGGGGAAAAAGATCAATGTCAATTTTTTTAAATTCAATTTTTGAAATTTACTAACTTACAAAATGACATTTTAGCAAGGCTTTGAGCGAGAGTTTTTTGGGAGGGGAACTGAACCCTTTTCTGAGTTATCTCCTTCCTATCACGCACGTAACTCCTCAAGTGAGTAAATTTGATTTAGGAATCTGTGGTTAATTAATAAAAACCCGTGCTAATCTACTCAAGCAATATTCATGCGCATCACATCATGCATTTAGAATTACACTCCCTAAAACGGCATTAATTTTGAGAAAATTACAACTTTCAGATTTTTCCCTTTAGTTACACTTTTAGACCTGCCTTTGTGCCAAATTTCACGTTTCTATCTAAACGGAAAGTGTTTAATAATTTTGATAATGAGTGAGCGAGTGAGTGAATGAGTCAGACAAAACATTCTTATTTCAAATAAATAAACAGTCAGATAACTGTAACATATTATAATATTATCACATTAAATTATTATTAAAATCAGGAGATCAAAATTAATTCCGGTTAAATTTTATATTTTACTCAAAAATTTAAATAATATGTGTAATAGTACGATAGCAATATCGTAACCCAATATAATCTCCAAACCCCTATATGTTTAAAAATACCAATTATCTATATTTTAAACGTACACAAAATACCAATGAGTGATCTTACATAAAATATCGAATGATTGCCGGTTAAAAACAAACCACGTTTAACCAGTATTTAAAGAAATAAAGATTGTTGGAACAAATAATTGGACAAAACAAAAATCAATTATAGAGGCAACAGCAATTTTTTTTTTTTACACAAAATTGCCAAAGTACACAAGCCCGAGCCGTCCACCGGGGGCGACGGGTCAAAGCGTATTATTATATCATTTTGGGTAAACCTGCGACCCGAGGTTTTTTTTTATTGAAACGGGCACGTGCGATGATACTACGAAGCAGGAGCGTAATGGGAAAGAAGATGCGGAGGAAACAAAACGGGACAGGATAAAACGGTGCGGTGTGTGGTATGGCGAAGCCGGGGACGGGTGAGGAGAGAAAAGTACCAAGTGGTATCAAGTGCGATGGCCGACCGCTCTTGCGCTACAGACCACGAGCCGACGAAAGCTGACTGCGGCGGCAGTGGCGGCGGCTGCAAGCCAGTAAAACCTGGGCCGGCCGGGGCGTCGATCTTGGCGTCCGCTCTCGAACCCCGGCGGCAATCGATCGCCGCGGCCATTTTACCGACGGACTTCCGCGTCCGGCCCGGCCTTTTTTATTGGACGCCGGTCGACGACACGTCCGCCGAGGCCCGTTGCCAAGGGATACACTCCGGCAGGCGGCAGCGGTTTCCAGAGTTTCACACTTAAAAAGTACCAGAGACCGACGAGGGAAAGTGAAAACAACCAAACATATAATATAATATATATATATATATATATAATAGGTGCGTCGTGAATGTTATAATGTTGGCGAAACCGTCTTCAAGAAAAATGCGAAGAATTGTAAAACGCGTTAATATAGTATTACGAACGGATCAATCGAAACTGGAACACTTCTATACTAATATATGATAATATGAAGTTTGGCGAAACAGCCGAAAACGTTTTTTTTCACGCACAAATGTTGCAATTCAAAAGTTCGACTAGAAAAATTAAGCCGTGAATATGTGTACATAATAGGTATGATAGGTATTCATAGGTATGATAAGTCTCAATCGGCAATATTTTGTTTGGGATTACAAAGACTAGTAGCGAATACTCGTAAACTCTGTACTGTGTTTTAAAAAAACAGAGTTTACTTAAAATAATAACTAAACATACAGCGGGGACAGCACATTCAAATAAGTTGCCTTACGATACAGTTTACTAGTCAGTACATAGTGCATAATGTTTAAATTAAAAAATTATAATTATAAAAACGAATTAGAGATAGAATATAAATGAACCCAATACATAATATTTATATTAGGTATAGCTGTTATGACAATAAGCAATTTGCATTGCTGTAGTGAAATTTATGTTTATATTAACAACAAGCTATGACGATAAAGTATCAATAAAAAACATTAATAGTTTACACGTAATGTAGTATATATATTATTCACCTATATTGACACTAAAAAATGTATTTATTTAATTTTCATGCATTGTTTAATAGAAAAATTAACTAAAAATTACCAACTTAAGCTAAATTTAATAAAAGTGATTACACTAAACTCTATCGTTTTAAGTTAGTTTGGTGAATTTAATGTTCTGTGCTTAAAATATTGGAATAATGTTAGACAAGTAAACAAACTCGAAATTATTATTTATTATTGTATATAACGGTTAAAACTTAAGTACAACACATTTTCACTGTAAAGCAGACAAACAATGTAGGTATTTTATGTCCGTTCAATCTTGATATTTATAATTGAAATATTCGTATTTTTTCAAATTAAATCGTTCTAACTAAATAGAAACTTTCGTATTAGAATTCATTAGACATTTGTGAGCGAGCTACGTTATATTTACCGTACGATTGACCAATTATTTATTTAAAAACAGTTAATATGTATCCGTATACACTACAATAGCTTATACTAATTCTCTAGCTGGAGTCTAGCAGAACAGTTCGCTTTATGCATTATTAACTGTACGACGGTTTTGCAACATTCAAACTCATTCAACGATCCCGGTCGCTGGGATTTGTATAGTGTTACAAACATCAGTTTTATTAGTTCACATTATACGGGTGAATAATCGGGATAGAAAAACAATGTCGCCGACGTTTAATGGATTCGGCGATTCAATTGTGCCTGTATACTTAACACGAAAATCTGATAAGAACGCGGATGAAAGAGAAATGGTTATTTCACCGTAGCGTTTAGGGAACCCGCCGGGACAATAAAAATATAGCATTTATATAAATAAATACTATATATTTCAAATGTACATATGTCTTATTGTTACATAAGTATAATAATATGTATGTGTGTACGTTAGTGCGTGGGGCATTTGACCGTCTATCTGGAGTTTTTGTTGAGTTCTATTGTTATCGTTTATATGAGATCGGCAAACGCTTTAAAGGAAAGGATGCGGGAAAAACGATAAGCCGCATGTGAACACCGTAATCGTATCATGTTTTCATTGCGCCAAAAGAAAGCCGCGGCACGTCAGCAAGCAACACAGCCGGCACCAAGGTGTTTTGTTAAAAGGGGAAAAAATATATATATTTAAGTGTCTTTTGTTTTGCATTCAAAGCGAAATAAAAGGGTTAATAATACTATATGGAAGGAACCCGATTAACTTGGCCGGTTACAAGCACTTTGTTTCGGCGAGTTTTGAGTGCCCACGTTTATTGCACACTGCACGTGTACCATTCTATTATGAAAACTAAGACAATATTGTCCAACGAACAAATTGGCCGAACTAAGTATAATAACACTGCGAAGTCGTACACGGTGTATCTTTCGAATTACCTTTGATTTTCGTACGGTACTTTAAATAGCAATTTTTCAATGTTTATTAAGATGGACAAAAGCCCAGTTACGTTGATTTAACAATAAAATGCATTGTTTTTAACATTGATACAAGTAAAACAAATTATATTTGTATACGTGTAAGGTATAAAATACAAACAATTTCAGACACGAGTGATTACTATAAAAATAACTATATAGACAAGGAAGCTATTTTTCAGGACCCGGGTAGTAAACTGCACAGAGAAGAACACGATAATAATACATACATAGGTCAAAATTCGTCACCTAATACATGAACACTTATTTTAAACAAGTAAGTCGGGCGCTTCAACTTGGTCTGATAACAAAAGAGAAAAAAAATCAGATTGGCCGCACTTCTACGGTTAACTACGTATGTAGCCCTAGACATTTAAGCACCGAAGTATGGTTGTGAGGTGGGCATCAATATATGCAGCACGTGCGAGCAACACATTTAAAAAACTTACACTTCCCACGTTCAAACTGAAAGCTACCATTAGCTGTGGCCTGTTTGAGGGTGTCGGATATAAATAACTTTTCCATACTGTACCGTTGCTGTAAGTGAACGTAATACTTTTGACTTATGCATTTTTAATGCTATTTATTTTATAAAAGTCATTCCCTAACATGTTTGATACGTTTTATTAAAGGAATAAGAAACCAACACCGCAAAATGTCAATTTTAACATCACGAAAACAACCTTTAGAGTATACAGTTTTAGTTGCATTAATTTCCGATTCGTTAAAAAGGTTTTGAGTTTTTATAGGTCTTTAGAGTATAGATCTTTGTTTTGATTTTTGCTACAAAATAATTGCTCATGTTAATATTGACGAGACATCAAATAGATTTACAAATACATTTGCAAATTTATTGTAATCGAGTTGAAAAGATAACTGGCATATTAAATTAAAAATTAAACATTTTCATAGCCCTTACATAATAAATTATACTTTTAAAAAACAAAATAATTAATAATTTATTTATTTCAATTATGATGTAGTAATAAGACAAAGGCGACTAGAAGGAAATGAAAAATTCCATATTTTCATTATATTTTAATAAGTATAACAGAAATTTGCCAAAACGTTAACATAAATAAACTGTGATAATTTAATTTTAATTCGTGCAGCTGGTATAGTCTTAAAAAAAAAAAATGAATAAATAAATAAACAATCAAGCCAGTTCAAAGTTTTTAAAATTAAAATTATGAGACATCATCTTTGTAATTTTTTGACCAGAAGAAAAAGAAATTCGCCGGCTTTGGAACTTTTAACTATTATATAATAGCTATTAACTTGACAAATAGAGAGACATGTCTATATCTATATTAAATATATCATATCTATATCTACATTTTTCTTGGAAAAATTGAAGCCAACTCACAAAGTTGTAGGAGTAAAGGGATATATATTTAGTTATTTTTTAAATTAATACATATAAATATAAATTTACTGTGTGTTTATATGTTATTTATTGCAAACATTTTAATAAAATAAAATTTAAGAAACATTTTTTAATAAAAATACACCCTTTAAAGACGTGGATATTCTTATTACTTTATTTGTATGAGAAAAAAATTCTCAAAGATATATTTGTAATTCATCGCGATGGCAATTTTAATGATACGCTCATACATTATACATTTCAGCCTACAAAACTGAACGGCGATGACTGTGAAAACGTCATGATACATATATATATATGTATATACATATATATATATATATCTGAGTCATGCCAGTCATCGTAAATGAAATGCAAGGTGAAAAGGGGAGAAAATAGGGTGAAAAATGGGTATCATCGAAATGGAATACAACGGCGGTTGTTTAATTTAGCAGCTTTCCTCGACGTTATCCATCCCCAGGCGCTTTTGTAGCTCCCCGTGTGTACTTATATATATATATATATATATATATATATAACTGAAGGGCTCGACACCGCTGTGAGTCTGAAGGTGTCCAAGTCCAGTTGCTATGGATACCAGTGGCTGTGAGCGTGATAATAGCAACGCCTTTCCGTATCCGTTGCCGTGGATACGCCCTTTTTTTAACGGTCAGCACTCTCGGCACAGCTCGTTATTTTTCGCCGCCGTTTAACGACAAAAAGTCGTCCCAACAATATGTTCAAGTATAGATATATCTAAAGACCCGTTCCGGATAGCGAATCCGTCAGGAAACTTCCTCCCAAGGGCAGCGATGTTCATACACAGGTTGCTTTAGCAGTTTCCGAATAAATATTATGTACAATTATTTATTTGTATACATTTTAAATAGAAAATATACTGGTCGACATGATAATTTATGTTTACTTTACTTTTAATAAAGACATATACAATTATAAAGCAAATTAACTCACGATAGCGTTTGAACTACAAATAAAAATAATAATATATGTAATTTTTGTAGGACTCGGATATTATTTAACTCTGACCTGTTTTGTTAGGGTTTACTTTTCAAGCCGAGGGATTTTGTAAATTTTTCTATTTAAAACCCTCAAATGGGTTTCAGTTTTTCTAGAATATGACTACATTATACAAGACAAAGTGAGCCAAAGCAACTGTTTAGGGTTTTCGAACTAGATATGGCTTTCCATTCTTACTACACAGGTAGAGGAATAAATATTAAAATAAAAGGCTCCATAGTCATTCCTATTTTAATTCCTATTTAATTTTTATTTTACTGGTAACACACTCTCATAATTCGCACACATGTGATTGAAATACTGCCTAGAATTTTGCCATTTAATTTTATCATAGCAAAAATAAATCCATATTTTAGTATTTAATTTTTATTTACAAGTTCTTACTTTTCCAACTTATTCAAAAACAATATGCAGTTGTATTAATGTTTTTGCATAAAAACATGTGATGTTTTAGGAGTTACACAATAACCTGAACAGTTTAAGTGTTAATTAATCAAAAATTTGTAAATCTAAATATTTAAATAGGCGATTTACTATAATATTACTTGGAACCTTGTTATAATAGCATTTTGCATTTTACCAGTTATTTATCTTTTTTTGGAAAATATTTAATTAAAAATCCCATATATATATATATACACTCATCATTTTTAATTTTGTATTTACAATTGTAGGTAGTTTATAAGTGTTAAAATTATGAAAAATTCTTATTATTATGGTAAAATACATACAATTTTTACTTTGTTAATTTCTGTAAAAAAAATTTTTTATAATCAAACACATGGTGGTACCTGGTTTATTTTCTTTTTCGACCGGCCTTTTTTTCTTTTTTTCCTTTGTTTGTTTGGGTTCTTGTTCTTTCTGTAGCCATTCGTTCAACTTTTGTTGATATTCTATTTCAGATAATTTTTCCAAACGTTCTAAAAACATAAAAACAATTACTATAAACATAATTAACTATTTACTTTATTTTACTCTCATAATTTTTAAAACTGAATAATTTTCAAACTACCCACATGTGCTAAATAATATGTGTATCTACATATCTTTACCCACATACAACAAAACATGACTTTTAAAACTATAATTAAAATGTTATTACAACTGTTAGCGGCAAAACATTTTTTAAGAATAATTTTAAAGTATTAATTTTACACTTTGATGATTGGATATAAGTAGAACTTTACCTTGCTTATTGACATACAAATAAAAAAACTAATGAAATGAATAATTTGGTTGAATATTAAATATTAACTAGATATTAACTATTAGCTATCTAAAACATACTTCAATATAATAGCAATTTAAGCTGAATTTATGTTATTTCGATAGGCAAAACAAATTGAAAACATTTACTAAATTTCATTAGTTCATTAAGTTGTCAGTATTAATAATTTTACCAATTTTAAAATGCACGAACCAAGAGTGTGTAAATATTTTAATTACAAAAACGCTGTAAATAATAATTTTCTCGTTCTCCGAGGTAAGATTTAAATTTTAATTATCATAAAGTTTTAATTATTATAATACTATTCATTTATGACCACGGAAGTTATATTATTCAGGTGAGACATTAGTCTAACAGTATGTGGTATATAATAGGTGTGATTAATAAAGATGTAGTAATAAAAAAAAAAAGGGAAGTAATTCCCTTAATTGCGCAATTAGAAAATATTTTCGGGGATTGAGAGTGAGCTACAATAAAAATTATATAAACAAATAGTACAATTCAAACCATTTTGAGTTTATTTATAAGAAAAATTACATTGCAGGGTTGAAAGGAATAGGAATTATTAATTTTTATTTTACAATATATAAATGTAAATGTATAATCATTTAATACTTCAAAACGTATAGTATTATTAAGGGTAATAACAACTAAAATATTTTCAGAAATGAAGTAGATAAAATGTATTCTAGAGTACTTATAATATAAATACAAATATCAACCACGGAATATCAAGGTAATTTTTAAATATAGGTACTTTAAGTTCAAATGTAGAACCAATATAGGTATAGGTAATAAATAGTTTTATTCTTCAAAAATCGAAAAGTCGAAAAAGTTCACTTCTTCACACGGTTAAAATTTGGAAAAACAAAAAAAAAACCATATTAGTATTAAAGTTTTAACTTTTACTGGCTATAATTTCGAGAAAAAGGGTCGAATCGAGTTGAAATTTATAAGGAATATTTATTTGGTATGTCTCAAATTTAAATTTTACCCATTTCCCAACCCTCCTGGATGCTAGTTTTTTGGGTTTTTTTAGTGGTAATTTTGGGACCTTTTAGTTGAAAATTTGTTAGGAGTCAGAACTCATATGTAATCCGTAATATATTAAACGATGAAAAAAATCGTGGCTACAGTTTTTTATAAATGCCGGAAAATTGTGTTGTTTGCAGATTTTGTATATTTTAACATAAACAAGCTAAATTTTAAAACAATATTATCACATCATGACAATATTTTCATGTACATCTATTTAGAGTGATCTCATTAAGTTTTTAGTACTTAAGTACCAGTTTTAGGTTTTATGTTATTTTTTTTCTTAAGTTTTTTTGGCCGAGTAGTCAGACCTAATATGTATCCGTAACATATTAAACGATGAAAAAAATAGGGACTACAGTTTTTTTCCATTCAGTTTTATCACTTTTATTAATAATAATTCCTGTAGACCTGTGACCTCTCCTTTCCCAACGTGCTTTGATCTCATTATGTCTAGACCCCAGTGTACTGGCTTACTCAGATAAAATCACTTTAAAATAAATGCTTTGATGCTAATTTTTAAACACTGCACCTCGCTTTAATGCATTCGTACTGTTCTGGTTCATAATGTGCTTGGTTTGTACTTTACTGGTTTGAAAAAACTAACTACTGATTTGTATCGAAGCGTTTATTTGAAAGTGATTTTATCACTTTCAGTTGTAATAATTCCTGTAAACCTGTGACCTTCCCGTCCCACTATGCTCCGATCCCACTGTACTGGCGGCTTTTTGTTAAATTAATTAGCCAACGAGTACAAATTGAATGGCAGACACATAATACAGCAGAACAGATAAAAATGAAAACCCTATATTGTATAGCAAAGCAGTACAATGGCTGTCATTGTACAAATGTCATGATGCGTCGCCAAACATTTGGGTTTAAGTTATTATTTTTTTTTTTTACTAACAAATCCTTAGGCGCAGGATTTAGCTTATTTATGTGCGCGTTTTTAATTCGTCCGCAGGGCTGTGTATTCGATCACGCACAAATAAAAAAGGGGGACACAACGCACAGCACTAAGAGCCAATTAAAATCGACATTCTAGACTAGGATATATTTTTTTTTTTACATTGACATTCCAAGAGCAACTCTCTGAATAGTGGTTTTTTTTACCATACACGTTTTTTCGTTCTATTATTCAATATAATATTATATATACACAAAAAAAAGAGTAAAAAGAAGGGAACGGCTCTTAGGAAATCAACATGTATACACGGCACCCAGCCGAACGACTATTAGGTGGCCAATATAGAACGAGAGGAAAGAGACGTATTAATTAACCCTATGGGGAGTCGCCTCGAGGGCGAGGGAGATTTTGACAGGGGTGAACCCTCGACGACGTAGTTAGTGGTACATACAAAAGACCCACTTCAACCGATGTATCCGACATAATATATCTGCGCTTGCGGAGGATTTTATGATGGATCCAGGTCCAAGGGAACAAAACCCGTGAATAAGGTCCTTTGATTAAGAAGAAGCATCAACGATATTGAAAAACATTAATTACTCTCATTGAGTGTCCTCCAGTCTAAAATCGTGTAACTAATTACGCGCATTTGTAAAATGACATTACCATAATATTGAACGTTCGTGTAGGACTTAACTCGCGAAACACGGTAAAATATAATAGAACGTTGTAAACTGGATGCATCATTGAATATGGCGCAGTCAGTGAAAGATGGGGATTAAAGCTGAAATTGAATTCAGGAATAAAAATATATAAATCTACATATACGTATATTATATATAGACAGACAATACATGTGGGTAGGAGTCGAACGCATCATCATTTAAGAAAGGGTATTTTCGAATAACGAGAAATAAAAAGGGGCAAACAAGATTGATTCCTTTTGTGTTGTGTCGAATCACAATCCCAGAAGAGCAAACCTAATAAAGCTTGCGACCGACCCTTAGGCTTTCACCGCCGGTTGTTATTAAAGAATTTCTGGATTGACCATAGTATTTATACGTTTATATTATACTCGAATATACTACGAATATAGTTCAAGTAGGTATAAGGATTTAAGTTCAGTAAAGGATCACAAGACTTATAACTTATGACCAACATAAAACCATTATTAATAAATTGACCGCATCAGTAAAATGGCATATAAAAATTTTGCTCAAAACAGACATAGGTCTGGATGATAAAACGAATTACATTTATAATTTTTATATGGCAATATTTAATAAATATTTTAAATTGTATATCAGTATTTTTTAAAGATCTTTTTTTTTCATTCAACAACAATATTGACATTTCGATTTTAATGTTAGATATAACATTTATTTTCACTACATTGTGTATACTAACTACTAACACTTATCATTTATTCGCATTGAAAACATTTTTTATTAATATTTATGTAGTATTGTTTTTAAATCAGTGGCCGTTTCCAAAACAGCACTGCGTTATAAGGAATGAGCACAATTAAAAATGTATGTATATAAAGAAATGTATCAAGCCTAGAATGGTTTTATTAATTTGGAAAATATTTCTTCGTCCTTGTAAAATGTTAAACAAATTCATAATTTCCATTTACTTTTGTAATATTAACTTTTATTTTATACTACTTAATTAATTTTGTTTTATTGCTTTTAATAAAATCATACATACGTATTTATTATGTCTACATTTATAATTTGATCGTTTGTTAAAGGCAATAAATATACTAATAATGTGCTATTTAAAAAAGCTGACTACTATAATTCTTATTTATAAAAATAATACAATTTGTATAAGACCAATATAAATTATGCTTTCATCAGATTAAAGTGAATTGTATTTTACAAACTACGTTGGTTTTTCGACGAGTGTCTTTTATGCACCATACTAACCGTCTGGTTTTTAAAAATGACTCTTCACCAAAATCTAATTCTTAGCTTTTAACTCTTTAAAATTGCCTCAAAAATAATTTTCCCTGGGAGATAAAGTCAAGTTGAAAACATATTCATAATGGGTTTATGTTATTATCTGATCCATATTTTTCTGAACCGAAACATTATTCGCAAAATACTTCAATATTGTTTTCATAATTAACTTATCATGCATTAAGATATAAACTGATACAATATAATATCTTCTATGTCATATTTATGTTCTATAATTATTTTCGTTTTTATAGAAAAACGACATTGGAATCATTAGAATATGGAGTTAATGCAATTAATATTTGTATTCAAATAGTATAACGCTAAACGCGTACACGCGGAATGGGTTAAAAATGTATTGAAACGTTTTCTGTGCAGATAACTAAAACCGGTAAAATAAAATACCGCATATAGCTTATGTAGGTATGGACCGGTAACCTTTATCATACATTTCTTCCCCGACCCCTTTAAACGGGAAAATAAAGGACCGCCGTACCCGTTGGTCACATACTGGTGTACGAAATTAATTTTGGCTTAAAAGCTTTCCGAGAGGGTAATACACGCGGCGATGCACGCAACGAGCTGGTTAAGAATTATCCTCATATAATATTATATTGAATTAACAGACACTCGTCCGGGTGCGGTAAGGCTTATAGACGATAAAAGCGGACGCCGTGACGACCGAAGAGCTTACCCGAGGGACGAATATGGTAATCGAGTCGTGGCGGCGGATGAGGCCATCGCCTGCTCATATATTATATAAAGCAAGCTAGTCTACAACATAAAGCACAAGATATATATATATTATATAAATATATATATATATATATAAATATATACCGGTTGAAAGGACGCACGGGACGCATGAATATTGGAATGAAATTTGCATCCGGGACAGGGGATTGGTTACGATCCCCCGGGGGGTTAAGTCCAAAAGGACAATATATTACTTAGAGGGGCGAGTGAGTGTGTGTTCGCCGAACCCTTCCATAATGGCGTCGAGCACCCGAGGGACAGGGTCCTTTGATCGCGTTGCACAGCTCTATTTATACACAAATTGCACGACTACTAACCCCCTCCACCGCACACCACCACCGCCCGTCATAATACTCTCCACAGCCGCTAAAGTCTCCACTTTAAAAGCCATCCCACTGTGATGAACGCCCATATATATATATATATATATATATATATGTATAATGTCGTTCACTACAAATATACTCGTGTACAAGTAATAGTGCTTTGTACATACATAAATAAGATTGAACAACATTATATTATTGTATTTCGGTTTGCACGCGACGCACAAACCGTGAAAGTTTTCGTGGCGTATAGCGTGAAAATAATTGTTATTCGTATTTTTACATTCTCCGGGTGCGTTACTTCGTAGAAGCCGAATAACGATTTCCAAGTAAGCTTATACCAGTATAGGGTTGAACACAATCTTGTATATTTCGAGAAAAAAAATACACCGGATGTATATATTGAACGTTGTACACATAATATATAATATTAAAATTCTATCAGACGGAAGAGACAACAATAAGAAAATGGTTTGTGTGAAAATAAGACGTACCAATACAGGAACGTATAATACCGACGATATTTCGATCAAGCGAAATAAAGTAATGGGAATTAATCGATTATCCGAAAATTCACAACACTAAAATAGAAAAAAAAACTTGTTTAAAAATGTTGAATTTAAATGGTCATTTTTGATAGCTCTATTCATTCCTAAATACATGTATTTATAAATTAATAATATCGCAGACTAAGACGAAAATGGAATGAAAATCATCTGGTAAATTAAATCGGCCAGCAAAATGTTTAGTTAAGACAAATTTTTGTTGCTATTTTATAATTTTACTAATTTTTATTATTTAGTGATTCCGACTATACATTTATCATAACTATTATTTATTATGTATTATTAATCGTAATTTTATTTGATCCAACTATGTATTTTTTCCGCGATAAATATCTAAGTATAAATATTATACAAAACAAATGAATTTCAAAACATAATTGAACGAAAATCGTTTAAATTTAAAAACCTAGATAATCCAGATTTCATCGATATTTTATTTTTAGCTAAGTCAATGAAATAATAAAGTAAAAGGAGGGGGCAGAAATAGACATATTTATAATCCAATATCATCCTTCAAGGGAAAGATTGATTTCTTTTACACTTTTAAGAACTACTGTGATTAAATTTTTTATATTAGTTATCCATTATACAATATTATTTAAAGAAATTGAAAGTGGCCGGTTTTCTGGAGTTGTATATAGGCAATACTTAAGAAAAAAATGGTTTTAATAAATGTTGACTATATCAAATTATTATCAGGTTAATTTGGATAAGCTCCAGAGTATTGTTTTAACGTATACCATTTTTCCTTGAGTTAAAACCATTTTGTTGGTTCAAGAAACCAATTTTGACCTTATCGGCCTTTTTTCCAGGTTGTTGTGAAAAGTCGATTTTTGATTAACTGTTTTATTTACTTAAAAATGACAAGCAAATGAATACTGAAAATTTGATAAATTAAAATAGCATTTGAACACAATTTTAATTGAAATAATAAAAATTGATTCCCACAATAAGCTAGAAACTAAGCGGGTTAAATCAAATATTTTTACAGAACTGAAATCAGACTATCCTAAATAGGCACATTTTGTCAGGCTTTTAGGTCTAAAACGTCGAAAAACAGACTGCTTACAATTTCCATAAATCAAATTTATAAATTAATACAGTTTATTTATTAATATAAAAGTTACATTAAGTAGGTACGTTGTAATTTAAAAGTATAAAATTAATTTGCATGAATGTACCTTAATAATAAAACATTTAAAACCTTCAATTTACTATAGTAAATTGAAATGTCAAACTATTGGGTTTTCTAATGTTACAATTCGTAAAATATCATAATGATAAATTATTTTACACCCGGGTATATGATAATTTGTATTAGTGGGAATACGCGTAATTATTTTTTTGGATAAACTAATTTCCGTTTTATGTAGGACTATGTAATTGTAACGTGTTACAATTTGTGTAATATAACAAAACAAAGTTAATTATTATGTAGTTCTATGAAATTAGTCGTTCTTCCTTTTTCATTATTTTTCGTTGACAAATACAACGAACAGAACAAAAAGCGACCGCTTAATTCGACATGTGTTTAACGCTGACTACTGACTAACTCGGAGCTGCAGTTCTCTCTGTACATTATTTACGAACAACAACCGAACGCGCTCGGGTTTGATTATTAACCGGCTAATACGTATATATTATAAAAAGGCCAGCACCGTGCAAACCGGATATCGGGCTATTTTTACAAAACCACTAGTTTCATACACATACATTATTATTTGATTGAAAAAAAAAAAAAAAAAAACTTCTGCACCGACATGGTATAATCACGGTGATGCAAGCGTTCGCCCTCCTTTCGAGTGGTTGAAAATTCGTCACCCCACGTGCTGTTGACAGCCCCGGATCGATCAACCCGGCCCGGATGAAAGCGACTTTTGTCGTCCGCCATGATTGCGCCACCGCCACCCCGTAGGTATCATCCGTTCCCCCCGACGGCGGCGCGAGTCCATTTTGTCACCCCATACCGCGCGTCGTAGTCGTCACCCCAAACACACCGACCGCCTACCCCTATATATATATATATTCTATTCTACGCCCGGTGCACGGTTTTCCTACCCCGTGCGGTGGGTGTTGGTAGCTGCGTGCGACAGGGATTCATTTCCAGCCGCCCCGGGAGACCCTCGCTGATCCGCCATCCTCTCCGCCTCTGTACACGGAAAACGGCGGTGTACCCGGTGGAAATTGACCAGTCATCCGCACGGCCGGGATTTCACTAGGGATTGTCGGTTTTTCGCAGCGTTTTCTCCTTGCCTTCTCTTCCCTAAGAACAAGGGGAAGCTTCGCCTTATCACTTTTATGTGTACACATATTTACGGTCGTCCGGCTCGAACACAGAGGTCTTGCCGCCCCTCCTCACCAATAGGCATTATCAAATGGATAAACGTCACAAATGCGTTCAATAGACAAATGTACTTGCCATCGGCAGCAATCTGGTTTCGTTTCATATATACCGCCACGCTTTTTTGTAGAAAAAATTTAACAAATACCTATTATGCCGGGGACGAGCAGCGGTCGTAAGTCGGTAGCACTCGACCACGTCCAGGGTTTTGTTTTATATTATACGTCTTAGTCAGAAAAAAACGGGTAGAGAGCCCGCCTCCATCGTTTGAAGTCCAATACCGCCACCGCCACCGAACTATTTCAGTATAAAACAATAATATTATATTAGCTTTATCCCAAACAAATCAGCCGCTTTTGCATAAATGAACAAAAAAAAAAACAATAATAAAAGAGCTCGGAATGTTTTTGAGAAATGAGCGCGTGCGATGTTTAAAAAGTCGAAAAATTGTTGAAGTCTTTGAAATTTAGTAACGATTTGAGACATGGGTTGAGCGGTGGCTTAACCAGACCAGCATATTTTACTTTAAATCGAAAAAAATAAAATATTATAAACAAGTCATTCGTTAGAAACTCAGACGATAAAAAAAGAAGTACCAAAGTAAAACCAATGTTAATTAAATTAATAACGATCAGTTTAACACGGAAGAAAAGTATTGTTAACATAAGACAGCTAAACATAACACCAGTTAACTTTACTAATTAAATAGTTCTTACCAGTAGAAATTTAGTCGGATAAATCGGATAAATTACTTTGCATAAACTAAAAGTTTAACAGAACTTTGAAGTTGAAGAAAATATTACGTATTTAGTATTAAGTGAGCTATGAAATCTGGTTGTCTCTCTTTTTAAGATTTTTATATTTTTTTAATTTAGCAGTTAAATATGTAAATATTTGCAGAATATCTATAATTGTTAGTTTTTACATTTCGGTATTCTAAAGATCAAACATGAATGCTCATGTAACTCAGCTTAAGAGTATTTAAAAATAAACGTATTTAGAGATACGCGCTCGTTTACCAAACAATATGTTATCAAAACTAACGTTATGCATTATAAAATGTCTTATTTTTTTTAATCAAAAATCCAACCTATACTTACACAAACGCTGATTTTTATGATCATTTAAATAAAAAAATATTTATACGACATAAAAAAAATTTGAATATCATAATATAAACAATTGAGGAACTATTATTATTTTACAGACATTTTCTATATTATTTATATTGATATAAAGGTTACTAAAAGTTATTAATTAACTGACGGAATATAAATATTAGACTAAAAATAAAATAGTGATAAGTAATAACTTTAAAATTGAGCAAGTTTTGCTATTTTAACCTTACAAATAACTGTCTTTCTAAAAACAATAATACTGACTATTATCACAGTAATCTAATTTTGGCGTCATCGCTGTTTAATTTATAGCTATATAAATTATTATGTAAAATAGTATGTAATGTTTGTATGGAAAAAAAGTATGTATAATATATGTAGTTTACTTATTAGTACTTAAAAACGAAAATGTTTTAAAATAATGATTCAGATTTATTAAAATATAGTAATAGGTAGTATTACGTATGACCAGAGGAAGCCGACTAATTTATTTTGATTAAATTTAATAAAATATGTTCACTTACTCCGATACAGTATAAAGTGTGTACGTTTGTAGATTCTCCAAAGATTTACATATACCATCATCGGCTAAATTGCCAGAGCACATAAAAACCATGATTAAATTAGGAAAACGATTAATAAACAGTAATTGAAAATAATTGATATTGATTAATTTAAATTCGACAACCGAAATTATCTCGAACATCGCTGTAACGGACATGACCACCATCCGATAACTATAACTACAACATAATGAAATTATATCAAGAAAAATGTATGTAATAACTGAACGAAATATAATACCATATGCTTAGGATATCCTTCGATCTAACCGGAATTGGCCAATTGGAAATAAGACATTACAAAGCGACCCTCTCGTCTTGAAGGGCGTTTCATTAAACAGACATTTTTATGATATGTGTACTTCAAAAGATGATGCGTGCAATATGAAAAATTCCCCTCTATCTTCTTCTATTGTATGAAGAGTTAACCCCAATTTTTTCTTCTCTTTTTATGCTTCCAAACCCCAAAACTACATTCGACTAATAGGCACCGAAGGAAACGTATATCGTCGACGAAGAAATTACAGGCGTACAAAATACACGTGTATTTTTGGTTGTTTTTTATATTTTACACGGTTCAGTGGGTATTTTTTTTTTAGTTTTGAACAAAAAGATGCATTGTATTTTTTTTCGTTCTAAAATGTACAACGCCCCACATTTTCAAACTTAAGCAAAATCGAAAATAGATCATTTCTTCCAGATTCATATAAAATATTGGAATGTAATTGGCCGTTTCTATTTTTAAAAACAAAAATAAATGTTTCTTTAACTAATGTTAATATATTTGATGCTGTTTTAAAACGAATATTTATTCCTAATGATGAGAACCTAAAAGGGTACAAAACACAAGTGACCATATTTTTAAAAACGATTTTTTCATCATAGGTTATTTTTCAATGATACTTTATTTCATATGTACTTTTTTAACAACTGGAGATTGAGAAGATATTGCACAGCGCGTTAAGAGTGGAGCTAATTTTTACTGTAAACTGACGTTCAAAACGGAAGAACTTAAATGTTGTTTTAAATTTTAGATTGAAAACCTTCATGTCATACACGATCGTAAGTCAGGAAATATTCCTGAATAATAGTTTCTTTTCAAAAGAGCTTGATCAATATTTTATAGACCTATCCACTGGTAATGCCTACTTAGAAAGATTAACTCAGTTTCAGTGATAATTTGTTTTATTTCTATAATAACTGTTGCTCGTTTTAGTACTATTTTGTTAAGTGTTTTGAAAAATAAGATAAGAGGTTGTATTAACTAAACAGATGGTTTATCCGTAGGAATAGTATGAGCATGGCAGTTTTTTGGTTAGTTATAAGATAGGTAGCAAAAAATATTACTAAAAGGTTTCAAGCCTAACAATAAAATTACAAAAAATATGTTAACAAAATGTTCATTATATTTTATAAGCATCATTAGCGTTTTGCTATTTCTAAGTTACTCTACGATTTTCTATAGAATAGGAAAACAAGAAAGCTTTAAAATGGATTGGAAACACAAATCAAATTTTCTTTTTTTTTCAAAACTGCAAAAAAATATAATTACAGGGATTGTAAACATGTGAACGTACTCCTTACTCCTTATAATCAGTACAATAAAAATATAGAACTCCGAAAGTAAAAAATACCGACTGTATTTGTGTGTGGCATTGCATAGCCGAGGGCTATTATCAATAATGAAAAAAAAAAGAATACCCGACGAATCTCATTGCATTCAACCTACCTGTCAAGTGTTGTGAGATGGAGTAATCTTGTTTACCGTACATTGTGCGCGCAAACAGTGGTAGCAGTAGCAAAGAAGAACCACACGACGTCGAGAGATCATTCTGTATTTGTTTCACCGAGATCTTTATCAAATACGATCGGAAACCGGAATAACAATAAAACAGTCCTCTAAGTGCCACTTATGACAGGACTGCGGGTCCTTTTTTTTGGCATTGATGTGTTTTTCTAGTAAATTAAAAACGTTCTCTGTCGGTACAATGGGGTTTATCTCTCCTCGTCTGCATCGATTTTTTTTACTTTTATTTATCTTTTTTCGAATTAGGTTTGGATTTTAACAGATGTCGAATGATGATTACGAAACAAATATATATATATATATATATATTCTGTTTTTGCAATCGGAGGATATACAATACACGGTCATGAATGGAAATAAAAGAAATGTTATGTTTAGAATAAAAACACACTTTGGGCGAACTCCAGTGTACACATGTTGCCACCGATCAATGGTAGGTATGAACTGAACAACAGAAATGTCATTGTATAGAATATATATTTTTTTATTTCTCAGACGTACGTAAACGGTTTACTCTATAAGCATTTTCATCATTGCAATAATGAAAATTGCATAAACTTTATATCACGAAACTCGAAAGTATATTTTGTTACCCAAAGAGATATCAAATTAATATAGGCAAACATATAATTTTAAGTCAGTACACTGTTGAAACGTCGACGCCTGTTGTCAAAAGTAATGTATTACGTTGCCTAGAAAAGTAAGTATACAAATTTATTTTTGTTTGTTACTTCAAAAAATATTATTTCGTTTATCACAAGACATTTTAGTCGATATAGTGTAGTGACATTTACAATCATATTTATGTTTCAGTTAAATTTGGTATACTTGGCACTTTCTAGAAAATCACAACCCAAATGTATTAATACGATTATTAATGAGTTTAGTGCTAGAAAGGGAATTTTCCAATAAAACTTGTCATAAAGCTAACATTTCAATACTCATATTAACATAACAAAGATAAATCTATAATGGTATTTAATATTTTTTCACGAAGTGCAAAAAAACGGGGACTCAACATTAACGAGACTAAAACAAAATACATGCGAATCGGTAGGAACAGAGGTCAGATGCAAAATGCAGCTGAACTACAGGTCGGAGGATATATGTTTGAGGAGGTGAATGATTTTAAATATTTAGGCACTAACTTAAGTAGCATAAACGACAACCACGAAAAAATTAAAAAACGCATTACATCAGGGAACAAATGTTTTTACGCCCTCTCGGGGCTATTGGGGTCAAAGCTACTGTCGAAAAAATCAAAAGAACGACTATACATAGTACTAGCTAGACCAGTGATAATGTATGCATGTGAGACATGGCCCACGACCCAAGGAGATGAAAATAGACTAGCTATCATTGAGAGAAAATTCCTCAGGAGGATTTACGGACCAAAAAGAAACAAAGACCAAACTTACGAAATTAGGTCTAACAGAGAACTGCAGGAACTATTCGGAAAACCAAACATAATAGCGAAAATACGCCACAAGAGACTGAGTTGGCTTGGACATGTGCTTAGGGCTAAGTCAATAGCAAATGATGTATTAAACTAGATTCCTCAGGGAAGGAGGCCAATTGGAAGACCGAAACAGAGATGGATGGACAAAAATAAAAATGAACTAAACCAACTTGGGATAGACAATATTATTGAAGCAGCTCTGAACGGACAGATGGAAAGAGATTTGTTTTGCAGCAATGGGCCTCAATGGCCTTTAAAGAAGAAGAATATTTTTTCCAACTTACCCAATGCAATTAGATAATTATTGTTTTCTTAAATCTGCATTTGTTTAACCTTTAATCATCGTAGGGAAATATTAATGCAAGAAGATAAAAAATGGACATTAATTATTTATCTTATATTGATGTTTATAGGTACTAAAAATGGAACTCAACACCGGGATAACGGTTTTACATTAATGTCACTTTCTAATTCTTGAGAAAACACAATATTAATAAACCATGTAAATATTGTAAGCCGAAAGAAAAAATGGCCTAAAAACAATGTTGATAAAAAATGTATAAAGTAAAAAAATTACGAAATTTACTGTTTTGTAATTGTAAAAATGTACCTATTATCGAAAAAAGTTTTATAAAAAATAATTTTCTTAAACTAAAGGTGCTACTATTAAAACACCAAGTGATTGTATATTAATTATAAATGAAAAATATTAAATCTTAAAACTCCGGCGAAGTGTGTAAAGACTTGCAAGCGTAGTTGCTTTTATATGAGGGCAAGAGGAATTACCGCATTTATTATTAATGGTTTTAATTTTCTCTGGTCACTGACCCTTCCTGGCAAGTACTACAAAATAATAAGTGTAAGATGTTCAAATAACTTAAGACTTACTTTCTTTTTTAGAAAGTAATTATTTTTTTCCCCTTTTTCTCGCGAGACTCGATATCGTTATTATGTATGTTCATTATTCTTAAACTATTAAAAATATATTAATGAATATAAATGCCAAAAAGCTTAATGGTGCCCGAAAAAAATCAAAATTCTGCTAAATCTTCGAAACCCTTAACGGCTCACAGAAATAATAACAGTAATGAGAAATTTAAATTACACTTTACTATAGAGGAACAAAAATTTCGAATTTACAGAAAACGTTATTATAAAGTACAAAATCAAATTTTTTTTTAAATTCAAATTATTAAAATATTATAGATTTATCCTTTTAATAATTTTTTTATTTAAATATCTATATATTATTATTGCATTTTTCAACACTTATAATAACTAGTAGTTAGTAGTGTTAGTATGAGCTATCGTTTTTATGTAAACCTAGATTTTTAAATCCTACATCTAAATTTTTCCTACTCAAACAATAAAATATCTAATATAAATTTGTAGCTTGAATGTAAAACAGTAAAATCTTTTAAATGTATGATTTTTATAGTCCAAAAAATTAAAACTCATTTAATTCAGATAACCATTATTGTATACACGGTAAATGGTAATGAGAATTTTTGAGTAAACAGTACAATTCAAATAATCTTACAAATTTACTAGGATCAGAACCCAGTAAAAAAATAGAAACAATATGAATAATGAATGAATTTGACTAAAACAATTTTATTAAGCGACTTATCACTTAGTCAGAAGCGGTTTTAAAAGAGGCACCCGTAGACCTTGGGACAAGCCAGTGATTTGAGAAAAAATTGTTTTACCTTTGTTATTGAAGCAGTCTGAGTGCCCCGTTTTGTAGACTTTATTAGGTACACTCTGGATAGACAACTTTTGAGACATGCCAAAAAAACACAAGTGTACACATATGTAATGATAATAATTCATTATTTTCCGTGGACATAAATGTACCACATTTGGTGAAATGACCTATAAAAACAGTTTTATACAGTAAAACTGCAAATATTGATTCATTCTCAATCAAATTACCAATTTTTAATAGTTATCTATAGATAGTGAGGCTACCACAAAAATTAGTAGAGTTTCAATAGTTTTTTTAGTTTTGTGTATTGCTGTTAGATAATTTTTGTACGAGCGATATTTCTATTTATTAATAATTAATATTGCACATTTTCAAAACTTACAAATAGTAGAATTTACCTATAGGGAAAACAAGAATTTTGTGAGTTCTATTGCAGGGTTTATATTCACAATGGCATAATGATTAATAAACACATATGACATAAAAATCCTCTACTAAAACAAAATATAAAACTTATGTCTATTAATAAAAATCGAATTACATAGTATCAGAATTTATATGTTTTTAATTTTATAATACTATAATTTAAACAAACTAGTAAAGAACTCATTTGTTTACTTATATTTTGGGCCAGACTAAAACAAACAATTTAGAAAAATAGCAACATACGCTTTGATAAGGTTGTAACTAACGGTTTTAAAAGCAATGTTCGTCTTTAGTTTTCTAAAAATGTATATATAACATAATATATGATTTAAACTTTTATAGAAGTAGAATACAAAGTGTAAATAATTTTTGAACTATTAAGGAAAAATGACAACAAACCCAATAATATCGATTAAACTTGTGTGACGAATTATTTTACAGAAAACAATATACTATACATTCTGAATTACTTATTACATCTTAACTAACAAAGAGAAGTGAATTAAAGATTATTTTGGTAGTAACATTCTAAAACGTTGTCATCTTGAAAGGTTTGTTATCACTTTATAGGATAATATTTATTTTATAAAATAAAAATAAAAAAGCTTAAACAGTGACGCAGCGAAACTATCCACTTTTCATAAGAAAAATAACGTTAAATAGATTGCTCCTCGATATAAAAGATACTGTTCTTATTTAAACAAATTCACGAACCGACTAAGAAACCACAAGTGTTGAACAAATAGTATAACTTAAATCTTTGTCATGTTTTAAAAACACCTAAACGGTGTCTAAAAGTAGGTACTAAGTATACAAATAAATATAATAAAACTAAAATAATCTTAACAGACCTTTTTCGGTTTTTTGCCACGACAAGGCTGAACACAGTAAAGCTAATGTTTTTCCAGAACCCGTCGGGCTTTCCAAAAGACAATTTTGCTGTTTTTGACAGCCTCGAATAACCTGAGTAACGACAAAAAAGTTAGAATAATGTCTATTATTATTAATGTATTATATTTGATAACACTCACCTTATCCATCATCGACACCTGAGATGGATACGGCCTGACCGGCATAAAGACTTTAACTCCACCAATAGTATAAGTGTACGATGGTGTTTCTGGCGACGAAATTGGCGTGCTGAACATGATGGAGAAGTATCGATAATACCAATAGCAAATATCGTCAAAACGTTTATAAGTTATAACTATACAGAAGCATAAAACATCTTCATTTAGACTTTGAACTATGTCGTATGTATAAATTTAAACTAATAAAAAAACATAAATTTATCAGAAAGTAACAGAAAAACAAGTTGTAACTAGTACTTAATACTTATTGAGAAAAACAATTCCACATTACAATTTTTTTACATCTTCTTAATCTCTATCATTATCTTGTAACCAAATATGACGTATTGATAATGGTTTGGCGGGAAAATCACAAAGCTTTCCTACTTGCTCTCTAGATGGCGCTGTATACACCATTTCTTACATTTATTATTTTTTTTAATTCCTTTATACATAATATCTAGGTATTAAAAAAGTAGCCCGGGAAGCAATATTTACTTAAACAAAATTGTATAATACATTATAGTTTATACAATTTCAACGTGCTTCCAATAGTTTTCAACGTAAAAGTTGTATTTAATGTCAAAAACATTAAGGATAGCATGTACATGTCTGGTATTTATAGTTGGCAGGCAGTTTTATATTTTTGGCTGAGGCGATAAATTATTAATTACACCCTTATACCAACCAGGCCTACTTTGTTTTAGCAGCTCATATTTATCATAACCATTCCAACACCAAATGACGTTTATAGTGGAATCATATATTATAATTGAATTATTGTATTTAAGCATTAAATACATAAATATTAAAATAAAAACATCTTACAATAAAATTATTTTACAGTATTCTTTTTTCACTTTTATTATGATCAGTGAAAGTCACAGGTACTTAAGTATCTCTGCCAAATTCTACATCAAGAACAACTTCTGAACAGGAGTTTCAAAATTTTAATCTATATTTTAGGTCGTTAGATAATATACTCATTATGTTTTATTTTTTTGTGATATTTAAATTATAAAAATGATATTTTTAAATGACAAAAAAGTGCATAGTAGTGTTAATCCGGGCCCGAATCGCCCGATATTAGAAATGTACAAAATATAATTATTTAATTTGTCTAAATAGCTTAAAAACAATCATAAATAAACAACCTTGGAGGTTAAGCGTCGGTCAACTGTTTAGCCGGGGACACTGTTAATAGACGTATCGAGAGGACTACGGTTCAAACCTGACGATGGTCGACTGATAGGTTACTTTTTTTATTTTATTTTTTATTATACATTATTGCGTTGGATTTCTACAGGCTAATTTATTTAAAGCTATCAAAAAATTTCGAAAATAAAAAAAAAATCGTGTGAAATAATTTATGACATGCAAATGTTACTGCAACGCACGGCCGAACTCGCGTCTGGTGCAATTTTTGTAGTTATACGAACAAATTTAATATTGGACTTTTTTTTTCAACGATTTTTGTTTGTTATAAGCGCCTAATGTCTAATTTATATATATTTTTAAGTATAATTCGTTAACGTATACGAATTCGGAATAGTGCCTTTATGGATTTGTCGGTTAAAAAATGTGGTCTCTGTTTCGTAAGACCATTTTTCACACTGCCTTCATCGAAAGAATTAAAATCGCCGACAGTGATCATGAAATGGGATAGTTGTACATTTATGCCTGTTGTCTAAAGAACTAATTTGCCTGAACTTGAGCAACAATTTGAATATTGTACGCGCACCTTTTTTGAGACAATCTTCTTGGTGTTTCCAACAATCCTTATCGGAATTATTTTATAGACCTCTGCACCCCCTTACTGTATGAGTTAGCCAGAGAAGCTCAGTCAATTCTGTTCGTATCCGCATTCCATCAATAAAGTGATTATTTTCAGTTTAGAGACTCGATCGTAGCTGTCCTTTACAGTAGATAATTTCCTTTATTCCACCAAGACCATTTGGGTTTTTATATTATCGAACTAAGTCATTCCTTGTCAGTTTTGTTCTTTCCAAAGGAAGTTGACCTGATCCCGATCGTAGCCACTTGTATCGTTTTTTATGTACATTACAACTAACGCAACTAAAATCATGTTTTTTCATGGTAAATCTTTTAAAGTTTTAAATTTTTTACTTGACAAAACTAAGATGACCTGACTAGTCTATAGCAAAAATTAAAATATCTAAATTTATTAGATATGTGACATTGCTCAAAAACCAACTGACACGCACTCATTATTTGCTTAGGACATATGCTAATATCAAAAGTCACTAAAACGTCAACAGTTTTATCGCCACGAATTTAATGGCTGAAATGTACTTACATTAAAAACATTGTGCATGAAACACAAATTATTGAAAAAATTATATGAAAAACGTTTTTATACAGACTACAAACAAAATATGCCATATTTCTTGATTAAAAATCAAATACCACATTCCCTTAGACAATTTTTTGATTATATATAAAATAGTTCAAAGTTAAAATACAGGAAAACACCCCTGCTCCTGGATAGAGCCTAACGAAATTAAAAACATTGTTTCATTCGAGCATTTTTATTGCATCTTAATTTTGGAAATATTTTTTCTAGAGAAGAATTCTCTGATTAGCTGCCTTTTTTATTCATGTTAATACTTAATGCACACAAGCATTTAGGTATACGTGCAAGTGTCAGAGTAAGATTTTATGTAGTTTTTATGAATCTAATACCGCGTTTACAAAATTACAAGCAGTCGTTAATTTGCATAATGCGAATAAACCAGTTTTTAATACACCCGAGCTTGGTGTGAATTAATTATTTAATGAAATATTAAATTTAATATTATTCCGAGATTAAATAAGTACACGCAAATCAAAATGCTAATGCACATTAAAAATTGGGTTATAATAGGGGTTCGGATAACCGATGAAGTACCGGGCAAATTTCCGATCATACGCTTTATAATTTAAAAAAATATCTAAAATTAAATATGTTTCTTAGAATTAGACAATCATTATACACATTACACATATTTTAGGTAAAATGTGAACTTTGGAACTTTATTTGGGCCCTCAGTTTACGCATCTTAATCTCGAATCAAATCGATTCGCATTACGGTAATTACCACATTTAGGTATATGCGATCGTTAAACATAATTGTCGTAATTATTATGATTTATAACCATTTGGATACTTATGCAATTTTTAATTCAAGAGTTAGATTCAGTTCAATTGGCGAAAACAAATTAAATTATAAATGGGCTTATATGCGCTGAATTCTCGGATTAACTTAATTCTAATTAAGTTAGTGTACATTGACCACTGCATATAAATCTGATAATTAGCAAGCAGTAGCTAATTCGTATCCACCATGTTTATGTATACACAGTTCCGTCTTAAGCCTAAGGGCCCCCGGCCTGATGGTGCCCCTAATAATATAATTTACATCTTTACGTTTTTGTTTTGGTTTCCTTAAACGGCACTCAAACTCTGCGAGACCAAGGGCCCCTGCATAGTTTAAGATAGCCCTGTTTATACAGTCGTCAATGCGAAAATTAGGTGCGAATAAATCCATTTTTCTTGTGGATTGACTTTATGCGCAATAACAACAATATATTAACGTGGTAAATGTGATATTCATTTAATTATTATTGACTGAAATAATCGTATCTATTAATTATCGTATACCTACTGCGTTTACAAGCGTGGTGAACCCGATTTCGCTAATTCCATAAACTTAGTTAACTTCTGAAAATTAATCGAAAATCCAGCTGTATATTAACTAGTTTACGACAATTCAGTTTCCCCTAATCATGATTAGTCGATTCGCTTTTGAAATTCGAGTTAGGACTAACCATGTGAGCAAAAAAAAAAAGAAAGCACGTAAACAGATAAGGCTGTTATAACCGAATTAGGATATAATATAATTGAATTCGGTTTATTAATTCTGTAAAAATGGCATAAATGAATGCGCATTACACAAACTCAGTATTTTATATTAACCATAATTTTAGTTGGACCACCTATGTATTATTTTCTGTGCGTAGGTACATGTAAATAATTATAATATTCATATACCCATGATCATGTCGCACGTGATGATTACCAGTTATTTTTAAATGTCATTACTAACCAGTATCCAAGCGCATGGTAATTACCCAATTTAATTCGGCCATACCGTGATATCGATAACTAGTTTACTATAAAAAAACTGATTTTCTGATACAGGTACTTACCGACTACTACCGGCAACGTTCAGATACCACCTTTTAATAGGTACTAACTGCCGCTCTGTAGCAGGAACGTTAAGATACACCGCGCCTCGCGGTCAGTGAGCAATTTTAAGGTGGCCAAAGAAGTTAAAACAAAAAATCGATATTTTATTTAACATAGAAAAGCCTTACGGCAATAGCATAAAATGTATATGATCGGCCCAATGGGTCATACCTAAGGTGGAAGCGACTCAGTAGGCATTTTCTCACATGCCCGCAGTCTAGTTTGTCATTTACCGCCAGTTCTGCGTCGTAAATGCATAGTACTCTAATTTGTATTTTTTTTTTTTTTACACAAAATGGTACATATATTTTCAAATGACTTAATGACACAAACAATACAGTGCGGCTTTTTCTTGCTACACATCCTGGCCGTTGGTTAAAAAAACAGTACGAAAGGCAAACAAAAATATTATAGCGTGACATTAATCGTAAGATTGTATCGACAACATTAATGAGACTTGTAAGTTGTAGCATAAATACGACGATGCTCACTTGAAATTGTATTTACACACGACGGGTTACATATTGGTGGCACGACTTATTAAATGAAAACCATCGACACGACTTTGGACAATATTAAAAAACAAACGGCAATCGTTAATGTCATCTTTATACATAACCAAAACGGCGCCACACACTATAATATACACGTATATAAACACCCCACGTCATATCATAGTATCCTCGCCCGCGCCATACCGGAGATATAGGTACCTACCACTGCAGTCGGTATAATAATAATCATAATGATAATAATATACACCGCTATAGGGGTGCGGTGCGGTTCGTCATTTGTTTATACGGTTTTTTATTAATGTCAACTCTCGTCGTGGCACATAAATTACATTTCCGTTTAAACGATACTGCCGCCGTCGTCACCACCGCCAACGTAGCCGAAAAGTTTTCACATTCGTGTTCCGCCACAGTTTGTACTTAAGGTACACCCTCTGGCCTTTTACGCGGACTCCCGCGCGATAGGAATGAATGACAAAAACAATTCGCTGCCGAAAAAAAGACTAAAAAAAAAAGAAGCTAATTTGACTCTGCCGCTGTCGGTTTGCGTGTGCGATCGTTTCGATAATTATTGTTATTGTATTATAAAATGTACATGTATAGGTACCGTATACGTACATCTAAGTACAGATTACATACACAGCGAAAGTACGGCGTCGTTTGGTCTTTTCACTAACACTTGATTTATATTAAAAAATTCGCCGCATTTGTCTTATTTTTTTCCTATTATTATATCCAAATAATGAGTACCGAAGGTGTCGCAGCGGCGAGTCACACAGAAAGCTCGTCTACTGTGTACATACATATAATACACATACATTTATATATATACCTCCGCACACAGTGCTCTGTCCTATCCATATTATGTGTGAACATATATTATTATATTTGAATGTGGCTATGTGATGCTGAGCGGTGGCGACGGCATTGTGTGTCAACGGAAGACAAAACAAACGCGTCAATTACACACATCCTATATAAAAATGCACGCGCACGCACGATCGCCGGCATTTTTTGTCGAAGGTGTTTTTTTTTTTTTTTATTGTTTTTATTATTATTATTATTATCGCACTTAGAGAGTCCTACCGGCGCGGAATTCGCGTCGATTGTCCTGTCCTCACGCCAAACGGCTTGAGTAATTATTGCGCCGACGGAAGAACTTATTTATATGCAAATCCGACAAAGCCGCCACTGCCACAGTCGTTCGCCGCAATCGTTTATCAAACGGTTTTTCGCACGCCGTGTACGTTTTCTCACAATTATACCGACACTCGCGGAAATACCATCATCTTCTTCGCAAAAATTTGAACCCCCCCTCCCTCCCTCCCTCCCCAATCGCCTCGATGCCATACCATTTGCACGGACCGCGGTCTGAACGCTGCATCGGCTAATACCTACACACGTCGTCGCACTTTAAGGGATAAAAATTAGAATTATCATTCAGATTCTGACACGGATTTTCATCAGAAGTCACGCACCGACAGAGCAACGGAAAGAAAATGATTCAACTACCCATTTCGTTGATAGTGATTTCAATTTAGAGTAGTTATATGTACAATTTTTTTTTTTTTTATAAAATATACAGCCAAAACAACGGAGAAACGAAGGACGTGTAGCTTAATAATTTCTATTTACATTCGATTTATTTATATTGTATACTTTATATTATCGTTAAGTTGATTCGCTTGGAATTTTCTCTTGTTTTTACATTATTGTAAGTCCAACGCAGGCTACGGCTTCACACGAGCTCTTGAACATATAGATTTTAACTGCATTAAACTTAACAAGGAGTTTCTTGAAAAATAAATCTTTTTTTATAGTAAAATGTTGTTAAAACACGTAACTCTTCGTACTTTTACTTTTTAGTATACTTTATAGACTGAATTCAGAAGAACCATTAAATATTCGTTTAATATTATACAAAATACCACAAATCACGCCAATGTTTGTGACAAACAGGTAGGAAGAACTCTACATGAAATATCCTATTATTCATTTTTAACCTGTCTAAAAGTGAATCAGACAATATCACGAAAATCAAATTGTGTAGCAAGTTACATATTATATCACTAGACGCAAAATGTTGAATGATTATTATTATAATATATTGTTTTTATTTAAATTTTGCTGTGCTGACGTCTGATAATAAAGAATGCTAAAAGATTTGAATTAAATTTATTATATACACAAAATCACCTTTTTATCATTAATAAGTATACAATTTGATTTTTAACATTTTACTAATATTATTTTAAGATAAAATATTTATACGATTTACTATATATTTAATACGTACACTTATTATTATTTTGTTTTAAATTAAAGAAGATAATATATAATTATACCAGCTCTTATGATATTGTGTAAAATGTCAATAAATAAAAAAAGTCTGAAGTTTTTGAAATAAGTGTTTCACTCAATCATTGCACAACTCATTTCGATAAGTATAATACATACATTACATATATACATTTAAAATTTTATTTGACAACACCATTGTCACCAAAAATGTTGTTAAACATTGTTTTCAATTTTAAAATAAAAATTACAAAGTGTATAAAAATATATGTAGGTACATATCTAATATATATATATATATATATGTATACCTAAAACTATTAATTTTTTACATTCTACGTAACGCCACACGTTTTATATAATGTATCTTACTAACGGCTAACCTCTTCGACCTGTTCCGACCTCCGGACTAAAATACATCATTTCTATATATTTAGATATAGATCTTTGACGGTACTGCGACAGAATTCTTTGTATCTTTAAGGTGTGCCACACTAAATACCTGATAACTAGTCATCTTTGTTTTAGTTTAATATGTAATCTGTTCCATTGAATTCCATTTGCGTAGTATATATACATCCACTTGACCACTATGTACAACAGTTTTTTAATTCTAAATAAATTATTTAGCTCAATATTGGTATAATATAAACTATGGTACAAGTTATTGAACTAAGTTGGGAGAGGAGTAAAAACAAAAAAAAATTGTGAAAAATTGAGATCACGTTTAAAAATAAAAAAAAAGGAATTGTTAATTTAACCCAGTCGAAAATTGACTGATTCATGATAAAAGAATTACCCTGTATTAATTCAACGTTTTGAAACTTTCTTTTAAAAGACTGCTTGTATTCCATGAAAACTTGTTGGTTAACACCATTGAAGATGTTAACACAAATTGCCCAGGGAATTTATCGACATATTATAAAACCTTGAAACGTATAGTATCGAGTATTCTTATCCACCGGAACTCATATTCAATAATAAACGCAAGATTAAATACACAAGTATAAGGTGACAAAAGTGGTTAGAACTTATAAGAAATATATACAAGAATTCTACAATGTATTTCTTTCACTACTTGAAATTTTAAAAATCAAACAATTACTATACTCGTGGTTGTTTTTTTTTTAAATAAAATTTGTATTTATAAATTCTAATATAAAAAATATATGAATATATTATGTATAATAATATTATATAATTTTCTTTATTCCATACGAATGAAGCCGAGGCGACAAGTATTATTCCTCACGAAACGTACTTTATTCGGTTAAATTTGGTTGTAATAAAAATTTAAATAATAATAAATTTAACTACCGTAGCAAGCGAACAAGTACGGTATAATGGAAATGAACCGAAAAGCATCATGTTTTTCCCACGTGAAACTAGAATCGACGATGTCGTTAACTTTTAATTAATAATCGTTTGAGTATCTTTATATGGAATTAGGATTGTTGACGATGGCAATTAAAACCCCATAAAATATTGTATCAGCTTAGAAATTGCACCAAAACGAGTTGATGTGCTGTATATTTTAGTCGGAGTCGCGGACAACGGCAGCTGCTGTCCGGCCGGTGTTTAGAAACAAGATACAATTATTATATTATGAACCGGGGAGAAGGGAAGAGGCTGTGTGTGTACACGGCGTATAGTATGCTTACTATATAGAAATCTAAGCACGACGCTAAACTCGATTACACTGGCCGAACGGTATATACCCATACGCAGTGCGCACAAGAGCCTAATCAAATCGGACCGCGCGATTAAAAATTATTATTTAATTAATTAATCCCGCCATTTCTTTTATATCATAATATCCTATTATATTTTTATACGACCATTTAGCTTCCGTTTGTATACTATATTGTGTGTGAGTGTGTGCGTACACCGGGTGCTATTTAATTTTCGTCGGCAGGCAACAACGGCGCATTATTCACGGCTCGTAAAACTCATATAATAAGACATGTACATCGTACCCGTTGTGTGTGTGTGTGTGTGTGTATATATATATACTACAGTGGCGTATGTGCGAAACAATATATTATAACGCTGTACATATACGAGTTGGAAGTCAAGAGAGGGCGGCGAGGGATGACAGAGCCGGGGTGGGGGTTGGGGTTGGACGAAAACTCTCTGGGATCCTCTATATGGATTTAATGAAATTAGTCCGAATGCAGACCGGCAAAATTGAGACGTTAACGCCGCAATTGAGGAAATTGCTCAATGGTTCGATCTGGTCTATGTGCGAGCGACCTTCTGCCGCCATCACGCAGTGCGAACGACGGGTTATATATATTTATGTGTGTGCATAAAATGCCGGTACAACGTGTACTATAAATGATTATATTATACAATACAATTATTACTGTTGTATTATATTGTATGTATTGTGTATATAGCGCGACACTTCCATACCGACAATATTATACTGCGGTGGTGCGATCGGAGTGTGCAACAATTTAACGCCGTATTGGGGACAATAAAAAAATAATAATCATATCACGGGCACTATGTAAACCTTAACAAAGTATAATAAGTAACAACAAGTCTCAATCAGAAATCTTTAGTGAGTATAATATACGAGTATAAAAAGAATAATACAAGGAGAAAAATACATGGTTGGTCTAACTAAAATTATGGTTAATATAGGACACAATAAATTTCTAGTTGAAATAACTAAATAAAAAGTTGGCCCAACTAAACATTTAATGGACCGTACAAAATGTATAGCTGCTTTAACTAAAATTTTAGTTGACTCAACTAAATTTATCTTATTCTTATATGTTATTGTTTGCAGACGACCTAAAATTTAACCGTATTATTAAATCCTATGACGGCTCAGTTCTCTTGCAGAGTAACTTAAATCTCCTTTCCAATCGGTGTAAAGTTAATGAATTTATGTAAGTAATTTACTACAATAACACCATAATATAACGACAGGCGATGTAACAGTCTAAACAATAATTTGTGATGTACCAGCTGAATCGAAATAACGAGTAGAAAACAGAAACAGATCTCAGAAGTAATAATAACATTTTAGTTTTTCCTCACCCACAATATGCATGCATCGACGAAAGAACTATATAAATTATAAAACAATAATTTAACTTCAGATAATATGTATTATATTGATTAAATAAATATTATACTATTTTCAAATGACCATCACAGTGTGGCATGTGTATACTCAATGTTACAGATGAAAATTATTTACTATCTTTGTTTATGATGAACTATGGTAGTAAAAACTATGTTTGAATTAAAATAATTTATGCAGTCATGTTACACAAGCTTATAATATGTGTATCTGTAATTGTTTAACGTTGTAAGAGCCTGTTCTGTTATGCTTACTGCACTAATTTTATAGAGGAAATATTTGTCTATGGAAAAGCATAAATCATAACTGACGGTGTATAAAAAAACTTAACGGGTATAACAATGAAGTTATAATTATTATCGAATAACTCTTAGATTAGTTTGGCTATATACATATATATATATATGTATGTATGCTATAATTCATAAAGGAAACCAAATCTTATATTAGTTGGATCGCCATAATGGTCTCGAATAACAGGTAAATTAAGAGGGTATTTTAAGTAGGATATATATTTTAATATTTTATTTCAGCTGACAGGTACAATGTAATTGTATGAATTTGATTATATACAAATATTTTACACTACTCTAGTCTCTAAGATTAAGTTTATCAGAAACTTGAAACTTTACGGTAGGTATATTAAATTGTAGGTATATAGGTAGTTCATTTGTACATAAATGGGAGTACATGACTTTTACAAATACAAAACATAATATAAATAAATTCAAAATATATATTTTTTTAATTCATTGTTTTCGAATGTATATCATAAGTTCCATGCAAACATCTTTTTTGTATAAACCATTTACAAAACGCAAAAGTAAATCATACAAATAATGAGCATTTATTGTGGGTTTTAATTTAATATTATTAAGTTATAGAATTCTCTTTTGAACAGAGTATATTTTAGTAGGTTGCATTTGAATAGTTTATTAAATATTAATTAGGTACATATTTGAAATGAACAACTTGGTACTATTTTGAAATGTGTTTTAATGCAAACTATAATCTATATAGTGTATACACAAAATAATTTTATAATGTATTCGGTATTTTAACGAGCGGCGTTATTAATGCGATACAAGTAAAAACATAATATATACATATTATACATCTGCTCCTGGTTGGCCCTGAGTTTTTAAATAATATATAGTGCTGTCGGTTACTGGTTAGATTAATTGATAAATCAAATCGCAGTATCGCTAAAAGGTTAAAGAACCTAGTTAAATTATGTGTATCACGGTTTGAAAAACTTAATATTTTTAAGTAGGACTTAACTTATTATTTTAAATTAAAAATGTAATTATCAAGTCTCTGCGAGACCCATAATTTTACGTTTTATACTTGGAGTTTATACAGTAAAGGTAGTACCCAATTACAATTTTTGTTACGAGGAGCAAATTACACGCATGATAAGTGATAATACTACTCAATTGAAATTCTGTACATGTAATCGCAATAGTAAGAAAAAAAAAAAAATTCCGCAGCTACCTAAACATGATTACGCTCAAACTCCTGCAACATTATTAATTTTAGAATTAATCAAGTGTACTATTAAGTATTTTTAACTGTCAATTAAAATATATAAACATACATTTTTAGGTGAACAAACTTTGAACATCTTCATCGTTAATAATAACTAAAAATTATGAATATACAACAGAATATCATTTAATATTAACATTGAAGTTTTCTCTACTGGCCGTGTAAACACATGAAATCTACAACGCTTGTATTTAATAATCCCCTCTAATAGTTATAAAATATAATATGAGTTATATACCTAGAGTTAACAATTGATGGAAAACATTTAATCTAACCATCGTTAATGACGAAAATAGTGAGTTACAAAAATGGAAGTATAACATCGTCAGCTTGAGTTTAAGATTATCATAAACCCGTTATAGTTGTATAAATTAAACCTTAAGACGTGTCATTGTAGCCTTTTAATTAAATGTTGATACCTTAATAAAAAATTAACAAGTATCAAAGAATAATAATTGCTTGTTACTATAAACAACAAAACACAATTTCATCTTTGATGTTGGCAGTACACTTTTTATTCAAGCGTATACTTATGAGTATCTAATGAGTATTCTAAGTACTCTAAGTGAAAATATCGTTAACAAATTATTCTCATAATTCTCAGTTATTTATAATAAAACAGTTAAAAATCATTCAACCGTTTGCATTAACTAGTGCCTAACTATGGTTAAAATTAAAACGATAGGGTAGTTTTAAAACTAAAAATTGAAGGTTATACTTAATACCTAGTTAATGTAGTTTATTTTAAATAGTTTTTTGGACTAACGCTTATTTTTTTATTACAAATGGCTTTAAAATTATATTGAAAAACAAAAATTATTTTTAATTTTTCTCTTCGAATTTCATAACAGCATATTATATTGATTAGTGGTATTGTATAGATGTGTAGATACCCTCGTTTAAACTAATAACAGTCGTGACCAATAGACGACACGTTACTGGTTGTTATGTTGAATATTTTATTACACTATTAAACGGACCTTGTTATTAATTATCAATGTCTGCGGTTTGACAGTTGGTGGGTAATTAAGGACTTCCTAAACGAGTCTAATCGCATTGCTAGGTAAATCGATATAGTCGACAACCGCGGACATTTAGTCGAATATAATAGAGTTTTTTTTTTATTACCTAAGCAATGCTCTTCTGTACTGAGTAATGGCCATAATACGGAAAAGAGTATTTCAAAATGATTAAGGTCTAATTAGTTTTTTTATTTAAAAACTAATAGAGCCTAATAGGAATTATATACACCCTATACTGCGTTTATAAATAGCATTTTTCTTTTTATAATTACAATTTTACTATCGAGGGAATATTGTTTAAAATTAGATACTGTTTGAAAACTACTTTTAAAGGAATACAATTCACGGCAGTATAATTAATTGGTAAGGAGGATCTCGCATGATTCTGATACGCGAAGCTGAAAAAAGGTATTCTAGAAAAGTATTGTAACTATACTATTGTAATTATTTAAATGCCGAGTGTTTTCCCTCGTCGAGTATATTATTTTTATTATTTCAATTCTAAACGGTTATTAGTGTCGTTCAAAGTTATCGACCCCGACACGGTTTGAGGTATGCAGAGACACAACCATATCTTGTATCTTGTGTGTAGGTACACTGCACACTAGAAATTGTTCAAAATCACACAAAAACAAAACGCAGCACTAAAAATATACATAATATATTAATGCACACAACATAACGATGTACACCCTAAAGCCGTTTAAAATAACGACCATAATAAATTTGGAAATTATTATTTACTTTATTCGGTATAATACAACGTTCATAAACTGGAAATTTTGTCGACACCTTCCCGGACCAACACGGCGGGTGGTAGCGCACCTCTACCTATACGTGTTGCATATTATACAGACTTAACCTGCAGTTCAATAATTAAAATGCATTTCCAGAAACACTTGTTTGTGTGTGTGTGTCGTTCTGTTGATGGGCTCGTATTATTATTTCCGAACGATAAGACGGTTGATTGCCGTGCGCCAGAAACCCCACTAGCTCGGCATAGTTTTTTTCTTCTTCTGATAAATCAACGACTCTACAATATGGGAAATATATGGAAATTATCACATATTAAACTACGTACGGTTTCTCAGCGTGAAGTTATGCCGTCGGGTAAGTGCATCGCCGTAGTAGTAGTAAAATCTAAATACGGTCATAATAGTGCATATTAATATCGTGCCATTCTAAAAACATCCAGTTAAACGTGATAATTTTTTTTATCGGGAATTATTGAATATTGATTAATATCATAATATTATTATCACCGTGTTATTTTCAACATTAACATTATTACGAACCCGGCAAGCGTGTTTCGAATATAACCGCATTTTATTTTATATGAGGACACGCTACATACGAAAACGTAATATTTATCACCATCCATAAAATATATAAACACATGATAAAAATATTATATGGAAAAAATATGCTTACGCAGTCTGTAGTGTAAGATATTAAAATTGTTACACGTCTGAATAGCAAATTTAAATTTAAAAAATAGAATTAAGGTATAATCTAGTCGAGTTATGTATATCTGTATATTTTCTTGTTCTGCTAATAATGTTTTTTAATTTTAAAACAATATTTTTTACATCGTAATGGATATTATTTATTATATAAAAAAAAATAATATACATAATAATGCGAATATACTATAAAGTATAGGTTCACTCCAAAAAGATTTTATAAACTTGTACCTGGAGTAACTGTTGTTTAGTATGTATTGTTTTTACCAAAAAATATAAATCTCCTGAACATTTTTAATAAAATAGATAATTCCATTAAAATGATTTCACTCTCTTACCTAAAAATCGATCACGAGTTAGTTTGTTTAGTATATTGTTTTGTTCAAGATACTTAAAACACTGAGTTATTAAATTCATTTTTACTTGAAATATATAAAATTAAAATGAAAAATATTTGATATCCATTAAATTGTTTAATTTCATTTTTTTTTCCTGAAAATATTATTTTTCAGTAATTTATGGTGATAAAATTCTGTGATTTTTTTCAAGTGCCCACACCACTGTAATGTGGTTAGTTAATTCCTCAAGTACAATTAATTAAAATTCCATAAAAAATAATTTTCACATTATTAATACCGAGTATAATAAGTAAAAAGTATAAAACAAATGTCATGTCCACAATTAAAAATTGGGGACTGAAAGGGTGAAATATATGACAGCGAGCTAAACTGTAATCAACTTTTGACCTAAAAACAATAAATAGATTATTTAAAAACCATTAATTAACCAATTACAAATAAATCACTCAAATTCCAAAATAAATTAAATAGCACTTGATGTGTAGTTTTCGGTAGTGGCCGATTTAAAGAAAAATTACTCGGTATCGGAGTAGACACGCCAGTTTATACAAGTCGCTGTTACTTATTTTTGTATATTAAAGTCCTTTGTGAATATTACACAACGCAGAAAGTAATAGAAATAAGATAAATACATTTTTATATAAACTTTTCTAGAAATAAAAAACTTTAAAACTATAGTGAAATTGTAAATTAAAAACGAATGTCACTCCCCCTTCCTATTCTATATTAGGTTTATTCTGAACAATAGGACAGTATTGTCTGATATTTTAATTATTATTATATTCAGTTATGGTATTGCCGTGTTACACGGGACGCGGATGGCTTAGAAATTAATTAACAATGAGCGTGAAATAAAAGCATAAAGAAAAATAAAATGGTGCCTTTAGCGCCACACCGTTATAGCCTAATCCAGTTTGTGTGCAATGTTGAAAAAAACAATTAGAAAAGTAATTTCGTTGAATTAACTAATTTGACGAAAAAAACCGGGATTGTGTGGAATGCGATCATCAATATAGCGACTACCGTGCTTGGGCAATGATTTGAATTACCATCATGATTACATTTTTTTTTCCCCATAATTTTTGTGTTTTTTTTTTTTTTTTTACCCGGGACCGGTAGAATAATATTAAGCAGCCATAAGTTTTGTACGTGACGAGAAAAAAAAATTAACAGATAACAACAAACTGCCCGAAAAACTACCGTCGTCGTTTTATTACAATTCTCTTTAAATCCACCGAAGACTTATATTTTTGTATATTATAATGTTATGATTAAATCGTGGTGTCGAACGAAGGAAGCTACACGTTCCACACGACCAAACGGCTGCTGTACCTACCTATAATATAATCTTATTATGATAATTCATTACTTATAGTACTTGCTTCGTTAACATGCACGGAATTGCTGCAGTTCAACTATATTGGGCGCCCCGTTATCTTTCTTTTTTTTATGTATCTCTCTAAATACAACAAGCCGTAGGTTACAGATCAACAGACACGGTACACGAAAATATTCACATTTGGGCACCAGCCCAATACGGTGATGCTATGATAGCAGTTATTATTAATAATACAACAAAATAACTAATGTCAGTGGGTAGTTGTAATCGCAAAATAAAAATAGTCGTATACTTAAAGTACTTCGTATACGTGTATGTACCTACTAAAAAAAAAACTAACCTGTTTTTTCTCACACTATTACTTTTCAAACAACACTAACTTAATGCAAGTAGGTAGGTAGGTAGGTATGCCGGTTCATATAATATTTAGGTACCCTAACCTACCCGTGTAATACTTACATGGTCGTAAAGTTGAACGGCACTTTATTATATGTTTAAAAATAACGTCGGGTGGTGCATTTAAGTTTTATATTCTAGTTATGTACTTACCATAACTATTGGTCGGGGTTATGACTCGGAACCAGTTAACGGGGTTATATTGCCTGGATTAAATCAAGCTTTGTTTTTGAAGACATCAATATACCTTTTTATTTATAAATAAAACGATTCTTTCTGGGTTATAATCGAATCTGATCGAACTTAACATCTTATTGGAGTGCACAAATTTAATACTTCCATGAATTTAAATTTTTTTGTTACCAAAATCTCTGGTAAGTTCACATGATGTGCTATATTTAATATTGGAAGTACGGTACAATTTACAAATGTATAACTATAGTACATCGTCCTGACAAAATCTAAGGAAATTTAATACACAATTTTGGGCATCGTTCTGGATGTTTTATGTTGTATAATTTTAAACGACCGCGTGATCGTAGATAAGTATTATATCGTTGGCTGTCGTGTTTAGTGTTTTTTAAACTTCAACGTGCTTATAATACAATAACTTTTCACCGTAGTCATGATGTATATTATATGATATATCGTGCTTAAAATAATAATAATTGTAATCGGCATGCTGCATATAAACCCCAACGGGCGCACTCGTTTTATAACGTTAAATATTTAACTATAATATATTGTTATAGTATACCTATATATTATTATACGTGGGTTGTGTTTTTTTTTTTTTTTTACTGTAACAATAATAAGTATCTGCGGCATGAAAGCCCGCGGTTTCGTGAAGAAGTTCAGTAAAAACCGTTTAACCGTAATTTTGCCGCTTTAAGGATTAATTTATTCTGCTTCGGCACACACACACACACACATACACACATATACACGCTACCTATATTATACTTACTTAAATAACGTTTACACGACAAAACTGTTTATGGAGTATGATATTGTTTTACGCAATCGTCGCGGTTGTCATTTGGCTTTTTTTTTTTTCTTTGTCCTTTTTGACGGTTATTAGAGTAGTTAAAAAAAACTTCTATAATTAAATATACCGTTTCCACTGCTCGTGCCCGCCCCTCTTTTAATTCCCATTTGCACGCGACCCGCGGTGACATCTTCCGCCGATCATCATCAAAAAACGTTGACGGTGCACGCGATCGCCGATTTTTGTGTTTATATTAATATATATAAAGAAAAGTTTTCCTTTAAAAAAAAAAAAAAACCTAGTATATCCGGACAATACAATATAAGGGTGATAGTGACAATTTTTAGCAATCGCCCTCCGCGCGAGTTTTCGGGCAATTTGCTCCGGCGGCGACTTAAATATTTTATTGCTTCCGATCGATACACGCCACCACCCCGCAAACCCAACGGGCCCCTTGCCCCACGTTAAAAATAACAATGTTTCTATATTATTACTTACATGTACACATACATACATATATATATATATATATATAAATGCGTACTGTTATTAATCGGATACGTTTTATACGATTTCCGGAGCCGAGGGAACAAAAAAGACCTTTTTATGGTAACGCAGAAATTCTCAATCTGCCACACTTCCGATGACGATTTATAGAAATTAAACGTCAACCCGTGGCGCATTAAGGCCCGGCCAAGTGTACCGCACGAGCCGGATCTGATAAGCTTTTATACTATAATATTGTATCCTGTTTATATACAAATGCCGGTTGATAAGGACGTCTATCGCAAAGGGTCTCGGACCGGCGGCCGTGTCCACTCTCTTGCGGTTTTCTCCCCTCGAGGCAAGAACTCTTTACTCCCTATGTGTGCGTGTGTGTACGTATCTCCGTGCTTTGACCGACGACCCGCGGTCTAATGCGTTTTTGACCTTTCCAAAAATATGATTGCCCGAACTTACAATATGTTTGCGGTCGGAAAGTCGTTCGGACGCGCTCAACCCGGGGCCACGGTTCGATAAGATCGGGCGGACGAGATGACCGTTTTCTCCGATTCCTATAAACGTCTCCATTAGGGTAAAGTCGACGAGCCAATTTGGTTTTTTGACATGGTATTGTATTTTTACGGCGTTCATAGCGACCGGAAACTGGAAAGGCCTCCGGTCATGTACATAAATGCAAATATTATGTTAGGCTAAAAAAATAAATATACATTTATTATTATTTATATATTATAGTTTAATATTAAATACATACACGCATCATGAGTACCTACATATCATTGTATTATAAAAAGTGGGACAAGTAGAGAAGGAAGATAGACCTCCGGAAATTTACCAATATTATAAATAATCGTTTTCGCGGGGTCCCTAAAAAATTAGGTTGTTTGATCTTATAACTATAACATGTATATTGTTTAGTATACATTTACAATTGGCTAAATATATAGGTAATCGAAAATAAAATAGTAATTGTTTTGTGTCATAATCAAAGAAATCAAATATTTAATATAATATTATACATTTCAGTAGGACATTTACAGTTTTTAGGGCGCATCTCTACGGTATAATCATATACATCTTCGTATATTAGATACATAAGACGCGAGACAGTGTTTTACATCCGGGCGCTACTGACTGTACTTAGCCCTTAGGCCACTAATACTATCATAATTTTGTATTACTAATGTAGCGTTCTCCCAATCGTTCCTCGTCCAATCAATTTGTAAACAGTGTTAGTAATTTTACACATTAGCATAAGCATTTACCTAACCATAAGTTGCCACTGTAAGAAACCACTTTTTCAATTTATTCTTCACCAATTTTATTCCTTTCTGTTTCCTCCTGAAACGTAATTTATTTAAACGAGGAAACCCTATAATATATTATCATACAGAAGCTTCAGTATTATCGTGTTATATTTATTGTGATATGAATATACATACAATAGACGCGCTTTATGTATGTTTGTGTAAAAAATAAATCACAATAATATTTTTGTTACTACGCGAAATGGCGATTTTTCACTCGACCGGATCAGCTGTTGTTAACGGTATGCGGTCACCGCGGCGGCGAGGGAGTTAAACGAGGTACGGCCAAAGTCTGTAAACGAAAATGACCGATGCCCCGGAAAAAAAAATACATATACAACCACACACACGTACGGATACTGCACAAAGGGTCAATTTGTTTTCAGATTTATACGTACGTATTATCATTATTATTATTATTTCTATGCGTACGTCTGTTTAAAACGTTTATTTTTTTTTTTTTTTTACATACTAGGTACATTAGTATTCGGACCACATCCATCACCCGGGGCAGCGACGGCTCATGCCCTCGCACTATACACACACCCTCTGGTCTTATACACACACACACACACGATGTTGTACGTCCCGGACACGCATACAAACAGTTTGCGGGAGGGAAAAGAAAAATTCGAGTCCAGAGAGAGAAATAATATCGATTACGACGGATTACAAGACTTATGCTAGTTGGGTTTTTATGGGGGAAAACGGTATACTGGACGACGTAGACACGAGTGGCGGCACACGCGAAATGTCGTACGCCGTGTAATTGCGCGATGAGAAAATCCAGAACACACGTCGACCCTTTGCAGTCGCCAAATTGAAGGCATCGACCGTTTTCGCCACCGCCTTGACGATCGTCATGGCAAATCCATTAGGTCGTACACACACGCGGTCGTTAGTACATACATGTTACAGTATAGGTGTATACGGTTACGGACAATATCTGATCTATAATCCATAGAGTGGGTAGATCACGATTGGACGTGTAACAACACACAGATGTTTATATTTCTCCCCATCGTTTGTGCAACACGCGTTGTTTTTCTATCGGTAATAATTGCCGACGGCCTATAGACATAGTGTAAAGCTTTAAGGTAAAATAGGTCGTCAACTGCATACATATGAATTGCGACCATCATTGAATATAGGACCAACGCAAGTATACTGTTGTACATGCAGCAGTTGCAAAAGTAATCGTATTAGATTTTTAATGAAAAATTATCATCAATCCCGGTTCCTACCCAGCTGACCTAGTTACATTGAATCTTTGTAAATCTCAAATAAAATGAATTTGCTCGCCTGCCCCCCCCCCCGGTCATGCTTTTCCACTTGGTCCTAACGTATCGGATTTATAGAAGAACATAAAGATATTAGTGTTATCAAACAATTCATAAAGCTCTGGTCAAATGGAGTGAAAGTAATTTTTAAAAATAAGTATAATTTTTAAAAAAACTAATAAAAAAAAGTTTTATAAAAGTCTATTTTCTTCGTTGCTTTTTTAATTAACAGAAATTTATTAATACTTTGGATGGCCAATGAAAAAACTTACATATACCAATAACATAAAAAAAAAATACATAAATTGATGTATAAATATGTTTCATTAGTATAATATTTTCTATGTATAATATAAATCACACCTTCCGCAGCAATTATTTTATAATAAACGTGAACGTGAGAACGTCACTTTAAACGACTTCTTGATATACTCGTACTATCAAGATTAATTAAAGTTAAAAAAAAAAATTAACTTGTGTGCTGGCTTTTTTTCTTGTATCTACAGTTCATATGTGAACTAATGCTCATATCTATGCTATTACTATGCACAAACTGACTTTAGTGGCTAGTGCCATAGTGGGATTAGTTTGAATTAGTAGCATACATTTGGTTTAACATAATTATTAAATGAAATATAGTATGAACATGACGACATATATCAGTGTAATACAAAAATACAACTTGTTCCAAAAATATAAGAATTCGTTTTAAAAAAAAAGTATTAATAATAATACTATATATATATTTTCATATACATGTGTATACGTCATAAGTTTCGTTGCTTAAATACCTAATGGCGTGTGTCACTAAAACTCAAAACATTACTTTACGGTGTCAATGTCCTGTTATTTGTTAAGGTAGGTAAATATATTGAGATAACGTAAAGTTTATATTGTTGTAATTGGGTAAAAAATGTAATCATAACGGCTAAATCGCTAAGTTGTAAATAAAGGATGGATTTTTTACACATACTTGTTTCATAAAAACATACTCTAGTTGTACCGTTTTGACACCAATATTTATGTATGTATACGGACGGACGAAATTATCGTATTACTAGTTTAAAAGTTATAATAAATCCGTTAGACCGCTTTTTACTTTTGTGTCTCAAATCCTTATACATATACATATAACATACTAATAGTTGGCGTGACAGATGGTGTACAATTTTAATATTATTACCCAGTTATTTTATAGTATTGATAGTATTAACGAGTACCGACTTCTTCTCCGTTCACTCGAACTGCAATTGCTTCCTGACGGCTGTTATACTCGACCGTCTTCATCGGTCTTCATATATATATATATATATATTATTTTATACATCACAAAATGTTAAACCGGTAGGCACCTATAAGTCAGAACTATTTCTACTTTTTTAATGCAATTTGTCGATACACGTGTGGGGTATTTGTCGAACGCGGTATGACTAATGACAAACATACATATATATATATATATATATAACATGTATGTATATATACTTAGTTTTTTATCGTCTGTTTAATATGTTAGAAACTTGAGAACAACATGTACATATTTATTGCAGTGCCCAATTAGACAAACGTCGCTTTCCGTTAAAACGACTACACACGATTTTTCACCTTACATCTCATTTGTTTTTAATTTAAATCAAAAACGCGAACACCAAAGTGATACTTGTTGATCAACTCGTCCATATGAATTTAATTACCTATGCGATTCAAATGTCTCATAATTTATGACTTAATATTACATAGCAATACCAATTCAACCTGTACCTACTGCAGTCATTTCAGTTCGGTTAGTTTAACAAATTTTAAAATGTTTTTTACAACATCGAGTTATATTCATCGAGCGGTGCGGCCATATAGTAATGTGATTAATTATAGTTACATAATACATACACGTGTGTAGATCACATTACAATATTTAATTATATGTTGATCATTTTAGTTAACCACAAATGGCTTAGACAACGATTATGTGTATATACAATTATACAAACACTCACTATATTTTTTTTCGAACAGCAATATAGGTTATAGGATAGGATTACAACGACCGAGTGCAACAAAACATTAATCATATAGTATACATACGATAAATAATGCATTGTCGTTATTTATTTAAATGTAAAGAAAGAGAGGAAGAGAGGTAGACAGCGGCGTCTGACGTGTGCCCCGACGAGAGAGGGTGCTACAAATAGAACTGATCGGTTTTATGTGTATAGCTTGACCTGCTCACATGAGGTTAATGGTACGTTACATGTAACTGTTGTAGTAATATTTGTTGTGGTGTCATATTTCAATTGTTAAAAGTATTCAGGGATGGGGAATATAGAGGAATTTGTGTTGCCGCACTATAGGAGGTATTTGTTTGGAATTGCTTCCGGAATTACCGATGAACCGGCAGTCTCTAGACTCTGACCCTAAAGTGATGTTATTCTAACTCGAGGGTAACAACCGTGTACTTATTGAATTTTTAAAATTCGGAAAAGGTGTTTGTATACCTACAATTATTATTAGTTTATTAAAAATTAAAATGGCATTTATTTTACCGTTGATGGTATTTAACATGCTGTATAATATCGGCGAGCAACAGAGGTAAAAAAAAAAATCGGTACAATAAAATGTACGATGTATGTATTTAAAATGCAATTTACTGTAATCATATTTGCATTCTATGTAATTGGCACCGTACATATTTGTTCGCATAGTTGTATTTTATCTAAATTGTTCATTATACCGTGTATATTAAAAGCCATGCACGAAAAAATATATATAGTTTAAATAGAGAGACATAATAAAATGTATGGTTGGAATAATTCAATAAACAGTTGAGCCTGGTGAATGTTTAGTTAAAACAACTATACATTTTAGTTGGCCTGACGATACATACTTAATTATAGTTGATCCAATTATATGCTCTTTTCTGTCTGCCAAACAAAGATACAGCTGTACACTTTTGACTGAAAATAAAAATACTGGTCCGTCCATAAATATTCTCATGAGCATATTATGCAAAGTTATATTGTTGTATTTGCGTGTATATCAACCATAAAATGTGATGTAAGCTAAAAATTCGAAGAATAATGTAGTAATAATATGTAGTTTTCATAATGATTTGGTGAATAAAAAATAACACTAGGTTAGGTTTACACTAGGACTTATTAGTTCTTTTTCATATATTATTTTTTAACATTTTTATAAATAGCTAATTTGAAATGGAACAAAGGAACGGGAGCGGTTGTAAAATATATGATATTGTCTTTAATGTTGCACCCTATTATATAAACATCTGCCGTTTCTTAACGGCCTTTTTTTTTATTCAATTGTATAAAAAAAAGTCATTATTTATTATACTGACGTAAAAACATGTTTGAATTGAAGTAGTTAGGTACAAATACGTTTTGTTGTAAATTTTAAAAATTGCTAAAATCACTTGTTACTATTACTTACATGACTTATGGTGTATTGAAATTCTATGGCTTGTGATTGACTGTATTTAATTATTCCAAATCAAAAAAAAAGTTTTAACCATACTAATCAAACAGATCCGTGGTAGTTTTAAATACTCGACAGGAAATGACGTAGATAGGTTTTTATTTATTACTTTTTTTTGTAGGAGTAAATGCTCTTTAAATCATCTATAACGTGAATTATTATTATTATTTTAGCTTCCTATCTACAGCTATAAAGTATAAGGTTCGGATCCTGTCTTCAACGTGTTCTACTCCACCCACGAATGTAGCATTACGTTGTAGGCGCCGCTAACTTATTAAATGTCTTGCTTCAACGACCACTATAGTTTTTAATTTTCAAACTATGTATTTATCTGTATAATACTGAAATGTGTTAATTTAAATCCATTAAGGCCGTAGTTAAATTACAAATATAACAAACAAACTGACGAATTAGCGAATGAGCCAGGGGAAGGGTTTTTTGTGTTCAACCCCTTCCGGTAAATGAAAAACATCTCCAATTTAACATGTATCCTTACGAGAAAAAAAAAGTATACTAGATAAGTGTAAGATAGTAATTTTTTACACTATATTGTTTTTTTGTTACCTCTTATCCTACCTTATGCGGACCTGCCAAACGCGTTCAAAACAAAAAAGGCCAACCAGAAACAATTTTTGGCGTGGGATATGTCAACACGACATTATAGTTACTAAACAAACATTAACTATTTGTATGTATCTATTTTATTATTCCACTTTTGTTTTTTAGCTTTAATATAGTACACCTACACGAAATCAAATGCCCGGTGCTCGCTACCATCGTACAACATAAATTCAACAAGAGCTATTTGATTTTACAAGATAAATATAAATCATTTCATTTTCAGAGAAGCGTTTTCATTTCACGGAAAGCTCTTAGTATATTATTTTATGGCTTTCCCAAAATCGTTTTCCAGTTCTCACCGAGCGACGAGTCGGTCGGCCTTTCCGCGAATAAGTATTTCCTGGTGGAGTTACACATACTCAAAATCAAAAAAAAAAATTAATGCTTCAGTCAAGAGTATTGCACATATTTTGGCCGTAAGCAAATATAGGGCGTGTGCCAGTGGTTAATTAACATTATTATTTATGACGTTCCGGTTGGGCTAGTCGCGTTGACGAGCCAAACAGAGGGATCAAACGCATCAGCTGAATTCCATGACACGCGTCCCGTTTGATAATTGCCTGCCTTTGTTTTGAGCTAGCAGGATATCATACAGCCAAAAAAATAAAAAATAATTTAAATAACCCGATATTATAGAATTACACACGTCTGGAGTGTTCAATAGTTTTGGCTTCGACGAAGAACTGCAGTAGAATTGTTCGATAAAAACATACAAAAACAACTTTTTTTATAATTGTTTTCATTAAAATTAAATTCTTAAAATTCTAATTCATTTAATTGAATGTAATTATATAAAATTAGAGAAGTTTGATGTACATTAGATTCAATAATATATATATATATATATTATATATTTGATTTTGATAAATTATATTTAATATGCACAGCTATACTTTCTAGGTTCTAGGACATATTATATTATTATTGAACAGGTATTTATATAATTATTTTCCGCTTAAAGTGGTATAATGGTTTTTTAAGACATATCACATAACGGTATGTAACAAGATCATACCTTAACTTATACAGGTTAACCGATCAAGCTTTCATGTAGGACGCTATAATAATATAGTCATGGTACACGAGATAGAATTTATATAAATCGAAATAAGGAACACACACGTAAAAAATAAGAAGTAGGTACCTAATGTATATATATATATATATATATATATTAGATCTATATATAACCTTATGGTGAACGATTTGTCCGAGCGGCGGTAAGGTGAAATGGACCGTGAACGGACCGGGCTGATTCCGGACCCTCGACAATCAAAAGCTGCATGATTTATCTGCAGCCCCTTTTCAATTGCAACTACCACCGTGCTGTCCGTTCCAATGGCTCTTTCTGCATGTCTTCATCTCGGGGCCGACCACTTTTGTTTGTCTTAACCCCCCCCCCCCTTCCCCACACTACCACCATTGACGCTGTGACGCGCGCGCGATGGGCAATCAATTGCACGCTGCTGGATTACTTTATATATATATATATATGTAGCTTCCGTGCGGGAAAGGTCAACCGTACTGATTAACCGTGTATGTGTGTGTGTGTGTGTGTTAAACGTGGGACGGAGGGTTAGTACCGGGAGAGAGGAGGGTAGATACCGTTCATCCCCTACTTGTCTTCCGTAGACTTCTACGCGGTGTTTGACTAGTATCCGTATCTCGAAAATTCGCTATTAAATCCAGCTATACGCGGTAAACATATATATATATATATATATATATATACATATCTCGTCTACTATTATATATGTGAGTACAAAAACTCCCTTAAGGCATGCGGTTAAAAATGACAAGAGGGCTCGTCGGGCGAGGGTTAAAAAAAAAAATAAAGCTTTTGCGGAAATCGTGTTATTATATTTATTATATACACACTACACATATTACACAGCGACCTTTTCTCCCCTCGAAAAAGGATATATATATATATATAATATTGTGTGCGGTTTGACCACCGCGGTCGGACTTTATGTTTTAATAACGTCCACCGGTATTTCTTCATGCAATAATATATATATATTGCTGTGAGAATATGTTGACCTGATGTGGTGTGGCCGTTGACTGTCGAGTATAGCAAATGTAGACTGTAATTTATATACCTACATTGAGGATCGAATTAAATCCGATCAATTATAATGTTCTTGCAAGCGGTCGGCGGACGATTATTGTCGCAGCTCGTCCGCGCGTGGCCATGATGATGACCCGATGCCTGTAAAACGAGGCAATTAAAAACTAGTCATATTACAACAGTATTTGTTTTTTTATTGCAAATTTATATCCGCGTGGTAATTTTACACATGAGTATATAATATAATTTTATTATTCGGTAACAAGTGGCTGGGACTAGGTGGTATTTAAAATTAATTCCCGCTAAGACACGTTATCTCTGCAGTTTGTTAACGCCTATTAGAATCCAGCAACGTATTATTTACACAATTACCATATTAAATTGCCGTTCGGATAATATTATTTTATTTATATTTTGTAACTGTTTAGCTGTTAATAATATCCATAGACACTGTATGAATACTTAATTTATAAGTACATCAGGCGAGTACTTACAAAAAAAAAAAAAAAAAAATGGTTAATATTGTGCAGTAAAACATGAATTTTATTGCTTTTACAAAGACGCGAAACACAAATATGCAAGGCATTAAGCACTAGTAAAGATTTTGTGTCATGTGAAAAATAATCAACCAGTTCCACATAACATTAATATAGACTGTAACGTAGAATATTATGTAATACCTGACAATGTATTAAATAAGTATAATATACTTGCCGTTGTTCGGTACATCTGAACAGACCTTTATTGATTGTATGTGTTTACTATTTGCATAATATATAATATTATTATCAATATTTAAAAGTCTTCATTATTTTTACAATAAAAAAGTAAAGCTTTGGTAATTTTTCATTTACGATCGTATAGCAATTAGTAGGTGCACACAGGCGGAATAAAGTTAAATTTTCTTTAAAGTTTGAATCTAAAACTACAGCTCAATATATTATGTTTCCTGACATAATGTACAACATTTAACAATGCGAGACGTGAATAAAGGAAATATTATTATCCATTTAAAATGTATAGCTTTTTTTTAGACAAACAATTCCGGACGGATATCCGTGATCTTATTTTTTTTACAATGGTCGCGTAGCTGATCGTCATGCTAGAATTTGCTAGTATAAAAATAAGCAATAACCGAATGAGTAAACACAAATTTTAGCATGACCGTTGTTTTAAACGTTTTAGATTATCATCTTTAATAATCGTATTACGCATTACGTTGTGTTTTATGTTTAGTACAAAAAACCTATTTCGCGGTTTAATCTTAAATTCAATTCTTAACCTGAACCAAAATAATGTTATTATAGTTATATACGGATGTTTGTATACAATTATTTAGCAATTATGTTTTTTATTTAGCAAATAAACATTAGTGCTATAATGAGTTACAAATCAGTACATCGTTGAGTAATAGGTAATAAGGACCTAACATAACCTAACCGTAGTGTAGCAGGTGTATAGAAATGTATTAATTATTAACAGATCTATATTATGTATTCAAAAGGTTTTATGACGACCAACAGCTAAACAATGTAATAGATTACACGCGGCAAGCTTATAGGCGATTCACAATGATAAATCAGTTTCGAAAAAAAAAAACAAACAATAAGGCCAAGTCCCATCGCTTAGAGATAGGTCGAGGGAATTTCTATCCGCTTTGTATTTGCTCACACGGGCTACAATTTTTTATTATTATTATTTTTATTTTATGGAAGCAATAAAATGATATAGTAACTCGATCGCAGTCGCATGCACGTCGTCTCACGGCAAATTGTAGTATCCTGCAATGTTCAATGTTCATATTATATACAACATGTACAATACACATAATAGTGTGTGTGAGTTTTTTCTATTTATTCTTCGACTGCACACGAGAGGAGATGTCGTCGCGCCGTGTAACGTCCACATTGGTCGTTCGCAACCAGCTAAAGGATGGGAAAAACATATGGTAATACTTTTTCGAAATGATTTCGCCTCATCGAATGCGGTCAATTCGAACAAGTTTTGAAATATATACGATGTACCCAATGATACACACTACAAGTGCCTCGATTTTTTTTTTTTTTTTGTACATCTCGTACGGTGCCCTCATGTGGTACACACAAATGTTCATAACTGACCCTACGCCTACGCATGCAAGACTGTGTGGAGTATTGGATTGTCCTCCCACAACGGCACTTTAAATAAGGGTCTATATAATTATATAAGGGTGAATTCAATAGAATAATTATTTTTGGCAATAGTAGAATAATTATAATCGGTCAAATTAAATACATATATTTTAATACTCACAATTGTATTCGTTTATACCGCTAATTAAAAACGATACTAAATCTTAACGTTACTATATTGTAATGTTTTGTATTAAAATCGTATCATTTATTTTACTTTTAGGCGTCCAACGATTATCATCGAAGCGTTTTTACAACTTCAGACCAATCCACTACGTTTCCACTGTTTTTTTTTTACTGTCAGGTACAATATCATCTTCAGTTTATACAAGTGCCTCGCACAATACAAGAGACGCTTAAAAAACAAAGTTTTTAATTTATGAGCTTTTTCAATTTTGACACTTCATTTGAGTATATGACATCATATTCAGGTTTTCAGACAACTTCTATCAAACGTTTTTTTAATTTTAGCTCAACATAAAAATGTAAATGTGTGAACTAGTATTCATGTATTTTTTTCAAGTATTAAATACTAAACCAGTAGGTAAGTATGCTCAAAAAACTACATTGGCATTATAGGTACCACGATGTAATCCAACAAGTAATAAATATAAATTGTACTTGTGATACGCATTACAGTACTAAAACAAATGCGCTGTAGATAAGTATGTAAATAATAAATTAAAAACGGATAATATTCATTATGTTTTATGAACTATTGAGTAAAAGTAGTTCAGTTTTGTTAAAAGACGTTGAGTGTTTGGAGGCGTTAATCAATAATGAACAAATCAGTTAATTTATAATTTTTTTTATATTTCTCGTTTAATTATATTTTGTTTACACAAGAAAAAATTATATAGCACACAACAAATGTATATTACATTATATATAGTAAGGCCGATTAGTATCAACATACTAAGCCGGAAATATACAATAAAACGTCGGTAATAGTCGCTAAAAAAATTGAAGATATGTACACAAGTTAAATGAAAAAAAAATGGTCTTTCCAAAACGTGAGCAGGTTTTTGTTCTCAATTAATACAATAGTCCAAGTTTTAGCACCAGTTTTGAAAAAAAAAACGCGTAGGAACAGTGTTTTTATTATCATTATTATTAAAATATCATTATGAATTAATACTTTTTTTGTACTGGCCAAATTTGCTCGATGTCATTAAAATTAATTTTTTTTGTAACATAACATTTTTAATTAGGAACATTTTTTTTTCTCGAAATTGTCGGGAGGGGGGGGGGTTCTATTGTAACTTGGAAAACCAATACAATCTATACAATTCAATCACTAAATCTAATGAAAATAATAATAATAAAACCTACTTAAACGTTTAAATTATTACAATATTATATCGATAATTTTTAACTAATAAATAAATACTATTTATTATTATACTATTGCACTTTTTTCTACAACATATATATTATATTATATTATATATTATATAATTTATTTATACATTCTCTAATCGCAATAAATATCTTTCGTCTATTTACTAAAATTACAATGCCAATTTTCTCCGTAATAATTATATATACAACTGTTGAGTAGTAATAGTGGGTAGTCATAATAGTAATAATAGTAATAATAGTAATAATAATAATAATAATAGTATAATATATAGTATATTATATATAAATATTTTTATAATATGGAAAACAAGAAAATAATAATAATAATAAAGCCGAATGAAAACTCGTAGAAGAAAATAGGTATCATGTACGTTCTTTTAATTTATTTTTATTACTTTACTTAACCGCAGCGGCCACCGGCTGTTCGTCGCTCGAGTCCAGCCCGTTGACCATTTTTTCGATGGACTTGAGTTCGCTGGCCGCCGGCAGGGGATTGGCCGGCTGCGGCCGTTGGCGGTCGGGCGTCGGCGACTTCTGCCGGCCGTTGGTGGGCGACTGCAGATCGAGCGGCGCCGGCGGCGGCGTGCTGCCGGCCGACGAACACCGGCCCGGCGTGACCGTCTCGAACGCCGAGCCCACGGACGCCGGGTTGTGGTGCAGTCCCAGGTGGTACGGGTGAAACCGGCCCAGCCCGGACAGGCCGCCGGTCATCTTGAACGGGTGGCCGCCGGCAGCGGCGCCCTGGAGGTAAGCCTGCGTGAACAGCGAGCCGGGATGGTGGGCGGCCAGCGCCAGCTGAGCGTTGAACAGAAGATTGGTGGTGGGACTCAGGGCGGACGGGCACAGGGGACCGCCGAGTCCGGCGGCGCCGGGATACATGCCCGGGTATAGGTACGGTAGCAGGTGAGGGGAAGGCGGTATCGGAGGTCCGAACGAGACATTTGGCGAAGGATAGTCTCCGGGACTGTGTGCTGGTCCTGCAGGAACAAAATAAAAACCTTTGAGTTAGACAAATGCTGAAAAACCTCCCGAGTTTGAAAAAAACAGATTTTTATAATATTTCCTCTTATTTTAACACGCTAGAGGTCAGAGAATCGTGCACAATGTCGAGCGGTTATATAATATGCATGAATATTGAAGTTTTGACGAATCATTACATACTTGTTGGTTCTTTAAACGTAACTAATGTATGTAAACTGAAACTATGTACGTGACCGGTCCATTAAATTTCAATACATCGTTAAAATTATTAACACCGATTTCTGTGTAATCCAGCGTTGGTATTATACAAAATAATAATAATGTGATAGGTACTTCACTAGCATTCCGGTCTGAATGTAGTCATAGTCCCGACACTAACTTGCTAGGAAAATATGTATAAAGTCAGTCTATAGTGACAACTGACCTCCGGTTGTATTATACACTATACGGAATATTAATGTAACAGAATTTTAACACGATTAGTGCGGACTGCATAAGACTTATAGATAAATTACTTGCGTGTAGAGAAAAACCAGTTTTTTAATAAAACAAGGAGGCAGATTATAATTTACCATACCAGTCATAAATGGGCAAGAAGAAATTACTTGAAAAATTATTATTTTATCGTCAAAATGTATCGATCATTTAACGGAAAAAAAGTATTACAGTTCTCCCATAATCATATGTAGGTAAGTAAGTTACATTGTGTTAATTTCGGAATACTATTCAAACGTATATTAATAGCATATATATCGTCATGCGAGTTTTAACATCGCCTAATTTCAGTCTTTGTCAAAAATGTGGTAGGTACCCGACCTAATGTATTTTTTCGTGACCGATCGAATGGTCACCACCCCGCGCCGTGGTAATCGAAGCACTGAAAATGGGAAAAAAACAAACACAAGATATTTCCCAATGAAATAAATCAATTTTTGTTCGTGCCTCCCGTATAGTTGGGCAAATTGAGGAACTGGTGGTGTTTAGAACTCACATGACGATATATTATTTCCCGGGTATCAACGCGTTTTCGTACTTAATAGTAACAACACAACATATTACACTTACCGGAAGGTCCTGCCGATTCCTTGTCCGACGGCGAGTTCATCCTGTCTCGGCCGGATTCGGAACAGCTACTCTCTTGTTCGCTATCGATTTCCTGGTGGGTCTGCTGATGGTGTTGCAGAAAAGCCGCGTGGTGGAGGGCAGGGTGGCCGGCAAGTCGCCGTCTCATGGCGTCTTCTAGGAGCAGGCTGCCGTCGGCCAATCCAGAAAACCACGAACCTATGTATTGACAAACAAAAAAAAACCCCCGTTAGAAAACATGTCGCGTGTAAACGGTGCGAAGCAGACGCGTAACACGAGAACCGTTTGACGAACCTGGTTGGTGCGGTTGGTGATGGTGGTGGTGGTGGTGCGAAGACAGGGGAGAGTCAGGATCGCCTCCGACCACGTCCAGAGGTTTGTCGTCTTCGTGGTCAGAACCCGCGTGGTGTTTGTCTTCCTGACCGATTTGCGACGCTTGACCGCCGTGCCGTTGAGCCGCCAACATTGCTTGCCTGAAAACACCATAACGTTGTACAGATCTGTTGGTCAGAAAAAAAGAAAACCCAAAATAAAGACCTATTAATCATGGGAAAGTGGCTTGTTTGAGCCACGGTAATAGCCGAGTAGTGTTCGAACGCAAAAGCCAATACTATGTATTCGGGCGATTGACTATAATGATAATATGGTATTTACGCGCATTAAGGATAACATCCTTTACACGACAAGGATTTGGTGCTACAGATAAGTTTCCGCGTTTCATAGAGAACATGATAATATTACGCACCGTGCATTTAGTGGAAAGCCCATTTTGCCCCGTACAGGTCTGTCGATTCCGGAACATGTCACAAACGACGGCTATTATTTTTTAAAACTTAAAACCCTACATACAGTTTTTTATTACTTATTCAAATTTCGGGAGTTCGGCCGTTAGTCGTGTTAACGTTAATTGCAAGACGATTCGATTGTTTTACGATTGGATGAACGCGCGTAATCGCCGGTTGTCATCTGGCCGATAAAATTGAAAATTATGTTATTCGAAAATACATGTTTACAAACCCGTTTTTTTACGGCGGCGACCGGGAGACTCGCATACTTATTTTTTATCGTCTACATAATATAATATACACTGGCACACACGTTATTATTATTATTATTATTATCACCGTCGTTTTTACACTGCGCTTGTACACACAACCTTTTCTTGTACGCGTTGCACCTTTTGGCGCCCCCGAATTTCGTTTATAAAATAACGTTATATTATAGATAAGCCATTAACCCGTCTTCTGATGATATTATTATTACTACTACTGTAACGTTTACATCATTTTTAATGTGCGGCGCGCCGTGGCCGTACTTAGGTTTTGCTCAAATTCGATTAGTATACATAGAACAACACTATTGTCGTACCGTTTATCTACGGTTAAGTGCGGTGGCTCCAATGTTGTATTATATTTTAAAGAGAGGACCCGACGGATAAAAAAGCGTAACTAATGGATTCGAATTGGCATTTGATTACATACACGGCAATGTATGCAATTTATTTTACCGGCCCAAAAACGTGCATTCCGTGACAGTATACGGATAGGTGAAAACAAATCTGAACTCGTTATGCTAAATTGAAAATAATTGGAACAAAATATTTAGCTACCGGAATTGTGGCGCACACACACAAAGGTCTAACCTAAAATATATTATACATTTATATGTGTAGGTATATATTATATAGGGTATACGATATGGCTGCAAAAACGCAACGCACCAAGAGGAAGTAATTACAATAATAGGTGTCATGGATAGGAATTTGTATTTATTTTTTTTTTACAACACAATTAACTATCCAACGATTCGGTCGTGAACAGGTATACCTACAGTATAATTACAACATACGGAATTCGGGATTATCATAATATTATTTGGTATTTTTTTTTTCGCGTGTCCGTTGGGTTTTGATCTGTATACGATTATTATTATTATTATTTTTTTTTTTATTGTAATGCTCACCCAGGATTTTATCACGCCATAAAAATATACATACACAACAAAACAGACAAGGCCGTTCTATACTATTAGGTGTTGGACAAACAATAACTTTTATGGTGGTCTTGGGCGAATACCGTGTGCATAGCACCCGGACGTGTATAATTATTATCGTTATTATTATTATATGATTTATGCTATATAATTTCACAACTATAACTCTGCGTTGTCGCTATAGTATCGTCCGCGGCTATCCGGAGCATCGCAGTCCTTTGACTGGGCGGCGTTAAACGCCTTTTCATCGAGACAATCGCTGGCTCCCGACTTTCTCGCCCCCTGAACACGTTCGAGGGGCCCTGAGTTTTTTTTTTTTTTAGCAAAACAAAACCAGAGTTGTTGTCTACAAGACACAACACATACAGGCTTATAGTTATACACGTTTTTATAGCTGTTGCATTTAGAATATTGATGTGTGTGTGTGTGTTTTAATCAACGGGTGTGAATCATCGGCGCGCCGTGTAACGTGGTGTACGGAGAGATTTATTACACCGAATGTGTATTACAATATGCAAGAGCATGGAATTCGTTCTTGGCACCTCGACGCTTATGGGCGGCGGCGGTTAACAGTATATAACAACTATAATAATAATAACAACAACAACGACGACGATGATATGATGATGATGATAATAATTACGCTGTGAGGTGCGAGTACACGCGGACGTGCATGTCTGTCGGGGTATCGAAACAAATTAGTCAGTGTATTACCGCAGACAGCAAGCGTACAAAAAAAAATGTATATATATATATATGCATTTATTTATACATATAATAATATTGTACACCCATAATATTATTTTATCACTTGTGCAGCGCATGTGTGGTGTATGTGTACGACATATTATAGGAACAGTTTCCGGTCGTCGGCTTAACCGAAGCCTTATTGTAGTGGTAATTACATAGAGCATATTGATATACTACTATCCTATCCGTCGTCGACGTCCGATTGACCTAGTGAATAATCCCTAGGAAAAGCCAAATCAAAACAGCGTGACGACCGCACGCCGTATCTGAATAGCTTAATATCGATGCTAAAGTCTAGAACAAGCGGTAACAGACGTATTGTAAAGGCGTGGTTTTCGTGGGTAGCGTGTGCGTTTGAAATAACATTTTTTTTTTTTTTTAAAAAAAAGGTCTTTTACCGAGGCACTGTGTCGTAGCATTTGTGGAAGTATAGCGCGAACACAGAGAGACTATGACCCGCGACGAAACAATTAAAAAAAAAACCTTTTCGGGGTTAAGCCGAGGCAATTATATATGTGCGCTAAATATCCTCGGGGACCGTTCAAAACGTTTCGACTTATGCGGTTTATTATTTTTATTTTATACTCCCTCGGACGGTGCCCGTTACACCGCGCACCCGCTCCCGTTTCTCCTGGGCCGAGTCCGTGTAGCCTTTTGCCGGCGGATTAAATGGGCCGCGAACCCGGGTGTCATTATCCGCTGATATCTGGTGGGCGTAGACTTTTTAAATTAAAAGGCCTATGTGCCCTTTTGCGGTGTCATTAGCGGGCTCTTTCTCCGCACGCCGCACGACTTCTTTCTCTCCACTCGCCCCCTCGGCCCGTCCGCGCGCGCAAAGGCTAATAAAAGTGCCGAGAGAGAGTGAAAGAGTATAAAACCGGCATCCGTAATTCGTGCCCAAACCCTGTGTCACCGCGCGCTTTGACCTTTACATCCGGTCGACGACGCCTCGCATATCATTATGTGTATAAAAAAATTGTTTAAAAAAGGGTCGTGGTGCGGTACCGAAATCGTCAACACAATTTAATCGATAACGAACTGCATTGTATCATTATAATCGCGGTGCCGTGGGAGCCAAGCGAGTCTCTATCATGTCTCAATAATACACTACACGTCCACAGCGAAAAACAAATAATATATTATTACGTTCAAGACCCGGACACTGATCAAAATGAACACGGAGAAGATACAAAAACGTGGCGGCCAATCTTCTTAAGGCTACACCACAGTAATGTTTAGTTGTGTATATTATACATACCACACATAATACTCAATAGGTCTTTACAAAATGGTCGTCAAATTTTTGTTTACATTGAACGTGACCCTTCTGCCTTTATCTATTCTGTGTTATGTTACCCAACAAATTACTACAAATGGTTTGAACAAATTTTCCAAAAGACCCTAACGCGGAAACCAAAGAGTTACCGTTACGCTTTAGATTGAAGTTAAACTAACATATTATTATCAACCACTAGAAGAACGTGAATGTTTTTTTAATGACCCGTAGACTTTGTTAATACACGGTAGACTAATTTTTGGTCAGCAAATTATTGTTTTCACAATTTCTGCTGTGCTTATATGCTATGACCGTTCCATGCAGCTATGTTTTACGAGCATTGATACAAAATACAAAAATTAAATAACGCATTTGTTCGTTTAAAATTTGAACATAATACCAGTGTATAATTAATTTAAATTATCTCTTTAACATAGCCAATGCGTAAGAATAATTATTATTTATTTTGAACATGGTTGAACATTGAGTTTTGTTATGTATTTTGTATCATAATATCACAATAATGGTTGAACGCTATAAACCCCCTATTATTATTTTATTACATGTAGGTATATGAATCTGACAACAGAGAAGTTTTGACTTACTTTTTTTCTCTCTTTCCAGCACCGGTATCCCGGAAACCTTTGGCGAACGGATTGTTGTCTATTTTCAACTGGGTGATCTGGAGAAAAAAAAACAAAAAAAAAAACTATTAATTATCTTAATGGATATTGAGCACAAGTATTAAGTTCCACTTATGTGACAACATAATATAGTGTATTTAACGTATAAATTTGGTACCTTTTCATTTTGGTACGCTGTCACGGCTATGAATTCGGTTTCCTTGAACACGTACGTGCGGAAAGTTGAGTACGGCAACTTGATGATGTCGTTGGCTCTGACTAGATGGAAACGTGGTTGGTACTTGTGCATCGAGTTCAATATCGTCTGAAAACAGAAAACAATAGGGATCTGTAATGATATTATATATATTACAACATCTGTATATATATATATATATTGCCCATGAGAAGACGGACGACGACTTGTCGTAGACCGGGAGTGAGGGGAGGAGAGGACAAGAGGGATATTTATGTGAGGCACCTGATGTCGACGTGGACACAGGTGGTGATTGGCGCGGGCGATAAAAGGACCGTTTGAATTGTTAAATAAAATATATATATATATAAAAAAAAATAGCCTGTCCGTATTGCGGACGATAAACGACGACACTTTGGGAATGCGACACATCCGGCAACACGTTTTTTTTTCTCCCCTTATATTATTGTACGGTGCTACTGCAGCCGGGCGGTAAAATGCGGGTCAAGAAACAACAATAATTAAATTACAAGACAGATAAGTCTGTGGGACGCACCCAACGTTCCGGAGAAATAAACGGGGCTTCCTCTGGACTCGACAAATTTTAAGGCCGTAAAAGGGCGAGAAACACATTTCCAGTTTGGCTACCAACTTGTTTGCTAACATTTTCAATTATTAATAATGTGGTTTTTGGGTAAAGAAAGCTTATAATGTCGCACTTATAGGAACCTATCCGATACAGTGTTATAATATATACATACATAGCGTACACATAAAATATGCATATTTGGTATTTCTATACAACGAGTTAAACACGTGTTTTGTCGGCGTATTAATTTCCATGTTTTTTTTTTCTCTCCACAAACTGGGTACGGTCCTATAGTTTTAATATAAACTACACACATACATGAACAATACACGTCACGGGCACCTTGTACTATAACGGCGGCGCCACAAAAGACGCCGGCTCCAACGACAACTACCGACTATACAGCTTGTGTGTGTATACGGGTCGTACAGAAGACGGCGCGGGGAACTGGCGGCGCAAGGAGGGAAAAAAAGGAACAAGGACAGGGCAAAGAGTATATATATATATATATATATATATGTACACACACATAGTAACTAACAAATCGAACGACACACACACATAACTGGTCGTGATGGGCCACTCCATGCCAGCCGGACCACCACCGTTTGTATTTGTGTGTGTGTGTGTAAAGGACGACTCGCCGGTCGTGTCCAATTATCCTTGTGTGTGCGCGCGTTCCGTTTGACCGGAGACACATGATATCCGCCGCCGCCGTTAAACCTTTACTGCCACCGCCTCGTTTGCGTGTGGAGAGAGCTTTATGGCGTGCAAGGGAAGAAGAAGCACACACACACACACACACACACACAAAAAGAAAGAAAAGGAGGGAAAGTAGTACAAAAGCCGTTTGGAAAATCGCTCAAAGCTGCGGGTCTTCTCGGTATATTCTTGCCGCCCATCGTATAAAGATATAAATTACTTAGAAAACAATCGGTTCGTTTAAGGTCCCGTCCTTTGTGAGGTAATGAGTTTATTATTATAAGTCGTACCGTTAAAAAAAAAAAATATTGTGTATCTAAGTTTAATAATTTTACGCCATTTGTCATGTGTAAGGTTAGCCATTGAAGTCTCTATGCACGCGAATTCGTTTCGCCACTATACATTGAAGTAGGTCCTCTATTTTACTCGTATATTATATATTATCAAGACCCCAAGTACACACAAATATTAATAAGCTGTCGTTATTGTTACACGCGCGTGCAACAAAAACACAATTGTTATAAACGCGAAAACCTCTTTTCTCCTTCGATCGTCCGATAGCCGTTCCTCGCGTCGTCTCGTGGACAGAGACAACCGCACCACCATCTCTACCATCTCTACCATCGCCACCACCGTCTCTACCGCCGGTTCTACCACAATAATTGATATGGCCGACGACCACAATCGCATTATATTCAAATCGGACGCACGCGGCCGACGGACATTTGGCGCCACCGCTTGTTTTTCATTCAACAGACACTGCTGCGTTCCGCCCAGCTCTCTTCTGCTCTCCGTGTACAATACACACATACCTATACAGGTAAGTATAGCTGGTACTGTTTGTACGCCGTTCTCGTTCTCTCACGAATCTCTCACGGCGGCGACCGCACGACGACGCTAATCACATGGGTCGGACCGTATAGCGGCAGCAGCAGCAGCAGCAGAAGCAGCGCCGGCCGCCGTCGTCGCCAACAGTGGCCTCGGGGCATTTATCTCGTTAAGACAAAAAAAAAAAAAAAAAATAAGGAAGATAATAATATATTACGCGCGTACATATATGTATAACGCGCGCCGGGCGAGCACGAGAGTGATAAACTCGTTCCATTATTTGTTTATTTTTTTCCTTCCCCCGTAGCGCGGTCGTTGTGGTCGAGGCGACGAAAAGAGGAGGATAAGAAGGATCCGGAGAATATACATAAGACGGCGGCGTACAAAGTGAACTAGCGTTAACAAGCGTTTTGTATCCCAACGCGGTGAAAAAAAATCATCACTACAGTATATTACATCAGCCACCCAATTTTTGCGAGTCAAAAGTGTCGTCGGTTTTTTTTTTTTTTTTTTTAATAGAACGTATTAAAGTATAAGTATTATAAGTGTATTTTTGTTTTGATTTTTTTACGTACCTCTGGAAATCTGTGGAAACGATCGTAAGGCCTGTTTATGGTCTGTAGCGAAAACTGATTTAGGCCCTAATAAAATAGATAAACATTACGGATATTCAAGCATTTTTGTTAAGTATTTTTATAATTATTATAATGAACATGAGTTTCGGGGGAGAGGCAAGTCGAACGCTTTTAATAAAAACCGAATAAAAAAAACAACGAACGTGGCCTTGTTCCGAACGCGATTATACTTGGAACTTACATACATGGACTTTGGTTTTACATTAAAAATACCTGCACCGCCCAATTAACTAAAACAGTATAGTATTGGGGAATATTACCCATATTTACTCGTTAGGTACGGTCTCCTATACTTTGTTGCCTGCGTCACATATACTACCCGCTGTCGGGTGACGACGAGTCGCGATTATCGAGTGGTCGTGCGAGGAGGGGGGGAGGGAGTTTTTAGAATGAAGACTTGGACACGTCAGACGTTCGACATTTCCGTTTTCTACACGACAGCGTGGATGTGATGTCACGGCCGGAGAGCAGTGAAAAAAAAAAAAAAAACGCCAAGTCAACTGCACGTACAATTATTAGTGTGGTGGTCGCAACTTAGTTCACACCCAGTGCACGTACCCGGAGGCGGTAGAACGACGGTTTCTCATCATCCACGCCGTCTGTTGCTTGGGCTGCAGCAGACACATCCTGATTAGTGTGCCGAGTCCGTACGTTTTTTACTCGGGCCGTTAGCCTCCTCTTTTCTTTTTATCACACACACACACATTTAGACATGTGCATCTTGGTTTTGGGTTAGACGCGCCGGCACAGACAAGTGACGAGAGCTAGCAAGGACTCGCCGGGCGAGAGCGCAGACTTCATTGTTCTTATATTATTAGCGGTATATGATGTCTGATGTAAATACGAGGACGGAATATAATAAGAAAACCCTATTACAATAAAAATTTGGCGTATATTATTATAATGGATTTAGCGAGATGCGATACTCGGCCGCGGCAAGGATAACGCCAAAAAAGATAAGTATTATATTTGTCTTGTTTAAAACAAAAAAAAAAAAACGTTTTTATCACTCTGGCGGCGATCCGAGAACAAAAGGACCGATTCCAATTATAAAAACGGAAAAAATGTAAAGAGAAAAAGAAAACGAGTGGTAAATATATGCGTGTGAACATTAAGAAGAAGTGGCCGCGCCTCAGAATACTAAAAAAAAAAAAAAAAGAAAAAAATAAGAGAAATGAAAATAAAAACGCCGTTGTTATCACACGACTAATGACACCTACTGCTGAGGTAGCCGCGCGAGAGTGAAATAACATTTAAAAAAAAAAAAAAAAAAACAATAAGATAGGGTTACCGTCCATTAACACTAACGTTGTTGCCGCCGCCGCAGTACGTTATTTATTGGCCGCATAAATATCGTTCGGGTGGCCTTTATCTCTGTCATGAGCGCCAAGCGCGTCGTTTCTTTTTATTGTTATTAACACTATATACACATACACTATTTATACTATATGCATAGCTGTAGCCGGTTCTCGAACGTCGCGGGACGTCCTTCTCTTCCTACTCCTCCACCTCCTACTACTGACGGGATATTTGGCCGGGGAGCTTGTTCTCTTGCCAACCGAAACCGAGTGCTTTCGGCATAACCCGACCCGTGCGAGTACACACAATATTATATTATATATTATACGAGAAAAACGCGCACGATCAGGTATACAGTATTATCAGCCGACCGAATCTTTGTGTATAATAATATGTAAGCAGCAGTAGCTCCAGCGCCAATGTTTTTTTGTCGTATTAATTTGAATAATATTCCACGAATGTCTACTTCGCTTCGAATCGAAACTATAATGTATTTTTTTTTTACTGTTCGACCACAATATCATTATCTCGTTCGCGTCCAGTAGGTACAAACGCACAAATTGCAAACAGACCAGAAGATTGATCAAAACTATCATTTCGGTCGATCGGTATCAAGTACAGCCAAAACCCAATTGGTACGTTGCCTCCAGAGCGTATGTATACCTACACCAATCGTTTGTTTATCGAAAAACGGAAGTAAAAAAAGTCGACTTGCCCCCAATTTGGTCTCGACTCTCGAGAGAACTTTTAGAATTTAGCTAGGTATGACGTGTAGTAATTGTTTTTTGGGGCGTTCCTCGCGGACTGCAGATTTGTATAATATTAGATTTGGGTATTAGCATAGTATTATAAATATTTTACTGGCCAAAGTCGCGCGTATTATTAAATATTCGAAAAACGGACGTGATTAATAATGAATCACGTCAACGTCGCGACGCGTCTTATATTGTCGGCTTTTTATATGCCATTCGTTATAATATGGAATGAAAAAAAGTGTCGGCGGCACACGTACTTACTTTTGAAACGAGCACGACCCGACCGTAATAATAATAATCATAAAAATATAATATATATATATATATATATTATAACAATATCGTTTCGTTTGTTTTCCACGATTTTACGCGTAATATATATGCGGACGAGCGCGTGAGAAATAATATTATTGTGACGTCCTCCTTTTTATAATAATATACCTATTTATACATATTAGGTTCCAAGGCAGCGGCTCGTTAGGTGTACGTACGATTGTTATTATAATATTTTATGTATTAAATTCGTGTGTCGTATAATTGGCGGTGGCGGCGTCGTAAAAAAAAAAACTACCAAACGGACGTGATATCCAAAATATATTGTCCCTTGTCTTTCCGTCTTCTATTACAGTACACCGCGTTATTGTGTCATCTTCGTTATTGTGTGTACTATTTTAGAGCGAGGCGCCAAAAGAATAGACCGGAATGGGCCGGGGCGTGCCATATGTAATATACATATACATATAATATTTATATAAAATGTTAATAATTATAATGGTCGTCGGTGGTGACAAATCGTTAACCGAGAAAGGAAATACAATTGTTTTTAAACGGTTTTCCTCCTAAAAATGTATACTATTTCTTGCTATTTATTTATGTATTTTAATCGACAAACGTATTTCATCACTTTATGACCGATAAGCAAGCAACGGACATATCTAACGAGATTCGTCAAGTATACTATAGATAAAAACAAGGCTATCATCATGGGAAAATTCCACATACCCGTTTAAGTCAGGGGCCCTGAACCATCTAACCTGGCACCTATAGCTATTATACAGCCAATGATATCTCGCGCAGACGACGTCAATTGAATGAATATACTTATAGAGTGTATGAATTCTGCACCCGCGTCCCGACCGGTAGTGGTAACTGGTAGCATTAGCAAAAGCGGTCGGTCGGCGCCATCCGTTGTACAGCAGCATAGCGTATACAGCAGGCATGTGTGTAATAATAATAACATTTTTCCACGTGCCCGTTTGGAACATGGGGAAGAAAAAAAAAACGTACATTATTATATTGATTTTATTCCGTTAAAACCCGAAGGTCTTCATTTAAATACAATGGGGGTAAGTGTGTATAATAAGAACAGATCTCGTTCCGCCGGCGACGACGACGACGACTGAACGCGAGACGGACAGACGATTTATTTTTATTATCGGTTTATTATAATTTTTTAGCATTAACATTTTACCCGCGTGCACAGATGTCTATCTCGTCCTGTCGGCCCGTATGTATACATGACATATATAATATAAGAAGCGGGGCACGCAGACGTCAGGGGTACCAGAAACGGTCGAATGGGACAATAGTGGTCAAAAAAAAAATATATTAAAAAAAAATGATGCGTATCCCCTTAGAAGTGTGCAAAAAATAACCATTCGGTGTAAATGAATCCTACGGTGGCGGTATCTTTCCGGTTTTTTTTTTTTAATTAACTAAAAATGCGTCTTTTTTTTATATGCATACACAAACACGGTGGATAACAAAAAAAAACGACAGTAGCCAAGACAATTAACCTGAAATTCTTTTATTTTGTGCGCGCCAACCGCGTTTAACGATCGTCGTGGGTAGTTTTTGTTTTCCGGAGAGAAAAAAAAAGCGAAAGTTACTAATAATACAACAGAATGAGTTTATTCGACGGTCGTCCCTTTTTATTTTAGCATAGAACAAACCCGGGCGAGAAAATCCGGATATATTTTCAACGGAGTCGTATATAGCCAAACGTCGACCGACACAAACAATTCTTATAGGTTTAGTTAGGTCTCTCGAGATCCGCCATGGTATACCGGATTGCTAATGAACCACAATAATCCTAACACGCCAAACTATTTATAACAAATTTATGTCGGACAATGTTTCATTTAGAATGGGTTTTCTTCAGGACCATCGATGGCATTTGTTTCCCACATCAGTGTTCTTTTTTTCAAGTGTTAATATTATACATTTTTTTTTTTTTTTGGAAAATCGCGGGGAGGGTGTGAGAAAGAACGCGACCGCGAATGACCATTCGAGGGGTGTGGTCGACATAATCCCCCTTTTGGGCGGCGTCCCGTATTATTGTGCGCGCGGTGGTCTTAACCCAACCGCGACCACCGCTGATGGTGTGTGCCACACTCTATGTCCTATGATGCCTGCGACAATGAAAAACAATTATAATTATATAAAAATATGTATTATACGTATTGAGTACATACTAGCATAGGATTGCTATACGTCATATATATAAATGACTAATTATTTATTCGAATTTTAATTTTCCTGAAAGTTGAGTTTTTTGTTCATTGAGATTGTCGTTTTTTTAAATATTTTTTTTAAGTCATTAAATCGGTTGAATTTTTTGATTAATTGCGTGGCCGGTGGAACGGAAAGAAGTCAAACTACTTGTTAACATTCTGAGACATAGTTTATATTTATATAATATTATGTATAAAAAAAAACATGAAAAGAAAAATCGAATAGATCCGATCGGGGTGTGACACGACCGTATATACTAATTATTACTGTTCGTGTGTGTGTGTGACATCACCGCGGTCGACTGGGAACCGAATGGTATATTGTAATATATTCAAATAGGATAGACGGCGGCGGCGACGCGGGGCAGTTTGTTTTTTAATTAACCGGCGTCGGTCCCGAAGAAGATATTATAATAATATAATGTATAGGTACACATTACACACGTTGCACGGGTTTACTACAAACAGGATACACACAGCCGGACGATACTACCTATATGTTGCCACGGTAGGAGATTGATTATTTTTTTTTATATATGTATATATTATTTTTACAACACTTTACTACCGCGTTTTTTACACCCATCCACTGCTCTAATAATCGATTCTTATCGATTTTTAGTATACATTATAATAAATATTACCTATACATATTCTACTTGTACGGTATGTCGTGATTCGCGGCACTTTTGATAGCATCCCAAGGATATTCACGCGCGTTTAATATGTATAATACTATTATATAAATATATACCGCGATAGAGAGCGGATGCACGTTTAGGGGTGAGTGCAGTATATGTAGTGGCTTTCTCCCGCGGGATCTTGCTTTAAGCACATAGGAGTGATTTCCCAGTGGGATCTCGTGTCTTCATGCAACAGTTACTTATACACTACATCAAGAGGTTAGGCTATAATAATAATAATAATAATATAATATGTAACGCAGCGATGGTGCGCGGTGGCGGTGGTCTAATAACATTACCGAGGCGGCTGCTTTGGTGGCTTTTTATGTTACATACATACATTTATAATAATATATATATATATATATATATATATATATTATATCTACCAATACATATTATATTGTGCGCTCCCCCGAGTATAGGTGATGTACAGCGGTAAACGGAGAAGAGAGTCGATTACAAAAATCCGGTGGCCCGCGATTAATCCTACCCGAAAATATACGTTATCTGTTCTTTATTATCATTTTTTGACGGACGCCGACAACGCGGCGATGATCGTGTCATCACAATGCACTACAATATGGATCATCTCCGCGCTATTGTCTGTCGTGTCGGGTCGGCGTCGACAAAAATCCGGTAGAGCGGAAAATGTGTGCGCGGGAGCTGCTGCTGCTGTTTGCAACCCATATTATATGTTATACAGGAGTGTTTTATTATTATATATTATACTTCGGATAAGGTTTTGTTGAAATCCCGTTTAAGCGCGACGGCAAAAAAACGGGTGGAGCACAGTTCTTTTTTTTTTAACCCGCCACCAACGGATTGATATACCTACTATCTATATATAGACAATCGCGTAATTACTCTATAGGCTATATTACCACATAAATCCATCTTTAGGATTCCACGATAGAGTATTTTTTTTTTTTTTTTTTAATTAAGATTTTATACGAAACATTTTTCAGTTATACTTAAATAAGTTTAGAATAAAATTACAATACGTAAAATTCTGAACGCGGTTTGTTTGAATTTCCCTAAAAAAAAAAAAAAAAACCATTTGCATTTGTGTATATTCTTTTGCACTAAACCAACACTATTCGCATATTATGCTGCTAATATTTCTCGGATGTTTAATTGAATGCGTTATGTTATTAATGCGTTATTAACGTTGCGGGATCAATAAAAAAAATATTGTTTTATTGGTCGTTAGATAACTGGCAATGCTTAAGAAATGATTATTAATCGCCGACACGAAATGTCCATTAATTAAACAAAATCGCATAACGATAGCAATACAAATTTGAGTTTCAAACCAGTTGTGGTTGGCGTTAGATACTATATAAATATATATATATATTATAAGATATCGAACACGCTATATTCGTGGCCTGCAGCAGTGTTTGACAAAAGTTTCTGTGAAAAAAAAACTCGCAAGCAAACTACGAACGTTCAAGGAATCGATCGCCATACGTTCAATTGTATTCACCACCACAATAACAAGTGTAAGTTTTTTTTATATAAAATAAAAAACCAATCTACAGCCATGGCGCGCATCTGTTTGAAATTCAAAATGTGTAATGCGCAGAATAAATTAGTAACGCGCCGGACAAGTGTTTGTTTTACCACTGACTTTTCTCGACTGTATGGCTATGGATTTGTTTTTTTGCAGCAGCAGCAGCAACAACACCGCGTTAAAATGGTTATACTTAAACGACGCACAACGCGACGGTTACGGTCTGGACCATTATAGCTTTTATTTTCTATCACTATTTGCAATTCCATCGTAGGTACAGTGCACGTGTGATGATGATGATGATATTAGACGTCTTGCGATGACATAACAGCCGTCTCTGCGTAAAAGTGACTCTCCGAGTCTGTTCCGGGCGCCAAAACCCTCTTAACGCTCACAACTTCCTCTCTCTTTCTGTATCTATAATATATAGCTATTTTCAAATATGTACGGTGTACAATGCGTGACTCTTCTGGTAGTTTTTAATTTTTTCGGCGCCGATCATCACTCATTTAGCTGCGGATACTTGGGTAGTATATAATATATTTTGAAAAGGGATCGGATGAGCTGTGACACAGTGTACACCACTTGAGTCGGAGGCGCCACCGGCGGCGCGGTGTCAGGTACACACACACAAGTCTGTATATATATATCCCATATTATTATTACTCGGGCAGGGTATGTGTGTTATATTGTATACATTTTGGACAAGGGCCATGGTCAACACACAGGATAAGAGCCAGATAAAGAAAAAAGGGATGCCGCGCCCGTATACGTGTCGACTTTCCGGTCAAACGGTCATCTCCAAAGGATGCGCCGCCGCGGCAGACGGTGCCGCAAAGGACCACAACTCCTTTTTTGTCATCCGCATTGTAATCGTACAATAAAGGGGATCACTACCACTTCTGCGGTCTCTTTGGCAAATTGCGTCGATCCTTTTAATATAATATTATAGGTATCTATAATACATCATCTGGATATTATATCGTTCTGAAAAACGGTAGCCGAAGCAAATTAGGTACATTGCAAATAATACACAGATAGACGTTATTCAAAATTTGTCCTCGACAATAATGATAGGTATATATGTATATATTATATATAATATATAATCTTGAACGCACAAACTACCCTACAACGATCAAACATGTCAGTTATAGGGTATAACAAATCAAAATTATCATTGTTTTTTTAAAAATAATTTCACATTTTGTTTATGTAATTTTATACGACGCGATTATTTATATTTTTTTTAAGAGTTTAAGTAAGATAATTATCAAGGGCTACTGCAGCCTGTAGAATTAATGTGTTTTTCTATCGTTTTTATGTTACTTTATTATTTTTTTTTTTATTTATCGAGACGTAAAAGACATAAGGGTCAAGGGTACCACCACCTATAATAAAAAATAATAATACAACTTATTAGCGCGCCGCTCTTGTTGAGGGCCGTTGACGAAATCTGTGTTTTTTCTTCGGCCCGACATCGTTTGTCGGATTTACCTTTTTACACGGTGTATCTGCAATCGCGCCGTCAACAACGACGATGGTCTCTTATACGCCGCTCATAAATCCAAGTTTTTAGCGCTTGTCCATACACATATCACATATACACTGTAGTCTAGAAGGGTGCGGGAGGTTTTTCGAAAATCAGTGCCCAAAAAAGGTGTTGGAAGGCAAGACGACGGCGGCGGCGGCGGCGGCAGTGGCGGTGGCGACGGGCCACTCAACCCCGTCTGGCCGGCCTACCCTCGTGTGCCGCCACCGTTTAATGACTTTTGGCGACAGCGCACCCTAATTAATAGAAGAAGTCTGGTTCCCAGCGGGGACTACTGCGCGTGTGTGTTAATTGAACATCTATAAAAATCCTATCTGTTAAAAATCTTCGGTACGACGTATAGGTATGGTGTGTGTGTGCGTTTTTTTTATCCGACCGACATGCGTCTCTGCCTATGCCGTCGCCGCCGAAGACGACGCCCTAAAGTAAACGCGTACACGGCCGAGTGACATCCGATTTTCACGTAAGTCATATTACACTAAAAGGGTCGTCGCCAGGATTTTTCGAGCAAATATTTGGTGTCGATCTCCTCCGCCAGCACGTCCTCCTCCCCAAAAACAACAACGACAACCGGAATTCCCTGCGTACTACACACACTCACACGAAAACCCTTGTGAAACACTTAACGACACTGTCGTGTGTGTGTGTGTATACAAAAATCCGCCGACGCCGTCAACCAAAATGTGACGCCTCTGCAAGCAGCTGAAACGCGCGCAACCGATCACTCTTAGCAACCCCCATATTGTTATTATGTACGTCCGTAATGTAAGTTTATATATTTATTATGCAGCGGGGCGGCCATGAATGTATTTGTTTATCGCGGTGTAAGCCAGTGTACGTTGTTTTAAGGGTGTCGCCGGTGGCAAAAAAAAAATCAACATTTTTTTGTATTTATTGTTTGCTATTTACATAACGGCAGGAGGAAAAATGATACACGTGTGAAAAATAAACCAATCGGCTAATATTTGTCTTCCGATTTAAAAGTTCCCACAAAAAAAAAAAAAATAAAATCATAAGATATGACCTATCTTCCGACGATGAACGCCACTGATTATAATCGCACAAACACATCTCGGTATTTAATTAAACGTATTTTTTTTTTATCTATTCAACATGCGTACGGTTATTTTTTTGTCCAATTAGAACCAATTATTAATGTCCAAGAAGCCTACAGCTGTTAGTATCAAAACCGACAGTCGTTAAAAAAAATGAATTTAGTTTTTCTTTTAATTAATTTTTTATAATACGGCAACGATTTATACGATTTTAATATTGCGGCGCATGTGGGACATAAAGAGTAAAAAAATAATATGTTATAGGCTCGATACTTACAAATCCGTGTTTGTCAGATATGTTGTTGGTGAGCTTTAACTTGTGAAACGAGACTACTTTTTGCATCCACTGCTCGCCGGTCGACGGGGAATCCGGATGGATGTACATTCGTTTCGGCATTTCCGGATCAGCTTTTCCGGCTACCATCCATCGACTAAACAACAGTTAACAAATTAACATACCCGATATATAATAATGAAACATTTTTGACAGTATCTATGGATTTAGTAAAACAAACATAATGTGTATGTTGAACTTCAAAATAAATTAAAAATAAAACAATTGTATTTAGGTGTATTAAAAAAAGAGTAAAAAGTTTTTATAAATGTAATCAATTTGTTTGAACTAAAAAAAAAAAATTTGTTATTTAAATGAATGACGGGAATTTTAAATTTATAAACGAACAACAATGAAAATAATACTATAAGAGCATGCATTTGAATTAATCGAGCTAAATCAACCCACTCACGGTTTGATTTTATGGAGTATCATGTGTTAAGTATCTATTGTTTCGGTTGTTGGAAAAAATGACGATTAAAAAGCTCGGGTTGAAAAACTCAACAAAAAGGCCACATTAAAATCAGTAATGGTGCTTTATGCGGTTAATAAATATACGCCATTTTATTATTATTTGTTTTAGTTGACTTGTTTAGTAAACTCCGAGTTTGGGTAAACGCTACGAGTCGCTATTAAGTATATATTAAAAACAATCTAGGGTGTATAAAATATATGTGTTGGTAGATATATTATAAAAATATATAAACGATAAAAATAAACATAATATATAACGTTACCGTCAAACTGGCCCTGAATAAAAATATACATTTATATAGTCATTTAATTGAAATTTGTTTACTTTTTGTACCTGTTGTGGAACTTATAGCGACAGTCATCGGCGGCCACGATATCCATTAGCAGTATGTACTTGGCCTTTTTGTCAAGTCCCATAACTCGGACTTTGTAAGCGGGAAACATCCGCCTAATCAAACAAAAAAAAAAAAAAGAGAAACTATAATGATGTTGTTAACAAATAATATACGGACAGCATAAGATTATAGTAAAAATAATTTAAATGCGGGCGGACGGGGGCCGCGGGAGGGTTGGTGTATAGCTCTCTTTCTGATAAACTATTGTATACCTGTCGTGGAACTTATACCGGTAGTCGTCCGAAGCCACAATGTCCAGCAGTAAGATGTACTTGGTTTTGGCGTTTAGGCCGCTCACGCGAAACCTCATTTGGGGGAACATTTGCCTGCAGCATAATAATTAATAAATATATATATATATTATATATATTTACCCCGCGTGAGCGTTTCGCGCGCTATACACATCATAATAATATGTAGTAAAATGTATGTGCACGCATTGTATTTGTACAGGGTATACATATAATAATATATTATTATATAATAATATCTGCTATTATTCAATCGTTCCCTTCAGGGGGAGGAAAAAAACGCAAACAGCCCTCGGAAATCCTGTTCAGATGAAAAATAAACCATCTGCTCCTATATGTACATGCGCCGACCGTGATGAGCGTTCCCCCCGGGTTCTATAGACACACACACACACACACATATATATATATATATAAATACATGTATTAAACGGTGGCGGCCATCTTTAATCGTCACAATAGGATGAGTGCATGATATCTCGCACTTTATTATTACGGTAAGTACGCTCCATTGCTCGCGCCCTTACATTCACACCACTGAAACACCCCCCCCCCTCCCCCGTTTGTCCACCCCGTCATCCCTTTCACATACGCCGGGATCCATTATATATCGAAGCGCGCGCGCCCGTTCCATTATAATATAATACACAAGGTCCATAATATATAACGCGGTGCGTCTGCGCTTTTCACGACCAACAGTATTATACTTTATGGGGCGAAATTATGGTTATTATTTATGCGTGCGCGTTAAAAATAAACCTATTCGCCCAGCTAGCCGGAGAAACTTTACAATAATAGTATACAATTTACTATTGTAAGTATAAATATATGTATATATATATGTGTGTGTGTATTTTCTGGCGCTTATGATAGTGTCTGCGTGCTTGTTACACCAGAGGGTCGGACGACCGGACCGTCGAGGGGCGTGTTTTGTGGGCGATATCCAAAGCCCGGAAGTGAACTTAACCGAATATGATCGGCCTCGTATAGGGTGGCGGTTCCCAGATTCCAGAGTAGAGCACCCGAACTATAATATATGTGATATATTGTATTGGAAACGAAAAATCGATATACATGACGTAGGTATAATGGAAACACGATAGGTTTCCAGTTTGGATTTTTTTTGTTTTTTTTTTTACCAGAGTCCCGACCAATATGTGCAGTCGTCGAGTATTATTGTTGTTGATAAAAACCGACTGGACAATATAAAATAAAATAATAATAATAATGATGCGGGAGGAAAGAATAATAATAATAATTTGTTCCCATTATTCTCATGTCGATCCATTGTGCGCGTTTCAAAGCCATCCGATATCGTTTTTCTATATAATATAATATTTTATGTTTTTCAGCGTACCTACTATGTTGTATAATGTAATACAAACCTACACACGGTGATTGCTACCGCCACCGCCGCAACAACCGCAAAAGATTGCAATCGAAAAACTGTTTATAAATGCATTGATAAATAGACGCGGGTTCAGAGGTGGGGTGAGCAGCTTTTATCTTAATTTTTGATGTACAGCCTGTATAAACCACTTCAGTGCTAACAGTTAATAGCAAAACAAAATTGTAATTTTTTTATTTCTATTTGATTATTAGAAATATTCCTTTTTTGTTTCTACTATTAAATTCAATTAAAATATAAGAGATTTAACATTTAGAACAACTTTTTTTCTTGTTTTGCTCAAATTATCCCATTTAAAATTTCTAGATCCATGTCTGTTAATTAATATAAATGTTTATGATCCAAAAATATAAAAATAAACCACATCAATCGTATCGGTTTATTATATTTTTCGTAATTATTTTTTATTGCTTACACGTCATTATCTAATTGTATGTATACGGCTGCTAATAAAACCGTATTAAATTCAAAGGGGAACCGAATTAACATATTAACACGCGTAATCTACATTAAAATCGGTAAGAATAATATTAACGTACCTATCTACCTGTCCGCCCTATCCTATAAAGACCAATGCCGACATAACTGGTTTTGACAATTTAAATAGGCATAGTCGTATAGGTACAACTAACAACTGAACTTTTTAATAAGACGTACTTGTACATTTAATGTTAATTAATGGTATCTTTGTTTTTTTTTCTACTATCCTACGAGCAAAACGTAGAAAATAATTAATTAGACGACGTACACAATTTGGTCACCTTCATAACATTAGTGTGTACAAAAAAAACAGCGCTCACACATACATACATCATAAATTAGTAGTGAATAATATAAACCTAGCCTAACCGAAAGCGCCAATATCAATATAACACAATTAAATGCCGTATTATATTTCATATTTGTCTTCAAGGCATTATGTAGGATTTGGATATACGGTAAGTGTTCAATTCCAGACGGAACTGGACTGGGATGATAAGCCATCATAATTCATAGCATCATATTATTATGTACAACGTTTTAGACAAAAACAGCTTATGTTCGCAATCCCAACGATTATGCCAAAGGAGCAGTGGTTTTTTTTTATGTTTAGTCTTCTTATATACTTTTTTTTGTATAAGAAGAAGAGTAAAAAAGTATAGCGTCTCTTTCGGGAGACTACCGGAGGATTATATCGCCGAAAGGTGTTGCACTTATATTTTTTTGCCGGCATTTAAATAAGTGCGTTTTAACCATGTACCGGACGGACAATAGGACGTCGCAGACCTATCCATACATCGGTGTACATATTGGAGTCACCGATGCGCGCGCGTTTTACAGGTATACTCCCGACATTATGTGTTTTTCGTGAATTTTCACACGACGTCTTAAACCCGGTCGGCGGCGGCGGCGGCGTCGACAGTGGCGGCTGGCGGCACCACCGAATAATAACAATATATTATAATATACCATTTAATGCGTGTAAACTGTAAAAAAAAAAAAAAAGGAGAAAAAAAGAGGATAGGGCTCCGTGAAAGTGTTAAGGACCGCGTGACTGTGTAGGTGTGTGTACACGGTCGATTGGACAAAGAAGGTGTCTTCCTATTGTGCGTAATGGGTCGCTTTTATAATGCGCCTATAAAGACGGTTCGGAAACGCACAATAAGGCGTGGACTGCCGCCAACGTGGCCGTTTTGTTTACCGTTAAAAAAGAAGCGCGCATAATGATAATAATAATAATAAAACATGTGCACTGTGCAGCTTTCCGGCTAATGTACCGTGTAAACACATCTCGACGGTACGCCGCCGCGCCTGAGTAGCGTTTTCTTTTACGGGCGACGGTCTCGGTATAGTTTTTTTTTTAAATGTATTTATATTATTAATATATATATATATATAATGTATATTGATTGAAGGTGTGTACGCGAGCTAACACGAGCGCAATAACCGTGTTCTGTTGGGGTAACACAACATGGGTAACGCACACGAAGTAGGTATGTGTGTTCGTACATATTATGTAAATCTCGCTGTGGATGGTATAAAAGACAAAAAAAAAAAAAACAATCGTCGGGCTATAATCGAAACGCGCGTATATAACACGTATAAAGTGTATGTATGCATGTGTGTGTATAAAAATGATTTTGGTAAAACGCACGGATGGTTAGCGATATGATTGATAGTGGTGTGCCCGGGCAGCGGGTGGTGGCGCCAGCAGTAAAAACAAACATACCCCGCGGGCTGTGTTAAAATCCGTGTCCGCCCATCATCGTCGTAAAATAAATATAAAAGAGCATATAATATGTATATGTATATATATATATATATATATAATAAGTAGAGACCGGAGAGAGAGAGAGAGAAGCGAACAAATATTCCGGTTAATTTTTACCTTCTCTCGTCACTTTTTGATTTATAAACGCTTTGTTAACCGTACACACGTACATAAACGAGTCATTTTTTCTTCTTCTAATAGTCGTCAACCGGTCGACCCAGATCGCGGCGGCCGCGGTCGCAGGTCCGAATTTTTTAATGTACCTACTTTACGCACTATAATTTAAAACAAAAGCAAAAACCTAACTCAACAAATGAGTCGCCTAGCTCCAAAAGCCTCCACCACACTATGTCCACGTCACCTTAACTTGAGACATTTAAGAAAAACTGTCACGACTTAATATTGCAACGGCTTAATTTTCAAAATGATAGTGTGGGTTTTAGAACAAGACTACTGGTGAAGTAGTGGTAAACTCGATCTATTGTTATTAAAACCTCAACTCGACTCAATTTCTTAAAAAAAATTGACACAACAGACTTTTAGAACTGGAAAAAAAAATTACCCTTGGATTTAAAATAAAAACCCGACGAGGTGCCTTAAATTAAAACCGTTTAGGGGCGACGCGACGTTTGCACGAATATTGTTGACAAAGTATATTGAATGCGCGATTGATATGTTATCATATGGACGTTTGTCGTTTATTAAACACTGAAGACGATGATAACGCGCTGGAAAGTGGAATTCACGAGAAACGCAATTATATTGTATAATAATATTATATTTGATAGTTTTTTTTTTTGTTTTTTAATTGTTGGGAGACAAAAAATAATAATAAATGCAAAAACTGCGCACGTTTATCAACCGCCGCGCCGCCGTGTCGTCCGGGTTATCACTAAATGATGTCACCCCATCCGTTGCCGTCAGTCTGCACTATAATAATAATAATAATAAATAACGATAAAAAAAAATATCGTGTAATCAGTACCGGGAACGGACGGCAGCGTTTGCGTTGTGGGAATTCTCTCCGGGAACAATTAACTTACGATAATTATATTATATGTAATTTAAAAAAAAAAAAACGATAATTTCCCATGTAAATCGGCGCTTTAAGTATACAATGTATATACGATGTCGAGCACGACGTTTAACGATTTGCTAGAAATTATCATTCAAGACAAAAAAAAAACTTAACATGCACAATGATGAGAAACATATTGTTCTATCGGTTCTAGGAGAAAATAAATTAAATATATATATCTGAGATAGCCACCGAAGCGTTTACGCAGAATAACGATTGTGCGATGGTTTTTTTTCTTAATCGTAGCAACGGGTTGAGTACAACATAAACCAAAATAAAATCTATCTATCTTATGTACAGGTCAAAGCTTTGACCGCGGTTTCCACTTCTCCGCCGGTTTAATAAGTGTCACCGTTCTTTATATAGACATTAAGTATGCCACTGGAAAGAGTCAAGAGCTTCATCGAGGATGTATATGTATTTGAATTGTACTTTTTAAGCGAGGAACACTATAATAACTGTTATTAGAATCATAGGTGGGCATTAGGTACACGACCTACAAAATATTGATAAATCATACCATACGTGTAAAATTCTATTCTGGTACAATTTTATTTATATGTCGATTGCATAATTACAATGAGAACATAAATTAATAATTTAAACAATCGATTAATCTATTGTAGTTTAGACTTGTTGATAGTAATTACTTATGACTTTGGCTATTTATCTGATTATAATATATTAGAAAGAAATTATGTTTACTTAAGGCAAACTACCCGAATCTCAGATTGTCGCTATGACACGGCAGTAAGTACATCAGACACTTCATTGAAATTGCCCCACTATCGACTCCAAATTAGTGTTTAAAATTTGTAAACTACGTACATAAGAAATTTAGTCAGGATAAAAAAACGAAAAATATGTTAGGTAAACAGTTATAATGATATTGTCACTGTAACAATAGGGAACGTATCTCTGTTGGGCAAATACAAACTGCAAAAGACAGAACAACAATGATATTATTTTTTTTTTTTTTAAACATATTTACAATATGTAGTATTAGGTACAATGAGTAAGTTTGAAGACAATTATACAATGACAGGACGACATAATATAAGGGGTTGTCAAGTAACACTACTTCAAATAGATTTAATTACATAAATAAATAATTGTTATAAATTGCTTAATAATATAATTACATAACATAACTTTGAGTGATGCGTGTTGTAAATTTTTGATAAAACAAGAATGTTTTGACCTTTTAGGCGTTTTATATGCGCAGTCCTAACTGTAGTGGAAGGCGTATCTGAACACTGTTATCAAAATCGACAAAATCACAATAATTTGGCTCGAACTGCGTTGAGAAAATGCTGAAAACATAATCGGTCGCCAACGCGGTTTTGTTCAGTACACACTATGTGTGCGGGTGAGACGATACGGCAAGAAAACGATTGTGTTTTTTGTTTCTTTTGAAAAGGTGTTGGGTTTAAACACAAACCGGACGTGGAAAACGCGGAGAAAATCTCTTGTACACTTACAAAAGCAGCCGTACAATATATACAGAGTATATAATGTGTAAATATATGTATAAATAAAAATGCTCGACATCAAAAGGATTGTTATTCACTGTCTTTTTATATATATATCTGCGTGTATAGCATCGGGTCGTGAAAATTAGCCTGGTGTGAACATTTTCTAAAGGACACTCGGCGACGTCAACGAGGCCGGGAAAACTCTTCCGGAAAAGCGAGCTCTTTTCCATATTTTCAGAGAAGGCACGACCGGGAGGAGGGAAAGAGGTTATAGTGGCGTGAAGAGGACTCGGGACGCTTTTGTGTTGGGCTTATTACGGTCCGGCGAACAAACTCTCACTGCACCGGGTGAATGCGTGATTTTCCTGTCGCTGAAAGAGAATTATACGGCTGTAATACGGTTATTATTTATGCATTCTCTTTATTATTATTATTATTATATCACCGTCGTTGTCGACGACGCCGTTATATTTTGCACCGCGCGACAGACAGCCCTTGTTCTTTCTGCTATTAATATGCCGTTAAAATTCTGGCCAGAGTAGTTTATATTCCGAAAATTTCAGTATATACCTCAGATCATCAGCTTTTATTACCAGCACGTTACATAATGAATGTTAAAATTACAAAAAAAAATTGATGTAATATTAGAATTATCGTGTCAAATATAATAATATGCTGTATGGCAAAACTTGTGAAAATTATAAAAAAAAACTCACAGGTCGTTCACACAGACTATAATTAAGTTCCAAGTAGGGCGACCATTTTTTCGATTATTGTTCTTTACCATCTTTGAATATTAATGAAACTCCGACCATATAGTTTCAGTGTAGGCATCGTCCAGCTACCCTTATATTTTAATTATGGTTAGTGCAAATAACCGTTAAAATGTCTAATTGTGGTATTAACATAGTTCCCAGTACAAGTAGGCGAGTTTTATATCTAAGCGGGAAGTCATTCAAAGTGCACGGCGCGCCTCTTTTTTAATTTTTATTTTCATACCATATTAAAGCGAATTCGTCAGAAGAAGCCATCGCATGACTGTAGCGTTTGAGCTACATCGTGATACGATTTTAAATTTCCAATAAGTAAACAATTGGACGCCCTTGATTTTAAACGGATAGCACGCGCCACGCAGTAAATCCATAAAGGGACCTATTACAATAAAATTTGGTACCCAATGTAGTAGTATCGTATATACATACATTGTGAAACGGATCACAACTAGCCGAGTGCATTAGGTCTGTACACTTGCCTCGTATGAGCTTGTATTTTGACATCTGGCCGTCGATAAATGTTTTCCCGAAATCCCACATTAAGCGTTTCTCAAAACTCGTGCAATGACGTTATTCGGTACTGTAATAGGATTTGTTCGTATGTATTATTATTATCTATTATCTATGTGCCGACCCGGCTTCTCAGCGCGGAGTTTTTCAATTAATAACAATTAGAGTTTGGCAGCACTCTGTATGCATAATATTATGGCAAGCGATATGTTCGACAGCCGCGATAGCGCTCAGAGATGAAACGGTTCACGACACTTTTGAAGTCGGACCGACCGGCTGTGATGCCGATGACTATCAAAGACACGACGAGAGAGCCGATCAAATTGAACCCGTGTATTATGCGCACTAATATCATAAACGTTCCAATTAGCGCTTTTGCGCGTGCAACGGTTATGCAAATTGTTCGTCGTCAGTCTTGTTTTTTTTTTAATTACAAACGCTTAAATCAATTAATACGACGGGCAATGATATTATACGGTAGTCTATAAGAGTATTACAAAACCGTCCACAACCCGATATTTTTTTTATTTACACGGCGGGACGTATGAAAAAATGTCAGAACGTTATATCGTACTCACACAACAACTGGTAACACGTAATTGTAGCCCAGGCGATCGTTTGATTTTATTATTATTTACGCGAGAAAAACCGGTAAATTTGATTGGAATTTTAAACTCAAACCCGCGTCGGTACAAAAATCCGTATTTGGCAATCAATTTGTTCGCATATGGCTCGTGTGAGATTTATTTTCATCGCGTTATTATCAATGCTATAATATTATTCTACTTGCATACCGCATCGGTTGACGGACGGCTTTTGAGCAGGGCCATATCTTAGGCCACGCAGGGACCGCCCTTGGGCACACAGAGTTTGGAGGCCCTTTAAGAAAAGCAAAAAATAAAGATGTAAATTATATTATTCGGGGCCCCCGGACTCGTTGCCCGCGTACCCTTAAGCTAAGGATGGACCTGCTTTTGAGAGTTTTCTGATAGCCGTTGCCTCATAGACGTGCGTAACGGGATAGAGCATATTTTCTTCGTGTGTGAAGTTCGTGTAGAATAAAAAAAAACCCAGCATTTTCTCCTCCTCCGCACGACTGTGATTTATATATTGTTTATTTTCGCAAGCACCACTATTAGCCACGCCCCTTCGACGTGGGTCCGTTGATGGAATAATTAAGCCCTCCCATGTAGACCCGATACCGGAATGGCCGGGTACGACGGGCAGGTGGTGGTGGTGGTGGCGGCGGAGACGTGGTCTTTGGTGGCCGGCAGCAGACGGCCGAGTGGAATGGTAAGGAAAAAAAATATTAACTGGTTCCAGTGGTGGCCAACATCGCGCGGTGCCGGCACGCGGACCACACGGCCGGCGCTCGACCCTTTGGGAACCACTCAAACGTACCTATACAATATGTATATATTGCACACTATTTGTTCTGTACCACGGCTTTAATATTATACGCGGATAACGAGCTCTGATCGGGCCCCTCGGGTACCCTATCATTAACGTTTTTTTTTTCTTCTTCCTCTCCTTGATGGATGTTATAATTACCGGTCTCTCGCCTTTTGCCTCTGCCCTGTTTGTTTTCGGTTTACACCACACACACACACACACACACACACACACACTAACAAGACACGTCTCTTTCCCTGTACGGTTCCACGCAACGCACACCTAACGCCGCGGAGGTATATATACACATACATAATAGTAATATATTTATTATCGTATACCTATAGGTACACGGCCGACGATTATAAAAACGATAATAAAAAAACGTGTAGACCGAATAATAATAATAATAATATTATTAAAAGCGCGTCGACGCCTTATGTGATATGACGTAAAAAAGAATGGAAAATAAAAAACAAAAATCACTTTTACCGATCGATAGGCCCGATAGTCGCCTCACGAACAACGCGGCGGCGGCGCCGGCGACGTCACGGCGGCGGTTATCGGTTCTACCTATTATTTATAAAAAAAATCATATATTATACAAGTACCGGCGAATCGTCGTTAAGCGTGTAATATAATATAACATAATACCCGAGAAATTATACAAACCGGGTCTTCTGAACAAATTCACGACGGCCGTTTGAATATTATGTGTACACCCCGTGTTTCCGCTGTTAGGTATCCCGTCCACGCTTCCTCTTAAGCCCAATCGCGGATTACCCGTCGGTATATAGATGTCCACCGAATTACAAGCACTCGGGCGAGTGCCTCCCCTATCTCGCCTCCTTGAATTCGCGCCACCGGTACACGCATCTTGTTATTGTAACATTTTTGGTAAGACGTATAAACGGTCCTCGCCGTAAAGTATTCAAACAACGATCAACCGTGTATACGATTATTAACCAGAGATTATAATAATAATATGACTGTCCAGGTACCTCGTACCCGTGGGGCCTCGAGCCATAACATTCTTGCGGGTGGCCCCCCCTCGTACTCGAGCCATGAATGAACATTCCTTTCCCAAACTTGTTGAAAACGTTTTAGGAAAACGAAATAAAAACACATTATCGCGTTATGCCCAGCCGATTAATGAATCACAAGCGGCCCGCCGTTTTATCTAATGAAACTGCGCTGTTGTTGTTGTACCTATAAAACAATACCTGCAAATCTCTCAACTCTCACGTGGATGCGTTTAAAACTATATTATAATATAGTGTGCACGTCGAAGCCGTTAATGTCATATACAAGACGAGCGTGGGCCGACCGTCTGAATTGAGGGTAGTTTTTTTCAAAAGGCGGAGCTTACCCATATTATACGATCACCCGGTAAGGAACACGATATTTGGGAAAAGTATTTAACAATATAATAACATACAACACGACCCCGCGCGTTTCACCCTCGCCCCGACGAATCGTTACAAACCTAATCCGACCACGTCCCATACCCTGCTTATATACTTTGCCACCCCGTTTAATCGCCGCGCACACCGGATGTTATCAAACAACGGCCGAGTATTTTTTATATGACGGCCTCGCGTCCATTCTTATGTATTTTATTATATTACATTTTATACAACAAAATACTACGTGGAAAAAAAAAAAATGTTTTGAACGGAAGTGCCAGCGCAATTATTATTGTTGGCGACGCGAAAATTTTAAAAATTATAATACTTATATTGTTATATCGTGATCGTCGGCGACCGCCAAAGCATCAGACTTTGATATGATGTTACATCTACCGTTGCATACGGTTTGCGGTTATTATTTATCAATGATAATATTATTATACATATTGGTATGTTATGCGTATTCGCCGGAGTTCACCGTGTCGAATTCGTCGAATCGCATACACGACAATGAAGCATTAATTATTATCATTTTTTTTTTTTTTTTTAGAAATAATATATATTTTTGTGCGCTCACACAAACTGCGTCCTCTGTCCCCATCGTACATACAGACTGCACACTGATTCCAATCTAGTCAATTATTGCTTTAATTGCGCGCACACACAAACGCCGCCGCCGCCGCTCACGCTATTATTTAATCACGACCAATTGCCCCCCCCCACCCCTCATTTCCTCTACGGTCCACTGTTACTGTCACCGGTTCTATCCATTACACACACACACACTGGTTGTGACAATCGCGCGCCTTATCTGACCGTTCGATTTCGATATTATCGTTTTTAGACTTTTTTTTTTATAATTTATAATACCTATATATATTTTTTTTATTATTATCAAAAACCGACGACCGAATGCGCTTTATACATATGTGTTGTTCGCCAGACACCAACACATTTAATCAAATCGGTCACGCCGATCTATGTACACCGTCACACAGAATAATGACTTTCACGTGTATTAAAAAAATAATAATAAGCGTTTTCGGTAAACATACCGACGGTTATTATTATTATTATTATTTTTGGATAATAATTGAAAAAAATTAACCGATTTGATATTTTTATCAGTCGATATAATATATAATATAGGCATGCGTATAAATATCTTAAAATATGTTATGTCTCAATTTTTTTTTCCGGTCCCTCGTCAATTAACACGTTCCACCGACTTGCCATACATAAAACCGAGTCAAATGTATTATACCTATGTGTAGACAAAGGCATACCGAGACGGGTCGCTGGTGATTTATTCGGCATACTTACACGGTCGGATTAGGATAAATCGTTAAGATAGATACTAAAAAAAACAAAATTAGAGGGATCCTTAAATTTTTGTAAATGTCTCGAGGCTTTCCCCCTCCACTTCCGCCTCCGCCGTACGATAATAATTAACTCGATTGCTTGCACGGCGCACGTACAAGGCGGCTCCAGTATATCATAACATAATACCGTGTACACGTAAATAATAAATACACGGCGAGTACGTTGTTTTCGTCAATGAAACTAACGGGCGGCCGCTGTAATAGAACGGTAATAATAATATGAATGGGAGTAAAGAGCACATATGCGCATGAGGATAATTAAAACCGACGGATACCCGTGAAAAAGCGTGTCCGACCGATTTACGACTGGCCATTGATCGTTATTTTATTTTTTTACCACCGCGGATGATCCATACAGAATGTTTTTTGTGTACCTACAGGTATACCCGTGATTGAAAAATACAAGGTTAATACCCCTTCTTCATAAATATATTCGTTGATAAAAACGAATATGTCAGCGTGACGGGAGCCAAAATCAAGTGTATATAATATATAAGTATGTACACACAATAAAATATATAGAAATAGTAAAATAATTGATATGCCCTTACGCTGCCATTTTATTTTATGAAGATAACAATTCGAGACGTTGTGCAATAACCCATATTTTCAACCCGGGTATACTCGAATGAAACCGACAGGCCGCAAGACGGTCGGGTCCCGTGATATAATATTATATTCGACCGAATAGTCTAGTATATATATATAGCTAATACGTGGATAATGATATTTGTATATACATGTAGTATAGGTCTGAAAGTGTTTAGCGCTATAACCGGTCGAGCTTTACAACTTTACCGACGCCGCCGTACGCAAATTGCCGTTGTTTTCAGGCTATATCCAATCATAAATACTAACCTATCGTACAATTAATGTTTTAATTGATTTCATACACTGTAGTTAGAGGATTTGTTCTCCCTACGCGTTTCTTTCGGTCTATTTATGGTTAAATATATGTATGATATAATATGATTGTCAGGGCAATCGTCGCATTAAAATTATATCATTTGGTTTTTTCATCAACATCTATGGATTTTTTTTTGTAAAATTAGTCGGATACAAAACACAACGCGGATAAAAAGATGTCTGCGAAGCGCCCAAGGCGGCCGTTTGAAGTTGACCTCGGCGCGTTATAATATACTATTGACCGGTTGGCAGCGACGGCGGCGGCGGCGGTGGTGGCGTTGGCAGGTAATTACACGTGAAGTGAGGTTATGCACATATACAACATATTATTATTATACAGACTCTGGCTTGCGTTCTACGACCGACCACGGCGACGGCGGCGATGACTGCGTTTCGTGCGCCGCCAAGTTAACAAAACCAACAAACCGTTGTCGGGCCCCGTCGCTCCGTGTAAATCACCGGGGCTGTCACGAGGTGTTAAAACGCGGCGCCTAGAATTACCCACCGGCTACACACTAAGCAGCACTACACCGCACTTACCGCCGTCGACTTGAAAAAATAACGTGGGTAGGTAGGGGTCTCGTGTTTTGTTTTAACAGTACCTATACATATGTATACTAAAATAATAATAAGGGCGCGGGCGCGATCACCAGAACGAACGGTGGTTAGCAAGCGAACGCGGAACAAGACTTGTGCGTATAATATTACCTACGTACTACACTTTGAGTTATTATTGTCCTACACCTATACTTTGCTGTGTACATAATAATAATAATAATAATGTCAGCGCTGCCGTATTATCGATCCGACTATTCCGCGGTGCAGCGAACAGAGAACACGGCAAAAACAATAGAGAACCGAAGCGGTTGGGTCGACAGTGCCTTGACGGTGATGTGCGTGCGTGTGTGTCACACCACACATAACAAACGCTTAGATTTTTTTTTTTTTTTTATACATATTAAACTTCACACACACACACACACACGCTCATTGTCGAGAAACGGGGCAGCAGCGGACAGAAAGAGAGAGGACAACCATTGTTGTCGTCGTACATGCCTCCCCGTCATAATAGGGAAAAAAAATTGCTCTGCCCTATTCCCAGCTAACCACGTATATTTGTCTGCTCGCCCCCATTGACCCAACTATCCCCGCTACCGGTCTTCCACCCCTCGAACCCAGCTATGCCGTTGTGTAATACTAGACACACACACACACGCCGTGTACGACCATCATCGCACGCGCATGTTTGTGGCGACGACGGAGAGAGTAGGGGAAGTATATCGAAGAGGTGTTTAACGTGTATATAGGGTCCAGCAATCGACATAGTTTGGCGCGTCGTGATTAATCGGCTCAGCAGAATTATAACGATAATAATATTATATCCGATTAAGCGTGTAGATGTATTATAGTCATAATGGTAGAGTGTTGAGCTTTTGCCCAATTGTACCGTACACTGTACAAGTCCAATAGAAATCGACACGAGTCCCCTCCTTAAACGCACGGACCACGTCAAAAAAAAAAAAACTAGGAGTTTATCCATTGGAAATAACATAATAATTACACGGGACGAACAGTGTTAAATGTGCTAGCTGTTACCAAATTACATACCACCCCGAGTTGAGTACTCGGTATGGTATATTCAGATTCTGGATTATTTACAGAGAGTCGCAACGCATTACAACACTATAAGAGTTCATTATTTCAGACTGACCGGTGTGTCCAGCTAGTATTGTTTACCAATACTAGCTATGGTTATGCAAAATTATTGTTAAGTCCAAGTCAGTATAGATAGCGTGAATGCGGTTATATGTATATATTAGATACTAGTTATTGCTGGTCGCTGTGTAGCGTTTCAGAACTTCCTCGACGACAAAAACCGCAATAATATAATACATATACTAAGATGGTACAGTTATTGGTTTATTGGTTATGTGTAACTACTCAGCAAAATCAAGAACATTGTAGTCGCTTATAGATATCACACAAAACATTGTAATGGCTTAACCGCGAACTCTGCAGAAGATGTACCTACTTACACAATATAATAACTTGATGTTGTTTTATTTACACGAGACCCGATATTGTATTTGAGTAGCCGTGGCGGATGGCCTTAAGGCCCGCAGTAAGCGTCGTTGTGCGATGGAAGAGAATAAGAAGTTTATTAAACGAAAAACAAAAAAGTAATAAAAAAAGTTACCAACTTTTGATGAAAGTATTATTATCATACTTAGCGTGCCAGTGGGCGGCACCGAGTTGTTGTATTGCCCCGGCGCAGATCTCAACGAGAGAGGCCACAAGATTAAAGGTTTTTTATTGTAATTCTATAATACATTGTGTGCAGTTGTCGTTTTTAATACAGTTAAAAGTAAAAAGCCGTAGATACTCCCACGTTTTAATTACCCGCCGTTTTGTAAATGTAGAAATACAAAAGAAACGTTCAATCGAATTTGTTTCCAGCCGCCCGGCCCGTTTTTACTTATGGTTTGTGAATAAAAAACAAATTGTCCTTTTATTTAATTCGGAATAGAACACCACGCCGTGAATGTTCGATGCGGTAGCCGGTTGTTAAAAATATTAAATTACAAACTAGCCGATTTGCCGATTGTAGGACATTATAATAATTATTGTCCTTAACGGCACGGCGGTAGGTAGGTATAGTATAATGTAAACGGCGCACATTGGGAGCAAACAAACTTTTAGCTAGCCGAAAATGGAAAATATTAGTATCGTATATTTGATTTATAACTTATAATATTTGTCGCCAATGAGTATTAATATATATTAATAATTAAGCACTGAGAAAATAAGAACGGGTAAGGCCTACTTAGATTGTTTAATTTAATGCAAGCACTGCTGAGCACGTATATTATAAATGTTAGTAATTTTTTATATTTCACATTTTTTTACTGTTTTGTTAGTGCATAAATAATATATAAATATCGTAAGACATTTTAAACTTTTTTCCACATATTAGTTTTGGACTAAAATAAACAAAATTTCTGGTTTTTTTTAAAGTATATTCTGTACACACTACACAGCTAAAAGTTTGATTCCTCCCACTGTGCGGCGGTTGTAAAATTGTGTATTTTATGGATGACAATTGATAATAATTGAGTTTAAAATTATACGGGCAACCGTCATTACAAGTTATTACCTTATTAAATCACCGGAACACATGTAAACGCCTTCTGTGATAAACCTCACATCTATCTGATCATTAGAAATAAACTGACGTTTTCGGAATCGACGGAATTCCTAATGATCACGACCGACAGATATATAATAATATATTATGTAACATGCCGTGCAAAGATTTGAATTTACCCCAACATTTTATTTCTGTTCACACTCATTTTTGTGCGATTTAAGTGGAGAAATAATTTTTTTACCTGATTTTTAAGTGTTAAATAAAATTGTTTATTTTTATTCGTTGTGTCCAATCTTATTGTTTTTTTTTTACAAGTATATGAATACAATAGACTAGAAATATGAAAAAAAATATCTATTTTTAAAATTACTTATTTTATTTGGCACTTCCGTACATACTTGGATTCTAAGTGTAGTTTAGCAAATCCATAGCAAAAATTCTGTTTAAATAATTAGTACATTCGTTCACAAGCGATTTTTTAAAGCATTACATTTTGTTTGTACCATATAAAGTTTATTATTTTAATTTTGGTTATGAATCAATTTTATGGAATTTAAACATAATTTTTAACATGTTAGTTGTACGGTATTGACTTATAATAATCTTGTGGTGTATTTTTTCTCAGTGGTATTAATATAATAGATCTTATAGATACTTAACAAGTGTTTGCTATTTTTATTTTAATTCGGCGCTGAAACAAAAGCTCTTTCGCCGGTAATGAGTAAATACGACTGTAATCTCTATAATTGTTATTATCAATTATTAATAATATAATATAAAAGGTCATCGAACGAGTGTTGAATTCGTTAATTACACGGCCGATACGTACAGTGTAATTATTATTTATAATGCGATTTTTGGGATTTCCCAAAGTCGGTCACACACGCCTAGCGTTTCCGACGCTACGCCACGCTGCTGCAGACACTGGTCAAAACTGATTTTGTGGATTTATTTATGAAGACTTGACACACTGCAATTAAGATAAGCGTTTCCTGGAAGCGGGGGTTTTGATTTTTTTTTCATTTTGGGCGTCTAGACGGGAACCCATTCACACTGGTCAATGTCGATAGCATTTGTACATTATCCGCTCCTCACGCGACGACGCACTGTTTCCGGATTGTTTTAAAATTATAAAAATAATAATATTGTAAAAATAAATACTATAAGTCATCGTGTGAAACAATCATCGTAGAAATCAGCGCAAAGAAGAAAGTATTTCGAATATATAAGAAGTTGACCGTTTATTTAGAAGAAAAGTGTCATAAATCAAATAATAACAAATTTTTAAATTAAATTTCACTATTCGACATTTTCTTAGAATAAAACTTTTACCATAACAGAGTACAAGCAAATTTAGTCTACAATAGGACAAACAATGTTTAAGTATACATTTAGAACAAACGGCCGAAAAAGAAAAAAATTCTAAAAGTGTGTACAAATTTATTAATTGTCAAGTAATTAAATTTCTTAAGTACAAGTTGTACTTATTACATCGATAGGACCGAATAACGACAGAGTTCAGCGTTTTTTTTAATTTTAAATAATAAATACACTTTTTTTTTTAAATGACATACCTACCTAATTATTGGAACTTATAAACACAAACGTTTCATAATTAAAAATATGTTGTACGTGCCAATCATATTATATGCTTTTTTTATTCCTTATTCGTTTAATTATTTAAAAATAGTAATAACATTAAATTTAAATTTATCCATTACTTATATGGTCGATTTAATATTTTATATTCTAAGCAATTAATAAATAACGGTTTGACAATAAAATTTTATTTTTTATTTTTATTATTATAATTAATTTAATTTTTGGTTTATCGATAGTAGGCTTTATCTAAAGCATAATTCATGGACATTTAGGAGCTAATTTGACCATTTTCAAAAATGTTATAGAGTGCCACAATTTTCGGCCAAAAAATGTGTACGATATTTGGGCGCTATTAAAATTGATTTTATATTTTCCCGCGCATTTTAAAACCACTAAAAGTAAGCCCGCAGTGTTTGAGTAAACGCTAGGTGTTTAACAGCCTAAGGTAAAACCAAACGTGCCAAGATCAGGTATAGAAGACGTTATCGTACGATACGATTCGTCTACCGCGAGCACTATAAACTTTGTGTGGTATTAAATTCGTTTCGAATATTATTAAGTATAGATAATCTTTATTACCTAGGAAGCTATTGAGGTGTGAAAATACCGAAACAAACATTATACCTATTGTTAAAGTCTATATCACTTGTGCATGAGAAAATCGCACAATATTGTTATGTTACATAACAAATCGAAAATGAAGTCCACCAATAATAACAAAATAGAAATCATTTTTAATTTACACCCATCGAGCTGCATTGAAATAGGTACATAGTATAACAATTTTTTATTTACAAACACAAGTAGGCAATGAAAACGATTTGTAACTATCAGGTTTTCCGAGGTTAAAAATAATTTTTCTTAGAGACAACCCGGACAAACAGTATTATAACGTCTTGAAAATTAATACGGCATGATGACTTATGTCGATGTTCCACAATATTGTGCCGACCTCAAGAGAAATCGTTTTCAAAATCAAATCATCAATATGGCTGTTGGCATATTTCAACCAACGACCTTGTTGTTGATGTATACCTTAATAATAATATATTATAATACGACTGCGGTTGACGAAGGTGTAAACGCGCTAACTAGTTGACAACAATAGTTAGTATTAATATAACATATACGACCAACTCATTATGAATAATCGTTTTTGTTTTTTTGAAATAACAAATCAAATCAAATGTTTAATTATCAAATATAAAAATTTGTTTGTCCGAAAATAGTACCTAATATTCGGTTGTTTTTAGGCAAAACTATATATTTATATTATAGAATTGTATTATTATATTTTAGTATCGTAGAATGTTTATTATGTTAATTTAATACAAATGAGTGTGTTAAAACTGATGACACGCTCTTGTTGAACGATTCATATTAGTTTCACGTTGAATGGTTTTACTATATTGAGATTGTATACATTTTGTAAACCAAATTTATTTCAAACGAATGCAATAATAATAATAATAATAAAAATAATATTGAAATCGATCCGGTTTTATTATATCGGCACACGTTTCTTCTAATACAATATAATTATTATATTATAGCAACAATAGTAAGAATATTTAGAAAGCAACGAATGGACGGCAGTGATATTGATATAACGGTAAACGCAGTCATTAACGTGCGGAATGATCATTAACAACCGTTGAAATAATAATTTGGCGCATTTTTTTTTTTTGTAGAAATATTTCAAAACGAATTAACTAAATCTATAAGAATTTCACTTTTGTGCGCTCAAACTGTGTGTGTGTTTTTTAATGCTACATTTTTATGAATCTAGATGTAGCCCGCGCGTTAGTTAAAACAGAAGGCGATTAAAAATACATCGAAAACACATAAACGTGTAATACGTAGAGTATGAACATACATAAACGTGTATTACTCATAACAATGTGTTGATGTTTTTTTTTTTACAACCCGTTGATGCGTTTTTCGATAGACATCTATCTGGATACACTATTTCGACATTATTACACATATACAATATACATACATATTGTATTGGAATCATTTTGTTATGGTAGTGGTATTTTACAGGAGAACAGTAGTTTTGTGTGTGTATGTGAATGTCCATAATGGGAACGCGTCCGTAATGTTGTCGGGTTTAATTGTCGTCTGGCGCCAACAAACTGTATATTATTATATTATACTACTGCTACTATATGGGCGGCCGTGGCGGTGGACGTTCGGTTTTTGGTGTTTTAATAAGATTTTCCCCTCGCCAAGAGACGCCGCCGTGAGATACCATCACAAGCCGTAGGTACGCTATCGTGGTAGATTCCATACGGTTAATTACCTAATTAATTTCAACACACAAAAAACAGAACAAACCGTTTACGGTTTTAGGAATAATTACCAAACGCGGCGCCAATAGCTAATAGATTTACAGAAAATAGTTTAAATAGAATGTAAAAATTAATATCCGAGTATATTTGTATAATATAAAGTTGGGAAAAAATTAATTTCAATAAACCTGATAATCCCCTCCCACGTGTCCCTCGAAAAAGCTAGAACTGAATTGGCGCGTTGCATTTAGGGCTTAATAAAATATTCTAATGCAAAAATAAGTGTCGAGAAAATTGCTCGACGGCAAATATAAAAATAGACGGTCGGCGATATACAAAAGATAAGTGCACTATATAGGTCGTATTACCATACTGGATGATTGTTTGATAACATGTCGGTTTTATTACAATCGGTATAGACGATAAAACATAATTCAAAAATAGTTCTATTATCTATATTAGCCAACCCGCTGGTTAGAAGGAGCAAGGTATTACACATTATCAAAATAAAATAATATGCTTAATTAATACTGGTTTTTCTTTTAAACATAAATCTATTATCGTACTACCGACCTGCCAGATTTGGTGATGACCATTTCGGTGCCCAACTTGTGGAACTTTTCCCACAGATCTTTGCCCTCCAGCGTGACCTTCGGGTCGTCCACAACGCCGTCGTCGTCGGGTCGGACGGACCTGGGTAGTGCGGCGGCCGGATGGGGATGGTGGACGCCGTGCGCGACGGCCGCGGCCAGCGCCAGCATCTCTTCCGTCGGGTAACCGGACGCGGCTGGATGATGGGGCGCGTGGTGGTGCATTTTGGGCATGGGTATCATGGTGCCCGGGTAGCAGGCGCCCATATACGCGGCCGCCGCGGCCGCTGAAAGTCCAGGCTGCGGAGGTGGCGGCGGCGGGTAAGCCGACGGCGGTTGTCCGTTGGTGTTGTTGGACGCCGTCGAACTGTTGTTGTTGTTGTTGGTCAGCAACGAGCTGACGGAAAAGTCGGTGGACGCCGCGCGGGCCGTGAACGAGGTGTCCGGCGAACGCTGTCCGCCGGTCATCGCCGCCGCGGTTTGAGGGGTGTCCGGCGCCCCACGGGGTGACCGGCACCTGAGGTCCGCTTGCTCGAACCGCATAACAGCCACGCCGTCCGCGCCGTTACCGTTTGCCCCGGCCACTACGGTGGACCAGACTTCTGCACGAGCATTCACTGACGACTTGTACGATTATTGTGTGGAGTTCGGCGACCGGTCGACGATTCGCGGAACTTTCGATCATGCACACCGCGGTCACAATCGTCTCGTGTATAGTTATTGATGTATAAAAAAAAAAAATATATATATATATATATAACGATAAACGTCTATTGAGTGTCGCGAGGAAGTACGTACGGTAGCGGCGGATCGGAAGTTGCGGAAGGGATGCGCGTGAACGATTTTCGGGCGAGAAAAAAGATTATTGTGAGTTTTCTGTTGCTGTACGCGGGGGATAGCGGTGGCCAACGACGGAATACTCGTGTACGACTACACCACGGTGAGCGCGTTCGGTGCCGACTGACTGTGTGGCGGCGGTGGCGATGTGACAACACCGACGCCCCGGTCCGAGTGTTAATGAGAGTCGCGTCCGGATTGGTCGAGAGCGGCCCGGCCAATCGGCAAGCGTCGACGGTTTCACGCAACGGCGTCAACACACACACACACACAAACACACACTACGCGCAGTTCTCGTATACGGCCGGTCGGTCGATGTGTGTGTGTGTGTGTGTACGTGCGGCACAGTGGTAGGGGGCACAGCCGCCGCCGCCGCCGTCACCGTCGCCGGTCAACGCTTGCTCCGACGGCGACGGCGACGACGACGACGCCGGTGTTAAAATACGGCGCCCACCCTATATGTGTCCGACGTAACGACCGGAGGACTTTTGGCGCCCCCAACCCCTCCGCCCACACCTCCTACTTTCACGCACCCGGAGCCGCCGGCCAGCAGTACACTGGGGGCCAATACACGCGCTCTGTTGCACTCGCACTCGCACACGCATACACGTACACACACACGTAACACTCGACGTCCAGCGTTCTCTACAGCCACCGCCGCTGGTTTTTATCCTACGCTTATGTCTATACATTTCACTTAAATGTTCAAATCGACTTAAACGTTGTGTTTTTCTTTTCAGCTTTACTTTTAATTTGTTCCAAATATCAATCCGTATCGAATGAAATCCAATTATAGTTTAAATAAATAATAACTGGGAAATAATAGTATTTTTATTGAAAAAAAAAAAACGCAAGAGAAAAGAGAGGAAAAAGAAGGCCGAAAGAAGGTGGTTAGATGCGATTGAAAATGATACGAGGACTGCTGGTATATATGCGAAGGTGATCGCGTCGAAATATGGAGGTTTAAGAACAAGAATACTACTGCCGATCACAAATGAACGGGAGGAAAGCGATGAAGAAATATTCTAACACATATTTTTAATGAATAAATTAGCACACTTTTTTTGCTTTTGCTTTTACAAGTCATTGAGTCATACCTTTGCAGTTTCCACTTAGTGTTTCTACCGATTAATTATACTGAAATTTTAATGGTTATCGTTCAATACTTGATATGATTAAATGACTGAACATTTCTTTTCTTTTAGTTTAATAATTGAAATGATTAAAAATGATTAGTATTATAAATTAAAATTACATTTATTTATATCAAGTCTCCCCGAATATTGTTTTTAAATAATTTTGTTGTAACTGTACGATTTGGCCTTATTATAAACTATGTCTTTAACTAAATTGTAAATACTATGTAGTTAGATTTAAAAAATGTTGTTTTTAAGATTTAGCAGAGGGATTGTCTCTTTATCTCTCTTTTAAATTACCGTTGTCCTTCTGTGTTATCTTCCTTCAATTCCTTGTATTTAATTTTTAAATCAATTTTTTTAAGTGTGTCGAGTCTTAATGTAGTTTATTTTATATTATACACTTGACGAAAAAAAACTATCAATTTGAATAAACGTTATTTATCAACCCTTAATAAAACTAAAATAATTGTATTCGTATAAAAAAAAATCTGTCAATATAGGATAGGATAGGATAGGTCATAGGCTGGGATAGGAGAAATTATTACTTTGATATAAATTGTATTAAATTGATAAACAATGAAATTTTTAATAAATGTATCATTGATACAACGTACCTTTCGATTGCCGCGATAAAATCTTTGTTATTAATACAATGCATTATTATGTTGATATAACAATGTTTGGAGGCCATAGAAGTATACGTATAGGTATATGGTATTATGTAAATGTATTTTTAACATTATGGACGGTCAAAATTTATGATCGGATAAAAACAGTAAATTTTGATATATACTTGGAAAAACCGTTATCAATTTTGATATATAATAACAAGCACAATTATTATGTTCTGTATAATATTTTCCATACTTATATTTTTTTAAGACACTAAATACTTTCTAATTAATAATATGTATGCTATGCAAAAAAATTATCATAGATAATAGTTATAATTAATACATGTTTTTTTAACGACACACATGTATTAATTATAACTGCAAATGTCTACACGTATATATACCTATAAATATATGAGTGTAATATTTTCTACATTCCGGGTACACCGATAAACAACTCATATAATATCAAGACAGATAACATGCCAATAATTATGTTTTTGGCATAATTTTTTCGCATTGAAGTATTTTTTTTTTGTTTTCCATTTAGCTAAATAGAATAACTTTTAAAATTCTATTCTATTTACATAGATATTTAAATAATATTACATTGCTCGATGCTATACACATACAATGAATGTATGACATACTGTGAGTCCTTGCCTATAAATAAACACTGCGTACACACGCTCATATAGTCTTGGCAGTTCTGTCATCCGTGCATTGAAAACATACCCAAAGTACCGCTGTGCTATCGGCGAGTTTGAAAGAAGCGCAAACAAAACAACATTAAACAATGCCGTTATGTAAAATGCGACATTGGGTATTTAAATATATAATTCGCGTTTCGACCGCGGCTCGTTCGCAACACAATTACCGATTCAGGTACACGCCTCGAAATAAGGTATGGAATAAGATAATAATAAAAATCGTCATTTACAAAACGGCACACAATTCATCACGATGCCACCTCGGATTTTGGCAGTGTTTTTTTGTTCGGCGTTTTTGATGTACCCGCAACCCGTCACTTGAGTATTCAACCCACGAAAAGCGTTTTGAAAATAATACAAAATATATAAAATATGTTTATGAAAAATATAATAGAAAGTACCCAACAAAGAAATCTAAATAATATGTACACAGTATGTATAGCCCATGGGTATCTACTTACATAGGTTCATATTATGTACACATACATAGAGTAGTAGATACCTACTACTCAAAAACTTAGAATGATTAAAATAAATGTATTTATATATTATATTCTCAAAGTGCGTGCAAGTTTTATATTTTATTCCAATCACATAGTATAGTATGTAAACTATTTTTTTATTATATTAGGTATTATTATTATTATGTATGTATACAGTTACATCAAACGCACGCGCATTTGGATGTAGAGCACATTTATAGACAATGTTTCCTCATATAAAGACATACACGAATAACGATTATTATACAAACACATTTAATGTAGTTCGATTTGGCTGTATATTCGGTCAAGTGAAGTGTAAGTACAACACTAGTTGGTCAATATAATACGGTAGGTACGCAGAAAGCGGTTTGTTGTTATTAGTAGTTCGTGACATATATTTGTACTATGTTTGATGTACAGAACCAGTGTTTGTTGGAAGACACCTATTTATATGGCTTCGTATCATATTTTACTAGGTATTTGTGCGTGGTCTGCGCTTCGAGTAATCCCGGTTGAGTTGTACTTGCCGGAAAAAAAAAACACTACAAAATTATTCAAACGAGTACTTATATATTATCTAAGAACTATTGTTTAGTTGCAGTTATCAACAAACTGATTTTCTATTGTTGTTAACATATATGTATAGTGATATAAGTACATACATTTTTTTGCATAATATTCGTCTTACCGCAGAATTCTGTCTTGGGTCACTGCGTGTACCTCAAATGCTCGAGGGCTTATACAAACGAAAGGTACCTATTATATATGATAAAACCTTGATTGGTTATAATAATTCCAACCATACTGGGTCGTTTTTTTACAACTACACATTTTTCCTCGTGTCTCCAAAGACTGCGGCTGGAGTGTATTTAATATTTTAGGCGATTTATGGGGCCAGAAGAGCCAGTGCCCCCCCCCCCCCCCGGAGATCCGGTCTTTGGTAACCGGTTTCCATGTTGTGATCTTATTATATGTACACCACCGCCGTTGTCGCCAGACCCGAAGGTCGCGTACAGATAATAGTTTATTTTTAATTTGATTTTTATAGCCGCTGTCGATTCTGCTGCGGCGGCATCGTCCGTCGTTTATACAGGGTGGTCGTGCGTTGCACAGAAGCTACAGTTCACATATTTACTTATATATATTAAAATAAAATGCACGTATATGATCATAACGCTGTAAAGAGATGGAAGACTGCTGCGGTCGATGTACCTCTCTGGTCAAAAGGAAATCCAGCAAAGCGACCATGGAAGTACGTACACACAAGATTTGAAATGTAACTATTTCTTTTGTTCCAAATTTTCCTGGTCAAATCCACCGAGTATGGTACCTACTGGCTACTGTTATTTACAATCAAGCGTTGCAACAAGAAATACAAACTGTACAGTCGGTGTAGTTCAATATATTATTCAGTCATGTCGTGCAAAGTCCACGGGTGGACCATGGCTCAGTAGGAAAATTTAAAGGCGGTCCAAAAAATTAAAAAATATTTTTTTTTTATTTATCGTAGAAACCGGACTGGCATGAATATGAGAGTAATGATTTAACCTATTATATATATATATATATATATATAAAAGTGCTTGCCCCCTACCCTCCCTAAATACAGTTCTGCGTTATAGGGCTAGACGCTGATATTATACTTCATGTCCTATGCGTGCATTCTTCCTGTATAAATAAGGTTCTTAATGTCGGGAAAAAAATATCAGACGAAGTTATTTTTTGGCAATCCGGCGCAGCATGTGAACCTACTGTGCAGACTTCACTGAACTTAATTGTGCCATTTCACTTTCATTGAAAATCGCCATAGTGCGCAAATAAACCGCGACCATTTTACTTTTTGTGTGTTTATTCACCGTTTCCGTTTTGATATGTATATCATTACAATACAGGGTGGTTTATAATGTCATACGAACGGTCAACATTTTATCAGCATATCGGGCGATGGAATTGACCTTGACACCATACAAAATTCTATTCATTCGGTGGTACCGCACATGGTTGGACCGGTGGAGTGATCGGTTAGGGGAAAATCTAAAAATATACCAAACTTCTCTTATCATTTTTTTATAGTTGCATAAAGCGTTAAACGCAATTCGCAGAGTTCAAGACATGTTGTTGCCGATCAAAAGGAATACATATATTTTCGACTGGCCAGTGTACTTACCTCTCATAAGACAGTTGTTTTCTATAAGAATAATAGCAGTCTTATTTAATATAATATAAATCGTTGTACTACGGTTCTAGAAATATTGGACTAATATTTCACTTAAACAAAAGTTTTCCTATATTTAAGTTTTAACCAAAAACTTTGCTCAAAGTTCGTTTTCGAATGTACTTATAAAAGATCTCTGTTTAATAAACGTTTTAATATTGGTCCACGATTTATTTCTTATTAATTAGTATTTTATAATTGCGTTCACTATGGAAACCGCAAACGTGTCTCTATAATATTATAATACATATTATTTTACATTATAAGTCTATATAACCAATATCAATGTATAATTGACCGTATTTTTTATAATATCATAGACTCGTTGCGTTCCATCTTCTACATTATTATTACCAACAACAACATAATAGGCTCGTTGCAGGTACCGTATAGTCGAATTGCGGTAATCACAGTTGTGGCAACGTGTATGTGTATATATATATACGGTACGTGTGGCCAGTGTAGGACTTTATTTCGATAAAATTCTTCTTGTGTGGGCTTTTACCCGAAACCGCAGTGAAATTAATTATATATGCACATGCTCGACCATATAATAGAAGTACGCATAGAACAAAATAACCCTGGGGACAATCCGATTGATTATTATAAATATACTTCATAATATTATTGTTATTATTTATATCTATTTCGTTTAGATGTCATGTTTTTTACCGTTGTTGGAATTCATAAAAATTCGGGTTCGACCGACGGCGAAAGGTTTTTTTGTAATCTATAAATCATTAATACAAGTTTGATTGTTATTGATTATCGATTGTGTACCTATACCTAATATCTATGTATACATATTATAAAAAGACAGATAAAGAAACATAAAACGACATATTATAAACAGGCTCGTGTGCAATAAGGAAATGCGCTTTTGGGTATGCAACGGCTAAGTAAATTAGAGGTACACTGGACTGGCCCCGGTCCAGATGACAAATTTAAACTAGGTGGTCTATAAAATTGCTATTTTAAATGATCATCAAACTGGTCTACGAAAAAAACAGTGTAATATACTGACCCCAATGGCAGCGGTCCTGGGCATTTGCTCACCAGCTTTCCAGCCCAATCCGCCTCAGAAGTGATAACTCCAATTTCCTTTCATCTGCGGTAAATCAATTACAAAAGCTTTATTACCTATACTTATCGCATAATAACGTTATATTCAATAAAAATGTAAATTAATTTGCTAAATACTTTGTTGCTATCGACTCTATAAATGTTTTATCAGCATAATATTAATGCAACATTTGTAAGTATGGAATCAACAATTTTTTTGATAAAAACATTGTTGTTATAACAAAGATTATATCGCCGTAATCAAAAAATACATTGTACCAATACAACATTAATAAAAAATAAAACTATTTTTACATTTATTGATATATACATTTATTTAAATTAGGTTGTAGGTTGTATTTTTGTCATACGAATAAAGTTGTTTTTACTAAATAATGTTTACTCAATTTGATTTTTATTTTTCGTTAAATGTGTACACGCTGAGACCGTTCAATTGAGTTCATATAGCTGGTAAGACATAAATATGTAACCTTATGTTAATCGCAATACCACCCGGTATTAGGTTATTAACAAGAGTATATCAGTATGCAGGCTGCAGCTTGCTGGTGTGCAAACTGAAATATAATAATATATATGTAGGTATATAAAATACGACGCTAATAAAATATAATATAATAGAATAACAATAATGACTATGATGGTATGGTAAATACTTAGAGGGATGCTGTAAAATGTATTGCATAATATATATTTATTATGCTGTGTAATGTATTTGTAAACATTTTAATGAAATGTAATAATGTATTTGTAAAAATGTATTTGAGAGTATATCAACACGATTTCAACGTTGTTCTTATAACTTATTATATGTACCTAATAATAATAAAATTAATATGTTCTTGAGCTACGTCGGACTTTGGTAATTTACATATAATAATTGTATAATAATAATAATAGATAATCATAATTATAATAATATGAAAACGCTAGCGGCTGGATTTTTTTCAATCGTTTCCTATTAGCGTTGTCGACTATTATTTTATAATCATTATAATTATACGCCATAAACGTACATGTTCTACACAATTTTAACATGCAATAAATCAGCCCGTACGTTGGTCTAATGTCGACAAATGATTTTAGTGTTTATGCCTTATTTAAGTATGTTAAACTGGTCTGGTGGTCAGCCAAAAAATTAAAACAAAACGGAATCCGATAAAAACCGCACGTGTGCCAACGAGAGACTATTAGTAATTTATTTCAACAACAATATTAATACTAATTATTTTTAATTTTAATAGTATATTGATACATATTATTATTCCCACGAGGCCCGAGGGTCATTGCGCCGTCGGCGATGGATGTCTGGACCACCTTGTAAATTGTAAAATATATATTATATCCAGTGCATACTTCCAGAACAGATTTATTGACCGAACGAGGCGCGCGACAACAAAATGGTGAGAATAGGTATTACTGTAAGAATATAAATAAAATATCTATACGGATATTGTGTCTATAGACAGAATGGCAGTGTGTGTTTATATAGTAGAAAACGATTATTAGCTTAGGTTAGGTATGTAGGTACTCTCTTTAATGATATTTTGAAAACAAAAATCATTCATTTGAAAAGACGTTACGGTGTCGTGACTACCATATAGTTTATAAATGCACTAGAGTTGGGTGGGAGAAAGAGTTGTGGTCTTAGAATGCCATCAACCTACATAGCGTACCCCCTAACTCACAAGACTAACCAAATTCTATGGATGTTTGTGAAGGGGCTTGACTCTCTCCTTTGGCTAAGCTGACGTTTAAGAGCACTACATTGGTCGTTTTGAGTGATGGTGGACAACTAAAATCTTTTGCGCAAATACTTGCAAGTAGTGCAGGTCGTTCTAAAGAAATTGTACAAATCGGCTGAACATTTGTCGGACGTCGACGTTGAACATCAGTCATTTTGGGCCATTTAACTATACTACACACAATATAATATACCTAGTATTTAGCAGAGACGGAGATTTAAACGCAGTCTCACATCCACACACACACACATGAACTAATATTACCGCTATGTATATATATATATACGTTATGACTTTGTGCGCGTTAATTACCGACGTGATCGGTTATGTACACTACACGATCATGTGATTATTTATTGCTACGTATAGACTATTGACTATGTACATAAGAAAAAAAAACTATATAATCTAGCGATAAACCGGGCGATACAACGGCATATAATTGTATCGGTATGTGTGGAGAAAACCGATATTTTGCGTGGGACGAAACGCACATTATATATATTTTTTGTACATATAAGTGTGCGTGTCGCCGGTTTTCCTGTGCAAACATACAAGAAACCGCCATGGGATTCTGTGAGCCGTGGACCGGTCCGGGGAGCGCGGGGACGGTGGGCTTGGCCTGCCGTGCCGGACAACCGGTCCGGGTCGCCGTAGTGGGCGGACTTACGGTGTTGGCCGGCAGGACGTTATTGGGTTCGCCGTGAGCGCCTTCCTACGCTGCACGACAAGAAGCATTCGTATAGATTATAGTATGTATGCACAGTGCATATACGTACAGGTATTAACTGTTAAGCTCATGTGTACCTATATCTCGTGTGGAAAAAAAAATAATTTCATTTAATTTTAAAATGATTTGTGGAAGGGAAAATATGTTTAAACATACAATTTCCCAAAATTATTTTCTTTTTTTTGGGTTGATATTTGAAAAATTATGTTGGGGGAGATTTCCAATCGTCTCGTATCTATCTGTGAGAGGGGGCCAACGGTCCTTAGCCTCACCAGCTAAATAAATTTCTGTTAATTCTTCCAGCACGCAGCTGTACTCGTACTTACATTTTTTCGTACCGTTAATGACAGAATACAAATTGTTACTTTTCGCGTTATTACAATTTTTTTACGAACTTAATGCGCACACTAGAAATTACTATGATATTTCTGTAGCACAGCCCAAAGGTAACTATAATTTGTTGTAGTGTTAGTATATATATATTTGAAAGCAATAGATGGCGCACCTGCAGTCTTTGGTAACTTATAGAACATTTTTAGCCAGCTAAATATATCAAAGAAAGCAGATGTAGATGATCTTATAATAGAACTCAGAAAATAAAAGTCGGATACAAAATACTAAAACGTGTTGGACATATTTTATTCTCAACAAAATAGTCGGTACAATTGACTTTTTACTTGTGTGCACATAGCGTAAATAGTAATTATTTCCTTACTTCATTAGTTTACTGAAGTTAAAATGGAAAGTGTAAGTATAAACTATATGTATATTATTTTCTTAATTATTCCTGTTAAATGTATACATCGACAGCTGTTAAAAGCAATAAGAGAAAATGTCTTATTTGTATGTTATATAGGTTCACATCAATGTGCTTGCTTGCCGAGGCTTATACGAACTGATGAGATAGCGTTTAATAAGACTCGTTTGTCGTTAGCATATTAAGTGTATATATTATGTATGTATAGTATATACAATAGTTTTTACTTTTAAGTTCTTGGAAAATATTAGTTTGTAAATGTATGTATTATATTCGGCAGGGGTTTAAAATAAAATTGACCGAAGTTATGAATAAAATCTTCGTTGTTATTTTATGAAAACTACAGCTGTGTATGTTATTATTCAACTCAACGTACTTTCTTAAGTGTATTAGTCTAAATTTGATTAAATGTATTTTGTTCGTTTTGTATTTTAGTTTATTAGGTATTCGCGTGTTCGGTTGCTTACATAAACGTAAAATGATTCCAGGTCAAGTATTATAGTCATGGCTAATAGAATTTCCATGAAATCTGTACGGTTATGTTGTGCTACCTATAAAAATATAAGTAGGTATATATTAAACATTTTTATAAAAATATACCAACATTTAATCATTTATTTTTGCATAGAATTATTTTATTGATAATAAGTTATGCCATGTTTATAATATTAAATTAAACAATTAATACAACAGTAATTGGTTTTTGGTTAAAGTGATTAAAGATAGTATAATATATTGACAATAATATAGATACTCTAGAGAACGTGTAGACGAATAATTGAATCAACAAATTATACTTTGTACTTTTAATAAAATTATACACTACAAAAGCTATTGTTTAGTATTTATAAAAGTACTTTGAAAATTAGTCCTGAATAGAAAATTAAAATGAATCAAATATTTGAGGGACAGAGGACAATGAAGATAATTCATTATATAGTTGTAAAAGTATAATTGTATTATTAAGAATTATTGGGTATGTTGATATTACATTAACTTTTGGTGTTTTTAAAATTTGTCAGCAAGAAAAATAAAAGTTGGCTAATTATTAAAATTACCGCGATCAAGTTGTTAATATTATTTTTATTTAAATATAAGTGAACATTCTAAGATGAAAAAAATAGTAATCCCAAATTTCTTAAGATTTAATTCTAATACAAATAGACGCCATTTGTTAATAATAAGCTGCTATTCACATAAATCAGCCAATACAATAGCCGACGTTTCTCCGGGAGTTATTGTCAAGTCTATACATAGCTAAACGGAAGTTAGCGAAACAAGGTAGATCTGTGCGCAAGACGAATCTTTTAAAAGTTTAGTACCATTAAAAACTTCAATTGTATTTTCCCGAAAGTTTGAAAAGTAAAATTAATGCGTGTATGAATAGAATATATACACAAAACCTGTTGGATTGTGTATACATACGACGAAATGGCATTATATAAAAGTATTATGTTGCAAAAGTTTTGGATTTCGCAGAAAAAAATTATTTTCTTCTTAAAGGATTTTGAATGTTCAATTTGGTAAGTATACAACGATAACAGTTTATTCAAAACATAAACAGACGCATAATGCGTAATAGAAAATAAGATAATTAGTACGCTTTTACACTCACGTGTTGTACAAACATATTATTTGTTATTTGATTACCAATAACTAGCACTTTAACCAGAATCTCAAAGTTATACTGCGGTTGTAAGTACAGGTGTAGTGTGTAGTAAATAAGCTGTAAATTGAATACATGCCACCGTGCGTTCAACACATATTACATCGAACGTGTTTATTGCAAGTGGTTTTTAATTATACGCTATTATATATTTTACAGTATACTTTAATGATTTCCTCATAATGAAATGTGTTCAACAAGTTCGTATATTTCTGTAAAACAAACACACACACATTACTTTTCTAATGACGTCCGCCTTGGTCGTCGTATGACTTAAACACGAATGGGACGGCATTTGTACCTATTATTATTATTATTATTATTGTTATTACTACGTTCACATCCGCTTAAGTATTCCGACAAAAGATGGTTATTTTTCGAGGAAGGACCAAAGTGGTCGCTGTTATATCTACGTAGGTATATATCTAAGATCATATAACATACACAACCACACGCAGACAAGAGTGTTATTATGTATTTGTATGCATCGAGATTATTAATTGTGGGAATATGAGTATTATAATACAAACGTACCTACCGCATGAGTTAATGCGAGCGTGGTGAAATACCTAATTTATAATAATACTTCCAAAGTTATGGTACACAATAATCTATTATATCATTACAATGAAATATTGTCATGAAAACAGGGCCGGTTCAATGATTTACCCCTTTCTATGAGTACTGTAAGTCGGGCAAACGTAAAGGTGGCTTAACGTTTGATGACAAGATTAAGTAATTATCGAGAATTTCAAGGCGTGCATGAGTTTACATTGGGGCAGTGGCGTAGCAACGAGGCAGGGGGGGGGCAAAAGGGGCAAAATGTTAAACTGATAATATAATAATTGTTATGAAATTGTTATTTCATATTTTCATAAACGGCAACACTGTAATACTTTTATAAAATATCATTATAAAATTTGCATTGTCCAATGTCCTAATATAAATCCAGATTATAAAGATTTTATTCAATTATATAAAATGTATTTGTGCTTGAGAGTGACAACAGCTTTGGTAGAAAAAAGTTCTTCTAAGTTAACTCTGGAAAAATAAAAAAATACACAAGTAATTTTGTCTAGTTGAACTTGTAAATATAAAACTAAAAAAAGTTATTTTATGAAATTTACCAAAACGATTTTTTTTAAAATGATAATTTCTTTAAGTTTAATAAATATAAAAAAGTGCACTAACTTAATTTGTATGTGTCTATTTAATATTAGTATATATATAGCTATAGATCTTAAGTATGGGCAATTTCACCATTTGCCCCTAACCAAAATTCCTAACTACGCCACTGCATTGTGGTGTTATATTATTACTTTTATGTACATGATTATGATAATAAAACCATTATCTTTAGTGTTTAATAAGTCTAGAAAAGTTCTTGTATTGCCAATTATTTAACTACACCTAATACAAGTTGAATATGAATTTGAAAAAATACATTTTAAGAACCAGTGATTTCTATTATAACTATTATAATTATTATACTATATGTTATATGTATCACCAATAAGTGGCCAATTGATCATATCACGGCTGCATGGATCGCCATTTGACATCAACTTAAATAGAGCTCTCCATTATAAAAAAAAAAAAAAAACTACTGATAACGTTCTAGGTAGAAATTTAACCAACAATTTATACGCTTCCCAATCGGAGTGCATTAGTTGGTTGGCCAATCTCTTATTACATAGACACATTTGTTTATCTATTTATGTTTCAACTGAAATATTATAGATAACGATTTTTTTTCTTTATTATATAGAATATTTACATCTACACAAATATGTACAACAGTAAATAAGTAAGCAGTAACAAATGATAAAGATTCACAATATCATTAAAGCAACGCGAAACGAGCTACCTACAAAAAAAAAAAACATTCACAATTAATGTACCTTCCTATATTCGATTGCAGCGTGAAGTTAGGATTTCCACGATTAAGTCCAATACCTATTAGCCACTATACCTTACTGCTTCTTTGTGCAATATATAATTTAACTTGTCGCCATTGCAAGCTTAAACACATTTGAGTGGCTACAAATAATAGGGACATTTGGGCGGTGCCCGTGCTGAATCATATTATTCATACACACTTGTGTATAAAATATATACAGCATGTATGAGGCCAGCAAAGGTGTGTGCGTGACGGTGGCGGCAACGGCGTCTTGATTTGGTGGTTGCCCACAATCTCCTTCCCTCGGCCATCGCTTTAGTATTATAATATACGGGCTGCCAGGGCTGAAAAACAGTAAATATACAGCGCGTATCGCGTGCAAGAGTGAGCTTTAAAAAAGATAATAATAGGTTTTTTTTTATTTTTCAAATTACACGGTTCGAATTTTGTAATGCGTGCCGAAGAAAATAATGGAAGGTGTAAAAGAAAAATTAGAATAACGGCCGAATGGACGCTCGCCTTAGCTATAAATCGACTAATCTAAAATGCAGACAGACATAAGGCCGAGTGAAAACGTAAAGACGGAAATCCATTAGAACTTTTCACTGGAGGGTTTCGACCCCAAAGATGACACACTCTTGGTATTCTATATTTGGCGCATTGAAAAAATTGTTGAAAATAAACTTAAAATTCTGGGGATGTCATAAATAATGTCATGTAATTGTGGTTAATGTTGGTTTGGTATCAGTTATCAGTTATCACCACAGCACATATTTTCGATGTTAAACTTTGTTTTCAACGGGTACGTAAAAATTACATATATTATTGTTGATGAACTGTCATGTTAAAAGTATAAAAAAAAAGGCCCATGGGAGGGGATATATCCCCCATCATCCCCCCACCCCTGTGCACGCCACTATACATGGCAATATTATGCGGTTAATTTGGTTAAATTAAATCTTTAGTCGTGATAAAATTAATAACAAGTAATAACATTGCAAAATAATATTACATATTGTATACATACAACAAATGCTGCGTGCGAGTTCCACGGGCCTCCGAGTCCTCTCATCAGTATTTATGCGTAGAAAGATAATATCGAGTGATTGATACTCACAAGCAGCTGTTGGCGTTATTCTAGTCCTTGCAGACTTCAGGTGTAGAGAATTGAACAGTAATAATTATGGAATAAAAAAACGCAAAAACACACTCGCATACCGATAATCGCCTTTTTCTCGGTACCCGCCATACGTGTATAATATTAAAACTGCAAAGGAATTCCAAAACGAGCGCCACCGAAAAACGTCTTGTGTTTTTTTTTTTTATCATACAAATATATTTTTTTTCCCGCTTTATTATTATTTTTTTTTTTTAATCAGACCCGTTTGGCGACTACGTACATCATTCCTGTTTTCGGCACACATCACACGGGTCGTTTCTCGGAATTCAAGTCGCTATCCTCGGCCTTTTCTTGCCGTACTATACTTTAATCAGTTACGACTAGACTGTTGCGTGCCGGACCTCATCGGGTTCTTGTATTATTTTGTCTACACGTATATAACATTACAGTGTACTATGTTATGTGCCATTGAATATTTTCCTGTTAAAGCTCACCACGGGCGTTGTCGAACAATCGACGTGACATTTTCATCTCCCCGAAAAATATTAAAAAACATCTGCTTCGGTTTAATATAAACGGAATTTTCCTTTTTCTTATCGTACCTATACCGAACACCACACATCACTATACACTGAACACAATGGATTCCTGTGGTTTCTGTACACGGCGTTCCGTCATCCGCCGCTCGATGTAAAACAACACCCAAACAGCCAATAAAACACATACGCACACACACTCATAGATTATATTTGCTGCACGTACCACATGCTTCTGTCCGGTTACACATCCTCTTTTATTATTTTCCACTCTCTTCTCAAAAGACCTCTTTACAACTCTTTTATATACCTAATTATACGGTACGTAAACGGACCCTTTTCTTTTCTTAATATTATTTTATTATTATACATTTTTTTTTATTATTATTATGTGCGTTTATTGAATTCACCGCGGTGGCGCGACGGCAGTAGCATAAGGTAAACGCCGCCATACCGTTTATCGATGAGTCCGTCTTAAAGAGCACTGCGGCGTTTACATACATAGGTATTTATATATATTTTTTTTGTATTTAAATCAAGAGTCTTATGCATAGCACAAAACAATATATATAAATATATTATATATATATTTGTGTGTGTATTGAGTAACGGTAATCTTTTTGACAGTTTAGGTATACTTAAAGTAACGCACACATGGTGTATATATATACCGGCTATGTATTTCTGTTACGATATTATGCCGGGTTAAACGTTTGGATCCGTTCCCTTTATTTATATTGTATGTAAGCAGTAAGTCCGCAAGTATACGGCGACGACGAGAGCGTTGTACTTTATTGGAGTTATTGCATTAGTAAATTAACTATTGGTCCGTCGACCCTAATGGCCGTGTACACTTATTGAAAACAACGGATTATTGTATCACAACCATTGTTGTTTCAATCGCCGAGTACAACACTATACGCAGCTGTATATTATTATAATTTATAGCAATAATACATTTTTTCCTTTTGGCAATTTCGAAAATTGGTAAACGTTTCAGTATAGTATATTGTACAGCTTCGGTCATAAAAACAGTAAAAAAATCAAATTTGATATCTAAGTAAAAATGTGAACATAAATGTTGTCAATAAAAATGAAATAGACACGTTCTAATAGGACTAAATGTTTCCCTCGAATAGTCTATATGTATGTAAGACTTAACACATATAGGTTGGATTTTGAAAAGTCAAGTCTAAGAGGTTAAAGAGTGCCATCCCTCAAAATACAAAACTTGAACCTAAAAAGATGTGTTGATAAAAATGTTGAGGCAAAACTTTCCGTGGGCGGTGAGAATAAAAGGTGAATGGACCTAGAAGTGGCAGATCAGTATGGGATAATATTTCAATTAAAACATAACACGACAAGGTATAATAATACTAATTGATTGAGATAACAATTGTAGATCAATACAATGATATTAAAATATTATGTACTATGCATGTTTATTGGTAAAATATAAGGTCATTCAAACGCATGTATAGTAATGTCTCTAAGGCATAATAGTATATATTAACATATATTGTAATATTTGTTTCGAGAAATCGTTCAAACCCAACTCAAAAATTGTAAATTAATTAGAGTCGACAAGCCGGGGCTGTTCAACCGTGTTGTGATCTTACTTGTGTCTTAGACGTGATAATATTTGTAGTAAGTCATGTCGTACATCATCGATGCCCGGTAATTCTTGGTATAAGTCAAAAAACGGGTCTTTCGGTATTTACATTATCTTCAATCTGTTAGATCCGATTTCAAAATAAATCGTGTACAAGACGTGCATTAGATCATTGTACTACTTCGGTGACATGTTTTTTTCTTAAAAATCTACTAACAGTTATCAATACCTACCGTTAGGGAGTATGGGTTACACAAACTGATGATATTACGGTTGATTCTCAAAGAAGTCGTACCGCTTTATTTATTTTATAAAAAAATATGTATAGTACACGATATTATCGTCTATTAGTACAGTAAACGATTAAATTACTTTTGTATCATAACAAATACTTTTCACGGGACTTTGTTTGTTCTGCGTGAAAAACGTATACCTACCTTATTATTTATATAAAATTCTTGTTTTAAGAGGAGATTTGTTGGATTTGTTAGAAAAAAACAGTTTTTTTAAATAGGATAATAAAAACTAAAAATAGTAAGTAGGTATTTTTTTTTTTATTAGTAATCTAAAACGTGTAACAAGTGAATTGGCAATCTTCCGCACTTGGGTTTATAATTGGAAACAAAAGAAACATTTCAAAAGCGTACATAATTAGACATACAAAACACATTTTTATAAAAAAAAAACCCGTACCTATGTCTTCAACGGTATGTATTTTTGTAATCTTTGTTTTAGACATTTTTTTTAGTTGTACCTAATTAATTTATTATAATTTAAGTACTCACTTTTAGTTTTTGACTAAATACACGCACATTCGCAAACTACGATAGTGCCATTACGGTTGTTCCCCCTCTCAATTTTTTTATAGCAACCATCCGATATGTGCAAAAAGGGTAAGTAGGTATATTATGTTAGTTTTTTTGGCGGATTAAATACTATATACATATAATAACAGGACTCCGCCCATTCACGCCATTTGAACACCTACCATGATTACAAACAATGAAAGTCGAACGCTCCATTTCCTTTTCTTATAATGTATAAATATAATATATACCTACTTTATCAGCCGCTCGGTTTTACTTACACGTTGGAGCGCTCGTAGCAAAAAATATATACTCTCATTTCATCATCCTTAAACTTACCTTTTTTTTTTTTCCCATTTGTATTTCTCCATAATGGATTATTATATGGATTATAAAGGCGATTTTCGGACACGGACGGAGCGACGAAGAAGAACCGGGTCGGGGACGCGGGCAAGGCAAAGGAGTGGGGTTTAATCCTGGAAATGGGAACTGGCCAACGTGATGGAAGATTGCCCGGAGGAGGAGGGGCAGTGACGCAAGAGAAGGGAAAGGAGTACAGCGAACGAAGAATAGAAAAGCGTGGGTGTGCGAGGGGGATGATATGGAGTAATAGTAAAAGGGCCTTTGGCGTGCGTGTAGGACGTATGTGTCGTGTATGAAAATGCTAGACACACTCGGGGACACAACACGAGCGTAGGAGACCGCAGATCAATAAAAGTTACCCTTCGAGGAAATTTCTCCACGACGTGTACACGTATATACACGCCGCCTTGTATAGCTGTAACTACATACATGTTACACCACTCCTATAAATAAGGGGAACGATGTTTGTGGGTCTGTGATGCGTGTATTACAAACGGAATTAAAAAATATACATATGGACAGGAATAATGCGTATTGTATAATATCTATACATACCACGCTGTATCTAATACGTTTGTATACCACTCTTTAGAACTATAAAAATTATGATTCACTTATTTAATGACACACGCGGCTGTCCGTAATGCTATGCGATTATTATTATTACTATATAATCTGTATAACGCGTAAAACAAGCTTATTTGTAGTTCAATAAAGTATAAGTGCACTTCAGCTAAAAAAACGTCATGACTCGTGTGTAAAAATTATTACTGTTTAATAATAATTATGGTTAATATAAAGAACACAATTGACAATACATTTATAGTTGGTCGAACTATTTATTTAGTTATTACAAATATAAATTTTTGTTTACCAATATATAAGCCATAATTTTAGTTAGTTCATCTATGTATTTTGTTTTTCGTGATGATGATTTAAAACGAATTATTTTAAGTTCAATACATTATCCTAAACAATAAACCGTAAGCTATTGAAATTGTTGAGTATTATATTTTTTTAAGTATAAAAACTGTTTTTCAAAAAAAAAATTACTTATGGATGAGTTGAATGCTAATAAGTATATTATTGTACTATAATAGTGATATTAACCTGTAGCTTACATTCGAGCTTAAAAGTATTACCATCTAAGACTACAAAACTGATAAATGTTTATTGTATTTATAGGATAAACTTACTCTTTTTCTGACAAATTGACTTATTTATGTAAAATATCAATTACAGCATCCGTCCATAACTCGTATAGAACATGTAAAAGAATAAATTATAAATATGTTGTATATGCAACAGTGTAATATAGTAATAGTACTGCGATAAAAACCACTGTGATCGACCAATCGTAGTCTAATTTGTTTGCACTAATTAAACTCAATAACAGTATTGATATTATTAAAATGATTACAGATATCAGATATATATATTATCAGATATATCAATAACATATATATTAATAGTGCTATATTTTCTAGCTGTAAACATATTATGTGTAATAATCATTTACATTAATTGCAATATGAGTTTATACAAAAAAAATGTTTTCTTATAGAAAGAAAATCATCAACGTTTTTTTTGTAAATTCGAAACGCGGGGAAATTTATAAGTGCTACTAGTATACGTCAACGGGGTCAAAGTAAAAAAGTTATACTGCTTCAATTTCTAACTCGTTATGCTTAGGTCACATTTCACTCGAGTATAATGTGTTGTCTTCACAATACAATTACGTTTTAGTATCCATTTTATCCTTATGGAGCCAGACTAATATATATATATATATATATACCTATATAAATAGCACGGACCCATCATATTATTATAGTTGTATCTTGTCAGTAATAATCATTAGTTTTCGCAGTGTATGTCTAGTAGCAGTTTAGGATTCGTATATGGAAAATGTTTTATATATTTTTGTTTTATAATTATAATATCAAAAACCATTCAAACGAGTGCTATATGACAATAATAATATAGTTTGACACCTGTTTTAATAACTATATTGAATTTAATGTCATTAATACCGTTATATTCGACGTAACGCTATTTGTTTTCTACTTAAACGCAGAAGCCGCGTGTTAATGAGTTTTTGATGACTTTCGAAAATCAGACGACAAAAATGTGTTTTGTTATAAACATATTCAGTTGGTCGCACGTTTTAGCGGTTCGTTTTTTTCTTTAAATACAATAACATAAGATATTTTACAGATAATGGTGCATAACTGTTATTGCACGGACGAAATAAAAAAAAAATACACGCTCTTTTACTTCGAAAGTTATATAAGTACCTAAACGGTTATTTTTCAAAATTGTATGTATTTCATTTAAATAACAATGAACAAATTAGTATAATCCACTGCAGGTTTTCGTTATGATATTATTACCCGCTGCCGCTGGTATACCTATGTCCGAACGTTAATACTAATTAGGATAATAGATTTACAGGCTACATCTATTATAGTTTTTAATCGTTTATTAGCAAAACAATATTGTGTATTAAGGTTTTAGTATTGACTATTGTCAACAGGTAAATGTCGGTTATAATATAACGTGGGAAAAAAGGCCGTCTTTCTACTATTGTTAATGGTGTTATGTTTTCGGGCAATTCATATTATGATTCAGTATAATAATATAGCGTAATAGAATATAGAATATGGCATTTTTATTAATTTCATGAAATAAGGTGCATTTAAAAAAAAGAAAAATTATAAATTAATGGTGTACATATTTTGTCGACCAACAAACAGGTATAAAATATTACTGCTCTGCAAAAACATATTGTTATGCCTACATCTATACTAAAAATATGACCAACTTATTTGAACTTCCAAAGAGAGTCGTAAATACTGCATTAATAATTATATAAAAAAAAAATTAGGGATTATTACGTTCTTTTAAGAGGACGCTTTAACTATATTTATAAAGGGTTGGGTATAGTAAATTATTCACAAATCTTAGTTTTAAACGTAAATCAAAGTGTTTATTTACAAGTATAATAATCCGAAAACTCTTAATTGGTAGGTATTCAATAGAATGCTATTGATGGCTGTACGTTAATGTGTTTTGGATAAACTAAAGGGATTTCTTAACTTTCATGAACAAAAATGTAGTTTTCATTTATTTTTAAAGAACTACAACACCATTACTAGAATTCAATTTAGAAAATCCGCTAACGTACATATAGCTTTTGAAAATATTATATTTTTCAGATTTAATTACTGAATTTTTACTCTAAAGTTACTAAGTCTATAAAAACCGATTTGCATAATGATGGTACTTACATAAAAATGTACAGGGGAAACAATTTTATTCGTAACAAATTATATTATTAGGCTTAAAAGTATCCTTTGAATGTAGACTGTCTTTATAGTCGAAGTTATAATAAAAAAGACAAGAAAATGTTTTTAAAAAAATTGAACTGTTTCTATGTTTATTGGTCATGCCTCGAATAGTAAGTATGTTGCTTTTTTTTCTTGATAAAATTACTATTTATAAATAGGTAACATTATTGAAAATTATAAAATGTAAACCTAGGCAAAATGCTTGTACAACAATAATAGTTTTATAAAGTTTTTGCTCTGAAGGAAATCTAAAACCCGTACACAATGTATAATATCAAGCATCAGTTGTGCATACAATATGTATATGTATATACATAATTTCTCGTGTGAATATATGAACTACGCACAAGCAAGCGGCGGAACCACAGGCGTGTATATGATGTATATGAAACGCACTAATTTCAAAAGGGATCAACGAGGTCAAATTTAATACTATTGATTGACAGGCGCATACAGTATAATCAACGCAGCATCTATGTATACATATATATATATATATATATATTAAATGATATTGACCACACACATACAAACGTGCGTTGCTTTTAATTAGTACAGATTGGCTTCGTAGCAGTTTTAGGATGCGCAACATACAGATTCAAACACATTTCTCTATGCGTATGGTAAATCTCTAACGTTAACTAAAAACGATTTACCCTTTGCGGTTGACTTTTTTTTTTGTTAGCCGGACGAAAATGATTTTGTCTGGTAAATTAAATTAATACCTAAAGGTCCTTTATTTTTTTCTCGTGTAAAACTATATTATTTTGTCGGTCTCCGTTGCTCGTTACAATAGTTTTTCCCTGGACTGACAATATACAAACTACAAAATCCTACCGGTTGTGCCGCCTACTCCTGTCGTTTACAATAGTGTACCGGTTGTGTCTGAACCGCGTCTTGCGCAAATAGAAAAAGAGTTTAACAAACGTCTTTCCACACACAGTACCTACACAAGAGCCGCCACCGCGGAGACGACTATATATGAACTATTGTTCCTATATACCCTTTTAGCCTTAATGTTCTTTTTTGTTTGTATACATCACACAGTAGCAGCGTCAGCGTATCTCGGCAGCATTTACTCATTTTCTTTTTGTGGGTGACGCACGTCACAATCGCTAAACGGACATACTATTATATTGTATACTATAATGGTGTATACTTTATGCCTGGCCGTCGCCGCCACCACTATAGACATTGACCGAATATCTAACGTTGTTTGCTAGAGGGCGTCACAATTCACAACCCTCCTGGTTCGTACAAATCAGCTATACATGTCGGTTTTTCAATCTACAGTTCCGCTACTGTAGATATGCTTCGATTTCGAATAATAACTGAAAATGATATACTGGATACGATTTTTTCTATTGCATCGTCCGCCCCGTAGGGCTTATGCGGAAAAAAAGAAGTGCGAAAGCATCGTGTTCGTCTTGCCGCGCTGACAAACAAATATTATGCACCGTTAAGATGCACGGTTTGATTTTGGGAATCCAAAACGGGAGAGAATGGAAAAACAAGTAAAAGTGAAGAATTTTAGGCAGCGATAAAGAGAGGACGAAGAGGCTTAAGACCGTCTCGACCTGTACGCGGTTCATGTTTGGCGCGATGGTGGTGTACTACATAAATGGCGTTTTGTAACACAATATAATAATAATAATAATAATAATGTGTATGATAATAAAACTGTAACTCGCGCGCGTGCCCCTGCCACGGTGGACCTTAAGCGGCTATAAATTTTGGCGGTCGCGTTCCGGGACATGCTGCAGAAATTTGTCATCGCCCGACGAGGGTCCCTGCACGTCGCCTCTGTTATGTTATTATATGGCCAAAAGGAGGGACGCCCGCAGAGACTGTGTGTATCCGTATCGGCCGATAAATCCCCGCGCGTGACATCCTGTTCAACGGGCCCATAAATATACACGTTGTCATTAATGAATCACCCGGTATACACAACAACAACAATAACACAATGCACCCTGTCCATGTACAGGGCCTTATACGACTATCGCCGCCGTTGTATCGAACAATTACCGAACATTATCTTGTCCTCTCGGCCGACGGTGAGCACGCATACTCCGAGCGCCGGATCCGTTAATTTGCTGACGGCTATTTCGCGTGGGAGCTCTCAAAAAAAAAAACGGTTTACTCTAAAATTATATTTGTCGACAGCACATAGACAAGCTATTCATATGGCGCTGGTAAGGGTATACCGTCGAAATATACAACGAGATAATAGTCGCATTTTTAAAGTATTATGTTTTTGGCCGTCTTCTGAAAGATCAGAATTTAGCCCATGGGACCTTTTTTTCGCGTTCACGACGGTATGGAAATTTAATATAAATGCGTTTAAACTGTTTTCACAGCGTAACTTAAATCATTTATTTTTATTTTCCACGTAATTCCACCTCAATTGGGTACATGTTGATTCCAATACAATCAAGCGTGAGTAACACGATAATATACTACACTGTCGATTTCAGTTTAAACTACAGTTAATATGATACATAAATATGTTATAATATGCGTGTAAAGGCGAATATCGCTATTATTTATTCGGACATGACAATGTAAGTTTCCCACGGTGGGATTATTACAATGGAAAACGCGATTATTTGGTGATTTTGAAACATGGTGAAACAGTCGCAGTACAAACCCCGTTATCGTTAGCGACACATCATATACATGTTATGTAGGCACGCAGTATAATATGTTATAACGCCGGGTTTGTATTTGCACGATAATGGCGGTCAATTAACATTGTGGTGAATGAAAAAAAAAAAAATACGCACGATAGTCCAAAAATCGGGGTCATCGCGATTAATGACCAAAACCGCCGTAAGTATACTATACAGTTATAGTAGGGATGCAGTCATTGCTAACTTTTATGAAAGACATTGGCAGAAAATTGAAATCGATCATACAGATGGACAGTGTGCCAATAATAATTAATAAGTAATAACTATACTTATATTATATATGTATCTGGTGATACATATATAATATAACGCAAATGATATTAGTGCGCATAGGTAAACCAGTTTTTTTACACGGTATAAATTATTAATAGTATAAGCCTACTGCTTAGAGTTGAATTACCGCTTTCAAAGCGGCGCTTTGTGAATAGTGTCAAATGCGCCGTCGAACGCGACAGCTCCGGTTACATAGTCTATAATATAGATGTCAAACCTCAGACAGAATTGCAAGTCACACTTCCATATCATATAATCTAGGCAAGTAAATTTAGTGACAAATACATAATTTTGGCAAATGGTGATCAAACTAATCATCCAATATACGCTGTCAATTTACTATGGCATACCTTGGCTTTAAAAGTATAAATTTCACTTTTTGAATAATAAACTGTACTAAATGATTTGTTTGTGAATAAAAAAAAATATTTTTGGTACTTTGATTATCGCATAATGAAATATTCATTTAATAGTACATTAGAATTTTATAGGATCGTCGAAATTTCTAGATATTAGCACCGAAGTGACCCGAATTTATTTTTAGGTTGCTTTCAGTCAATAATGAAGAGAACTGTTATAGGTTTTGCTTCTTGTCGCTCTATATAAATTATCTGACTTTGAATGTGCACAACAGCATCCATTTTATTCCACGTGCCGGCTGTGGTTACCGGTGTAGAAATTATTACAGTGGTCATCTCTGCTTTATGGCTCGTGAGTTACTGCCGAAATCGTAAATCTTCTATAATATGTCAGGCAGTATTTGATTTAATACTAAAAAAAAAAAAATGCTGGCCGTAACGCAACGACTTATATAATTCTATCTAGGCTTGATTCAATCAAATGTTATCGGCTAATCAAATAGAAACGTTTGCAGATCTCTCTAAGCCAACACGAAAAAATACATTATTAATTTCTGCCATTGACCTATTTCAAATTATATAGATGTTAATATCGGAGTCACAGATCAATATTGAACGCGTCATATTATTTTGTATAAAGTTATTTGTGAGTATACTATTGAATTTCCTAGCGACGCGACGGTAGTGGCAAAAACAAAGGAATAATATTATATGATTATTTTATATTAATAAAATATTTGTAATTCGCGGCAATTGAATACAACATGAACATGAACAGGATTACTACAGGATGCTAATACAAATTTTAACATAGAGGCGATAACCTTTTAGTGTTATTATTACTATTGTTCAATATTATATTTCAACGTTTATACATTTTTCACGAAGTTTAACAATAATTATGATATATTTTATAAGTGATTAACATGTACTTATCCGTTTGTTTACATTAATTCATAAGGTTGTGATAAATGATGATATTATTTAAAGACCAATTTTATAATTTGTGCAAACCCGCTTATAATCTAAAATGCGTAGGTTATATTTACATTTAATTGGGTATTATTGGAAATAATGATTCCATTAAAAGAAAAATATTTAAATAACGAAATAAAATACATTTGTAATTATAAATATATTTCAAACAACAAATTATATGAGTCAGACAAACATAATTGTATTAAAATTGAATATTGTTTGAAATCATAAATAATGAATTATATCAAAGAATTTATTATTTATAACAATGAATAAAAATGTATTTTAAATAAAAAATTATTTTATGTGCTAAATAAAAATGAATTTCCGATAACTCAGTTTTTTCAAATAATTATTTTTGTTATTCATTGTTTTCAAATAATTATTAATGTTATTTAAATAAAAATTGCCTACATTTGTTAGAGTAAAGTGGGGGTGGTTTTAAATAAATGCGTGAAATGTCAATGCAATTTTTTTTTAGAAAGAACTTACAATGTTCGTATTTTATTTTATTTTGTAAATTAATATAAAAATATAATTTACATTTGGCTCATTCGTTTACAATTATTACCCCAGTAATAAATTACAGTATTAAAGTCAATCAATGAATCGTAATACTGGTAGTTTACCGTTTGATGGGATAAATACCTAATTTTTGGTATATTTTTCATTTTAAATGGCAGCTCTAAATTAAACGTGATAAGCAATAATAATGGTGTTTAAGTTTAAAAACACCGGCACATGTCACATGACCTAAACCATATAAGATATAGGTACAAAAATATTCAGTTTAAAAATGTACCTACCTAGACATGATAAACGGGGTGTGTTATAGAAGGAATCATATGTTATATTACATATTTTGCTAAATACCAGATAATGGCTGTTTGTATTCACCAAAAAATTTGCATAAGACTTTGATACAAGTATTGATCAGCAAGTTGTTAAATAAATGAATTTTACTTTTACATAGTGATCAGAAATCTGGACTTTAACCCAGTACGTTCAATTTTTTTTGTACTTACACGGATCGGTCCAACAGGTTTGATACTGGATTCTTTCAATGCCTTTACCAATGCTACACTTTGATACGGACTTACTACGTCATAAGCGCATTGCTATTCGTGTGAACTGAATAATTTGTTCATAACAAGCGCATATGTTGTGTTTGTACGGTATAAACGTACATACCTGCTGCAGTCAAAGGTCCGGTGCTGCGACAGCTGAAACCGGAATTTATTTACACTAGCGATTATTGCTTGTAGCCTTAATTGTCCATAAGCCCTACACGTTTTTCTACCCTCATTACTCGGTGTCGTCGTTGTCCTTTTTTGAACACTCGCCGGCGGCCACGGTAGCGTACCTATATATACTGTATTAAACGCCGTTGTAAATCAAACCGATACACTAATAAATAACCGACACTATATTATTATATGTATCTTCGATCTCTCTCGCCACCGTTCTCGTCCCGTGCTCTTCTTGTGTACTTAACCACCCCCTCACCTCGCTCCCCCCCCCCCATTGCCGATAGTCTTTTACCCGTTTGACAAGTCTGGCGTCTACACGACTATATAATGCCGCACGGCGATGGGCGCCACATAGCCGCGGCGACGGTTGTGCGACATGAAGAAAGAGACGGTGGACAGCACGCAGAGAGAAGAAAAAAATGCTCTTTGTTTTAACCCACGGCCATAAAAACGTCGATGGACTCGACTTTAACTCGGACGCGAATGTGAAGAGGCAAAAAAAAAAAAAAAATAGGTACATAAACGACAAGGAAATTCGGCTGTTGATCGTTAAAATGCCAAACGTACCCAAGTATACATGTGTACTTTTTTCTGCTCTCAGAAGTTTATAACATAAGTATATTATAGTTCTGACAATGCGTGCATGTGCCTCATAAATATTCGTGTATTAGGTAAAAATATCAACACTGCGGTATTGCTGTGACGTAAACACTATAATAACGTGCGCGCGTCTTGAATGGAAGGTGATTCTTTAACAAAAACCTTGATTGATTCTCGTTAGTACAATATTATTATCACCGTGTTGTCGCCTAATAGAGTCTACATTATAATGATTAAGCACCTATAGATGGTATACCGATATACCAAACGTACACCTACAGTCTATACTAATGGTTCTTGAAGTCGAGTGGTTAAAACCTTTATCGTGCAGTGAGCGAAGTGTTCTGTGATATAACTTATAAGTATAGGTACACTCGAAACACTAAAAAGTAGTGAGCTGTTTTATTCTTGTTAGACGGCTTTAAAATTGCCCAGCGAATTAGGGCCTTTCCAAATAGTAGTATAGATTTAAGTTGGTAGTTCTACTGGTAAAATGTGTTTATACCAGGGGAATTTATATCCATCTTTTGGGCAACTAAAGAGAAACCGTTTTTAAAAAGATCATCTGTCACCTAACCTAGCCGGGGCTAGCTATTTAAATAATATTGTGACATCGAATGTTATAATTATTCTTTGTTAATTATTGTATTCTATGATTTAGCGCAGTTGTATAGGACCTGTAATTATTGTTTTTAACTAATCTACTGAACGTGTATTATTGTTATGAAACTTGCTGGAAGACCGTGTACATAATTCGTTTAAGAGCCCGAAGCATAGACTTGACTTCTAAAAATAAATCGATTACGCAAGTAACGAGCAACAAACGTCCAATCCTATGGTCAGCTGTTTATGGTATACCATACAGTAATTGGTATACACAACTTAAACGCAGTCTGTCATGTATATCGGACACATTCACAGGCATTAAGCATACATTTAGATACATTTTGTATATTTGAGCAGTGATATCGTTTAGCAATAAAATATAATTGGTTCTCGAATGAGAGATGGGCAAAAGCTACAAAATATCATAGCAACAATTACAACAGATCGATTGATTAATAATAGATAGTATCATTGTACTTTAGTAATACATCAAGTTGTACCAAGCCTTTTTATAGATGCATTATGATTTATGGATGTATCAAAAGTTTGTCAGTCACGGATCAACTTTATTACCACATTGTAAATACATTACCTTAAAAATAAGAGGAAACGGTGGTAAATCGAGTACTCGTCTCAATACTAAAATAAGTGGGCAAGCTTATACTTTTAAATAGGTAAATTATTATAACACTCTTCCGGATTCCATGACGGATTAAAAAGTCAAAACCAACGTTAAACAGTCTTGCATTTTACCATCGTTCCGGCAGCGGAAATAGATTTCGCCGTCGTTGACTCGACCTTAATGTATAGAAAACATAAAATGATAACTTCGCAGGCGCCACCGGACTTCCTCTGAACGTCTCATATCCGAATTGCGAAACAAGACGATAGTAAAAACGGAAATGTATAGATGTTCTCCTACCAGCAAAATTGCTAATCAACTTGCAGAATTGTTTATCTCATTCATAAGTCATACCATAACTTTGTATCATTTCTATTACGTTTCCCTATGCTTGCGTTGTACGTACATATATATATTAATATTATGTACTTTCGTTAAATCAATTTCATATTTCAAGTATGGAATTTCAAATTTGTCAAATTCTCAAACATCATATTATATAAGTAGATGAACTTTTAAAAATGAAGCAAGAAAATAGATTAGTGTAGTATTAAATTATTCGAACATCCAATTTATTCTGACTCAAACACCACAGACATTAAATTATGCGTTAGAAATAACAATTTGAATGGGTAATAATTTATCAAGAATTAAATGCGTGCAATGGTTATTTTGATTTTATTTTACTTAGTACCAGATTAATTAGTATAGTTTGTGATTTAAACGTAGTTTATATTTTATCTTTACTACTCTTCAGAGAATAGAGATATTGCGTCGAATGTAATTTATCAGTAATTTCTTGGTTTATTTATTAATAAACATATTTAATTATATTATAAAACAAATTAACTGTACAAAAAAAATATTATTCAAATAAGTTGTAGGTACAAATAAAATCGTATCAGTTTTGTTCGACCTAATCGAGAGTTGGAGGTAATTAATTGGTAACAATAGTTAATGACTTTTTATATCGCCGATAATGTTATCCGCATTACCTTTATGTACATCCATGGTAGCTCCTGTTTTAGGATAAGTCGGTATATTGTTATATTATATATTTTACTGTCATTTTTTCTTTGTTTTTTCTACGGCTTACTATTTTAATTTATAGTTGTCTATTCAAATAAGAAATACCTAAAATTTCAGATCCCTAGCACAACTCTAAGTACTTCTTCTTGAATTTTTTCTTGTATTTGATTGACATGGGAAACCTACTAAGTGGTTCAATTTAATCAACGCACATACCTATGGTAGGTAGGTAAACTATCATAAGTATTGTTTATAGGTGTAAGTCAATTAGGTTGTCAACACTCAACGTGAATCCGTTGCAACTGTTTCCTGCGTAATAACGTAGGAATCTATTTAACATATTAGTTGTAATTATTTTGTGTAGTTTTTTTTCTAAATTAATTAATTAAAAATGTTACAGCCATAAAATATAACGAAAATAGTATACAATTTAAATACACGGCCATAAAACCTTCAAGATTCAGATTTTATGTATTTTTTTTTTTGGGGCATGTTATAACGCGTTTCAGGCCATTATGTATCACGTTTATGGGTTTTTAATGAAATCCCATTCGCGTACCTAGACCGTAACGTTCTTGGAGGCGCCACGTGAATCATTAATGGTTTTGCTAAAATGTTTAACGAGTCATCATCGACGCAACAACGCTGGTTCAAGCACATACACACACATCATGTTGTCTTAAACGTTTGAAACATCCGAGTAGGGCGAAGAGAGTAATAATTAGTAAAAATAATTATATTTTCGAGACGGTCGTGTTAGTTGGCACATTATATATGTTATACATAATATTATAATAGTGGTTTTCCATCTCAGGCCGACCGGAACAATGTAATGTCGTGGTTTGACAAACGCTTGGACGCGAGTCAAGATAAACGTTTTGGCGGTTTCCATATAGACTGCAGGTAATATACCTACTACATGGCCGATGTCCGGGCCAAAACAGGACCAACCCCGACGCGGCTTAAGTCATGACGCGCAAAATCGTCACTCCTGAGCAGGCAATTTACGTTGAAAACGATGTTTACCTGGGCTACCGACCGGATCGGCCGCCAGATGGCACGGTTCCAAAACTTCTCTAGTACTTGTGCTATGTATGTCGTGCCTACCCATCACCCCAACCCCGTAATCAATACCACGCCGGCCAAGGCCTAAGGGGTCGTGTGATTTTCCCGGTGTGCACACAGACAACAATCGCGTTATATACGTGTACTCGAGAATCAAGCGCAATTATTTATACATAGACACATGCATATAATTATTGTAATCATATTATGCATATAGTAGCGGTCCGCATAGGACTCGGGAGGCGAAAATCAAACAAAGCGCGGGTTTGCGCGAACCAAGGCATACAAATCTCGAATTCACACCATCTCTATATATGTATACGCTTAATGATGTACATGATATATAAATGTATATAAAACTGTACGTACAGTCGCTTGCCGGGGGGTTAATTTATTCGCCGTCGGGCCACACGAAAACCGTGTTCGCTTTAAAACGTTAATTTTTCGGTCCTGCCCACACTCCATTTGCACCCTTTTACCTAATTTGCATAAAAATATTTTTAACCACCGCTTGCGGCTGTGTTATGTGCTCGTATATACCTATATTCTTATAATATATTGTGCAGTACAGGATGCGCGTTTAATCCGTTCTGTTTAGAGTATAATAAACGAATTAATCGAAACGGCTTGTGGCATCCCATGTATATAAAGACGGTTTCCATTGTTACGTCCAAAACCGTAGTGACCGAATACACCACAAGAAAAAACTGAACAAAAAAAACCCTTAAAATTAGTTTATAAATTATGTATATTTTAGCATTTTGGAACAATTTGTTTTGCAATATAAACGGTGAGTTGTATTCCTTGGTAATAGTGATTTGTTGATAACGTGTAATTAAAAAATATGTACCGAGTATCCTATAAATCCTTGATCTAAAAAATATAAATTGGTTTTCTTTAGTTTCAACAAAACCCAAAGGAATAATAAAAACAACACAGCGTTCATCTAAAAAAACCATAAAATTATTATTTGTTGAAACGAATAACTATAGAAAAGTATCTCGGCAAAATCCAACAAGGCAGTTATGCGATAAAGAATTTGGTACTTACATAAAGAAGATTTTATGTTTTGGTTATGATTTTTGCGTGCGTTCTTTTTTCTCGTTAAAAACATAGCAAAAAATAATTCTAAGGACTAATCATGTATTTATGAAATTGTTTATTCGAAATAAAACGCCCTCGTTGAAACTAAAATGTTTACATTACATTTTTTATGTTATACGACGCAATGGAAATCACTCGAATTGGGAGAAGGGGGACGGAGGGACTGAGTACCCCAAATATTTTTTCAGAAATTGTAGCGTACCTCTACTGGTTTTTTAAATTTGTTGTTTTTTTAGATAGGTATAATAAAATTATGATCAATTAACTTTTTATTGAAATAATGGATTTGTAGCTTAAACTTTTCTGGCGCTATGCAACATATTATATTATGTTTATACGTTTAATGTAATTATATGTGTATAAATCTATATATAAAGAGAATAATAGTTAATATATTAGGCAATAATACTAAATATATGTATATCGGTCGCGTAACAGTGTGTCAAATTGATAAACCTAGCCTAACCTAAACGACATTAGGACCCTGGACCGGCAATCAATTGCACCTAAATAGGTGACTTTGTACCCGAAACAAAATTGTTAATACCACATAAGAGATTGTAAAAGGTAAGAAAATATTGGTTTAGGACGGTCTGGATGGTGCGGCGTCCCGCTGAGCACATTTATCGTATCTACCCAAAGGGCGACAATCGATACTTGATCTATTTTTATTTGTTTTATGGTAACGAAATTACATGTCTAGATGTTGCTAAAGGTCCGCAAATAGATTGTTCTTACAGAGATATTTTTGTGCGTGTTTTAATTACCGATATGATACAACCAAAAAGGTTGTGTAACCGCTAAACATTGTCGTTGGTTAAAAGAATTAAATTCAATGTGCTATGTAGCATAATTTGGCCGACATTGTTCTACTGATTTCAATAATGTTTGTTTTGTTTTATAGCTTAACATCTTCTCTATGGGGGCTAAAAGGCCAATTTTTTATTTTTGTTTTCAAAAAATATTTATAAGAATTTTAATTTTTCCTTTTTTCTAGTTATTTCTAATACATTTTACTACTTTTTTAATCGCTAAATCAAAAATCGGCCTGTTGGCCCCCATAGAAAAAATAGTAAGCTTCGCATTTAAATTAAAAAACTTGAAATCCGTCCAGTAGATACGCCAGAAAATGACTTCTACGAAAGTAATTTTTTATCAAACTTTCGTCATAACTCGGAGAAAAATAACTTAAAAAGTATTATAATTAGAAATTGTAATTTGTGTTCACCTTGAAATTAGTAGGCATATGAAAAACGGCTATTAGATCAATTTTTGTCAAATATTGCCTATCCTTTGTCCCTTAATAAATAGCGCTTTCCGTTCCCCTTAGAGCTAATATAAAGTTGAAATCGTATAAAAGTATTATAATGTTTTAATGTGTAAATGTATATAACAATTTGTATCAATTATTGCCTATGTTTGGCGCCTAACTAAATAGCCGGAACCACCGGTGAACTAAAAAAAAAATTAAAGGGTTGGCAGTTTGATGGAATTTTATGGTTTTTTTTTTTCAACGACCATTTTTTGAGACCTTAAACAAGGAGAACACTCTTGATACACACGGATCTCGAAAACACAAAACTTTAAATTGTCGAGTCGATTACATGTAGTATATTGTTTGAACTCCCTTCCCGCCCCAAAAAAAAAACAAAAAAAATAAAAATTTTAATCTTAAATTAAAATAAAGTATGATGCTTATTTATATTTGGTTAAAAAACGCCAAAAGTTATATGACCTCGACGTGATTTGAACACGCAACCTTCTGATCTGGAGTCAGACGCGCTACCGTTGCGCCACGAAGTCGTTATTGCAAATTAGCAATTATTGAATAATTTAAATTGTAGGTACGGTAAAAGTTCAATTGACACAGTTTTGACTCACTACAACTTGAAAATGATTTAATGCAAAATCTCAGAACAACTCGCTGGGCATATTTTGTAAAAACGTATTTCTGTTTTCATATTATAGTAAATTATTATTGCAATACAGACAAAAAATGTATACCTACATGCAATTTCACAACTAACTCGTTTACCTACCTAATTATTTATTCACAATCGACAAGCCCGCAGACCAGACTTATATTGTCATAAATATTTAATCTTTAACCAGTTAATTAGTTCAATATTTTAATGTTTTTTATGTCGTACTTGAAGTGTAGCTTTCGGTTTTCTTAAAAAAAATTATGTTTGAAATGATTTTTGCATTATTTTTATAAATTATAATTTTTTAAAAAAGCAAGCCACTCGATTTCATCTAACCTCTAGCTTTTAACAGTTAGGACCTTTTAATTTTTTTTAGAGAACAGTGATTTTTATCTAATACCTAACCTTTTTTATAAAGTAAATAGTAATTATACAGTTTAATTGATTTTCAGAGTTAAATGTACTTATAATAACATAACTTATTAAATATTGGATTATCCGATTACCTATTATGAGTTATTATTTATATCTGGATACCTACACGTAATATATTAATTTATATTTGTCGCCATATGTCTCAAAAGTCCCACGATAGTAAAAGAAATATTAATAAAATAAAAATATTACTGTTTTATTAGGATTAAGGAATAGTAAAATTTTGAAATGTTCGTCTCTTTAAATTGCCTTTGCAAATTAAGTTTTTAATAACTGGGGGAATACTTTATTTATATTGTTTTGACAAAATGTATTATATAAATTAAAATAAAATTATAAATGATGTACCTAGTATATTATTTTGTGAACAATTCAGATAAAAAAAAAAAATGCAAAAAGCTGACCTCGACGTGATTTGAACACGCAACCTTCTGATCTGGAGTCAGACGCGCTACCGTTGCGCCACGAAGTCATTGTTACCGATGAGCAATTTTTATAAACTTTAGTCTTGACACAATTTAAATTAGCTTGATCGATATTGATTTACAAATTCATATACAGGTGTACCTAATTATGAATTAAAAAAAGACAACGATTACACTGTTTTGTTAAAAGTGTATAGTGACTGTTGAGGTGGCCGTACATACATAAATTATTACTATCATATAAACGTCGATGGTCTAGGGTGCGGGACGGCCGACATAAGAGTAGGGGGGACTTGCATTATTATCATATACATATATATATATATATCTATCGTTGAATGCGTTTTTCTCACACACAAACGACGCACAAAATGTTATTACCATTATTATTATTATTAATAAAAGCAATAAATTCGGATCCTCCCCCGGTGATGCGTCGGTGGAGGCGATCCCTATTGTTGAACTCGGGACACAATGTTATTAATGACCGTGCGCGACAAATTTTCGGTGTACATACAAATTTCCATATCCTTCCGACGCGTGTCACTCTATAGACGGTTCTTCCTACGGTTGGTCTTTTTATTGCATCTTTTTTGGGCGATGAGGGAAAAAATGATGCAAAAAAAAAAAACAACCCTCGCGCCGGAAACCAGTTCACAAAAAAAAAACCGGCACGCGTCTCGCCGTCACCGACCGTTAAAATCAATGCTTTCATTGCCGTCGTCGCGGCCACAACGCGATGAATTGCCATTTTTGGTGTCATCCATCGCCGAACTCGAAAGATTAGAAAGTCAATTTGTAATGCACCAAGTCATAAATATTGGCGACAAGTTCATCCGAGGCACTCCGTATAATGGACGGCCGACATATTGTGTTTATCTCGACTATTCGCGTTTCGCCGTAATTTGTTTTGATTAGATAAAATATATGTAATAATCTCTAAATAAATTACTAAACGTGTTGCCGAGATGATATTTAAACAAAATTCAATTGAACAAATATAACAAATATATTAATATAGGTACAAGGTTTAACCAGATGGAATGCGCACTTCATAAAGTGTCGTCTCGTATTATCCTCAACGAACAGAAAAAAAGTTTTAACGTAATTATAGTGTAAATCAATACTGCAACCATAATTTTCAAATTATAATAACTTTTTAGACAAACATATAGAAGCGCTACCGTGCGCTAAGACCGCCCGCAGTTGTTATAAAATACAGAGCCACCATTAACGAGAACCGCGGGCACGAGGAAATAAATTCTGACGGCGTAAGCGGAAGAGGAAGTTTAAACTTTTAAACATATTTCGGCTAAAACATTCTGTAGCATTCAGACACCACATCCACCGTTGTAGTTTATTAGTTTCCGTCTCACATGTTAAAATGTACAAGTCGGATAAATTAAATTTAAAAAGAAACACAGCGTGATTTGCGTAAACTTATAAACAAAAATAATCCCTCGCTGATAGAATAACTTTCCGGGTTATTGTAACGTTCAGTTATTTCTATTTTTTTTTCAATATCTGAAAAAAAAAAAATTATTTCAGTTTTCTTATTTAAAACATTTTTTTGTCTGGGTAAATTTTGATTTTATGCATATTTTGGGAGTAAAAAGTGAAAAATATTCCTTACGGATAATATTAAAAATAATACAGGGGTATAGTGTGACGCAGTGGACACCTCCGCTGCATGTGAGGTTAAGCTGTGTCGGTTGCTGCTTGATCCAGGATGGGTGACCACCCGGGAAAAATTTTCGTTATTAAAAAAAAATAGAAATAAATCTCGACCCACTCCCGTTATTAGACGAAAAGTTTTGATTCAAGTCTCTGATTTTATGATAAAAATTTCAGAAATTTAAAACGGGTCGAAATCGATTTTTTTTGAAAAGTTACTTGAAAAACCTCCATTATTGGTGCAAAAATTAGTGATAAAAATTTCAAAAAAATAGGAGGAGGTCAGGCCGATGACCGCGTGGTTTGACTCAGAATGCCCCATATATATATAATAACAATATCACGAGTACACAATGCTGACCACCGGATTTAATATAAACATTTTTCGGTTGGGGGAGAATTTGAGCGCCAACTTCGAACGTAAGAACGCAAGGAATGTTTCTTAAACGAGTATACATTATACATAGGTATGCTACACAGTAATGTTTATGAATATTATATTTGACGTTTAAACACCACGACAGTACCTAGCGTAGTACACGTTAAGCCCATGTACGGTTGATTTTAGACAGTGACCATTTATTATAAATTGTACCTACTTAAGAAGATAACCGGTCAAAGGTGTGTTCGTTGATGTTTAACAGGAATTGGTTGACGATTATGTGCGAGTCTTGCGTTACGTGACACGCTTGCAAGAGCCAAGAAACGATGAGTCTATTTTGGTCTGTGACATTTTTAATTTACCTACTTATTGTACCTAACTAATGTACGTTCTGTGTAAAGGCGCAGGTATTCGAAGGCGCAATCAAACCGTCAGTGACCGGAGCTGAGGGTTTCGGGTAATGAATTTATTTTCTTCTTTTGTTTTATGACTTTGTTTGTTCTACGCTGTAAAGCTGCTATAGAGCTTTCGCGTGGTTCGCCGAATAAACGGCAAGCGGTCGAGAACACGGACCCTTTCTAAATGAGCATAAGCCTGTACCTATGCGTGTATGGCGTGATAGCGGGCAATAACTCTAGTGTGCAGGTATAAGGGTTTTTCGGAGCTTAACGCTTTACCAGAAACCGCAAGTGCGCGTTAGTGTACAATTCGCTGACCTTTGCTTAGATGCCGTACAAATGACCAAATTAGAAGTTTATGTTTCAGAAGAAAATTATAGACTCTTGCCTAGAACCGCACTACAAAAAAAAAAAAAAATTATTTTTATCACTCCATCTACTACTGATCGTGTGTACGTTGGAAAGGTCTTCAATGGTCAACGAGAACGGTAGGTACGATGGGAAAAGGTAATCGGGCAATATATTTTAATATGTATATATATTTTTTTAATTAGAAAAATATACGATCTGTACAGTTAAAAATTAGTAAAAAAATAAGCATAAGGTATGATTACAATAAAAAATATATAAAATTAGCAGTGTATGACGTGTGTAAAGATACCATCCAATGATGGAACTCCAATTGATTGCTGGAAGAGTGGAGTTAATTAGGTTAACAGGTCTCTACACCATTTCCTTTTTAAACGACGGGGTGGATTTTCAGGGAGATTATTTGAGGCCAGATCAGCGACCAGAGGACTAGGATGTACCTATATTTTAATATAGCGTCAAAATGCTAGTAAAAGCAAATCAATAAAAACGTAAAAGATGGAGGTAAATTATCGGGTTCGACATTAAAAGTGATGTTACAACGCGTTCGAGGTTGAAACTAGAACCACAGAATAGTAAGGAAGTCAACACCAAAGTAGTCGGCAAACAGCTGTTAAGTTTCCCAATCTCTAGAACGTTTGTTTAGATGGAACTGTTGAAGGGCCTTTTCACTTTTCAGTAGTACTATATTTCCCATAAGTCACGATTTTGGCATAATCCACATTTCCTGCCTTTTCCCAGATACTAACCTAAATTACATGCTTTGTGTATTTTGGCTTTATATATAATATATATATGTGTGTATGCATAACAACCACGTAAACAATAATACCGCAAAAATTGTTTTGTCCTAGGCAAATACTGCACATAGTTTCCACGTATCCGCGTCGTTTGTATACATACTACCTAGGTATGCGCACACACCGGTCTATGTATGTATATATAGAGTGACTTCTAAAGCCACCAGACATTTGGGTAACTTTTTTTTTTCGTGGTTCACAAGGATCAGAATTCCCTGTGCGGAAAATATGCGATTTTCTTTGCCGGCACAACGACATTTGTGTATGCGTGTGTGTGTGTGTGTGTGTGTCTGTTTGTATGTGAGTACAAATAATAATAACGTCCGACAATATATTATTATAAACGAAGCACGAAGGACCGTTTGTCAGAATGTGGTATATATTGCGTTTTGCCGTCTCGGTCAACACAAGAAGCACACACACACTCACTCGCATGCGGACATTCCCTTAAAAATAAATATTGCGCTTTTCTCTTTTATTTTTCCGGTTTTTTCTTTTTCTCTCTCCTCAGCCCCCGCATTCTCTGTGGTCCGTCAGCCCTTCTATATCGTTAACATTCTTCTGTTGGAAACCTCTCCCTGCAAACCGGCGTGGTCCTGCGACGTCAACTCGCATAACGAACAGGGCGGATCCGGTGACGGCGGTTTAGCTACGGTTAACCGTGAACGATGTCCGTGAAAACTTCTCGCTGCTAGTCGATTAATTAAAAACGAAATAACGCCAAAATGAACGGACGAGGGAGAAAACCCCGCGTCTCTCTGTACATTGCAATTGTGTAAAAACGCATAACGAGAAAATTATCCTTACGGTACAGACCGTTATTTTTATATTCAAATGTTGTACATGTCTTATGACATGTTATTATTAACAAAACATAATAGACCGAAATTAGTCCTACCATTACTCATTAGTGCGAAATGTCAGCGCAAAAACTGAACACGTGTACATTTTTTAAATTATAGTTCCTACTGTAAATATCTGCCCGTGCGATATGTCCATTACAGTTTTTTTAATCCACGTTCACAACCTTTGTTTTATACTAATGTATGTGTCGCGCATATTAGAAATATTGGTTATACAGTTGTAAAAAAATATTTTATTAAGGAACAGTAAATACCTATTATTAAGTATTAAGTTATTTGATTTATTTATTTTGTTATATCGTTTGATTATAACAAAACTAATGTGTATTGTTATCAAAAATAACTGAACATTATTAAGTACCTAAAACACAATACCATCGATTGTATGATCGTTTATATTTTAGGGAGACTAACTAATTAAAAGAGTTATACTCTTGTAGTGAAATTAGCATTTGAATTTTTTGCAAATGGGGTGAATTAGCTATTAGGTATTATTGAACCTCGGTCCTTGGCTTTCCTGGGTAATAGTTTGTCTGTCATTAAATCTTGTTCACGTCGCTTTGATTTGAATTTGACATTGGTTGCATTATACAGCGGGAGAAAAAGGAAAACGCTGTTTCGTTGCAAATATGATGTGTGTGCGTGTGTGTGTGTGTACATGTTACATATAATATATTGTAACATTCGTACCATGTTCACAATATTTTGTTGAAACTTGAAATCCACGGGAACACGTCTCATCCGTCACAGACTTCTGTTGGACTTCCGTAAATGGTTTCCAGCCACTCGGTATGGACATATTCGGTCCAAAGATGTGTGCGATACGTGTCCGTGGCTGTACTATAGGTATACCCATACAGTCGGATGGTCACTGTACATTGTCCTTGGTCATAAATAAATATATAATGTATGAGCTGATGAGCTTACTACCGCATTTGCGTTTTTTATTTATTACACAAATAATACCGTAGAGACAACTGAACATTTTTACGGAGGGCAAGCGATTCTATTTGATATATTATTATTTTCTTATGCTTATGTTTATCGTGGAATTAATATAATGTTATGTTATTATGCATATTAGTTATATACTGAACTTGAAAGTCAGTAAGTGCGCACACACTTAACGGTCGTTTATAGTTTTCACTAAACACCCCGTGGTTTTGTTCCTAGATGAAATGTAATAATATATAGCTAAGGTATTTTTTCTTTTTAACGTACTAGCGTTTTCTAAAAAAAAAAAAAACAATCTTGGATTTTCAACAAATTTAACGGCAATAAAAACAAAACCAAGCGCGTAACGTGCCAACAAGTCTATCCTCGACGTTTCGCAAACTGGCCGTTTAACACATTACAAATTACAATGCTCATGTTTAATGTCGCAAAGGCTTATACGTTATCATAATATATAATGTACACATAAAGTCTTTCGCCAACAGTATAGCGGCGCCAGACGTTTTTCATTGATGGGCCAATGCTAAGCAAATATTTTTCCTAATGAGGCATACCTATTATATTTATAGTAGGACATAAATTATACAGTTTAACAGGTGGAACACTGTCGAGGAAAAAACAAATTCGAGCGATCCAATTACACCGAACTACATTAAAGCAATTTCTGCGTTTAACTGTTTCATTGTGTTCTCGTGCAAATGCGTTACGATGCACAAGTCCCAATTCATAAGATTATCATATTTTATTGCCGTATCTATAGTTTTGACTTTTAATAATAATATTATCATCACTCGTTGGTCCGCGATGACACGATAGGTAGGTACATCGTTAATTTGTCCTTTTTTTTTAACGCCGGACAGACACAACCCTAGTGCCAGCGGGATAATCATTTTATATGTATTCTTCTTTCAATGTAGCCGCCGTCGAACTTGATTATGCCACGGTGACAACAACAAGCGGGTTTTTAAAAATTTGTTTATTTATTTAAAAAGCGCCGTCTGTTCGTCTTACAGCCAAATGTTTTCGGCCCGTTGGGTACCGGTATAGCGTGTATACATAGTAATCAGATACCTTGTTTTTCGGTTGCGCGCTTTATATGCGTTTAACCATGTTAATTTAAATTTAAAAAACACGGGTGTAGGCTCGTTAGTGAATATAAAAGTCGGTACGCACAACTCGAAGATTACAATCGTTAAAAAACGAACAAATCTAGTTAACAATGTGATGATTACACGGATTTTACTTTTTTACTAGTTTATAGTGACGACGCCGTGCATAATATGTTATTACACTGTCGACGACTTGTCGTGTTAAATGGCTCAGACGCGATACATGCCATATCATAAAATTATGCTCATTTAAGCACTACATTTAGTTTTAACGGCATTAACTCTCCTGTAACGAGTATGTTAGCGATAACTAGCTATAGCAATAAAACTTATTAACACTACTATGACTATTTAATTTTATTGACTTATCAATCGCACCACGTTATGTATTATTATAGAAAGTCAAAGAGTAATTTTACACAACTAAATGTAATAGCCAGAGCCCAGATGTTAGTTGGAACTTGGATAAATCGAGCACGAGCATGAATTGTTGTATACAAATACCTATGTTTAGACTTACGAACTAGTGAATTATTAGAGTTCAAATTGCAATCCTGCTATAAACATGTAAATTAAAACATATTTTAAATCGTGTAATGGCATAAAAATGAAAATAAAATTACATTTCCGGCACAAAAATTCATTAAGTTACAGTTTTGTAAAGACTCTTTGGGTTCTCCTAATCAGCGTTCTTTTCATAAAAAACATGTCATTCTAATTACAACAGAATTTTGAAACTCGTACATCGAATTTGATTAAATTAAAAAAAGTTCGACTTCTTCACAACTTATGTACAAAGGATCCCTCAAAACACATACTTTACTTTCTACTTAAAAATTGTAAAAAACTAGTTAAGACTTTTAAAAGTGTTCTATATTTTAAATATATTGAACTAAGAATAATTTTGAAAAAGTGAAGGATCCATTGTAAAAGTTTCAGGGAAACCCAATATTTTATTCATAATCGTTATCGAAACACGCCGAGTTAAAGCCCAACGCTACCCATCAAGAGACGGTTTCGCGAATAAGATTAATGTTATCTGCAAGTAAATGGTTCTAACAACTGATTAATAAAATCATAGATAAATATTATAAAAAAATTAAAACTGCCAAATTGGTAGACACTTGACAATGGCATTGGCCATCGCCTTTTGTTCTAAAATAGCAATATAAGTAAATAATAATAGTAATAATACAGTACGTTATATTTAGTTTATTCATCTGAACGGTACACCAATTATGGGCGAGGAGTTAATTGCGTTTTTATAGAATACCTAATCGTCTTGTCGAGTTGATGCGATTGAAAAGCTAGGACAGTTATTATGGTTTTGTAAAACGAACGGCGTACCTATTTAAATCCTTTATTTATATATTATTATAAAGACGCTAGTGTGTATTATGTACAATACAACGGGTATTACTGCGATGACGATAATAACAATAATATATATAAAAAAGAATACATTTTAATATTCCAAAAGGCCCGGACGGAGACGACGGGGAGAATGACAACCTCTCCGGTAGGTATAAAACGACAAAAAAACGGTTTAAGCATAATATATTTGTATGGTACATATTTACAAATGCATATAACTATACTTATATATATATATATGTATCAATAAACAATATTATGTGTATACATAAATCGGGAGCCATCACCGTCGGGCGCGCATACACACACACACACACTACACACACTCGGTTATGTGTATAATAATATCTGGCAAACGGATCTGCCGACAGGCTTGGCGGGTGGTCGGCGGTGGTCGGACTGCGGCGCCACCGCGGCCCGGGCACCGGCGGTCACCGAGGCGGCGGCGGCGGCGGCGAGTACTACTACCACCGCCGTATTATAGCCGCCGCGCCGCCCTGTACTTGGCTTATACACATATAAATATTATATTATATCTCTGCCGTAAAATATATACCTATATATATATATATATATCATACGTATACACACATATGTGTGTGTGTTCTCACCGAAAAGGAGAGACGACCGTGGCCGTGTACGACGGCGATTGTTGTCGGCTATGGCGGCGGCCGAC